>NC_072793.1:24260000-24882500 GCF_028583425.1 Eublepharis macularius | reverse complement strand
GGGAGTGCTTCTGGGAGGGCCCTGCTGATTTGGCCCATTTAGGGCCCAAATTGGCCCACTGCAGAGCACAGGTGTGCACTGCGCCACCTGGGAACACACCCTAGGAGGCATGTTCCCCCTCCTTTCCCCCTGCCAGCGGGGGGTGGAGGGTGGAGGGTGGAGGCAGGGACTGGAGGGTAAGAGTGGGGGATTCCCTGCCCCCAGTGGGGAACTGGCAACCCTAATATGAGAAGTGAGTGGCAATTTGAGTAAAGGCCTTCTCAGTTGTGGTACCAAAACTTTGGAACTCCCTCCGCAGGGAGATTCCCCTCTCTCCTATCATTGCCTTCCACCAGCAGGTGAAGCCTTCTTTTGTATTGTTTGGTGTGCCCTCCCCAACTCTTACTAGCCTCGTATCTGTGTGTTTTTATTACATTTTAGTTGTTTTAAATATATGTGTGTCTCTCTGTGTGTGTCTGTATTTTAAATGCTTTTTAATGTCTGAAATGTTTTGATGCTAAAACAAAACATTAAACACTTTACACAATAGAAAGCATTTAAAATGCAAAAATACAAAAGTGTGTAAAGTAGGGTTTCCAATTCCAGGTGTGGAAATCCCTGGAGATTCGGGGATGGAGCCTGGGGACGGGGCAAGATTTGGGAAGAAGAGGGACCTCAGTGGAGATGTAATGCCATAGAGTTCAGCTTACAAAGCAGCCATTTTTTCCCCAGGGAAATTGTTCTCTATAGTCTGGAGATCAGTTGTAATTCTGGGAGATCTCCAGGCCCCGTCTGGAGGTTTGCAATCCAAAAATAAATACTGAAAATGCTATGAGGGAAGATGTCAGGAATGCTGGAGGCCACCCTACAGAGGAAAGGGGAGAAAGGTATTTGCTGACAATTGTACAGGTTTAAACAACAATGTGAAGGGGTTACAGATTCCCGGGGGACATTTCGTAGAAAAAGAGCAGGAGGAACTCATTAGTATAACTCATTAGCATAACTCATTAGCATATGCCATGCCCCTTGCCATCACCGGAAGTGGTTCATTAGCATAGCTGATTTGCATATGCCACACCCCTGATATCGCCTATCCTGGCTGTTTTGGACCCAATCCTGGCTATTCAGGGCTGAAATTGGACCCAAAATGGCAAAAGGGGGCTGAAAATGGCAGAAAAGGGGCACAAAATGGTCAGGATTGGGCCGCTGCTGAGTGGGAGATTGATCCACCACCCGTCAGAGGCCCGATCCGGGCCGTTTTGGCCCCAATCCAGGCTGAAACGGGCCCAAAATGGCCGAGAGTCAGGTGGGCGGGGCCACCTGACATGTGACCTCTTTGGGGAACTGCCAGAACTGCGTTCCTGCATGTTCCCCCTCAAAATGAGCCCTGCAGATTCCACAGGGGCAACCTTATCCGTTTATTGTATGCAGCAAAAATGATGACTAGTGTGGCATCTTAAAAAGGAACAGATTTATTTCACCCTGATGGAAACTCTTCTAGTTCATGAGAACTTATGCTTCAGTAAATCTGCTATAGAGTTATACCCTTTGCAGCCCATTGAAGTCTTCGGGTTTAGAAAGATGCAGCTCTGTTTAGGATTGCACTATTAATCTGTAACAGGAGTCTATGTCCACCTTGAGACCCAGTGAGAAAGGCAGACTATAAATGAAGTAAACAAATACATTTAACTTGAAGAGAGGAGTGCTTATGGTTTGGAGGCCACATAGTCTCTTTAAGAGCTAACCTTTCAGTTCCATCCCCAGAAAATGTTTCCTCTGGCTAATGAAATACCACAGCAGTTCTAAAAGGAACGTGGGGACTGGAAGATCTTTAAGAAGGCACCTTGCTTTGTAATTCCCTCTGAAGACCAGTGCCTGGTAATGTGATTAAAGCTCTCTGATTAACACACAAACCTAGTTTCTGGCGATTAGGAAGTGGCTGCTTGGGGGAATTCACCTGACAACTTAGAAGACTGCCATGACAAATTACTTATATATCAATTATCTTGCTAGGTAAATGTCACCTGGTATCTAGATGTTTGCAGAAGTCTGAGATCCAATTAACCGGAGTTGTCAGCGCTGGCAGTTGGAAGCCCCCCCTGCCCAGCAGCTGCCCGTGTGAAAACTTTCAACAGCTCAGCATCCATAGAAAGCCCTGGAGCAGTGTTACAAATGTGTAGCACGCCTCTTGTCTACATGTGTGCATACCAAAAAGCTGGAGAGCCAATGTGGCTGTAGTAGTTAGACCCGGCTTCAAATCCCCATTGTGCCATCAAGTTTACTAGGTAACAAGTTAATCTCAACCTAATATCATATACGTTTGTCATAAGGGTAGAATGAGGGAGAGAGAACAATTTACACTGTCCTGAACTTCTTGGAGGAAAGGTGGGGTAAAAAATGCTTAGATTGTAAGAAAATATTCAAAAGATGAGAATACCGCATGCTCTAGCTCTTCAGCCTTGTACTGCTCATATCTCTCATTGCAGTGAAGGGAACTTCCCTATACTGTAGCACGGGCTGTCCTGCAACGCGATGGAAGGTTTAGGCTGACACTGCAGATTTCCAAGTGCTAAGGAGGCCTCACTCAAAAGCTGTCTATGTGCTGCCAACCATCTGCATTGCAGCTTCAAGGATCACCGATAACAGTTGTGAGATTGATATGAGCACGCTGTCGCTGTCGAGGCTGTCCTGCAAAATGCTGTTCCTCTTTAAGGAGGAGCAACATATTAATCACAACGGTGCTGTTGACAAAGTTATAGTGGTTTTTGTGGGAGGACGTTTTCACGGTATCTCTATTAATCATCTACTTCCTGGGTTTTTCGTTGCTTGTCTCTGATCCTTCTGAACCGTGGTTTGATATAATCTTTTCAAAAAGATTGTAGTCGAAGCATGCTTGCACAGTGGTTAAGTGGTCTGGCTGTGACTCAGCACTCTGCTCCTTCGAATCCCACTACTGCCATGAACTCAGTAGGTGGCCTTGGGTCAGCCCCTCCTCTCAGCCCCAGCTCCTCAGCTGTATTGTGGGGATAATAATAACACTAACTTGTTCACTGCTCTGGGTGAGACACTAATCTGTCTAGAAGAGCAGTATAGAAGAGCAGTTGTTGCTGTTGTTATATCATTATCATTATCATTATCTGGGTGGCAAAGTGCACATTTTAAGTTTCTGCCAAACCATTCACCCCCAAGGCCGCTATTTTGCTTTTTCATCACCGGAGGGCTTTTTCGTTTTTAAAAACCGGTAATTGCTAGATCACTATAGCATTACAGTGATGTATTGTCTGATTATTTACAAGTTCCCCTGAATTCCCAGATTTCAGTTTTTTAAATGCAACGAAAAGGGCAAGAGAGAGGTCAGTTAGCGGGGGATGTGAAAGACCTGGAACTCCGAGAAGCTGCTGCCAATCAAAGTTGGACAGTACCTACTGATACTGACAGACCAATGGCCCGATTAGGGCCCTTTTCATTCAGTCTTTGTAAAACATTTTGGCTGCTGGTTGCTAGTTGATTTTTGGTGCCATTTCAGACACAACTGGTTTGACTGCTGGTTGCTAACAGATTTTTTTTAACCTTTTCAGACAAAGCGGTTTGAGTCCCATTTGCATTTGAGAGCCAGTTTGGGGTAGTGGTTAAGAGTGGTAGGACCCTAATCCGGAGAACCGGGTTTGATTCCCCACTCCTCTGCTTGAAGTCAGCTGAGTGACCTTGGGTCAGTCACAGCTCTCTCAGAGCTCTCTCAGCCCCACCCACCTCATAGGGTGATCGTTGTGGGGATAATAATAGCATACTTTGTAAACCGCTCTGAGTGAGTGTTAAGTTGTCCTGAAGGGCAGTATATAAATCAAATGTTGTTGTTGTTGCTTTGTTATTCTTATTCTTATTATTAATGTGGGGTTGAGCAGTTAAAAAAAAACCGTTTTATGTTCTCAAGTTTTCAACGCTCCTCCCATTCACTGATGAGTACTGTTTGAAATGGCCATAGTGCTTCCAACAGCGCCACCTTTTTTATTTTCCTGCCCAAATCCAATGCATTCTTTTTTGGGATGTATTTAGATGAGCACTACAGCATTGGAACGATACGTATAGCAAGTTCTCTGAATTCCCAGCTTTCATTTTTTTTAAAGTAAGTCTCTAGCCTCCTCAATTGCGGAGAGTAAGTTTCTATTCTCTTCTCTTGTTGAGAGATGCCTTTTTCCTTACATCTCTGCAACTGAGGAGGCTAGAGACTTACTTTTTTAAAAAATGAAAGCTGGGAATTCAAAGAATCTACTACACCTATATATGCCATGCCACTCTATAGCAATATTTTTGTGCTTTTTTAAAAACGCAAAACCCCCGATGGCCCAAGGGGGAGGAGCTTCCACTGCCAGAACAAATGGTGCTGTTTGAAACATACAGTTCATAAACGCTGTTTGAAATCAACCCCTCCACACACACCTCAATTTACATGAAGTCAAGGCAGTGATGGATAACAAACAACCAGGTTAAAATGGAAATGTGAAGGGGGCCTGAGTATAAGGCATGTTCATTGGTATTGATGCCGACAATAGCAAACAATCCTAGTGGGCTCAGCCATGCTCATATCCATCACGCACAAATGTGCAGGCGCACACAGTCTTGCAAATGCTCTCTGATGCATAGTTACCAGCTTTTTCCTCCAGAGGAGTTTCTAACCATGCTCATATAACATGATATAGCATTCTAGCGGTGAGTTAGAAATCTAGGAGTATTGCAGCGGAGGGACTGCAAAAGCTGGGGGAAAGAGATGTGATAACAATGAGATTTAACAGCACAATCCTAAAACCTCCTAAATCCATTGAAATCAATTGGCTTAGAAGGGTATCACTTTGTTTAGGAAAGCACTGTAAGTTTGAGGAGTATCTCCAGACCTGTTGCTAAACTCCCTGGCTAGGGAGCTACTGGTAATGAGTCAGGATTATGGAGAATATATTAGAGAGTCCCAAATCAATTCAGCCCTTGGTCCCATCCACAGTGAATTTGCTGACAAACCGTGATGCCAATTTGGAGTAGTGGTTAAGAGCGGCAGGACCCTAATCCGGAGAACCGGGTTTGATTCCCCACTCCTCTGCTTGAAGTCAGCTCTTCCAGAGCTCTCTCAGCCCTTCCCACCTCACAGGGTGATTGTTGTGGGGATAAGAATAACATACTTCGTAAACCGCTCTGAGCGGGCATTAAGTTGTCCTGGATGGTATATAAATTGAATATTATCGTTATCGTTATCGTTATCGTTATCGTTATCGTTATCGTTATCGTTATCGTTATCGTTATCGTTATCGTTATCGTTATCGTTATCGTTATCGTTATCGTTACATGCACACCAAGGACAGCAGGTAGGGCTGATCATGTTTCCTCATGTTCACCTGCCTGTGGGGTAACCCTATCCTGGACTCTTGAGAGCCTCCTTTGGGTCTACGCTGTGGCTGGCAGCAGAGGCACTGCAGCCCAGGCATGGAACCAGCCAGATGCATGATAACATCTGCTGCAGGCAACCACTGACCTAATTGCATAGCTCACTTCTGACAGTTGTCATCTGTTGCTTGTTGTATGTTATTATTATCCTTACAACAATCACCCTGTGAGGTGGGTGGGGCTGAGAGAGCTCTGGGAATGCTGTGTGACTGACCCAAGGTCACCCAGCTGGCTTCAAGTGGAGGAGCGGGGAATCAAACCGGTTCTGCAGACTGGATTACTCAGAAATATCCCAAGAGAAGCACTTTCCTACAGGGAATGAAAGAACTGTAAGTGAAAGAACAGAGGGCATAGTGTAAAAAAGGCAACAAGGGCCGGAAAGGTTCGGGCAACTTCCAGATACTGAGGCCCCCTAAAGCGTAATAAAAATTAAAATGATGGTACAGGATGCACAGAAAAAGAGTTGCAAAACTTAGCAAATCTTTAACGTAATTAACAAAGTGTGTTAAATGCCCCCCCATTGAACTCAATGCCCAGCCCAGGTCAAATGGCCCTCCTGCCCCCCCCCCCTTTGTCCTGTATGTGACTCTGATGAGTTTGGGGAGAATTATGAGGCAGTTTCATGTTGTGAGGACAAGGCAGGAGTGGGATTCAGGGCAGCCTCTCGTGGGCCTGGCTTACTTACTTATTTCAAAGAGTAAGAGTCCAGTAAGACTCACAAAATTTGTGGTCGAGCATGAGCTTTCATGAGCCACAGTATCTGATCTCTTGTAGGTCCTACCGGACTCTTGCTCTTTTCTACTGCTACAGACGGACTAACACGGCTGCCCATCTCGATTTATTTCAAACAGTGGGCCCTGTCTCCACAGTTCTTAATATTTTGGCATCTCCTTTAACCTTTTGCTTGCATCAAATGCTTAACATCTAACCTTTTGCTGTTTTAAGTTAACAGTAAGCCATAGAAGTATTTACGAGGTTGCATTTCAGTTTATTTTTTTCCAGTTAAAAGTGTATGCACATATAGTTAGACTATTGTCTTTGCTCTTTGTGTTTGCTTGCTTTGCGTGGCACATGCTTTTATTTATTTAAATAACTGTTCTAGGTGAATTATGGTGTATTGTTGATAGAGGTGACCTCCTGTCATCAGAAGATGATGGCCGGCTTCTTGAGTTAGTATTCCACTCCTGGAAAGAGGGATTGTGAAGATGTAGCAGAAATTCAAGCCTGTGAGCTAGAGTTGCCAAGTCCAGGTTGGAAATTCCTGGAGATTATATTATTTATTTATTTATTTATTACAATTCTAGACCGCTCTCCCCGTCGGACGGGCTCAGGGCAGTGTAACAACATACAGTTTATAACATACAGTTTAAAACAATAAAAACATTATAAACAAACATTTAAAACATTACGCCATGTGCAATAAAATTTCTCAAATGGCGGGTATAAATATTAAAATCCAGCATTTTAGACGCAGGGCTTAGCTCTTACATGATGACCTGCGTCACACTTTATGAGCTCCGGCATGGGTGGTAGATGGTCTTCAGTGGCATGGCCAGCAAGAGGACAGCCTAGCCCCCACCAAATGCCTGGCGGAACATCTCCGTCTTGCAGGCCCGGCAAGACAGAGGGGAGAGTTTTCACTGGGGGATAATGCCATACAGTCCACCCTCCAAAACAGCCATTTTCTTCAGGGGAACTGATCTCTGTTGCTTAGAGATCAGTTGTATGTCAACTCTACTCTGATAGATTAGGTGTATAGATCTAGGCTGGGTCAAATATTCCTCAAGACACTCTGAACTGAATATGTCTTGAAAATGCCACTTCACTTCCCCTCGATTATAACCTCTAGTTTTCCTAAATGAGGTTTGCCAGCATCAACGGATTAAATATGAAGTATCAGCAAAGAAACCTGAGAATTGTGGAAGTAATTAGCATAACTTCACTGCACAGGCATTAAGAAAACAGTGAGTGAATGGTTATTAAATTAAATTTAAGAATTACATGCAATCAAAATGCAGCGAATAGATCTATGAGAGGCACAAACCATGGAAAGTTTGCAGAATATCAGGCTAACAGGGCCTCTCCAAGAGTTCTCGTAGGCAGAATAGAGGAGTATCACTGTTACGTAGGAGGAGGAAAGCAGAATTTGAGAGGCCAAAGAGTGTTTTCTTTTCAAAAACACAAGCGATTGTAGAAGGCAATATGGCACTTTGTCAGTGAATCACAGAACGGAGAGGAGGTTCGTCATGTCAGTGAATCGCAGAACGGAGAGGAGGTTCGTCATGTCAGTGAATCGCAGAACGGAGAGGAGGTTCGTCATGTCAGTGAATCGCAGAACGGAGAGGAGGTTCGTCAAAGGTATCTTCAAGGTGCTTTCAAGAGCAGACAACCGGTGAGAAGGTTTCATGTTCAGGGCTGTCTCTCCCACAGACTGCAACAAAAGTGGGGGAATGTTTGAGACAAAAGCTAAATAGGTTGACGGACCTCATAATAGGACTATCTGTCTTTTTGGCTGCCAATTCTGTCTGAAGTTGTACACAGAGCTGTATTTCTCCAAAATGAGGACTTGGGGGTTGTGGCATTAGATCAACTTCTAGATTGTTTGTTCTGAACCTAGGATGTGAGATCAGACAGGCTGGAGACAGGAGAGATTTGTACCAGCATCGAGGAAGGGATAACCAATACACTGGCAGTGCAAGTCTAACAGGAGTTACTCCAGTCTAAGTCCATTTAAATGTTAGGATATGACTGTGGGATGGGTGTGATTGGGATTGCTGGAGCTGAATGTTGTCTATTGACAATTTGATATAAACATAAACAAATTAGACTGCAATTTGTTTTATTACTAGATACATTCGTTAAATGTCTAGATGATTAATTGGGGGGGGCAGTTTTAATCCATGGGGTTATTTTGATTCTGACATTGGTAATACAAAAATGTATTTAAATATCATTAATTGATTAAAAGACAGTTAATGAATAAAAAAATCTTTAATTAGTTAACATCTTTGATAATAAAACACTGTAATATAACTTTGTACCCTTGAAATGGTTTGTTACATATTAAGTGAAATCCTAAGGACAGTTACTCCAGTCTAAGACCATTGATTTCAGTGGGCTTAGACTAGAGTAACTCTTCTTAGGATTGCAATAAGTCTGCCCAGTGATCTGGGCCCACTTCTAATAACAACCAGGGCTGGAATCTTCAACACACTTCAGAATAAATCCCATTGAACTCAGGGCCAAGCTACAAGTGATGCCTGACACAGGTTGGACACTTGTCAGCTTCCCTCAAATTTTGATGGGAAATGGAGGCGTCCTGGTCTTGCAGCTTGGCTCTCCGACTGTTGTCCAATGGACTTTTCAACTGTCACTTGTCCAACATTCCACCAAGCTGCCTACATTTCCCATCAAAACTTGAGGGAAGCTGACAAGTTTCCAACCTGTGTCAGGTGTCACTTGTAGTTTGGCCCTCAGTGAGACTGACTTTGGAGTAACATGAAAAGATTGTGCTTCACATGTTCCAGTAGTTGGGTGAACTTGGGAAAAGTGTGCTGTAAATCCAGGCTAAAGAGGTAAACTTAACTTTAAAAACAAGGTTTATTTAGGGAAATTGATTTTAAAACATGACACATAATCATAAATTAATATAAACGTAAAGGCACGCTTGCTAGGAATAAAGTAACAGACGCAGGATGAAAAATGCTATCACTTTACCATGAAGAGATTTCAGTTCAGTTTCAGCAAGTATGGGAATATTCTTTCTCTAGTGGCATGGATCACTTGCAACCCCCCCCCCCCATGTTCTCAGATAAGAGAACTTTAATTTAGGCAGGTGGGACACAACTGGATGAACTAGAACCATTCCTTTCATATGTAGACCATATGTGGACCTGAACTTAATTTGCTGTTTGGTATAGTGGTTAAGAGCAGCAGGACTCTAATCTGGAGAACCGGGTTTGATTCCCCACTTCTCCACTTGAAGCCAGCTGGGTGACCTTGGCTCAGTCACAGCTTCTTAGAGCTCTCTCAATCCCACCCACCTCACAGGGTGATTGTTGTGAGGATAATAACAACACACCAGGCTAACAAAACACTCTATACTCGACAATAGCCCTGCAGAGAAGATTAGCACATCAAGCACCAATCCAGCCAGTTTGGTGTAGTGGTTAAGAGCACGGGACTCTAATCTGGAGAGCCGGGTTTGATTCCCCACTCCTCCACAAAGCCAGCTGGGTGACCTTGGGCGAGTCACAGTTCTCTTGAGCTCTCTTAGCCCCACCCACCTCACAGGGTGATTGTTGTGGGGTAATAATAACACTTTGTAAACCGCTCTGAGTGGGCATTAAGTTGTCCTGAAGGGCGGTATATAAATCGAATGTTGTTGTTGTTGTTGTTGTTGTTGTTGTTGTTGTTGTTGTTATTATTATTATTATTATTATTATATGCAAAAGAACCTCCTCAGGATACAGTGAAGCCTCCCGCCATTAGCATTCCACACCCTGGGAAACTCTTACAGGATGACTCAGCTCAACCCCACCCCTCCTGAGTAGATATAAATGACCTGTCAACATCTTTTCCACACTGTGACACTGAGAGATCTCTGTCTTTTGGTGCTACACCTCTGAAGATGCCAGCCACAGCTGCTGGCGAAACGTCAGGAACTACAATGCCAAGACCACCTTGCTAATGACATCAAGATTGCTGCTTTAAGAGGTTATGGATGGGGGGAACCTTTTGTTTGATTCTGCAATGTGGCTCTTATGGCTGTTGACATTACTATGTGTTCTGCCCTGTGTGGCTGCCCAGCCTGGGTGCCTAACGACTGTCACCCTTGCTAATGAATCGGGAAGTGAGCTGCATCAGCCACCAATACCTCTGACACCAGCTTCACATTGAAGGTAAACTCAGACAGACCCTTTTAGCGTACATGTTATCTGTGCTCTGGAGCTGTCGCTCTCGTTCCCTTCACCTGCCAGCCTGCAAAACAGACGGCCTTATTACAAATTGGATCCACGCGGTCGAGGGAAAGGCTGTATGCACCTTGCCGCCAATACTAGCAAAAGAGTTTGTTACATGGAGAAAAAATTCAAGGGAAACTACTGCCACTGCAGTCTGCTAGCAGCCAGACATGTCACCAACCAACTGGGCTGGGAATTGGGCTTCAAAACGAGCTGCTCAGGAGGAATTACTCAACAGGCTACAAGGCACAGGCAGCAGCAGGCATCCAATTTTCCCAGAAAAGAGCTAGCCTAGTGCTGGAACAGGCTGATTGCTTTCGTAGTTAAACTGTTAGTCACAAAAGGAGTAACGTATTTCTAGAAATAATTGCAATAAGGGGAGGAGTGTAACTATGAAGGAAGTGTCCATTTGTTTTGAGGAAAACGCAGAAGGCAAGGCAACTGGAGCAGTGTTCTCTGTTAATATGGTCGAATATTGTGAAAAGCAGCCAACGGGTACCGCCCCCCCACCAGACTGGAAGTATTCCCCAAGAGGCTTCCCCAGAAGGCTACTCAGAGTCAGAACTGAGCTTTGGTTGCATGAACAACTCTTTCGTGGGCTGATTATTTGTCTGAGGGCAATAACTGCCTTCCCAGTGTACAGCTTCTCTCCAGTAACATGAGTTTATATTTTCTGCTAAGGACTCAGGGTAGTGCCTCTGGAATGTTTCGAGCATACCTGCAGCCCATGTGGAGCCCTGTTGCCCTGTGAGCTCCAAGGCTCCAAGTTGCTAACCTCCACCTACTCCTTGGCAACATTACTAGAGATGGGCACAAACCGGAAAAAACCCAAACCATGTGGGTTGTCAAATTTCATGAACCATGAACCACAAACATTCACGAACCTGCCCCTGGTTCGCAAACCAGTTTGTTTGGTTCGTGAAAACATCACATCCAGGTCAGAAAATTATCACTTCCGGGCCAGCAGAAGTTCACTTCCGGGTCAGCAGAAGGTCTCCAGGAAGTCCATCCCCTGTTGCCGTAGGAAACTGATTGGTTGGCACCAGGCTGTCTGCAGTGACGAACCAAAAAATGAACCAAAGGAACCAGCCTAGAAGTTCGTAGCAGTTAGTCAGAAATGGGATCTGACAAACCGTGGTTTATGAACCATGAACCGGCCTGGTTTGTGCTTAATTTGGGTTTGTATTTTGGTTCATGCCCATCTCTAAACATTACAGCAGTTTGGCAGTAAGCAAGGTGCACTCTGCTTTCAGAAGCAGCCAGTTGCTGGTTTATATCTAAAGGGCAACAGAGAAGCTATGTTCCAAAGACAAGTGGGAATAAGATAAGGATTTGTTGCTGATTGCATCTAAGTTTTGCTTTGGACCTTTCAGAGAGTCAGTAAATAACACCTTATTAAGCATAAGGATGTAATTATTCCTAGATATGCACACTGTAGCACAGTGGTTAAGTGGTTCGGCTACGAATTAGCACTCTCCTGGTTCGAATCCCACTTCTGCCCTGAGTTCAGTAGGTGGCCTTGGGTAAGCCACTCCTCTCAGCCCCAGCTCCTCAGCTGTATTGTGGGGATTATAATAACACTAACTTGTTCACCACTCTGGGTGAGACGCTAATCTGTCTAGAAGAGCGGTATATAAGCGCAGTTATTATTAACTAATAAGAAGTTGAGTGTTGGCAAAATTCCAGTTATTCCTTTAAAATTCTGTGTGGGCCTGTAATACCTCCCGGAAGAACCTGCTTCACTGCGAAGGTCTGAGGAGACCTACTTTGTATACTGCACCTTTGGAGGCGAGGAAGTGGACCTCACAGATAAGGTATTTTCTGCTGTGATGGAATCCCCTCCCCTGCAATCATTTGTCCATGGCCTGAGTTCCTGGACTTCAGATAAAAACTTAAAAAAAAATTTTTTAGTGGAATTTGAAATTAATATTAACATTTTCATCTCTCCCCGCCCCCATCACTGCATATGGCAGAATATGCAGTGATGGCAAAACTGACGAGTTGTATAAATAGAAGACCAATAAGTGAATTTGAAGAGAAATGGGGGAATTATTTTGCTTATAAAGAGTAAAATAAATAAGAGGTTGCAGTTTTATAAAATAGAATAAGATCACATACTGTCTTATTGCATATAGTTTATAGGAGCTTATAGCCTAACAAGGGGAGAAAGGTATGAACATATAACCAAATATTTAATTGCTAAAATAGTTCGTAGATTCGGAAACATTGATAAAGTTAAGGACAAGTAGAGAGGATTGCTATATTAATCAGTTATATAAAGAGTTAAGATGAAACAGTGCAGCAATAATGGAATGAGGATTATATATTGATATATTGTTAAATATTGAATCTAAAGCTATGATAAGATGGAAATGGGCAAATATTAATGACGAGGTAGATTGCATGATGTATTTAGTTTGGGAAGGTAAATGTGAAAATATACAGTAGCTGGGATAGTATATGTATTCTTTATTTTAATATTGATTAACTTTGAATAAGATATGTTTTGAGTACTCTGTATTTTAATAACTCTTGTAGTGCAAAATCCTACCCCTCCTTTGAACCTGTATCTCCCCCTTTCTGTACCCCTTTTATTTTGAACATATTAAAAAAATTAAAAAAAGATTACCATTTTCAGTTCGTTGTACCTAATTTTAATTTAGTTGTTGATCTGACTTGTTTTGATTTTTGGTATCTTTAAAACTTGTTTGCAAGTTGCCTTGAGAACCCTAATGGTTACTGAGTGGGGTGGATGGGGGAATTAAATCCTGGAACATTTTCTGCTTTCTTGACACTGTGCCTTCCCAATAAGCTCCATTCTTGCATTTATTTATTTATTTAGAAAATGTGTGTGCCACTTTTCTAGACGTGCTTCGGGCAGTTCACAAGAACTTCCCCTTTCATGCTTTCCTGACACCTCCTTCCCAATAAGCTCCATTTTGCCCACTGGGCTTTCGTTCTCATGGGTCATATTGTGGCTTTGTTGATCTCCACCTTCATAAGTAGAGATGGGCATGAACCACAAAAAAACGGAACCATGCAGTTTGTGGTTCGTGGGTTTCCATGAACCAGGAATCACAAACTCCCATGAACTGAGGCAAGTTCCTGAACCGGTTCGTGGGGTTTAAATGCCCCTTTCCGGCTGCTTAGCAGCACAACTTTCTTTTTCTTTCTACCCTCTCTGCTTCCTGCATTTATTTATTTATTTAGAAAATGTGTGCGCCACTTTTCTAGGTGTGCTTCGGGCAGTTCACAAGAATAAAACAAAACAGACAGTAAAAACAATAAATCATGCCAATAAAACAACCCAAGTCAATAAAAAAACTAATGCCAATAAAAATGGCCAGTAAAAGCAACCCAGTCGTAACAGCACATAAAATGATTTTGATAAAATTATCTTCAGGAGCATACCGTAACTGCACATCTAAAAGGATGGAAGCCCTTTGTTAGAAGGCTGGGTAAAGAGAAATGTTTTGGCCTGGTGCCTA
This sequence comes from Eublepharis macularius, assembly GCF_028583425.1. NCBI lineage: Eukaryota > Metazoa > Chordata > Lepidosauria > Squamata > Eublepharidae > Eublepharis > Eublepharis macularius. Next base: position 24,868,642 of record NC_072793.1, on the reverse strand, counting down.
AAGGTGAGTAAAGTAGGCTCCAGACAAGCCTTAAGGGAGAGGGCAAGGTGCCAACACCAAAAAAGCCCAGTCTTTAGTGGATACGCACCTTACTTGAAGAGGTGGGGTATAAACAGTGCGGCTTGTAGAAGGATCTTATCTGGCAGGCTGGACAATGAGGGAGGAACAGGTCCTTGAAGTACCACAGCCCAGGTCCTTGTAGGTAATAACCAGCACTTGTGCCCAGAAACAGATGTGCAGCCAATGTAGATGCTTCGACATAGGGATGGTACAATCCCTGTAGCCGGCCTCTGACAATAGCCTGGCTGCCACATTCTGCACCAACTGAATTTTCCAGCTGTTTTCAAAGGAAGCTCCACACAGAGAACATGACAGTAATCTAACTTGGATGTGTTCCGAGCATGGATCGTTATGGAGAAACCATGGTCTGTAGCAGGCAGTTCAGCCCAAACTGATGTGCCACGGAGGAGACCTGAGCCACCAAGCGTCAAAAGAATCCCCCAAGCTATGAACCTTCTTCCTTAGGATGGGCTGACTTCTCAGTCCTCACGCAGCTTTGTCACTGACCAACAGCACCTCAGGCTTGTCTGGACTGCCCTTCAGTTTATTGGCCCTCATCCATCCCATTATCCCAGTATCTGCTTCCAAAGGCCCACCTGGCTTAGCTGCTAGGGAGAAACAGAGCTTCTTTTAGCTCCATCAACACAGGCAGGGCTAAAAAGAATGTGAAAAGGCCAGTGCTCTGTTTCATTCAGCATCCCACCCATGAGGTAACTGGATATTGCCTCTGTGACGAACAACCTTCCATTACACGGTGAAAGAGGCTTCTGGTAGTTGTAGAGAATAACTCTCCTATGCTCACCTTTTAGTCCCCAGCAGGGCTAAATGGAGCATGCAAGTGTCTTCCCCCTTCTCTGGGTACCTCTCCCACAGGGGTACCTCTCCCATCCTCCTGAAAGGAGGATGTTGGGAGGAGCAAGCCGAGTATGATTCTATTTCCTGTGTTATTACTAGGCAGGTATTTCTTTCAGCAGGAGAGAGAATAAAAGTTGGTGGCGGGCCTCTATCAAGCTGTGTGCCCAGCCATGTTGACCACTGACGCCAGCCCTGTTGTAGCTGATGGTTCTTCTCTGACTATCCAGTTGAACAATTATGAGGAATTCCTTGGATTTTTGTGTGATGCTGACAGCTGTTAAGAGGGCTGTTACGAAATAGGGGCAGCCTCGCACAAGTGCCATTGAAGTGAAATAGGTAATGCTGAATTTCCCACTATGGTAGAACCAGGGCACAGAGGTACATGTGACACCAATCAAAGGATCAGGTATATTTTTAGGTGTGCCTGTTTCCGTTCTTGAGGAGAGAACAAAAAACTTCAAGCCTTTAGTCTGAGACAAAATGTCTTTATTTCCAAGGTCATCATTTTTGTGGTTCCTTACCCAGTTCTCGCTCTTCATCTGTCTGCTTAATAATATACAGTCTGTACTTGCCAATTCTGAACAAAGTTATAAGACACTAATCCATCTCCCTTAATGAGCAGATTTAAATCAAGCTCAGCCACACCAAGGCTTAATAAAATACCTGACAGGTAGTCAGTGGTTCAGTAGAGTGGGTACCTTTCAGTGGGGAAAGTAAACACTTAGAAGACAGAGAGGAAGAAGTTTGCTCAGTTTTCTATGCTTGCTCTAAAATATACTACATCTAATGTAACAGCTGAAGGAGGGCAATGAAAACTCTTGCTTTCTAGGTCTCCATTTCCTGGGAAACAGGAATTTAGGCTGCACATCTGGAAAGTAGTAATGTGTATCAAGAGTCTGTGGTCACAAACTGCTAGGTACTGTTGGGAGAGGGAGAGCTTTGGAACGTCCCTTCACACATCCAGCAATGATCTAAAATGCTTGAGTCCTGTGTGTGTTAAGTGCCATCAAGTCACCTCCGACCTATGGTGACCCCATGAATGAGAGACCTCCAAAACATCCCATCTTTAACAGAATTGCTCAGATCCCTCAAACTGGAGGACCTGGCTTCTTTTATTGAGTCAAGCCATCTCGTTTTAGGTCTTCCTCTTTTCCTACTGCCTTCTACTTTTCCAAGGCTTATTGACTTTTCAAAAGAATCTTATCTTCTCATGATGTGACCAATGTATGATAGCCTCAGTCTTGTCATTTTAGCTTCTAGGGAGAATTCAGGCTTGATTTGATCTGCTACCCACTTAGTTGTCTTTTTGGCTGTCCATGGTATCCGCAAAACTCTCCTCCAGCACCACATTTCAAATGAATCAATTTTCTTCTTGTCAGCTTTCTTCACTGTCCAACTTTCACAGCCATAATGACTAGGCAAAGAGAATATTGCCACTTCTGGTCTATACAATGGAGTGGTAGAAAAAACTCTACATTTGATTCACACATACATGTGAATGTTGTGATATATGTTGAGGCCTGGGTTGATGATAAGCTAAATCTTGGTAAGCTCTGACTCAACATAAGCCCTGGTCATGAGCACCAGGCCAAGCCAAAGGTTTTGAGAACAGGACTTGACTTAAGATCATCTCAGTTACGCTACAGAACAAGATAGGAACTAGGTGTGGGGAACTTTAATTCAGACTGGCCAACTTATGTTCTCAGGTTTGACTACCTTTTTTCTTGTCTGTGGTTCAGACTTCCTGAGACCTAGATATTTTTGACTGAATGCATCACAAGGCTAATAAAAATGCAGTGTTTGGGGCTGCAGAATGGAAGATGATGGAATTGATTCTCCCATCACCAAATCCCCAATGCCCTTCCCACTGGAACTTACAGATCTGAATAGACATGGGCACAAACGGGAAAAAAACCCTGAACACCCTGTTTGTTGTTCGTTGCCATCCACGAACAACGAACATGGACGAACATGAACTGTTCCCGGACATGTTCGTTGTTCATTGTTCGTGGGGGCCAGAAGCACCCAACCCCCCCACTTAGCCCCCCCTCTCCTCAAACCCACTTACCTGGCTCTTTAAAGATCTCTTTCAGCTATCAGCTGGAAGGCGGCAGGGGGGATTTCCCCCCCCCCACCTGCCCGCTGATAGTTTAAAGGGCCCTGTCCTGGCAAAAACAGCAGTGTCTGCTGGCAGCTAGTTTGAGGGGTTACAAACTGACCTTTCCAATGTCTAATACCCACCAAATTTTAAGGGGACATAGTCCTCACTGTCCTCTGGAGACCCCCCAAGTTTCAGAGAGATTGCATCCCGGGAAAGGCATGATCCATGGGTCTCCCCATTGGCTGTCATTTTCTCTTCACAGTGGCGAAAACGGGACTCTCTGCTGGAAGTACTTTGAAGGGTTAAAGCCAGAAGGAAAGCCAGAAGGAGTTCAGACAGAGTTCAGTCCCTGCCTCTGGTTGCCAAGGGGATTGATTGCAGGTGCCAGACAGTCTGGCTTGACGAACGGCTGCGGAAGGCAACGAACAAGGCTTGCAATGACCACCTGTTCGTTTAGGATGGGGCCTCACAAACAGTTTGTTCGCGAACAGCAGATTGGGCTGTTTGTGGGTTTTTTCTCTTCGTAATGCTGTTCGTGATCTGAATAGGGGCTCCTTGACTATCTTCATTCTCCAGCTGCCACCAATCTACTTTTGCCCTCCTTCTGAATACGAAGTAAGATGCCGGTCCTCTGGGTCAGCTTTCTGCCACTTTTGAGTCTGAGCATTTGTGTTTTGCTGTCCTCTTTCAGTACCTTTGGGAACTATCCTCTCTTTTATCTTGCTGCTACTTTAGCTGCTTTGAACAAGGCAGCAATTATTTGTCAAAATCTGGTGATGGGCAGCCATATCAATTCAAGAGTCTAAAACAGGAAAGAGGATCCCTGGGAAAAAGTAGCTTTGAAGGCCTGTTGACCTCGTCATAGTAATACATTCAGAGGAGTTAGCCATGTTAGTCTGTAGTTGCAAAATAGTAAATAGTCCAGTAGCACCTTTAAGACTAATCAACTTTATTGTAGCATAAGCTTTGGAGAATCACAGCTCTCTTCGTCATAAAGAGCTTATGCTACAATAAAGTTGGTTAGTCTTTAAGGTGCTACTAGACTCTTTACTGTTGATCTAGTAGTTAGCTGTATATTTGGGGAAAAAATCAACTCGAATGTCCAGCTGTAGTTCTCTAGCTGCTCTCTCCCTCCCTTTTTATTTTTATCTAAAAAGAGGACAAAATAGTTGAGTGTACAGGAGAGGGTTAGGGCTGATTCATGCATGTACATACGTCATTTGATGACTTGCAGCTGAAAGTGTGATCAGCCTCCCCTGACAAGCATCGTGCTAATACATGAAAGTCCCATCTGTGCTGTTTGATTTGTGACTGCTTCTTTCCCGGTGAGCAGGCTGCTACAGTGATGAGCATACATGTGTGAAGAATGCTTCTAGGGTGGGAAGCAAACTCCCAAGACTTGAAAAGCTCAATCTGCCAAAGCTAGATGTATATATATCTATAAAGACAAGTATCCTGACTAACTTGTCAACGCCCAGCCCAAACCCCTGGACCTAGAAAGATGAAATTTGGAGAGAACGTTCCCTTCATGATGTAAACACCCACTAAGAAGGGATTTTAAGACATTAGGCCCCTTAAGGGGAGAAATGTGTTTTCCCAAAGGGATATAGCTTCCCTGTGTGGCTGGCAGGCTACTGCCTGCTTGTGCCCCTGCCCCTGCCAGCTCGGCCACTCTTCCCTGATTGGGCAAGCCTTTCAAGGTTATTTGCATATGCAGGCTGATTGGGGCTCACAACATTCCATAGCTCATCCCCCCCACCAGAGACAGTTGGAACACAGGGGTCATTTGTGTATGTGGCTTGATTGGTCCTCTCCTAATCTCCCACAGTCTAAACAGTCTGCAGTTGCTATTGGGAGTCATTGGATGTGTCCTGAGATAAAATGCACCTCCCAATCTTCCCCTCAGAATTCACTAGGATTGCCAACTTAAAAAAAAACCTTCACAAACCAAAAAATGTTACATACCCATAAGTATTATAACTGGTTTTAAAGTAGTTAAAATACCATAGCGAAGCACAGGTATCCAGCTAATCTTTTATAATGAGAACTTAGGGAGATTCCTCAAGATTCCACAAAGAACTGATCCCAGCCAAGGAACTGAACAGGTTTTGTTTACATATATACACATTGGACCTAGAGGCCCTAACTGCAACAACTCTAACAGCGATCTTAACAACCACCATGACACAGCTTAGGGTTGCCAACACCAGACTGGGAAATTCCTGAAGATTTGGGTATGGAACCTGAGCAGGGCAGAGTTTTACAAGGGTAGGGACCTCAGAAAGGGATAATAACCATAGAATCCACCCTCCAAAGCAGCCATTTCCTCCAGGGGAACTGATCTCTGTCATCTGGAGGTCAATTGTAATTTCAGGAGAGCTTCAGGTCCTACCTGAAATTTGGTAACCCTAAACAGCTTTCCAGACACCACCAGGAGGCAGATGGCTTCCTGTCCAAATATTAACTCTTTCTTAAGTGTATCATTCTCTATAATTAAAGTATAAAAAGCAGTAAAGGATACTTCCAAACATCACATCTGAGAAATACCCTTCATTTACTGTAGGCTGTTCAGCAGTAACCTAACGGCGCTCTGTCACTGTATGTTTTTATCTACACACACACATTCCTGTATGATATCCCAGATTATATTCTATATGATTCCCTTTCCCTCATAGGATATCATTTTTGTATTTACTTTTTCAAATGTTTATAGCTTGCCTTTTCTTTGTGGCTCAAGGGAACTTACAAACCCAAATTTAAAAATACCAAGTATAGTAAAACCCCAGTTAACCCCATCCCAAAATGCCTGCCACCTATACCCCATTAAAAGCCCTAACAAATAAGATGGTTGCTAGAAAGACTGAAATAGGGATTGTAGTTAGTATGATAAAAATACTTTTCACAGAAGAAAAAAAATCTTGGCGGAAGAAAATATTGGTTAAGGGATGGGAAAATTACAAACCCAGTAATTTACCTAGAAATTATTTGGTTCAGGTCTGTTTTTAATATGCTGTTGTGACTAGTCCTTTATTGTAGCTGCCATGAATGTTAAATGAATGGATTGAATGGCTAAATAAATTTACTACTGCAGTAGTTGTGTTTATTTAATATTATGTCTCTGTGTGTATATATATAAAGTCTCCTGCTGTATCAATAGATCCTCAAGGTGGCTCACAACAATTAATTAACATAATAGTATAAACCGTCAAGAATTTCAACAGATTAAACAAAATTCAACACAGATAAACCAAAGCAAAGCTAATAAAAGAGCAGCTAGAACAGCTGGTCATCTAATCTCCACATTAAATGCCACCAAAAGCTTGGATCAACAAACCAGTTTTTAGCTGACATCTCAATGATAACAAAGTAGGCACCTGACAGAAATGCTTGGGTAGGAATTCCACAGTCAGGTCAGAAAAGTCACTGTTCTGTCCACCATTTTAGATATTCATCATCATATGTCCTGCTTTTTGAGACCCGATCTATGAAGATGAGACGGGTGGCATCAGGCACAGGTCTTTTTTTGCTGATGGTACTCTGTAAAGTACTTTCTCTCTAGATGTTCACCTGGGAACCTACTATATTGCCCTTCAGCTGCCAGGCACAGATAAATCAAGGTGCCTAGCCTTTAGATGAGTTCTTTTCCTGTCAATTTTGCCCAGTGATTTTACCTGTGCTGTTGTTTTATTAGATAGTTTTATGGATTCTTTTTTTCCTTCTTTGCCATGTCTCACTGCTATTTTGTTGAATGTTTGTTTTTATTCCAGGACTGGGTGATTTTTGATCCCTTGTAACTCTGCAGCCCATTGGAAGACCTATGAAGCGGCAGTGATAGCGGCAAAGAAACTTTACTCCTCTCTGCAACAGGATGATTCACCTCCATTCCAATTGTTTAAAGTATCTTGACATCTTTTTGATTCCTAAACCTGAACCTTCACCGGCTGAAGAGCAGACAATCAACTGTGACACCTTTGCCAAGTTTTTTGCTGATAACACAAATACTCTCTGATCTGGAGGCCAGCTGTAATATAGGGGAGACAGAAGTAATGCTGTCTGGTCCAGTCCTGAATCATTTTGACCCAGTTATGGATATTGACTGGATCTTGTATCTGAGAAGGCCACTCTTTATGAACTGGATCCTTGCCCATCCTGGCTGCTAAAATCTTATAAAGACTACATAAATGAGCCTTTGATGTCTATCATAAATCAGCCATTAACTCAGGGGCTTTCCCTCGAACACTCAAAGAGGTGGTCATCAACCTACTACTTTAAAAAATCATCCTTAGTCAAAAACGATATAGCCAATTCTTGCCCAATCTCTAATCTGCCTTTTCTGGGCAAAGTGACTGAGAGAGCTATAGCTGACCAACTCCAGGCCTTCTTAGACAACTCTTGTGCTCTGAATCTGGACTTTTTTCAGTCTGGTTTTAGGCCAGACTATGGGACGGAGATGGCTCTTATAGCTTTAGCTGATGATCTCTGTCTGAATGTAGGCAAAGGCCATGCCTCATTGTTGCTTCTTTTGAATTTATCTGAAGCCTTTGACACAGTAGGCCATGCCATCCTGTTGAGATGTTTGGTGGCAGGAGTAGGTATCAGGGGATGTGCCTTGGACTGGTTTAAATTGTTCCTTGGAGACCAGCTGTCTTCAGGGAGAGAGTTATCTTGTGGGATTCCACAAGGCGCAATCTTATCCTCCATGTTACTCAACCTCTACGTAAAGCCTTTAGGAGAAATTATTCATGACTACGCAATTGGATGCTATCGACATGCAGATGACATCCAGCTCTAATATTTCGCTATCCAAATCTGCTGGTGATGTAACAGAGGTCCCGAGATGCTGCTTGACAACTGCTTGACAGCTGTGATCAAGTGGTTGAAGCAAACAAACTGAAACTGAACCCAGACAAGACAGACGTGATGCTGGTTAGAAAGGCAGAGACCTTGAAGGACATTGTGCTTCCCGCCTTTCACGAGGTTCAGTTGACCATAGCTGCTGACTCAGTTAAGAGCCAAGGGGGTTATACTGAATCCAGCACTCCTAGCTAGAGAAGCAAGGAAATGCAGCTGCAAAAAAGGACTTCTCCCAACTCAAACTAGTCTAGAAGAAGGTCCCCTACTGTGACACAGCAGCTCTGGCCACCTGAATTCATGCCACGATAACATTGAGACTAGACCACTGTAATGCACTCTACATAGGTCTCCTCTCAAAGTCCAGCTGGTGCAGAATGTCGTTTACCTTTAGGAGTTAGGCAAAGCATGTATATTACTCCCATTCTGTAGTCACTCCATTGGCTGCCCATCAGTTACTGGGCTTAGTTCAAAGTTTTGACTGTCACATACATGTCTGTGGGCCTCATATCTGTGCAGCCACCTCTCTCACTATGTTCCAACACAGCCGCTTTGCTCTTCTGAACAGGGCCTTCAGCAGATGCCACCCCGCAGTTAGGCAAAATCAACAAGTGCCTGTCCATGCATTTTCTCTGTGGTAGCCTCCACCATATGGAATAAGCTGCCTGAGGAGGTCAGGAAGAGTCCCACCTTCCTGGCTTTCCACAAACTATGCAGAACTGAATTATTCAGGAGGGTTTTCTACACATGTAATAGGGCTGTGCCATAACAAATGGCTCAGAGAGATGCCTTGGTAATGGACAAGGGTTGTAGACGACTCTGCTGGGTACTGTCGGCTGAGGTAGATACGCTCCTGCTGGTTAGTTCCCACATCATTAAAGATGTCATGTTAATAAGCTAAGTTTTGTTTCAGATTTCATCTCTGTGTTCAGATTTATGCTAGTTTCCAAATTTTAACAACCATACCCTATTGCATCTGTTCATTAAATAGCCTAGCTGTTGAGCGTATTGCCTTTTGCTCATTGAATGCCCTAGCTGTTGATTGTATTGTGTTGACTTGCATGGTGTAATCTGCCTTGGGTCTCAATGAGAAAGGTGGACTATAAATAAAAAATAAAATGCACCAAGTACAGAGGACCTCTGATTGCCAGTCTTTGAATAAAAGTTTGTGGCAGCTGATTGGAGGAAACTTTTGCTTCCTTTAGAGCACTTAAAGAATTTTCCTCTTAGCCTAGCTCTGTGCAACTCACCTGCCTTCCAGCTTTTCCTTTGCAGAGCTCATCTACCATCCCCAAGTCAGTAATTAGTCCCTGGTCAGAGCCCTTGGCAGGACCGTGTAGAGCTGGATATCGGCCCGGGCCTGATGGGAAATGTAGGCCCCATTTCAAATTGTACTTTTCAAGTACTTTTGTAATCAATGCTATATACATATGATTTATGTATGGGTATATACATGTACATGTGGTCAGGGCCGGCGCCACCGTTGAGGCCGTGAGGCGGGGGCTGCAGGCGCCGCGGGGCCGGAGGGGGTGCCAGAGGGCCCCCCGGGGGCAGAGGCGTGCATCCTGCGCCGCCACCGGCCAGCCCCGCGCCGCCACCGCCTGCCCCCAGGCGGGCGCAGCAGACACGGGCCAGGAATGATAGGTGGCTGGGGCGGCGCGCAGCGCGCAGGCGACCTCCTCGCTCCACCCTAGCCACCTGCGCTATATGATGACATCATCACATGATGACATCATCACGCAGCCTGGGGCCTGTGTGTGCGAGGCTCGCCTCCAGTGCTAGAAACCCTGGCGCCGGGGCCGCATGTGGTATATGATATACACTAGTGGTCAAAATTGTGGAAACCTTTTGGGAAAAGTGTGTTTTTGAGGTTTGATGGCTCACATAACACCACTTTTTTTGGAGTAATACCGTAAAATTATATATCAACGGAAAGATAATTTAATCAAGAATGTAATGCAATAACTTTTATGAAGGAATTTTTTTTTAGAACAGTAGTTATAAAGAAGAAAATTGAAACACATGGAAAGAATGAGTTATACAACAATTCTCACCATGTCAGTTAATACTTAGTTGGGTAACCTTTTGCTTTAATTTCGGCCTTACAATGCCTTCCCATGGAGTGAACCAAGTTTTTTAGTTCTGCAGCTGTTATAATGTGAAACCACGATTGAGTTATTGCTTCTATTCATTGCGGTTTATTGCTGGGTTGCTTCTCACTAATCAGTTTCTTTAGTCAGCTCCATAGATTTTCGATGGGGTTAAGGTCTGGGCTATTCTCAGGCCATTCCAACAGTGGAATATGGTTATCTTGAAACCACTTTTTGCACACAGCAGCAACATGACATGGAGCTGAATCTTGTTGAAATATAAATGCTTCATTATCTTGGAAAAGATCACATGTGGAAGGCTTCAGTTTGGGCTCAAGTATCTCATTTATGTATTTTTGGGCATTTATATTGCCATTTATCATGCATATTCTGCCCACACCTTTTGATGTCATACAACCCCATATCATAACACTAACTGGGTGTTTCACGGTAGGTGTAATGCAATCAGGATGCAAATCTTCTCCGATTCTTCTACTCACGTACTTTATGCCATCACTAACAAACAGGGAGATTTTGGTCTCATCACTCCAAATAACACTGTCCCATTGTTCCGCTGTCCAGTTAACATGGATTTTAGCCCAGTTTAATCTTTTCAACCTTTGTTTGAGAGAGAACAATGGTTTTTTTCATGGAATTCTAGCATTAAGACCAAATTCCTCCAGTCTGCGCCAAACAGTCCTTGCGCTCAACTTCACATTGAATTGCGCCATTTTGTTCTGTATACACCCCGATGATTTTCTTCTGTCACCTAGGCTCAGTCTCTCAATTCTTCTATCATCCCTTGCTTGTGTGCACCTTTTCCTGCCTTTACCAGTCTGGTTTTGTAGTGACTGAGTTGCCTTATACCTCTTCAAAAATTTAGAAATGCCACCTTTGGTTAAGTTTCCACCAATTTTTCTTCTGATTTCTTCATATCTGTAGCCTTGTTCACTTAATAGTACCATTTTACATCACTTTCTGGGTGACCAGTCAACTCTTTGTGCCATTTCTGATTGGCTCTCTAACTCATGCTCATTGGCTACATTCAAACGAAGGAAAGCTACTTCATATCAACCTAAGCAAGTTGTGCTTCCTTTTCCTGGTTATTTGGCTATAACATTTGATAGAACACAGATAATTGAACAAACTTTGTTGCATCACATTCTTGATTAAATTATCTTTCCATTGATATATAATTTTATGGTATTACTCCAAAAAAAGTGGTGTTATGAGCCATCAAACCTCAAAAATGCACTTTTTCCGAAAGGTTTCCACAATTTTGGCCACTAGTGTACTTACAAGCAATAGAACAGATTAAAAGAAATAGAACTGTAATGGCTAAGGAGCCGCTCGTTTGGCACAAATTCACGATCACTTACAAGAAATTAAACGATTTATTCTTAGAACTATATGATAAAGCACTCCTTAACTACATCACATTAATGACAAAATGAATGATTTCTACAGAACAATTTATTAAAAAAGTAACGGTAAGCAATTTTATTCAAGATGTATGTAATGCTAAGACGATACTAAAAGTACAGTACTGTAATGAGAAACACCAAATACATTCTGTACTGGGAATTTCAGATCGGAAACGGGCATCACTTCTTCACATTTAGAAATGCTTTACGTGCTTTTCTTTGGGAAAATTCATGAATAACACCAGAAAAATCAAGCCACTTTGCCTTGTCACTGTTGATGTTCAAAACAGCGAAACCATCGGTCTTGCACCATTGTGGACCGAAAGTATGACTTAATTCATTTTAGAACACTAAAGCTCCTCTCATTCGAGGCCACAGTTGCTGGTAATGACAGAAAAATGTGCAATGCGATTACGATATTTGGAAAAAAATTGCTCGATCTCAATATATGTCCACAATTTTTTATCGGTGACGCAACATCAAGTTTGAAATTCACATAAAAAATTCTTTTAAGAAGAAGTACTTCGCTCTGAACGTCACTTGAAATGTGACTTTGGTATCGCAGCTGAAAATGACTAACTTTTTGTGACAACTTGTTCTCATCTAACTGCTTAAAGTGCCACAAAAAATCAAAAAGTCTACAAATGTCCCTGACTGCAGAAAAGCAACGTGAAAGGCCATCAATAACAAAGCCAATTATGCTGTAGAACACATTTACCCTGAAATAATTTTCAGCATCCTTTTGAGTTGGGTTTCTTGGGTCCCCAGGTCCCCTGTGGATAGCAAAACTACCTGCCACACCAATTTTGACTGACACATGCCGCGCTTCCTCAAGTACGTCATTCCATTTCTCTCTCAGTTTCAGGATATCTGCCCGTAGTTGATCAATGTTGTCCCTTTCCACATCTAATGTGGCATCATGAGATTCTATTACTAAGTTGACCTCATGGATCATTGTGAGAACTTTAATCCCAATGGCTGACACCAGTGCACATTCAAAGGTATCCAAGTATTTTTTGATACCCTGAAGATTACACTTGCACTCTGCGGTCAAATTAGTAACTTCACTCAGCTCTGCCCGTGCATTTCTGACATTATCCAAATGCCGTGCACCCATTCGGGACTGATGGAGGACTGAAAACTGGGCGGGGGGGGGGGGCAGGCGGGTATCAGTTCTTTCAAGGTGACTGTTTTGCCCTCCCTTACCCAGGTCTCAGTCACGCACACCAGGTCCATATCATTTGCTGCAAAATAATCATGCAGCATTCTAGTTTTATGGACCTGGTATTGCACAACATCAGTGTCGAAGGGGCGCTAAATTTCCTAAATTCACACCCAGCATTTCTCAGGATGGGACGCACGTTGGAGGGACACTGAGCTCTACCATATCTCCGTGTCCTTCTCATCTTGGCCCGAGTCCCACCACCATACCTCCCTCGCCCCCAGAGGACTGAGACCCCTGACTCCATACTGGCCAGTCCTTCATCCACCACCCTCTGGCTTGCTCTATCTGCCCAAGCTACCAGCTCTTAAATAATTACAGCTTAAAAATTCCCAGGCATACAACCAACCATTAAACATCCTAACCACTTTTGCCCCTCAATTCAGATCATACACAGAAAGGGCTGTTTCTGTTGGTTTCTGTTACCTGCATTTATTTGTTTCTATTTTATCTGTATTAATCTTCTTTCAAATTTTAATATTTAGTGCTAAAGGATGCCCTTAACTCTTAGAGTAGGCCCCCTCAAAATCGTAGGCCCATGCCAACTGGCCCCACTGTCCCCCCCCCCCCTCTGTTCTGCACTGGCCCTTGGTAAAGTATCAGAGACTTTGATGAGGTCAGTCACGTCACCGGCAATGAGGCATGACAGCAAAGCCCAACACTTTGCAAGCCTCATAGCTGCTCCTCATTAGTTTTTGAGCAAGAGGGACAGACCAGAGGTTCATTTGATGGTACTTAGAGCTGGAAAAAATGTTGGTTACCTACGTGAGCTAAATAAAGCTGCAGTTTGATAAGCTGGAGATTTCTGTCCCTTGAAACTTCCAGAGTTAAGGATAAAGAGCAAATATGTTCTTTGGAGCAAAAAAATGATGGGGGGTGTCAGTGCTTGCCACGGCCACCGCTGGGCAGGGCATCAGGCGGTCTGCTCCTGACATCAGAGGGGAGCCAGGGATGCTGCAGGACCCTGCTCTGTGAAAGGAGGGGCAGTATACATCACCCAGACTCCCTCTCAATCCACTCGCTGGTCTGCTCAACCTGTGCCACTCACCCCCTTTGGCCTCTGGCCTCTCCTCCTCCATCCACTCACTTCTTGGTCTTCGCTCTCACTCCATCACTCCTACTCAAACCCACACCCCAGAGCTCTTCCCAACCATCCTTTATAGGGCTTCCTTTCTCTGCTCCGCCCTCCTTCCAGCCTGGTCTTGGGCTGCCCCAAGTAGTTGCAGCAGGGGTAGCTGATCTGGCTCCACTGACCAGCATCAGCTGTGCCTTGTTCTCTGGCTGCCAAGCCTCCCTGCCTCTGCTGATTGCCAAAGGCAGGTCCAGCTGCAGCCCCCTGGCTGGCTGCCAGGCCTCCCTGGCTGAGCTGATTGCTGAAGGCTGGCCCAGCTGTGGCCCCTTGGCTGGCTGCCCAGCTCCTCAAGCAGAGTGCCTCCAGCAGCTCCACCTGGAGGGGCTTGGCTCTTGGCATCTCCTGGGCCAGGCTACTGTCCTCTAGCTGGGGCGTGGCTCTGGGCTGTTGGGGCTGCTGCTCCTTCTCTTCAGGTAAGGGCGACTGCTGGGTCCCCAAACCTGCTGTCCTTGCCCCCTTCCTCTGCTCTGTTTAGCCCCCTTTCCTCCCCCAGGGGGGTGGGACTAGCAGGGCTCCCTTTGTCTCACCTTCTGAGGCCTTGGGGCCTCGCCCCTTCCCCTGGCACAGGCAGGTTCTGGCTCTGTTTGCCAATCAGAGTGGTTGAACTGCTGTCTCCCGGCTGCCCCCCGCCGCTGCCTCCTGGCAAGTCCGGGGGCTGGGCTGCTGACCCCGGACAGGGGGCTTCTAGAAAGAGCCACCATGGAATGATTTGACCTTCAGGGAAAACAGCTGCTTATTATGTGTTCCCTCTTTCATTCACCCTTGGCTAAGCAACAGCCGTGGCTGAGTAAAGCAAACTGTGCAACAAGCTCCATGCTCTTCTCGACCAAGCCAGAAACTGGTTCTCTGGATGAGGGAGTCAATATTATTTCTGCAATACACTAAACAATGGCCTTATGCTGCCGGTTAGCCCCGTCCTGCCGTATGCATTAAGAACACTACACCTATGGAAACTTCGTAGCATGTAGCATGCATTATGACTCATTGCTAATTAGCCGATCTGCATTTTACGGAGCAACTCCCAGGCTTGCCTGTGGCACAGCGCAAACAGCACAGGTGTCACGGAGGTATTTGTGGAATGTGAATTCCCAAGAGTGTAGGACTGATTACAGACACATGTACCCAGCCTCTGAGGGACAGTGAATATTATTTCTAGAATGGAAAACACTGCTGTGTGTGATGGAGAAAGTGAGGCAGGCTCTGCTTCTCTTATCTAGGCAATACTGCGATGTAAAAACAGCCTCTGCCGAATGACTGTTCGCCTAGTAGTAACTGAAGAAACAAAAAACAGCTTTGGCATCAGAGGCAGTTATTTCCAAATTTATTCAGCAAGGTGTGGTCAGATTGGAGATAGTCTACCATTGAAATAATTTGAATATGCTTGTAAATAGATGGTGTATAGATGATGTACCCTTCCTATGCTTTTTAAAAAGATACCCCACTGTTTAGACTATCACTTGATACAAGAGCAGCATCTAAATTTCCAGTATACGGAAATGTACAATGCTTTCAGTGGAAGATTTGATTGGCTGTTTTGAATCAGTATTTGAAATCCAAACTTCTTTATCCCTTCATAATCCCTCACATTGAACGCATGCTCTCACTCTTGCCCTTCAGCACACATGAGGGTTTTCTCATCTCCATTCTGCATCTTTGTTCTTGTGTCCCTCAGCTGTGTGTGAAGTCCCTCCAACCCAAGTCAACTGACCTTCCATTTCCTTCACAGAGGTGGAACCAATTTCCAGCATTCTCATCCTGTTAGTTGTTTGAATGTTTTTAAAGATTCCATGGTGCTATACTGGGCCAACCGTCACATGGACGAGCAGGACTTGAATTCTTGCTGGATATACTTTGCAGGACAGGCAGAGATGACTTTATGAATGTTGGCCCAGAAAGGAACATGGTGCTCTGGCAGATTCTTTATGGCTGACAACTTTCACATACTTCAGTCTCATGATTTCTTGGGTGGCCAGCCAGGATTGCGGGAAACAATGCCAAAGAGACCAAGAGGAGGATGAGCTCTGGATATCTCAAATCTCCATTGTTAGATCTTTTTAGTGAAAAGTTTGAGAACTATTTGTGCTAGACACATCAATACACATTAATTATATCTGCCCAATAACCAAAGCTTGAGAAGGAATGCATCTTTCAAGTGGATGGGCTATGGAATTAGAGTTCACATGGGCAAGTCTGTTCTCAGAGCCAAGCTACAAGTGACGCCTGACACAGGTTGGACACTTGTCAGCTTCCCTCAAGTTTTGATGGGAAATGTAGGCATCCTGGTCTTGCAGCTGTAATGGAGAGCCAAGCTGTAAAACCAGGATGCCTACATTTCCCATCAAAACTTGAGGGAAGCTGACAAGTGTCCAACCTGTGTAAGGCGTCACTTGTAGCTTGGCTCTCAGTGTTATACATACTGGGTGGGGGAGTAACTTGCTATAATTAAGGGCAATAAAAATTCCCAGATAACTTTCTCCTAAACGACTGGAGAAACTTCTGCAAAACTTTCCCATTAAAATCATATAATTAAAAAAGAAAGAATACTGCCATGACACATTTCAAGATTTTCTGTGTCAGAATTCTTCAAACTGCCAAAAAATCCTCTTGAACTCCCTCAAGCGGCATAACTAATGTCATCCCATTTGTGATTGGCTGAGAATTTGTCATCAGCGGGGACGGCAGAAAAATGAGATAGAACAGACGAAACGTGCGGGTGTTTCACCACAATGGTTATACTTTTTTTAAAAAGTTTCATTTCCTCTGAAAACTGATGTTTTGGTTACCAACCTCATGTCAGTGTTTAATATTTCAGGGGATAAAAAACCAATTTCCCATCCAATTCTAGTTAATGTTCCTCGGTCTAACAATAGAAGCTGCATGTGTGTGTGTTTTAATTTTTTCCATATGGGCTGCCAAGGTCAGATCAGACTAAATCCCCATCTCTTAAGAGCCTGTCTGTTCCTTTGACCCTTCTCCCCAAGTCTTCGGTCCTGTCCTCATTCAACCGGAGCCTTCCATCTGCTCTGCCTTCCCCAGACTTAACAGGCTTTAGCTCTGAACAGAAAACCATTCTCCCGTTGTCTCCTTCCTTTCCTCTCCCTTGTTTGCCACTTTCTTAAAAGATCCATGGCTTTGACAAGGATATCTTCTGGTTTTCCTCTTGCTCGATGCAGCTGCTGTGTGTCAGATTACCCATCACCACCTATGTTATTAAAGAGAGCCTCTCTTGATCTGCTCCCCGTCTCTTGGTCAGATGTATTGACCCTCACCTGCCCCTAATGCTGGTTCTCCAGGCCTCTGTGGATAATGACTAGACGCTTGCCTGATTGGAGTGAATCCCACTCCTACCCTAACAGCCTAGCTGTATGTGATGGTTGGTGGCTGGTGCTATTGTGTAAAGCACAATAAAACCTTGCTCCAAGAGGTAGGGAATAAAAGTATTGTACGTGCTGCTAGGCGCGTTGTGCTGTTTTTTATAGATAGTGGGAATGGCAGGGGGGATGGAGGGAAGAACAAAGGAAAAGAAACAAAGAGAAAGACAAAAAATATTAAAAGAGCCCTCTTCAAAATATTTCCCTGCCTCCTCATCTCCCTTGTCTTTTACCCCAAAGAATACGTTCATATTTCTATTCTAACTCTTCTTTGTGAGCTCCTCTTCTTTAGTATAATGGATGCCTCCAGATTGGATCAATGCTCATCCCCTCCATTCCCTGAGGACAAGACACTTTAGGTCTTCTGCGACTGGGGAATAGAGATGGGCACGAGATACAATGACTTTCCTACCCCTTTCACAGTTTCCAGATGACTAAAGAGAAGGAAGCCTGGCTGGGGTGGTAGTAAATAGGATAATTAGTATGGACTCCAGCAGAGAGAGGAATCTCAGCTGCCTGTAACACCAAGGAAAGATATTGGCTTCAGTTCCTAGCTTCTGTACAGTGACACACACACACACACCCCGCGACCATTTACTATTCTTTTTTTAAAAGTGTTATTTCAGTTTATAAACTCAACAGTATAATCATACAGTCATCTAAATCATACATCTACTATCATCTACTTCTACATTTATCTACATAAAACATAAACTAGACATATACAGTTTAACATAATCCTGAACTAAAATCATTCAAATCATAGAGTTCGCATATCGGTATAGACTTGCCTTATATAGCCCTGATTTTCCACTTCTATTTCAATATTTCTATTCTATCTCTGTCACCTGTCTTCATCTCCGGTAATGATTTTGTTATCAATATGTATTGCAAACATATATTGTCAGTCTCTTTACCTATTCTAATTTAAACTTAAAATTCTTTCTTACTCTTGATTTTTGCTAAATAGTCAAAAAATCCTTTCCATTTTTCTTGAAATTCTGAGGTCGGTCTATTATGTATATAAGCAGGGCTTTTTTTCAGCAGGAACGCGGTGGAACGGAGTTCTGGAACCTCTTGAAAATGGTCACATGGCTGGTGGCCCCCACCCCCTGATCTCCAGACAGAGGGGAGTTTAGATTGCTGTAGCGGCATGGAGGGCAATCTAAACTCCCCTCTGTCTGGAGATCAGGGGGCGGGGCCACCAGCCATGTGACCATTTTCTCCGAGGGCAACCCACTGAGTTCTACCACCTCTTTTCCCAGAAAAAAAGTCCTGTATATAAGATGTTAATTTTGTCAATGATGCATATTCATGTAATTTATTCTTCCATTCCTTCAAATCTGTACCTTTTTCTGTCTTCCATTTTGCTGCAAAAATCACTCTTGCTGCCGTCACCATATACTTGAAGTCACTAAGCATTTTTGCAATATTGCTTGGTATAACATTTAACAACAGATTTTTGGGATTCATCACAAATTTAAATGTTAATATCTTTTGCATTTCTTCAATGTATTTCCAACCAATATTTCCTTGCTATTTTACACGTTCACCACATATGATAAAAAGTTACATCCATATTCTGACATTTCCAGCATTTTCCATTGTACTTTTGGGAGTAATGTACCATCTAAAAACATTTTATACCAATTCTCCCTTAATACTTGGCATTCAGTAAATCTGATTTCATAGATTTTCCCACTGGCTCATGGATATATTTTCTCCAAAGTTTTGCATCCATTTTATCATACATTTTTTTACTTGCTCTGTTTGTGTGTCATAGTGCAATAACACTTTTATATTTTTCCTAGTAGATGCTTTGAGTCTCCAGTAATGAATTGTTCAAAAGCCGTTTCCTCTATAAGTTGGCCTCCTTCTTTAGCTATTTGTTCTTTAAATTTACATGCCATTTGATAATACAACAACCATGGAATGTTTTTTCCTTCATCATGAATTTCCTGCCAGGGTTTTATTTTTCCTTGTTTATCCATCATATATTCATAATGTACATAGTCAGTTTTGTTTCTTATAGTAGGGTCGCAGTAGGCATCTACTGGAGATACGAGTGGTGGCAGTCTTATTCTATTTCTGCACTGAAACCATATTCTTAATTGTCCATCCCTCAAAATATGAGTACCATGTTGTCTTTAAATGGTTTTAATGATTTCTTGATCCAGAAATAGTCATGGATTCCTTCTTTGGGATCAGTTATCTCCAGTTTAACATTCTTTCCATTTGGTTTTATAATCCAATCTGATATCCAAACTAATGTGGCTGTTTGGCGATACAGTTTGATATTTGGTACGGCTAAGCCTCCATTTACCATTCTGACAGAGAGAGAATCCCAGAATCCTAGGGTTGAAAAGGCCATTAGGTCCATCCTCCTCATCAGCATATGAAATCCAAACTTAAATCATTCTTGATAGATGGCTATTCAATCTCTGCTTGAAGGCCTCTACTAAGCACAATTGGTTCCGTTTTAAAATTTATCAGTAGGTAGTTTTTCCTAATTCAGCCAAAATATTCCCTCCAGTAATTTCCGCCAATGAAATCTAAGCAGGCCCTCTGGTACATTAGAGAGCAAATCTTTGCCATCTTCCATGTGACAGCCTTCAGGTATTTGAAGAGTGTGCTCATATCTCCCTTCGGGCTTATTTTCACCAGGCTAAACACACCCATTTCCTTCAGCCTTTCCTCACAGGCCTTGTTTTCTGTATCTTAAAAAGCTGCAGTCTATACCCTACTGTATTGTCTATTTGAATGTCCCAGCCATTGATCATTCTGATTTTCACTGTATAATCTCCTTGAGTCTCAGTAAGAAAGGTTGACTATATGTAACAACGATGACAACAATCATTTGTTGCCTTCCTCTGAACCCATTTTAATGTGTCTATATCCTTAAAATGTGGTGCTCAGAACTGGACACAGTACTCCAGATAAGGTCTGACTAGTGCAGAATATAACAGAATCATTACTTGTTACTTCTCATAATTTGGATTTTATTATTATATTAATACAACCTAATAGCACATCGCCCTTTGACATATATTCAGCTTGTAAATGGTTGCAATCTGGGCTCATTTCGAGGGGCAATGCACAGGAACGCATCGGCCTGGATTGGGGCCGAAACGGCCTGGATCGGGTCTCTGACAGGTGGTGGATCACTCTCCCTCTCATCAGTGGCCTGATCCTGACCATTTTGGGCCCACTTTCAGCCATTTTCAGCCCCTTTTTGCCATTTTGGCAAAAACACAAGTGCTTGGTCGAATGGCTTTTATTCAGAAATCAGATCATTTCCATATACAGGTCCATAAGACTACTTAGAAGCAAGGTAGACATCTAAGCAGCAAGAGCAGAAGTTGATAGGAATGAGAGCATGTGAGAGAAACTTCTCTTTTATCATTCTAGTTTACTTCTTTCTCCCCCCTCCCAACCATAAACAATACTTTGGCGCTTTCTTGGTGTGAGAATGTTTCACATATTTGTGATATCACGTTGAGTTACTAGGAAGCAAGACACAGCAATGTCTGGGAATGAGCACAAGGTCATGAACACTGGAAGCTGTTGCAGTCCAACAGATAAACACCTGTGAAAGTTATGACACTAGCAAAGTGATATTGAGCTATAGCAAGATACATTGTGTTCAGCAGAACAGAATCAAAATTGGCATGGATGGGGCTCAGACATGACACTTCCATCCAAGTTACTGACAAAAATGTGGAAGACTACCGGACCAGGACAGAGAGCCCTGCAGCCCTCTACTCAAGACCTTTTCCCAGATTGATGAAGTGCTGTTGAAAAGCACTCTTTGAGTACACTATTCCAACCAGCTATGAATACATTAGACTGTAGAATATTTTAGTTCCCATTTCCCTGGCTTGCTAACCAAATTTTCAAGGGGAATTTAATAATAATGATACTAACAGTGTGCTTATATACCAACCTTCTGGAGAGATTAGTGTCACACTCAGAGTGGTCAACAAAGTCAGTGTTATTATTATCCCCACAATACAGTTGGGGAGTGTCATTACAGGGAGCTTTACCCAAGGCCACCTGCAGAGTTCATGGTAGTAGTGGGAGTCGAACTAGCAGAATGCTGATTCACAACCCAACCACTCAACCACTATGTTACAGCAGCTTTGTTAAATGCTTTGCTGAAATCAAGATATATCATGTCCACAGCTTTCCCATTAGTTGTCCAGATTAGTAAACTGATCAAACAGCATGATAAGGTTAGACTGACAGGATTAATTCTTGCCAAATTTTAATCTGGCTTCTATAAATCACGCTTTTTCAAGGTGCTTACACTTTATAACCTAGTATCAACATTATGATGCGACGTCCCCCCATGAGTCAGTAAAGACTCAGTGCTTGCACAGAGGACTACCTTTACCTTTTTATCGTCACTGATTTCAAAGTCCAACTGACTGGTATGTAGTTTCCTGGATCCTCCGTTTTCCTCTCTTTGAAGACTGGGACAACATTTGTTCATTTCAAGTTTGATGACTTGTCACCTGTCTTCCAGGATTTCTTGAAGACAATTCACAGAGGTTCTTAGAGTACAACAACAAGTTTCTTTAATACCCAAGGATGTCATTCATCCAGTGCAGCAGACTTGAATTCATTTAGAGTAGGTAGGCATGCCTTAACTAACTCATCATCAATGAACCTTAATCTTGCCCTCTCCCTATTCATGCTATCTTTGCTAGAATGCACACAATTTGCCTTTGGGAAGAAGATGGAGGCAAAATAGAAATGGAGCCGTTCCATCTTCTCTTTGCCATCATTAACATTTCACCATCTTCACTGGGCAGTTCTAATTTTTTAGTGTCTTTGATAATGATATCTGTGATGATAATCCCCATCTACATGGGTTCTGCTTATGTTGTGGTTTTATCCATCCAATGGGAAGTGTACTGTTATTGTCCCAGCATTGTACATGGCATTTTGCAGTGTCAGTGAGAAAAAAAGGTTGGGTCCTTCCTGCTTAAACTAGCTTACCTGTGGGAAGAGTACCAAGAGAGAGAGAAAGAGCCAACGCTGAGGGGAACAATGGATAACTGTGAGCAAATGGAATTAAACAGAGTTAAACACATTTTATCCCACCTTTTCCCAAGGAGTTCAGCGAGGTGTGGATAGAGTTCATTTCCCCAATGTTATCCTCACAACAACACTGTGTGTTAGGTTCATGGCTGAATAGGGGTTTGAATCTAACTGTCTCTTGTCAAAATACAGCACTGCTCTCTGCTCCCAAGAAACATTGATAGGCTTATTAAAATGATTTTTGCTTTCCCTCAGGTATTTCTCCTGAAGGAACTTTCATACTCACCTCAAAATTTTGCTTCAGGCAAATTCAGTGGCAGCTCTAGTTCAAGATATCATGAAGTTGTATGGAAACTTTCTTCACCAGCCCTGAAATGCCACTGTTGGTGAGAGGTAAGTAACCCGGCTTGACTGACTAATGTTTTGTA
The DNA here is from genome assembly GCF_028583425.1 of Eublepharis macularius. Lineage (NCBI taxonomy): Eukaryota > Metazoa > Chordata > Lepidosauria > Squamata > Eublepharidae > Eublepharis > Eublepharis macularius. The sequence goes on along the minus strand of NC_072793.1, from coordinate 24,846,065 downwards.
GTGAGTCACAGGTTGTCTGTGTGGACCCCCTCTGAGAAATGTTGCTACTTCAACCTATCATGTCCCATGACCTCCCAGAGTCTATGACGGGGAAAGCAAAGTCACCAGGACCCCGGAGCCCAGCAAGATATCCTCCCATAGTCTGCTGTACTTATTAGGGCCAGGAGGAATTAACGCTCATGAGGAGGTTTATGAAAAACACACCAGAGGAAATGCATGCCCAATGTCCCCATTCTTTTACTTCAAAACAGGACCTCCCGGTATCATTCCAAGAGATTCAGGTACAGATATGGAGAAGCCTACGTTAGAAGGTTACCTGCCTTGTTTGTTTGTTTATACTCTTTTTCTCTCTCCAGTGGGGATCCAAAGTGGTTTCCAATGTTGTTCTCCCCTTCCCCATATGCTCAAAGCAACAACTCTATGAAGTAGCTTAGGCTGAGGAAGTGTGACTGGCCCAAGATCGCTCAGAGAGCTTCCAGGGTAGAACAGGGTACCTGGGCCTTCCAGATCCTAGTCAAGACACTCTACCCCTACGTTATACTGGTTCTTTACAGGAGACATTTCTGCTCTTTTCTCCACTTCTGCAGAATAGTCTATGATTCCGCACACGTTGGATAATGCTCTTTCAATGCACTTTATCAATCGTTTGAGGTGGATTTTTTGTTCCGCACACAAAAAAATCCATTCCAAATTATCTATAAAGAGGATTGGAAGCGCATTATCCAACATGTGCGGTGTCCAAGACTGGCCCCACTAGTGTTCCGGGAAGGAGTAAAGTGGAAGAGCCAACTATGTAGCCTTTCAGTTGTTGTGTAGACTTCGGTGGTGCAATGTCTTTTTCTAAGCTTGTGTAATCGTGCCTCAGTTCTGGCTGGACAGCTATTGCAGTATACCTAGCCTGGATGCTGCTCCCTGCTGTGCTAGGCAGTTCCCTGCTCCCCTGGCAGGCAAAATGATGGGAATGGGATGGAACCTGCAAATTCACATTAGAATTTCACTTTAAGCACAATTTGATAATAGTTCAATGGCATCATTACAGTGGAAGATGAACACTGGGTAAGCAAGAGGATCCTAGAGAAATTAAATTTTGCATAGATAATTAGATATCTATTTATGTAGGCTCTGGTATATCTTAGGAATGATCTTGAGTCTGATTAAGGAGTGAATGAAGAGAGTTTATTTAGGAACTACAACTTTGACAGAAAGCAGAGAAATAGAATAGAGACTAACTACCTTACTAAACTTGGACTTCCTGGAAAAAGCAGGAAGTAGCCTAAGAACACCAATCTGGAGACATGCAAGAAGGACAGAAGAAAGGCAGAAAGAAGGATCCCATTCTGCTATCTATCTGTCAGACCTGCTGCCCCCTGCAGGTATTATGTGTCTTCTGCCTTCTCTGTACACAAGACCTTGTATTTCCAACCAGTTATGTGTGTGTGTTTGTTTTCTGTGTTAACTCAATGTCCCCAAGGCTGCAAACAAACAAATAAACAGGGAAGAGGGCTAATAAGAGTTAGTGGAGGAACACCAAACCAAAATGTCTTCACTCGCTGGCAGAAGACTGCAATATACTAAGAGTTCTAGAGACTGCATGCAAAACCTTTGCCAATATAAGCTTTCCATATGAACCTGGTCACTTTTAAATACATTTACTGTGCACTCCAGAGTGGTCCATTCATATGTTGTATTGCTCACTAGTGGTTCATTTTTCTGAGTTGTTAATAGCTGCTTTGCTAATGTTAACATAGAAATAAACCAGTGGATATGCAGTATGCACAAAGATGTTTAAATATGCTTACCAAGCTCACTGGGCCCAGCCATTCACACGTTAACATGTGCCGATATTAAATGCAAATGGACTAAAGAATGTGGTTAAGTTCAGCTAAATGTGTGTGTGGAAACTTACTCAAGTAGGTTTTCCCCAGAATGTTTGTTCTATATAAATCAGGCCTAAAAGACATAAGGGCAGGCAGGCAGGCAGGCAGGCAGGCAGGCGGGCGGGCGGGCGGGCAGGCAGGCAGGCAGAAAGAGAGAGAGAGAGAGAGAGAGAGAGAGAGAGAGAGAGAGAGAAAGAAAGAAAGAAAGAAAGAAAGAAAGAAAGAAAGAAAGAAAGAAAGAAAGAAAGAAAGAAAGAAAGAAAGAAAGAAAGAAAGAAAGAAAGAAAGAAAGAAAGAAAGAAAGAAAGCTAAACGTGCTGCTGAAAATAATTAGGATGGATGTTTGGGTCATTTATGAGTACTAGTGACGCACTAAAACAGGTTGCCTCGAGGTGTGGTAGAATCATTTCCTCAAGCCATTAAGATCAGGTCATACAAGCATATGGCTGGATTAGTATAGGCTGGTTCAGTTTCTGGGGCAGAAGGGCTGATGCCAGTTCCGTCCATACAGCCATCAGTGGAAGTCCTTTGACAACAGCCGTTTTAAGTAGATTCATACACCTGGCAAGGGATTGTAAGTGATAATCCGTAAAATCCATTCTACCTCTAGAGTTGCTTGCTAGCCGAAGGTGACACATATACAAGTTGGGAATGTTAGCGGATGTTGAGAGAGCTGCAATAATGCACTGGAGAAATAAGTATAAATAAATGCTGGAGAGAGGCAAGGAGGGAAGTCCTTTTACCCAAAGTAAGAATGACTGACAGGAGTCTTGAGCAAAGCGTTAGGTCTATAGCCCGCAATTTTTAACACATGCATGTAGCCTGCAATTCAGGCCTTATGTTTTTAACTTGTTTTTAACCTACATTTTGTGCACATCCATAATAAATACTTTCTTGGAATATATTTTACATTTTAGGTTGTAACTTGACCCCTTTATTTTTTCCCCTGCTTATTTGAGTTGAGTTTGTGGGGGCTTTCCCCCCACCCCCTTTTCTCTGTTGAATGGGTGGCATGGAAGGCAAGTTGTGGTGTGAGTGTGCAATGCTCTCTCTCGGGGTCATTAACTGTAGAGACAGAGATAGGGGTCTGATGTGCAAAGGGACACAGATAATGAGAAGTGGAATAAATACAACTTCAAGGAGGAATATAAGAAAATGGCATTAAAGTGATGTTTGTACCAGAGTAAAAATGTTGGATTAACCTTATTACTCCAAATTTTACAAAGTTCTGTATATACACCTATGCAGGGCTTTTTTTCAGCGGGAACGCGGTGGAACGGAGTTCCGGCACCTCTTAAAAATGGTCACATGGTCGGTGGCCCCACCCCCTGATCTCCAGACAGAGGAGAGTTTAGATTGCCCTCCGTGCTGCCAAGCGGCACAAAGGGCAATCTAAACTCCCCTCTGCCTGTAGATCAGGGGGCGGGGCCACCGACCATGTGAGGGCGGGGCCACCGACCATGTGAGGGCATTTTCGTTGAGGGCAATTTAAACTTTAAAAAACTCCCCCCTTTTCCCAGCTGACCCAAAGTGACGTCATTGTGCGGTCTTGAGTTCCACCACTGAGTTCCACCACCTCTTTTCCCAGAAAAAAAGCCCAGCACCTATGCATTTCAAATGGAAATTGAAATACTGGTACTTTTTAAAAAGAGACATATACATATGCAAACCAGATCCTTTTATTCGTTGCCGCTTTGTAATCTTCTCTGTGCTCCTGCAGCCTTTTCCACTCTTGCACAACTGGTTTCCATAAGTTTTATGTATTGTCCAGAGAATTCGTTGCCTGTATATCTCCTTCAGAGAACAGTGTCCAGGTCTATTAAGGAAACTCTGTATGCTGTCGCATGGTAACCTAAGGAAATGGCTGTGTGAATTTTTCCCCACTGTTTCTGTTGTATCTGAAGGCAGCAAGGGTATTATGAATATAGTGCCAGAGAGCGTACAGGGTGCTACTCTCACTGATTGTAATAATCAGCGGACATTAATGGAAGTATCCCAAGAAGAGTGATTTGTAAATTGCAAAGCTTCCATCAGCCCTTCTCTGGGGACACCCTGTACTTCAGCTACAATGCTAGGCCATACTTACCTGTACCTAATTCTCCCCAAGCTCTAATCATGGCCCACAGGAAGGGGTGGTGGGTGGGGGAGGCTTCTTCTTAATCATAGTAACACTTGCCCGTGTCTGGCATGTTAAAGTGCAAACACAGAAGGAGCCTCGGGATGATGTCATCTTTTGTTCTTCACGAGTGAGGTTGTCATCGCTGGCTTTCTTTTCCTAGCAGATGGAATGCTTGCAAACAACATAACAGTTCTTTGTTTCCCATGGAAAACATTCTGATTTGGAAGATATAGAATGGCATGTGGAAAAGTGCAAACCAGCAGGGTGTGGGAGGGGATCGAGAAGGGGAAAGGGGGCTTTGACAGAACTACGGAGAGATTTGTGCATTTTGCTGCATAAAAATAGTGTTTTGGTTAGAAAAGTCAACAATGTTTCTGGTAACAAAAAGGCTGTCCTTGGAGTGCTGTGCTTCTCAAAAAAATGATAGTAGTATTATTACTGAGGCCCTGGTTGGTCTTTAAACAGAGTATAAATGTTAAAATAAATAGCTAGCAGCCCGTCCCATTACACTGTGATAGTATGCTCCTTTTACTGGAAGTTAACCCCATTGAGACAATGAGATATTTCTGACTAAGCATGCAAAACATCAGACGACATGTTTCCTGGGCCAATGATTTTTAGAGAAGGGGGCATATAAATTAAACATATTTTTTGTGTGTTATCTTTAAACATATTAGCAGACATCCAGAATTGGCAGGGAACTGGGCACTTATTAATGTTTGTATCAGAAGGAATCATGTGTGTATGTTTTTAAAAATCCCAATCTCTTGAGCTGACCCTTTCTTCTGATGACAACATTTGTGTCTTCTTGTTTCTCAAGTAGAGTGCAAAAAGGGAATACTTGAATAAGGTCATACATCCACACCCACACTCTAATTCCATGCCAGACGCCCACAACAATGGTTGTGAGGCATTCTTTGCCACTCATTGGGAAATGTGAAGTGACACTGGCACTCTCATGAAAGATTTCTTACCTCTGGTTGATTATACCCAACTGAGCCTTTAATATCTGCATGCTTTCAGGAAGCTTTCAGAGGAACATTACACTTAGTGTCTCAAATGCCCTGTCCTGATTTTTGCTTACTCTTAATTGCATGCAGGCGACCTCTTATGAGCCGGCCCTATCCACCAGGCTGTCTGCCTTCTCATCAGAAATGACTTTTGAATTAAGGGATGTACAAAGCATCTGGTGTGGACCATTTAGATCTGGCAGAGAAAGGTTTGAGGGGAAATATTCAGAAGTGCCCACATGCTGGAATCTGAAGCTCAGGAACATTGCAGACTCCTCTTTTCCATTTAGTAAAGAGTCCAGTAGCACCTTTAAGACTAACCAACTTTACAGTGGCATAAGCTTTCGAGAACCACAGTTCAGAGGACGAAGAGAACTGTGGTTCTCGAAAGCTTATGCTACAGTAAAGTTGGTTAGTCTTAAAAGTGCTGCTGGACTCTTTACTGTTTTGCTACTACAGACTAACAGATCTCTTTTCCATTAATCAAAAAGAGTCCAGTAGCACCTTTAAGACTAACCAATTTTATTGCAGCATAAGCTTTCGAGAATCAAGTTCTCTTCATCAGATGCATGGTACAGTTTCTGTACCATGCATCTGACGAAGAGAACTGTGGTTCTCGAAAGCTTATGCTACAATAAAATTGGTTAGTCTTAAAGGTGCTACTGGACTCTTTTTGATTTTGCTACCACAGACTAACACGGCTAACTCCTCTGCGTCTTTTCCATTAACTCTCAGTCCTTCCAGTACCTCTTCTAGGTCCAGTATAACAAAAGCATAGGCCATAGTGGGGCTAGATAAGGGAAGTCTCTCCTTCTTTCTCCCTACCAAGAGTTGCTTTAGACAGCAATCTAATGAGAAGAACCGAGTTAATAGGAATCCTTGTTCTCTGTAGGAATCCCCTTCCTGAATTCTCCATTTCCCTCTTTTTCTCAATGGGTGAATTTCTCTTGCACAGACTTACTATAAATATGGTAACGATTACCGTTGGGTGGCATGCATTTTTCCAGTTCCCCTCTCCACCACTTCACTAACAGGAGGAAGCTGATGGTGATACTTTAGAGCAGTATCTTGTATTTCTACATCAGTTGCCAAAATTCTGGCCGCACATGCCTGAAGCATTTGCTTCCCGTCTCTCTCTGAATAATCCTCAGGCTAGAAATATGTATACGGCTTTCCTGCCTCCTCTGGAGCGAGATCAAACTTGTAATGATAAGACCGCCACCATTTTCCCATTCTATCTTCGTTCCCTCCCACCCCCGCACCTTTATTTTGCAAACAACTGGGTTTTTAAAAAAATAAATAAATAAGGCAAACTCAGTTATCAACTCTCCTGGAGACAAGAGGCTTTTATGGTGGGGTCACATGCACTTAATGAAGAAGAGCAAGGTTCCAAGATACTGTTTCCCTGACAACCAGGAGAGAGAAAGTGAAAGATGGGAAGTGACTAGTGAATGGAAGTTGACGTGGATTCTCTGTGGCCTGCAGGAAAGGGACTTGGCTGAGGGCTTGGCGAGATTGCTTTGAAGGTATCTTTTGAAACCACATCCTGAGATCCCAATCATTACTTTGTTCCTTCTTTCTGGACTCTGCTTATACGAGATGCATATACTGGTGGGGTGATAACTTGGCCATTACGTACTGTTCAGTTTAATGATATTTCTTCCCTCTTGTTCCAACCGTTAGACTTCTTCTAAGGTCAACGCTACACCTTGCTAGTCATACAGAGTGAACTGAGTAGCTCTTCTGTGAGCAACGCAAGAATTGCAGGAGCCAGGATCTGACCAGGAGATGGGCCAAATTGGGTCGAGTCCCATAAGGGGTTAAAAGTGATCAACTTAGAAGCGATGCTACCCTAACCCTTCACTTAGGAAGGAGTGAGTCACAAAGGAAGAAGAGTCTAGAGGGTGGAGAGGCCAGGCTAGATAAAAGTAAGCACAATTCTGGGCAGGTAGGAGGAAATAGGCTTTGTATAACTGGTGTTGGAGTCAGGAACCAGAACAGCAAACAGCAAAGCAAGCCTAGTTGTTTATACTGAGGCATTGACAAAAGAAGGGAAGATGCATGCAAGCAGCAGCCAATTGGTGCTCCGTTGCTGGTCACTTGATCCATTTGGCTGAAGAGCATATGCTGTTTCCCCTCCTCCCCCTAGGCTGGCTTTGCAGGGTGCTGGCAGAAGGCCACGATCTCTGCTGCAATCCTGGGGGATCTGGGCACGACATCTCTCCTGCCCGTCAGCGCAGCTGCACTAGGCATAGCTGTCCCTATGGGAAGATCACTTGGAGAGAAATTTACCTTAGTGTTGGGGCTTTCTCTGGGAAGTCAGTATTTGAAAATGAACACATTGTCTTTCATCACTCTTTATTGTGTAAAAATAAACTCAACAATTCATGTAGTTTTAGCAATAAAATGGAAGAGAAAAAAAAAGCATGAAGAACCAGTAGAAACAGTGCATTTTAAGAACTGCTGATGTGGACCGTGGATGTAAGATAGAACAACAACTCATTCAAAACCCGGTAAAGACTGTTAGCAAGAAGTAGGAAAAATATACAGCTTTGGTTAACAGAATGATAACTCAGGAAACATTTATCCTCTTTCACACTATACAGTATTTACAATTGTACCGCTATCACCCTTTTTTGTTTTCGTTTTTGGCAAATCACACGCAATTCAGACTAGATTTATTTATCTTCACATGTTTTTCTCCCCCTTTCATCAGATTGTACTTACATTCATTATTAGTTGCAACAAGGTTTCCAATAAGGATCAAAACAGATCAATCTTACAAGGGCTAGTTGTTTTTTGTTTTGTTTTAAGAGAACTGCTTAAAATATGCTGCCCTGAGCCAAGATTGACGAGCAAGGTATCTAGGTTGGGTTTGTATAAATTATATATTCCTAGCTTTGTGTTTTTCACAGGAATGGTCATGTGACCCACTCTAATTTCTGAATAGCAGCAGTCTTTCAATAGTGCAGCGTCAACCTTGAACTGCTTATTATATGCCCATCCATGTTGCATATTCATTTGCCACAGCTTTAGAAATGGTCGAAATGGCTCATTAAAACCTTACGGGATTGTCTTTTTCTCCCTTTGACCAGGGAAAGCTCCTTGACCAGAGTAAGAGAGGGTGAGCTCGCTCAAAGGGGTGATGGCTGTGTCTATTAGTACAAACCAGGAATTCTTTTTAAAAAAGAAACTATATAAAATATTATCTATTTCAAAATAAACTTTATCATCCTTTTATCCTTCATCTGTAGCTGAAAAGTATTTTTTTTCAGGGAACGTTGGTTAATTTTCTATATATTCTCTTCTAATAAAAATACCTTTCTTGGTAGGAAACTCCTTTTTTACAACAAGAGAAATAATTTTGTGTTTACAAAAGCAGAAAGGGTTGATATTTCAAACAGTACCTAAAGGGACAGCAAAGGCTATTTCAACAACTATTATATTTAGGCTGATTCTGAACCTTTTTGTTCAGAAGTAAGTTCCATGGACTGACTTCTTCTTGCACAGGTTTAGGATTAAGTACAAGAGGATGATTCACTGGCAGACTGAATGATGTAGCTTTCTAGTTGTCAGTGAAATTACACCTGTGTAAATGGCCAGTTAATCCCCCTCTTTAGGAAGAGGCTTTTGGGGGAACTGTCAGTGTGTAGGCAAACACACATGATGCTCAACTTTTGTTTTTATAAAAGGACATTACCTGAGAAAGGCATGTATTATTCAGTGCAAGAGGGAACATCATCGTATTTAAGCAACAGGCTTGGTTTGAATGGGCCAGATCTATATCCATGCTTGGCCAGCAAAAACTCTAGTTAAGCCTGGAGTAGAAAAGACAATCTGCAGTGGTGCTGAAGGGACAGCTCCAAGCAGATCCAGTTTCATAGGCATTGTCGGTCTGAACCCACAGCAGTGTCGATCGATCGGGCAGCAGAGATACTTAAAGAAACAACCCCACCGCTGACTTTGAGGATAGATCAGGTGCTATGAGCTCCTAGGGCTTAAAGGAAAAAAATGGTGCAGAAGGGAACAGTCCCCACCGATTCAATAGTCACTAGGATTTTAACAGTGTTTGCTTACATACAAAAAGTTAGTAGAGTGCTGTTTATTATGGGGAAGAACGCTGCATCCTTGGTCACCTTTTCCCAGCCACACCTGACCTCTACGAATGTGCTCAGATGGCTTTATTATTTAAAGCATGAACTATTGCTCGGCAAATCCCCACAGCTCTGCATTAGCCCATGCAAACAGGCAAGCATTAGACCAGGTAAAACAAGATTGAGGCACCTACTGAAACATGCAAGAAACAGTTCACCCCTTGCCTCCCCTGTACACCTGCAGGAAATAGAAGGGTGCCACAAACTGGGACAGAATCAATAAACTTCACTCAGACATCACATCACTATGCAACCAGTTGCCACTAAAGGTGGAAAAACAGGCAGTCTCGTCTAACGAAACTGCAGTCTCCATGTGAAAGGTTAACACCTGCACCTTTCCAACTTCCTAAAATAGTTGGTACCTTTCAAAATAATCCAGTCTATATTACAATAAGGCCTACACATTCCTCCCCTTCAGAGAGGTTTGCACAGGCTCTACACAATCCTTCAGTCTATTAGACATCCCTTGTGTTGTTTTAAAAATATAACACAGGGTCTCTCCTGGTACATGAAAATACCGCAGCCTCTTTTTAATCCCCTGGGGCTTTGGATCAATCCCAGGATTTGTCCTTTATTCCCATTTCTGTACGTATTCCCTTTAAGCTTCTCTCAAATACTTCCTTTACTTCTCTCAAAAAGGAAGCATCTTTAACCTTTATGAAAGCAACTTATATCTCATATCCCATTGGGCCCTATAAGCGTGGGGCAGGCAAGACACATTGTGCTTGTTTCTCCTGCCACCTGCAATCATCCCAATTTATATTTCAAAGGCAAAAATATCAGCTCTGCAGTGTGGCCACAGAAATTGGACTGCAACTGCATGCTTTGAGTCCAACTCCCCCCCTCCCCCCCAGCCCTTCATGTTTATGGCTCTTAGTGAAAGTAACGGGGTGTTTATAAGGATAGTGGAATGTCTCATAAGGGGGATATGAACATCTCCCAGCCAGCTAATTCTGTAAGAGGCCCGAGGTGCATTACCTTTGGGGAAGAAAGGCAAGCAAGAGCCTGCTGCAGAAGTGAGAAGGGGAAGAGGGAATGAATTGGGGGATTCTCTGCCAGCTTCAAGTCACAGAGTCTGGAGAAACACTAACTCGTGCCTATGTAAAGAAGGGACTCTGGACTATACCTAGGTTTTGTGATGGTTAACAGAGGCAGATTTTTTAGGGGATATGGCAAAATGAAGGCAAGGTAGGGACGGGAGCTCTGCTGCATTACAATAGGTAAGAGACAGTCACTCCTACAAATAACCCAAGATCTGGACAAGACAACTAGGACACTTGGCCCAGCAGGGCTCTTGAATCTGACATGTGCCCTTGGGGGCAAAGATGGCTCTGAAGTACTCTGGCCATAGCCAGAGGGTTCGTGGTGGAGGAGGTTTAGGGACCTGAATAGGTTGAGAGAACAGTCCTACCCCCTACCCCAAGTCTGACTTCTAATTAAGCCACCTTCATGCATCATTCAAAAGCATTTATCCTCCTGTCACTAAGAGAATAATTCTTAATACAAAATAAAAAAAAGATCTTCCCATAGGTGAATCGGCTGCTTAAAAGACATTAAGTAGAGTAGGAATATAGAGATATCCTTTAAAAAGTATATGCAAATGAAGACAAATGTGCTGAGTCGCACCAGCCCAAAGGCACTCAGGCTTCGAAATGAAGTTGGCAAGCCAGAAAAATCAGACCGTTCATGATGAGACTTCATAAAGCAAGACGGAGAGAGAATAAAGTCTCGTTCCAAAGGAGGAAAGGAGAAATGGGAGAAGGGAGGAACCAACGAACCTTCTCCCTTCCTCGTCAGATTCCAAAGTTCCAGGTTGCCTTAGAATCGCTGTCTGAGAAAACTTGGTCCAAGTCTCCCAGACAAACATGTGACTGATTCTTCAGAACAAAACAAACAAACAATAGAATGGGGTGGGGGCGGGGATCTAGAGAGGCAGAAGAGAGAAAGGGAATAGAATTTGTCCAAAATTCATTCCTGGATGGGGAGAATGTCTGTTAACCAAGGGTTAAATGGGTTTGGAGTGGGAGGGGTAAGGAGCAGCACTTTCAGTTGATCTGACGACAGGCTTCAAATGTCCACTTGGTGGCTCCGCCATAAATATCAATGTTGGTCTCGGACCAAGCTATGACACTGCCCGACAGGGCTTTGGTGCTGCAAGTGGCCAGGTTGTAGATCTCCCCTGGGGTGAGCTTGCGATCCCAGATGTTGAAGTGGGCCAGTTCTCCCACAAATGCCTGCGTGGCATCAAATCCCCCACCAAGGGTATCCTTGAATAAAGAAATCAAAAACAAAGGCTTTGAAAAGATGTGGCATTTATCCCAGCCTAAAGAGCTCCCTTCAACCTAGCCATTGGGCATCCTACAGCCAAAGGACTTGAAACAAGCCAGAAAGCTTTTATAGTAGTTTGGAAAGGTCACCTCGAGAAGAGCTCGGTAAGCGGGAGAGAACACACTATCTTTGAAATGTATTTTCTATGGAAAAAACATCAAAAATAGAACATTTTGGTTCCTGGCTCTGATACCAATCGTATGCTTGAGAAGGGGAAAGGTTGCATTTGTGCACACATACACCAAAGACCACAAACTTCGACAGATATGATTGTGCAAGAGAAAAGGCGGGTAGGCAATACTGAAATAGATGATGATTAAAAGTGCCCCCCCCCCCACGTGTTGAAATTTCTGTGCATGTGAAAGTACAATAAATGGAAAGACTGCAAAAATGTGATATTGTAACAAGCAGTTTCTGTGAATATGCATCCGAGTGAGTGTGCTATGTAAATAGCAGGCAAATTGATCTACGCTAGTTGTGTTATATGTAATGGGGAAAATAACTGGCTATTTTGTCTAGAAATGCAGAGAGGAAGTTACGGCGCCCCATGTTATGTGAAAGAGTCGTGTCTGCCCAGGATTGGCTTTAAGTGAGCAAGAGAGGTGCTTTGACCCACTATTTTATGTATACATAAGATCCTATAAAGTGTAGATTTTTCTGGGGAGTGTGTTTGTGTGTGTGGTTGGGAAGTACTGTTTCCCCACACCAAAAAGGTGAGTCAACTGTAACTGAAACTGAAGTGCAACTGGAAGGCCCCAACTCTGGAATAAATGTACCATTTGCACAATGCACAGGCCATACATGTTGTGTGTGTGTGTGGTTGTTCTTGAAGGTGTACATGACAGAAGGGAGCAGATTTGATTCTCTTTGTTTCCCACTCATTTTAAAGTCCTTCTCCCCATACCATCTGCTCTCTCTTCTCCTCCTCCCCCTCCCCTTCTGCTCTTATAAAGATGCCACAGATTTTGCCACTCATTGTATTTGGAGGCAATCTGCACTGCAGCCTATGGAGGAACTGTTCGGTAGGAGATTTACTCCCAGAAACCGCCCCCTCCCCAAATTCACAAAGTTCTAGAGTCTCCATCATCCCCATCAGAAGCCTTATACCAGAAATATCTTGTACGAAAATGACAGGTTGGTTTCGCCATACCCTATTCACAGCACAGGAAATCTCTGCACAAAAAAAGACTAGAAGAATGGCTGAGATGGTGGAGAATCCAAACAGCCAAACTCTCTGGTTTCTAGTAAGCGCAGAAGGCATCTAGAACTGGAGTTGTGTTTGCAAAAGTAGGGAAAACCCAGGTCTGCTGGGCATGTATTGCTTTGAATTATCCTGATTTCTGTACATATATACATATACATATACGTATACATATACGTATACATATACGTATGCACACACACACACATATATATACCTTCCCTGTGAAGGCTGTCCACCATCCTGTTTTAAATGTGTATTAATACACTGTTGTTTTAATGTTTTAATGTAGATGAATTTTTAATTGTATTTTAATATGTTGTTATCCACCCCGAGCCCACTCGCAAGGAGGGTGGAATAGAAATTTGAAACAAACAAACAAACAAACAAACAAACAAACAAACAAACAAACAAACAAACATCAGAGAGGAAGCTGTGCGGTTTTTTTTACAGTTAGGCCCTTCCTATTCTCTTCTTCTATAATTAATTACTACAAATCTTATACAGTCACAAACAAACCCCGTTCTCTTTCATCTTCTGCTGTCACGGTGCTACTTTACCTGTTCCTGTCCCAGGACAAGGACCCCTTGAGGTTTGATGGGGTGATAAGGAGCCAGGTTTTCCCCGTTGCCTTGCAGTGCACCATCCTGATACGCCTCCCAGACACCATCCCGGGTTGTCCATGTGATGCAGATGTGGTGCCATTTCCCATCGTTAATGATAAATGGGAGCTTTGCTACCTGAATGGAGAAGAAGAGAATTACAGCAGGCACGCAAACCCTACATCAGACAAAGGGAGTACAGGTTGCTAGTCCTCCTGACGTGTCTGTTCTCTTCCCTAATCATAGATCCCAAACACCCAATCTGCACACAAGTCGTAGAGCCCTCTGGTCTCTTTTGCTACAAATATTTGGAATCTATGTGCCGGCAACAATCTTAAGAACCCTTTCCTAGGAGTAAGATCCACTGAATAAAATTGGTCTTGCTTCTGAATTGACGTGCCTAGGATTGCTTTCTAAGTAATGTTAATGACAATGGTACTTTTGCCTTCATAGGTTCAAGTTGCCTAACTCCATCAGATAATATTGTGGAAAACCTAGAATACATTTGTCGGCTTCATAAAATCTGGTGTCATTTATTTTATACATTCTTGTGAAGGCTTTGAGGAGATTTATAGCTTCTGTTGTTATATATTTTGATCTGTTTGGCTTGGTGTGTAAATTTGAATGCCCACATTTGTGAAAATGTGGCGTAGATATTGTGTAGGTTGGGGGCCTGCATTTTTCTGAAGATACCTAGAAAAATGACCTCCAAATAATGGATTTTCCCCTGATTTGGACCACAAGAATATATATTTATAGTTACTGTATGGTGAATATAAACCTGTAAATATTGTAGAGGGAAGAGGAGAACCAGGGCTTCTCAAATCTCTAACTACTTCCCCGTACCGTGTGCCACAAATAAGTCTCTCTAAATAGATTTTTTTAAAAAAACACTTGCATGTTTGTTAAAAGGAAAGGCATTGAAACCTTGAAAGCTTTAATTCACTTCTTTTACCTGAAGTTATCATTTTAAAAGCAAAGTCATGTTTTCTAATATTTTGTTCATTGCCGTATCAACCAGGACAATCACCAGATTGCTCTCATCTCATGTTTGGAAAGAGGATACAGAATGTTTATTGCTTAACTATCCATTTGATGTTGATCTCTCTCTCTGTCACGTACCTTGTCATTGATCAGGATCTCCATGGGATTGTTGCCCCACTCAATAAGCACCAACTCATTGGCTTGTCCGGGTACCGCATAAGAGAAAGGTGTACCTACACCTGGGGAGGCATTTGATTTAATCCACATGCAAATCGTGAAGGCATACATCTCTGGCAGGCTTTTCTTCACCTTGGCATACATGTAGTTGGTTCTCAGGGGAAACGTCAGCTGAAACTTGTCTGTCGGCCTGTTGTCTTTCTGACCTAGGGGAAGATAGAGAGGATGTTTGCTTGATGTCTCGAGAGAATAATAAGACAAGGTGGTTCTATTAGGGGCAATTATTTGGAGAAAGAATTAGTAAGGTGTATAGGAATGTCTCTGTTCCTTTTTCAACACCATGACTAGCAGCCTGGACCAACCCAAACCATGAAATTGGTTTCATACTCTCTCCTCCCTTTCATTATATAACAAGCCGTAAGATGGCACTGTTTAAATCCCTCCAGTACATTTCTGCGCTCTAATCCTGGTCACATGTATAGCACTTCGGGAACAGGGTCTTTCTCTCTCCTTCCCCCCCCCCCCGGCTTTTTTATTTTTACTGTAAAGCTAAAAAGAGCTAATGAGCTCTCATCAATCCCAAGGAAGGGAACAGAGGAGTTCAAATGGGCAAAATGTCCTATCTTGCTGAAGTTAAAGATACACAGATTGCTTAGAGAAAAGAGGAAAACGCTATAGTTTGTCCTAGGTCACTTAGAGGGTAGATGCCAAAGCTCTGAGATACAGACGAATGAACGTGCACTTTCCCTATTTAGGGCATGATAGGTACAAGATATTTTTTCCTCCTTTAGTGAATGGTTTATTTCAAATGTGCCAAATATTTTGGAACAATGACATACTTGTCATTTCTTGCTTTTCCTCACTACACACAAACACCCATCCACACATTCTCTCTTCTATCCACGGGTTCCAGAGAGGAATAGAGTTGAATTTGCTTATAGCTGAATTAATTCTTCATCTCTTTAGATAACAGAAGGGGGGGCACTGCTGTGTACCATGGTGGGGGGAGGACATAGCAGATCGGTTTAGCTCTGGCTGCCCTCCAAATGTGGCATTATTCGGAATAAATGCTGACAATTTCCCTCTATGCCTTTACCTTTCTCTAGGTCACTGATCCTTTGGTGAAGGGACGTTAAAGTGCTTTCTATTTTCCCTCTTTCTTCGGTCTCATTCTTAGGGTTGTACTTTCCTTCCTCCAGGCTGTTAATTCGGGACAGCACTTGCTTCTCTAAGTCATCAATGTTACTTTGGAGTATATCCTTCAAGGAATTGGTCTGGCTTGAAGAATTCATCCTACTGAATTGCTGTGTGGGGTGAGAGGGAAGGGGGAGAAGCAAAGACAATAAGTGGATTGTTGCAAACCAAATTAACACGGCAGCATTATTTAACAGAGACTAGTTCTGATGCCCGTTACCCTGTGGGCTAAACTCATTTAGAGCTTATCAAGCTAAGGAACAATTACTTCATTAAATGAAAGCACCCCCTCTGCCATTAAAAGACAACGGGTGGAGGAAGAGAACTTGAAATTTTACTGAGGATACTTTTTGGGAAAGGTGCAAAGGAAACAAGAAAAGGAGCATTAGAGCAACACCGAGGACTGCAGGTGCTGGGCCACCTGGAAGCTAGCCTGGCATATCTAACTCTGAGGAATAAGAGAAAGGAGAAAGTTGTACCTCCAATGTTTCTAGCCTTGTTTTAAGGGACTGCAAAGTTTGCCCAAGTTGGCTCAAGGTCTCTGCAGCTGGAGTCCGGGAGAGATCTCCCATGGTGTTTTTGGAAGAACCAGTCTGCTTCCGGTTGGAGCCCCCACTGGTTTTGGATTCACCGGGGACTGTCTCCAGCAAGCTCTGGCTCTCGCACCTGCCCAGCTTGGTGGTCAGTTCCCTAATGGTCTCCTTTTGGTTCAGGATGGTCTCCTTTTGCTGAAGCACCGTTTCCCGGAGTTGTAGCACCGTGGTCTTCAGATCCTCCGCGCTGCCGGTCTGCACAGAAGACGTGCACATGTCCATATCCACCGGCACCGACGTGCAGATAAACCGTGTTTGCCCGAAATTCTGGGCGCATCCCCGCAAGAAGACAAAAGAAGCCAACAAGAGGCTGCACCGGAGCCCTGCAGCCATGGCTGAGGCGAAGTTCCCAACAGATGCGCCGCCCCGCAGCCCCGGACTTGCTTTCAGCACCATGGAACTGTCCGCCGAACTGCCGAGCCGACTGCGGTACGCGGGCTGCTTTTATAGCGCGCGGGCGGGGCTACAGCACCGTTGACGTCATAATAGGGTGGAATCCCGGTTTAATTGCCTGGCCAGCGTCTCGAGGCCTGTTCTAAGGAGGCCGCTGGCAAAGTGCAGGGCTAGATCTACGACGAGGGGCCGCCCCTTGTCCTGGGGAAAGGCAAAAGGCAGCGTGGGTGGCTGGGAGGCTGCCCGCCCCGTTCGCCTTCCCCCAGGACAAGGGGCGCATGGGCAAGCCGGCCACCCCTTGTCCTGGGGAAAGGCAAAAGGCAGCACGGGTGGCTGGGAGGCCGCCCGCCCTGTTCACCTTTCCCCAGGACAAGGGGTGCACGGGCAAGCCAGCCACCCCTTGTCCTGGGGAAAGGCAAAAGGCAGCGCGGGTGGCTGGGAGGCCGCCCGCCCCGTTCGCCTTTCCCCAGGACAAGGGGCGCACGGGCAAGCCGGCCACCCCTTGTCCTGGGGAAAGGCAAAAGGTAGCGTGGGAGGCTGGGAGGCCACCCGCCCCGTTCGCCTTTCCCCAGGACAAGGGGCGCACGGGCAAGCCGGCCACCCCTTGTCCTGGGGAAAGGCAAAAGGTAGCGTGGGAGGCTGGGAGGCCACCCGCCCCGTTCGCCTTTCCCCAGGACAAGGGGCGCACGGGCAAGCCGGCCACCCCTTGTCCTGGGGAAAGGCAAAAGGCAGCGCGGGTGGCTGGGAGGCTGCCCGCCCCGTTCGCCTTTCCCCAGGACAAGGGGCGCACGGGCAAGCCGGCCACCCCTTGTCCTGGGGAAAGGCAAAAGGCAGCGCGGGTGCCTAACTAGAGCCTAACTATGGTTGCCCTGGGTGCTGGCAACCGTAGATCCAGCCCTGGCAAAATGGCGGGTCCCGGAGGGGCTACCCAGGCCAGATCACCGGGCGCCACTGCCCCTTTTCCCTGCCATGCATGGAATGGTGGGCAGGGCGAGCCGGAGGTGAGTAGGGGCGCCCAGCCTGCGCAGGGCGAAACCAGCGGTGTGACAGATGCGCAAGGCCTGCCCCTGAGCCGCAGAGAGTTTTCCTCGGCTATGTGGAAAGTGCTGCTTAGAAGGGAGTTCAACGGGGGGGGGGGCTGCCTCCCATTGCGCGCGTTTTCTTGGCAAGTGGTTTGCCATTGCCTTCCCCAGTCATCTACACTTTACCCCCAGGAAACTGGGTACTCATTTGACCGACCTTGGAAGGTTGGAAGGCTGAGTCAACCTGGAGCCTGCTACCTGAACCCAGCTTCTGCCGGGATCGAACTCAGGTCGTGAGCAGAGCTGGAACTCCCCTGTATGATGTGCAAAATAGTCGCTCCAACCAGGTTTTCATGAGGAAGAATAAACCGTATTATCATCCGCATGGTGTGGCTTCATCTGTAAAGGGGAGTGGTTTAGCGTGTTTTAATGTTGGCGCTTCTTGCCTTGGGACGGGTAGTCGCCCAGACGGTCTTCGGGAGCCTTCCAGACCTGTGTGCCATTTTGACGCAAGAATGCTTATCAGGAGTTCCTGGCCAGTAACCCAGTCGCACCTGCGTGGGAGCGCACGCACACACACGTGTAATAAAATCAGTCTTTGTATGAAGTTTGGAAAGAGGAAGCTGTGGCGAGAGGCCTGAATAAGTGAGTATGTTGGGGAAAACTTCAGACAGAGAGGATGTAGAAACATAGCTGTAGATGCAGACGAGTTATTTATAGGCCAAAGCAGGAGGTTCAAGCCAGCTAAGCAAGGAGAATCCTTTTGTAGTTGCGTAGGGGTCACATCTTGAGAAGACAAGAGTCTCTGGAAAAGTCAATAATGCTAGGAAAAGAGGAAGGCCTAAAACGTGATGGGTTGACTCAATAAAAGAAGCCAAGTCCTCCAGTTTGCAGGATCTGAGCAAGTCTGTTAATGCTAGGACCTTTTGGAGGTCTTTCCTTCATAGGGTCGCCATAGGTCGGAGGCGACTTGAGGGCACATAACACACACACACTCCGGGAACCTCTCTCCTTCTAGGAGCCTTATCGTTTGCTTCTAAGAAGAGAGCTGCTGGTGACCGAGGCGATGCCCTCTGAGCCGACGCGCAGAGGCTCACGGCGATCATGCACTGGAACTTTGCACATGCCCAGAGACCCTGACCCAGAAGAGACGTTTCCAGGGCTGCGCCCAGTTGCCAGAGCGCTTCCTTTGCCCTTCCCTCTTTCCGGCCTCTATAATGTTGGCTGCTGCTCCGTTCCCCGTTTTGAGCGGCGGCAAAACCCGACGCCGGGCCCCGGACCCGTCCGTCTGCTGTTCCGAGCCAGGCGTGCTTGGGCGGCAGGCGGGCCTCGGCTGCTCTCGGGCGCCCTCCGGGGCCGGGCGCATCACTCCCAGCGCCTCTGCTGCTCAGCCAGCCCGACAGGGCTGCTTGTCCCCTCCAGGGAAGGGAAGACGCGCCGGCGTCTTCCCGCAAGCCTTTCCCTCTCCCGGGCCCGGCAGGAAGACGCGCTTCCAGTAAAGGCGAGAGAGAAACATCCGCCCGAGGGATGCGCCTTCGGAAGAAACTCATTTCCTGCGGCTTCTCGCGGCCTCGGCTCTCGGCTGCGCTTCCCGATGCCTTCCCGCACAGCGCCGAGGTGCCTCCGGGGCTTCGAACACGCAGCTCTCCGATCGATCCCACCCTCCCCGCCTCTGCTTCCTCCCTCAGGCTTGGCTCTGTTCGCCTGCTCCGAGGACAGGCTGGCTGGCGCATGGGAAGCGCGCAGCCCTGCGCGAAGCCGGCAGTTTGGACTCTGCCCCGCAGGGGATCCCAAACCCATCTCTGTAGGCAAGCAATATGTTGCAGCGCGCCTGGCTTTCTTTGGGTTCTCTGTGCTCTGCCTCGGCCTTCAGCTCGGGCTTGGGTTCCCGCTGCCCTGCTCGAGGACGAGCCTGGCCCTTGTTAGTCAGCAGTGAGAGGAGAAATACCCCCCCCCCCCCGCAACGCATACACCTCCCTGCCGGAAAATTCTCAGAGAATGTTTAATGTGGCTTCTGTTGTGATGGGCTGGAGGCAGAGACGCCTCTGATGCTTTACTGAGAGAGAGAGAAAAAGGGGTATGCCGCAACACATAGAAGGAAAACACACAGCTGTGTTGTTGGCAGCACAAACGGAGGGTGCAGGATCAGGATGGTCATAGATCCAGATGAGTTAGCCGTGTTAGTCTGTAGTTGCAATATAGTAGAGTCCAGTAGCACCTTTAAGACTAACCCACTTTATTGTAGCATAAGCTTTCAAGAACCACAGCTCTCTTCGTCAGATGCATACATTTTTGAGAACCACAGCTCTCTTCGTCAGGTGCATAAGCTTTCGAGAACCACAGCTCTCTTCATCAGATGCATAAGCTTTCGAGAACCACAGCTCTTTGTCAGATGCATAAGCTTTCGAGAACCACAGCTCTCTTCGTCAAATGCATCTGACCAAGAGAGCTGTGGTTCTCGGAAGCTTATGCTACAATGAAGTGGGTTAGTCTTAAAGGTGCTACTGGATTATTTACTATTGATCAAGATGAGTAGCCATGTTAGTCTGTCTGTAGCAGTAGAAAAGAGCAAGAGTCCAGTAATACCTATAAAACTAACAAAAATTGTGGTAGGGTATGAGCTTTCGTGATCCACAGCTCACTTCTTCAGACGCAGCTAGACTGTGAGTCCATCTGTCCTTATATCTTGGAGAATGGCGTGATTGCAGAATGCTGGTGAATGACAATGGCCGGACTGATTGGATAGGGTGGGGCATGCATAGAGGTAATGGGTGTGGAGAAATTAGCTTTGGTAATGAGACAGGAAGCCAATGTCTAGATTCAGTCCAGGTGGATGCATTGTCCACACAGGGTGCATGGTGAGCATGTACGCATCCCCACTCCAGCCCCATTGACTCCCTAATCCACTGGCAATCCCTTGACAGTCCATTTTCCTTAGGAAGCTCCCTGCTGCAAAGGCAGGTGTGTATAAGGGTTATTTCCCAAGTTTAATGTTCTACAGATTTATTTTGTACTTATCTCATATGCATAATCAGGTATAGTCAGAAAGATGGAAGAGCAACTGTCCTCTGTCCTCCTTACGCGGATTGGAATTTAAAGCCCATGGCTGGGTGGCAGAGCACCTGCACTGCATGCAAAAGGTCCCAGGTTCAGTTCCCAGCACCTGCAGTTAAAAGGCTCAAGTAACTGGTGATGTGGAAGACCTCCGCCTGAATCCCTGGAGAGCCAGGCAGGCAGAGCAGACAACACTGACCTGATAGACACATGGTCTGACTCAGTAGAAAGCAGATTCATATGTCCACGTGGCCATAAACATTCAGAGGAGAAAGAGATGGGAAAGCTGCCTTATATGAAAAAGTAGCCTCCCAAACTGGGGAACAGCTGACCATGGTACAACTTGGCATCTACGGGCCAACATGCACACGCCTTTATTTTAGGATGTTCCAGTGGACTCCACCACAGGACCCCGGACAAAGCTCCTCTGGGATCCCCTCTCACCATTCGGCCCCAATCCATACATTATGTGAAATCAAAAATCAAGATATGTGATTCTATACCCAGAATTCTGTCTTCCTTCTGTTCCCCACCTCCAGCACTCAGCAGCCTTGTAGGCTCGTTGCCTGACTGGGCTGGCTGCCTAACCTACCTCGCAGGGCTGTTGTGAGGGACGAGAGAACCATGTGAGTTCCTTAGAGGAAGAAGATAAATCTCAGTGAGTAAGAGGGGTTTTTTAAAGGATTCTTAGCTACTGGCTGTTTTGAAGAGAAGTGGCGCAGGGAACGCTCAGCACTTGACTTGAAGAGGAAGGAAGAAAACAACACGGACTCGATCGATACAGATTTGTACTGCTCCATTACATGTCATTTCCCCCTCTTCGCTTCCTTTCTTCGGGTGGTCGCTGACTGCCTTGAGAGAAGGAGGTGGTACAGATTTCCTCTGGAGAGCCAGAGCGACCAGGGCCCGGCAGGCCTGCTGAGCTGTGAGGAAAACTCCTTTGCCGGGCTGCAGCATCCCAGATTTTCCCCACCTACCCACCCCGGCCCCCTCAGATTCCTCTGGAATAGCCCCTCTAAAATTTGTGGGAATGTTTTGTAAATCTGGCCTGGCCAAAGGAGCTGGCTATTCTACACCCCCCAGCTCTCCAGAGCGCTAAAAAAGAGAAAGAAACAGAAGAATAAAGCAAAACATCCTTGAAGAGCCCTCTGCCCGGACCACCTTAAATGAGACCAGCCTGACTGCCACTCTCTGGGGAGAGGGGCTCCCGCCTACTCCATTTTCCTCTGCTGAAGATTCCCTGACCTCATTTTTTTTCCCCCATCTGAGGCGCTGCTAGTTGGTGTTTCTCTCCATTCACGCTTGGCAGAAAGATGAAATCTGGAAGGATGTGGAGACATGGCCCCGTTGGCTGTCCATCGAGCCCTCGGCTTTCCCTTCGGAATTCCTCACCCCCCCCCCCCTCCGTTATCCATGTGTAAGACTTCTAACAGGTACACCTTAACCAAGCAAGTGTGAACACAGTCATCCAAAATGAGACAAAAGGGGCAACTATGCTCCCCCTCCCTCTGCCCCAGGTAGCTTGTCTCAGCCTTCCAAGTGGCAAGGAAAATATTACCACAAATAATGTGTGGCAGACAGTAAGGGCTTAGCACACATTGGCACAACATGTCTTATGCAGACCTGGGGGGGCGGGATTTTGGAGGGTTCTCTGATGCACAGCTAATGATATAAACACAGACAGGCTGTTTCAGATGTCAAAGCTGGTGTCCCTTATTTTGTCCTCTTCTCTTGCACCTCCCTGGTGTGCTGGGAATTTCTATATTGGATGCTCAGACCAATAATACGACCAATTCCATCCCAAGTAGTATTCTTCCTATGCCCCCCCCCGCCCCATTTGCAGTGTCATCACTGTAAGCCACTGGGAATCGATATGCCTTTCCCCACTCTGTGAAGGCACCTCTTCCCCCTTCCCTCTTTAAATCCAGATAAAGCAAGAACACCAATCTCCAGGTTTTGCTCTTTCCTTGCTGAGAATTTCACTGGGTTCTTCTTTAAGAGATTAGCATAGGATGAGTGCCGCTTCTGAATCAAAACTGGAGTGTTTCAAAGCCAGAGGCGAGGCAAGGAGCAAGCCAGGGGTGCATCAGGCAGACGTTCTTCAAGGGGAAAGAGGGAGAGGAGGCAGAGTGGTGCCAGCCTCAGGCACTCACTCAGAGCCGCTGTAAACAGCCACCTCCAAGGGGAGCAGGAACTTGCCTGCCTGCCAGGGGGGAAGAAGATGCCAGTAGCAGCCAACACTTTTCATCAAGGGAGAGGCAAAGCTGGGAAGCAGAAAACCAAGTCCAACCTCTCATCAAATGCAGATGTTCTGGGCAATGAGCCCAAAGGCCTTAGTGCTCTGCTGGAGCTCTGCCGGTGATTCATTGTGTGTAATAACCTGGGACGGGCCACAGCACGTTCCAAGAATCACAGGGATAAATGAGGCTTTGATGGGTGCTCTGCCCCTTTGGACTGAGGAAAGCAGAAGTCCACAGGATAAAATGTTGTTATGAATCCCGACAGAGTCCTCGAGACAGAGGGGCTGTTTGTGTGATTGTTGGGTGCAAGGCTTTTTTTCAGCTGGAATGCAGTGGAACGGAGTTCCGGAACCTCTTGAAAATGGGCACGTGGCTGGTGGCCCCGCCCCCTGATCTCCAGACAGAGGGGAGCTTAGATTGCCTTCTGCGCCGCTCGGCAGCGGGGAGGGCTATCTAAACTCCCCTCTGTCTGGAGATCAGGGGGTGGGGCCACCAGCCATGTGACCATTTTCTCTGAGGGCAACCCACTGAGTTCCACCACCTCTTTTCCCAGAAAAAAAGCCCTGGGTGGGTGGGATGGTTGCTCTTTCTTGCTGGTTTACATATTCAAAGAGTGAACAGTTCAAGTGCACAGCGTCAAGAATCCCCTGGCAAAATCAAAATCTTTAGCTAAATGTATTGAATTTTATTTAATACATTTTTATCCTGTGTCTTGGCCAAGTGGCATCTGAGGTAGCCATAACAAGTCAAGTCAAGTCAAATACCTTTAATGGCAAACCTAAAAATACAAACAAATCACTGTAAAATTACATTATATACCAAGTGGCTATGCACTTATACAGAACTTAAACTAATCTTAGGAACTCCCACTAAAAACTTCGCAACTACTCTAGAAACCACTGTGTCAATCTCACTCAACAAAAGACGATCGAGAGATGGATTGTTCTGGTATTCAATAGTTGATGTAGATTCGTTTTATTGCATATGACCATTGGCCTTCACAATATCAAAACACTCTCAAATATCAAAATAATACATGATCAAATAGTCAGGTGATCAAACACTTCAGAACCACATAAAACACCCTGCTAAAAGACTTTTAAAATTAATAAAACATTCTAAGATCAGTCACATCAAGTCAAGGGCTAATTCCTTTGCTCTAATCTTCCTAGCAGCTAAAGCAAAAAGCACCTATCTTAATGAAATGAAAGAATCCAGGACCGTTTCCAGATTGCTTACCTTCACGCGGGACGTCGCGCCTCGTTGCGGGGAAAATGCGAAATATCGCGTTTCCTCGCACGGGTTTTGCGTGATGTCGTGCAAAACTCGCATGAGGAAACGCGATATTTCGCATTTTCCCTGCAACGAGGCGCGACGTCCCGCGTGAAGGTAAGCAATCTGGGAACAGCCCTTGTCTGAAAGCATCGTAACAATCTTATCAGAATCAGACAGGGGATGTAAGGCCAATAAGATCTTAGCTAGGAATTTATTTCTGTGTTCTGCGTATAGAGGGCAAGCCAGGTTGTAATGAGGGAGGTCTTCCACTGAATGACCACATATACAAATGCGTTGGTCTACTGGCGTCTTTTTATATCGACCCACTAGCATCTCCGTAGGCATTGTTTGAAAGCGCAATGAAGTAAAGGTCCTCCCAAGATTGTACGCAGTTATATTGGTTAAATAGGAGGCCCTACAATGGTGTTTTTTGATCATTTTAAACCAGGGGGCAAACCTCGATCGAGAAATCATAGAAGCATCAATTAGGGCATCTTCTCTAAAGACCCATTCGCCAAGGTTGAAGCCATACTCTGAGGGCTGCAATAAATCATCTGGGATAGTATATCTAGCAATGATGTGATTAAAAAAATGAAGGGTGTTCAATAGACATTGGTAGCCTCTCAAACAGTTCTCTCCGTAACTTATCATACAGGTGGCATTCCAGCATTATATGTAGTAGTAGCAAAATCAAAAAGAGTCCAGTAGCACCTTTAAGACTAACCAACTTTACTGTAGCATGAGCTTTCAAGAATCACAGCTCTCATCTTCAGATACATGTTCTCTTCTTCAGGCCTAGCTGCATCTGAAGAGGAGAACTGTGATTCTCTTTTTTTTTTTTGAGAAAATTTTTATTGGGTTAGAATCAAATATTTAAACATTACAATCAATTTTCCCATTTCCCAATTTCTAACCCCCTCCCTTTCCCCCCCTTTTTTGTTGACTTCCAACAGTTTTCCAACCCTTTGTCCCTTTTCCCTTACTCTTTATATATACCTCTATCTTACAAATGTATATTCTCCCTTTATTCTAAGCAATACTTCTTTAACTATTTTTAATACTCTGTACCCTAACTATGAGTCCCTTTTTCCATAATGGATAAACAATTTATCCCATAATTCCATTTTCAAATATTTCTGTATAACGTAAACTATATAAGCCATACATTCATTTAAATCAACCAGCTTAACTTATACTCTGTATATTATTCATTCTATCTTCTTCTTTCTGTTTTAGTTATATTTGTTTACATTAATATTTCTATTCCCTTCAATCATACATCTATATATAATATCAATCAATTTGACTCATATATACCTTCAGATAAACATATTCAGTTTGGTACATTGTACAAAATCAGAAAGAAAATATTATTGGTTAGTCAATCCTTATAATTAACCCTTATGATTAATTATTTTCTATCAATATTCTATTTATTATTCTATATATATCAATCTAATAACATAGCTGCTTAGAGATTCACTTTTACCTCCTCTCCCCCCCGGTAAAGTCACCCCCCTCTGCAATGTATTATACTTCAGTAGTTCTCAAACTGCCACAGTTCTCCTCCCACCTCCCATTTCTTCTCCAAATATTGTTTCAGCTTCTCCCAGTCTGTGTTAAACTGTCCTGGGTCCAGATTTCTCAGTTTTCTTGTCATTTTGTCCATTTCTGCCATATACAGCAATTTGTAAATCCAATCTTCAATAGTTGGCACTTCTTGTACTTTCCATTTTTGCGCATACAAAAGTCTAGCTGCTGCCGTCATGTAAAATATCAACGTCCTGTATTGGGCTGGAATTCCCTCCATTCCCAAGTTTAGTAGCAGGAGTTCTGGGTTCTTATTTACTTGAAATTGTAAAATCTCACTCATTTCTCTTATTATTTCCCCCCAGTACTGCCTAGCTACCTCACACGTCCACCACATATGGTAGAGGGAGCCCTCGTGCTTCCTGCATTTCCAGCATTTATTAGAGGTGTTCAAATTCCCTAGCGCAATCTTCTTTGGTGTCATGTACCAACGATAAATCATTTTGTAAATGTTCTCTTTAATGCTGGTGCATATCGTTGTCTTCATTGTAGTCTTCCACAAGTATTCCCATGCCTCCATTGTTATTTCTTTGTTGAAGTTTATGGCCCATTTCACCATTTGTACTTTAACTATTTCATCCTCAGTATACCATTTCAACAGTACTTGGTATACCTTGGATATTCTTTTCTTGTCCTCTTTAAGAAGGGTCTGCTCTAGTTCCGAATTCTCTGATCGTATACCTCCCTTTACAGAGTCCGAATTATATAAATCTCTTATCTGTCTATACTGGAACCAATCGTAATAAGGTAATAGTTCCTCCTGAGTCTTTATTCTGAGTTTAGATGCTTCAGTTCTAGTTATTTCTTTGTAAGTTAAGCATTGTTGCTCATTATCAACAGCTCTCGGATCTATCACCTCATATGGAACTACCCACAAAGGGGTTCCTTCTTGTAAATAGATTCTATACTTCTTCCAGATTATATATAAACTTCTCCGTATATAGTGATGCAGGAACATCGAGTTCGCCTTTACTTTATCGTGCCATAGGTATGCGTGCCATCCAAATATTTTTTTATATCCCTCTAGGGCTAGTAGTTTCTTGTTCTTTAACGTCATCCACTCTTTCAACCACACCAAGCAAATTGCGTCATGGTAAAGTCTTAGATTGGGCAGTTGCATTCCGCCTCTTTCTTTTGCATCTTGTAAAACTTTCATTTTCACTCGAGGCTTCTTGCCTGCCCATACAAAGTCTGATATTTTCCTCTGCCATTTTTCAAATTGCTTAGAGTCACTGATGATTGGTATTGTCTGTAGCAAAAACATTACTCTTGGTAACACATTCATCTTAACTGCTGCAATCCTTCCCAACCATGACAAATTTAGTCTGTTCCATTTAATCAAATCTCTCTCTATCTGAGTCCATAATTTTTCATAGTTGTTTTTAAATAAGTCTATATTCTTAGCAGTCAGTTCGATTCCCAAATATTTCACCTTACTTGTTACTTCACAATCCGTTATTTCCGTTAACAATTGTTGTTTCTGCTTAGTCATGTTTTTACATAATATCTTTGACTTCTTTTTATTAATATAAAAACCTGCCAAGTCTCCAAACTCCTTAATCTTATCTATCACTTTTGGCATGTTCTCCAATGGGTCCTCTACAATTAACATTATGTCATCCGCAAATGCTCTGACCTTGTATGAATAGTCCTTTATTTTAATTCCTCGAATTTCTTCATCTTGTCGTATTTGTATCATCAGGATCTCCAATACCAAAATGAACAGCAGTGGAGACAACGGGCAACCTTGTCTTGTTCCTTTACTTATAATCAATTTCTTAGTCGCTTCATCATTCACCACAATTGCTGCAGTCTGGTCTCTGTAAATTTCCTTAATTGCTCTAATGAATCTTTCTCCCAATTGTAGCTTTTCCATAGTGGCAAACATAAAGTCCCAGTTTAAATTGTCAAACGCCTTTTCAGCATCAACAAAGAAGAAACCAACCTCTTTATCACAACGCTTATCATAATATTCAATAGCATTAATCACTGTCCTTAAATTGTCTCTGATTTGTCTGTCTGGCAAAAAGCCTGCTTGTTCCTCCTCAATAACTTCCGAAAGCCACCCCTTCAGTCTCTCCGCCAGTATCTTCGCAAAGATTTTATAATCGTTGTTAAGTAACGATATGGGTCTATAATTTTTCACATTAGTCAAGTCTTGGCCCTCTTTGGGGATCAATGATATATTCGCTTCACTCCAGGTATCCGGAATCCTTTGATCCCTTAAAACTCCATTGATCACCTCTTTTAGGAATGGTGTCAGTTCATTGGCCATTGTCTTATAAAATTTAGCCGTAAGTCCATCTGGCCCTGGCGCCTTTCCTAGATTTGCAGATTGTATTGCCTTGCTTAGTTCCTCATCCGTTACTTCACTGTTCAGTTTATTTCTCCAAGCTTCCGAAATTACTGGAAGTTTCATTTTCTCCAAATATAACGCTATTGACTCTTTATTTACCTCTTTCTTATTGTACAACTTAGCGTAGAATTTGTAAAAGGCTCTACTAATGGTAGTCTGTTCCAAATACGTTTTATTGTCTTCGCAAATTTTATTTATTATTTTCTTTTCCCTTCTCTTCTTCAGTTGCCATGCCAAATACTTCCCAGGTTTATTTGCACCTTCAAACGCTTTCTGATTCAATCTTTTAAGGTTCCACTCCAATTCTTTATTATTCATTGCTGTTAACTGTTCTTGAAGTATTTTAATTTCCTGATATAATTTCTTTTTCCCTGGTCTCTTTTTTAACTGTATTTCTTTGGCTTTTATTTTCTCCTTGATCTCTTGTCTTTTCTCCTCTTTCTTTTTTCTTGCTCTACCATTTAAGTCCATTAGTATGCCCCTTATAACCGCCTTATAAGCGTCCCAAACTTTGTCAGTTGGTACTTCTTTATTTACGTTGTATTGTATGAAGAACTTTGTCTCTCTTCTCAACATCTCCATATTCTCTCCTTCCTGTAGCAAGTCCTCATTTATTCTCCATGCTTTCCTTTTTCTCCTTTTCCCTAATTTCCACATAATTGGATTGTGATCTGAGCCTACCATCGGCATTATTTCTACCTCCTTAGTCCATAACGCTAAGTCTTTTGAGGCCCAGATCATATCAATTCTTGATAGTGTACAGTGCCTTGCAGAGTAAAAAGTAAATTGTCTACTTTTAGGATGTTCTCTTCTCCATACATCTTCTAGAGTCTCCTGTTGTATCAACTCAAAAAAGAGCTTTGGTAATAGTCCTCTTTTCTTTTGTGCCGTTGTTGTCTTTTTATCTAATTCCAAATTTGTCACTCCATTGAAGTCTCCAGCAAGAATTATCTGGTCGTATGAAAGATCATCTATTTGCTTCCTCAAATCCTCAAAGAAGCTTTCTTTTGCACCGTTAGGTGCATAAACTCCGACTACCAACACTCTCTTTAAGTCCCAGGTACATTCCACTGCTATAAATCTGGCTTCCACATCTTTCATTACAAATTTTGGCTGTAGCTCCTCTTTTATGTACAACACCACTCCTCTTTTTTTCTTGTTGGAGGCCGCTACAAATTCCTTGCCCAATTTTCCCAATTTTAAATATTTTACATCCTGCTTTCGAATATGGGTCTCTTGCAAACAAACAATGTCACATTTTTGTTTTAATAGCCAGTGGAAAATATTTTTTCTCTTATTCGGTGAGTTTAGTCCATTTACATTCCAAGATAAAACTTTACACTCCATACTCATAATCTTGTTGGTAAGTCTTTTTCATTGTCCCTTATAAATCGCTCCATCTCTCGCTCAGATCTAATGCGCTTTTTGGCCCCTCCAAATTCAAAGGACACACCTTCTGGAAGCTCCCATCTGTACCTGATTTTCATGTCCTTCAACATCTGGATTAGCACTTTATATTTTTTCCGATCTAGTAACACTGATCTAGGTAATTCCTTCATTATGATAATTGTCTTGCCATCAATCTCCAATGGATCTTGAAACTGTTTAGTCACAATCTTCTCTTTCATATTTCGTGTCGTAAACTGCACAATCACATCTCTTGGTAATTTCCTCTGGGTTGCAATTCTCGAGAACTGTGATTCTCAAAAGCTTATGCTACGGTAAAGTTGGTTAGTCTTAAAGGTGCTACTGGAGTCTTTTCGATATACTGAATGGAATCTGGATAGTTGGCTATCCAGAAGGACCCACAAGGACAATGTCTTTCCAAAAAGGGAGCTCGATGATATCTCCCATGGAGAACATTGGAAGGGAAGGCGTTCAGTCTGGCCAACATAAAGGCCCTACGACAACCAGGAATCTCGAGATCATAAATGTACTGAGGGATTCTGTCAGAAAACGTAGTCAAACCTAACGCAGCAGGCCATAACATTATATTTCCTAACAGGAGGATGGACAGGGCTTCTGTGAAGAAGACAAAATTCAGGGACACTAGGGGAGATTCCAGGGATACCAGGAATACAAGTTTCCAGGACCTGGGTTAGCTTGGGAAGCTGGGCAAGGCACTGCAAGGAGGATAGCAGCAGCTTGTCTGTCCTAATCAAAGCATCTTGGATGTGTTTTTCTGAATGTGAGAGATGCTCCGGTGGGAGTTTCCATCGGGAAAGATGTGGTGGCTCTTTGCAGCACTGGGGGTGTTTAGTTGACAACCCCTTGCGAACAGAAGGGCACAGGGTAGGGAGGTAATGTAGTGAGGGTGAAATGCCCAGAGACATCTTCTCCATAGCACAGTGCAAGAGCTGCCTTGGAAAAGCAATCTTGTGGCATTGCACTGAAGCAGGTTTCAGCTCACCACAGCATTACAGTAACCCAGGTATACATGTATGCAAGGGCTTGACTGAGACATGCAGAGACCCTAAGCCATATTAAGAAGCCCCATACCATTTTTTAAACGGTAATTTTTGTAAATTTAGTAAAGAGCCTAAGCTGTAGCATGTTTAGCTTGTGCACAAATCCAGCGCTCTGCAAAGGTGCATGCAAATTCATTAATTTTGTACTATCCTTCTATCTCTTTGGGGCAAGGGAAGAATTGGGTTGCACACATATTTGTGTACTCTAACGCCTCTCCCATGATCACAGCTCTGAGGCTCACCTACATTTGGTAAGATATTAGCAGGCGGGTAACTGGCTGAACTGGCCCTGAGATCTAGCTGCACGTTTTTAAGATTTGTTGGGACCAAATTCCACAACTTCAAGTCTGCTAGCGACAGCTAATCTGCCAGTTTCATGTTGGAGTATGTTGGCTTTAAGGTCCCTTACGCTACAGAGTGGCCAGGGAGATTGAAACGTTTTAAGGTGAATTCTGAGTTTGCTTTTTTTTTTTTAATGTCCGATCTGTTTCCCTTTTTTCTTCTTATGAAGAGATTGGCTTATTGCAGAAAGCGATTGGCTTGTATCCAGTCACATTCCAGAGAATTAAGGGCGCTTCAAGTTCCTTAAGAATAGCTGACGATTTCCACCAATCCCTTACTCCTCCTGAAGACCCACATACCGTTTCTAAGGATTCACACTCAGATCCTACAAAAGCTCAGTGGGTATCAGCAGCAATCACTTAAGAAAAGGGTACTGTTGTTTTTTTTTAATTAGGTGTTAACTATACAAACATTATCATTTCCCTCTTAAAATTCAATTGTTTTCCGTTCATCTTTCCGTATGCCATAAGACATTTTCCTCTAGTCCTTAGAGAAGACAGGTTTTACCAAGACATTACCAAGACATTTAACAAGACATTGAGAAGGATAAAACATTGATAAAGACATGAAAAAAAGACTTCTTTGGTTCTTGGTTTTTACATGCTGTATTTTCAAAATCTGTCAAAGTGGTGCATAATTATTGTTTGGAATTAAGATGCTTATGTAACTGGAAATACTGAAACCACCTGACATTTATAGTTTTTTCAGGTAAATAAAATACATCGGCCATCAACAAAGACATCAATAACTCTAGAGGAATCGTTGCTCGCCCAACTAGGTGAAGGAGCTCCAATTCTAAATTCTCAAGTGTAGCCGCAGGACATTAATGGGAATATAAGTGGGCTAAGATGTTTTCTTATTTTCCTGTGCTGTACTAATACCTCTTCAATCAGTGGGTTGGGAGAAAACGAACACTCTCTGCAGGTTACTTTACAACACTTAAAATACCAAGGCAGATAGACAAGAGGAATCTTAGATCTATGTTGTTCCACACAATACAGTACTTAAGTGTTCTTAACTCTGTGGATAGATACAGGCCATTATTGGCAGTGATGATGGTATATATCCCATTAAAAAGCATGCAGGTGAATGAGCTCGTCTTGATAGTTTGTCTAATGTTTGATCCACTGATAGTTTCACATTAATAGATACGTGAACAGAATTGCTCATGAGGTTTGTTGGCGCGGTTTGTTTCTGGATTTGTATCTCCGTTAGGTGGCTAGTAGATGCTGATGAGATGCTGATGAAGGTAGATTACAGGTCCTTGATGCTGTGCTGTGCTGGTGAGGTTTAAGCTGAGAACAGAGAGTGATTATTTTTGTTTTGTCTATTGAAAACAATTATATCCTGCCTTATTTCCTTGGGCTTAAGACAGCTAACAGAGCAGCGACAATTTGCAAGGACACCAAAACAACATAAAAGTCATCAATGAGATGTCATCATTCTATTACTTCCCCTTCTAGGCTACCCTCGCAGTGGGTTGACTCCACCCATCTGGCCTTGTCAATCTGCTTTTTCAGCTTCTCATTTTCTATTGCATTTTTAAGAATATTTGATATAGCATTTATTTCGATAATTTTCTGGATTATTTTGAACTTTAAAAAAGAATGTTTAATATAAATTAGATAAATAGGATGTAAATAGATAGGACACTCTGGAGGTCTTTCATTCATAGGGTTGCCATAGGTCGGAGACGACTTGACGGCGTATAACACACACACACAATCAGGGCTTTTTTTCTCGGAAAAGAGGGCAATTTAAACTCCCCCTTTGACTGGAGATCAGGGGGCGGGGCCACCAGCCATGTGACCATTTTTAAGAGGTGCTGGAACTCCGTTCCACCGCATTCCCGCTGAAAAAAAGCCCTGCACATAATATAAATCCTGGTTGTGTTGGCTTCTATTTAAAGGAGCAAATGTGGTTATATTGTAGGACATGGCGGTAAGCATCGCATCATGTGTTTTAGGTGGTAGTTGCATGCTGTTATGTGTAAGCAGTTTGTTGACTAGGAGTTACAGAGTGGCGCAGTTACCCTGTGAATTCAAGAAAGTGAACTTGTTGCATTTCAGGTGAGTTTAGAAATCACAGACATCCTGGTGCAATTTCCCAAGGACTTCACTCTATTATGATAGTTTTCATGTTTTTATTGTCTCTTTTTTCCAAGGAGTCGTAGGTGGCATGAATGTTTCTCCACTTCTCCATTTTATCCTCACAGCAGTACCGCGAAGGAAGCGAAAAGAAAGCGACAAGCTCAAGGTCATCCAGTGAATTCAATGGCAGAACAATACTCCCAGCATATATACAGTATTCAATAATGTTAAGAATGCAACGTTAAGCACAAAGCAAGGTCTGCCACAATACATTCATTAGATTTTAAAGCAAAGTGCCACCAGATTTTGTGGGTTTTATGGCAGCAGACCTGCAAAGCTACGCTCTGGAACTTTTCAGCAACTCTTTGAAATCCAAGATCCTTGAATTTACAGAAGATGAATGAGTGTTTGTCTTTCAACAGAGCAGGGATGTGCATGAGACAAAACAGGAAAGATCAAAAGGTATACTGCGCAACTTGATGGGATTTCCCTGTCTGATGTTGGTCAATTTGCATACAAAAATATCTTTGCTGCGCAGTTAACACAGGTTCAAATATTAATTTTATCAGCATCCAGAATCTTCCTCTTACATAGATAGAAATTAGATTTTTATATTATACTATTTTCATTGAGGGCTGGACACAAACGGCTGAGCCTGTGGATGCATTGTGCAAATCCAAAATACAATATTGGGTGTAAAAATCAGCAAACTGATAGGACTGCACTAAGCAGAGTTACTGTCAGTTCTAGGGACGGCAGTCCACGGCAGATAGACCCCCAAACCCCTCACAGCAAACACTCCAGTGCATTGAATGAAAAGTTTTTATTATGGAGATCCAATAAGTTCATGGGTACATCCATAGATGGATAAGTTGGCAGGAATGAGGATACAAGCATATGCCCTTTGATATAAGAAGCATGATTTCCCCCCTCCCCTTGAGCAGTTAGCAACTAGACGTGAAAATCCCAAAGGCTCATGAGAACACAATAGCTTTGTCTGGGCAGAGAAAGATAAAAGTTTACAAGGAATCCAACTCCCTCTGTCTCTTGTGAAAAGTTACTGTACAGCTGCAAGGTCAACAAGCAGCCTCCAGAAATAACAGGCTCAGAATTAGTACTTTTGTTTTTTGGCAGGCCAAGGATGGCATGATTATAATGGTTACAGTATATGAGCGTGACATGAAAGCACACAGGGTATCAATACATTGATCAGATCGCTACAGAGAGCAAAGAATATATGAATGGCATGGATGGATGGCAGGCAGGCATGACAGTTACAGCTTTTAAAACCAATTGATTTAAATGGACTTAGAAGAGTATACTCTTCTTAGGATTGCACTGGGAGGTTTTCATCTTCTCTGTCCCCGTTTGTGTCTTCATGGTTTCTACTGAGAAAAAAAAACTGGAACATATGGGTAGTGTTTACTAGAGAGGCTGAGTAGGGCTCCCAGAGATCATCGGACGGGGTTTCTATACTCTTTGTCCAGGGCTTTTTTTCAGCTGGAACGTGGTGGAACGGAGTTCTGGAACCTCTTGAAAATGGTCACATGACTGGTGGCCCCGCCCCCTGATCTCCAGACAGAGGGGCCAAGCAGTGCGGAGGGCAAACTAAACTCCCCTCTGTCTGGAGATCAGGGGGCAGGGCCACCAACCATGTGACCATTTTCTCTGAGGGCAACCCACTGAGTTCCATGATCTCTTTTCCCAGAAAAAAAGCCCTGTCTTTGTCTCTTCCAGGCTAGTATTCCACCTGTCCCTAATTACCCTCTTCGTTCCTTTCCCTGCTTGTTCTTATAAAACTGCATATGTTTAGTTAGATAAATGATATAAAAGAGATACATATGCTCAGGTATACTTAGTTGGTATCATCCTGGATGCGGAATTTGGGGCTTTGCGGCATAGAATTAAATGTTGCACAGTTTTGTTTTATGTACAAACATGCAAGCTTGACCTCACTTGTCCAGATCCAGCCAGGGAGATCCTCAGGCAGAAACAAGCTACCCTGTGCACAGCCAACAAGGAAGTACACGCTCATCTGTGTTCCATTCCACAGGCTGGAAACACCTTTGGATGTACATCCCCACCTGGGATCACCAGTTGTGTGCAATGATTGCTTTTTGCTATTTTAAGGGATGGAGTGCAAGAATGAAAACCTAAACCACAGCCATTCTTGATACATGGTTTCCAGTTCTCTTCCATAACAAGAACATATTAAAATGGGACTGCATTGAATGTTATAAAAATGGGTTCAATATAATAGATGAAAATAGTCCTATTGAGAGCTATGAATGGGCATATTTCTCCCCTGGATTACAACTTTTCCACAGTGACTGTTTTGTGCATGAGAGCACATTAGTTCATTGATTGACGTAAAGGAAAAAAATTCTTCATACTTTTAACAATTCTCCCCACACTCAAAACAGAAAGTCCACATTTCTGGATGAATTTTCCTTGTAGTAAAGAGGAGCCAGGCACAATTCAAGGAAGGAGTCATCGATATTCTTGATGTGAAGGTCGGCTGAGAGAAGTGGGTACGGAATATGAGGGGGGGGTTATATTTAAAGAGTGCATGAGAATAGAATTGGTAAGGATAAGAGGATAGGAAGGTACATTTACTCTGAGAAGGAATTTTGGTGTGATGTTGGTAGCTAAAAAAAGTCAGAAATTCCCAGTTCAGCTCCACTGTTGCCTTAAAGTCAATTGGTGGGCTTATGAAAGCCCATATCTCTCCGCCTCAGACCCACAGTCACCCTGATACTATTGCCTTACATTACCTTACCGGGCTATTGCAAAGATTAGATGTATGTCAAGCCATCTGTATCCTTGAGAGCGCTTAGATCTGTGGATAAACACTTACTGGTGGTCCTCGGCCCCAGGAGGCTCAATTGGCCTCAACCAGGGCCAGGGCCTTTTTGGTCCTGGCTCCCACCTGGTAGAACTCTCTATCTGTTGATACACAGGCCTGCCAAGACCTTCTATCTTTTTGGCAGGCCGGCAAGACAGAGATGTTCTGCCAGGCGGCATGTGGTTGAGGCCACTCCTGTGTTATCCGGTGAGCCTCCCTTCCAGTCTCCCGTCGAGAGGGAATCATAATGGCATGTTGGCCCTTATATGAACAAACTTGAGCCTGCCCCTCCGTCCCTCTTCCCTCACTTCCCCTCCCTCCTCCCCCCCTCCCCGTATTAGAGACAGAGGATTGCTGTTGGTGAAGACCGCCACCTCGGTGACTGTGCTCTGTAGTTTTAAATTGTAATTTATGCTTGTTGTAACCCACCCTGAGCCCGTTCGCAGGGAGGGTGGGATATAAATGGAATAAAACATAAAACATCAACAAGCATTCTGAACACTCAAAGTGGGGTATAAATGCTAAGCACTCTGTTTCTGGACACAGCTATCCCTTGTGCAAGTAGGTCTTCTTAGAACTGTCATTTCTTTTCCAGTGGGGTAGTTGTGCTTTCAATGGCATAGCAAGCAGAAATGTAAAAGGGACTACTTTTCTGTAACAACAACAACAACAACTGCAGCAGCAACAACAACAGCAACAGCAACAGCACTTATATACCACTCTTCTAGACAGATTAGTGCCCCACCCAGATCAGTGAACAAGTTAGTGTTATTATTATCCCCACAATACAGCTGGGGAGCTGGGGCTGAGAGGAGGGGCTTACCCAAGGCCACCTACTGAGCTCATGGCAGTCGTGGGATTCGAACCAGCAGAGTGCTGATTCGCAGCTGAACCACTCAACTACTGTGCTACAGCAGATGGGGATGTAATGGAGATGCAGGAGTGGGGAAAGTGATGTGACTTTCCACTTATCAAGCAGCTGTTAAAAACATA
This sequence comes from Eublepharis macularius, assembly GCF_028583425.1. Lineage (NCBI taxonomy): Eukaryota > Metazoa > Chordata > Lepidosauria > Squamata > Eublepharidae > Eublepharis > Eublepharis macularius. The sequence continues at coordinate 24,809,158 of NC_072793.1, read as the reverse complement.
GAAACTCTGTTCAAAAGTTACAGTGAACATGCATACAATCTGTGCATAGTATACACTTCATACATGTGTTGAGTAATTCTCGTGTTACATTCAGCACATGTACGGTGCGGTATAGTGGTCAAAGTGTTAGGCTAGGATCTGGGAGATCTAATTTTGAATCCCTGCTCACTGGGTGACCTTGAGCCAGTCCCACTCTCTCAGCCTAACCTACCTTATGGGGTTGTTGTGTTGGAGGAAAGGCGAATGATGTAAGCCGTTTCAGATCATCGCTGGGAATAAAGATGGGGTATAAATGAAGCAAATAAATAAAAACAAACAAACATGTGATTGAAACCCCTGGTGGTGTCACTTGTAAAGTAAACATGTGTTGGCTCTTCTTTACAAACAGGTGTACACACGCACACAGCACATGTGTTCACTGTGACATGTTAACTGGGCTACAATCTCTGCAAGATGGGGAAATGAAGGCATGTGGTGTATTGGCCAGAGTACTGGGCTAGGACTGGGAAAGCCTGAGTTCCAATCCCCACTCCATTGTGAAACCGACAGGGTGATCTTGGGCCACTCTCACTCAGTTTGACACATCTCACATGGTTGTTGTGCGGATAAAATGGAGGAGGGAATAATCACGCATACCATTCTGAGCTCCTTTGGTGGAAGAGTGAGATAAAATGAGCTAGATAGGTCAGTCGGTTGGTCAGTGGGTCTCATGGGCATATTACCATCCTCAGATTTCCGTGCAGAAGGTACTTTTTTCTGGGATTGAAGCAGTCCTAATCTGTAGCATAGGAATTTGCTTTGCAGAAAGACCCACGTTGCGCTGTGCTGTCACAGGCTCCTTCTGTGCTTACATTGATACCCACAGGATGCTACATGCCTGCTGCATATTATATCCACTTCACTCTGCCTTGATCGGGGAAGAGGAAGATTTTTATGGTCTTCTTTAAAAAAAAAAGTTTGTAAAATCTGCTAAATGACATGTTTTATTGTCTTTTTATGATACCTTGTAAACTCTTGTGGTCTGTTTTACAGCTTCTTGTTCTTACTCTTTTAATTGTTTGTTTTCGAAGGCCATGTTTTGATCTCGGATGCCTCTATGCTAGTAATTCCAAATCAACCTCACTTACCACTAATCCCATTGTACCTAGTAATTGAGATAAGTTGCGATAGGAGGTGCATAGAGGTTTGAGTTTATGATCTAATTTTCCTGTTTAAAGACAAACCTTTCTACAGCTTTTTCAGATCTGCACTACTAATCTGATCCAGACCCTATTTGACTCGTACAATTTGGATTTAAGCCTGTATGGTGCTGTGGAAGCAAGTGGAGCTCAAATGATTTGAATCTTGAATAGTGTAATTGCCCTGGACATTAGTCTGAGAGCCTGGGCTGCTTCAAACGATGATGCATTTAAAAGCTCAGCTTGCCTTTAAGATAGAAAGCTCCTTTCCTCTACCAGGTCGAAGGCAAAGATTTCAGTCTGAAGTTTGCTGCATTTCTCTGCAGTCCCCTTTCACAGATCTTCATCTAGGAGGCTACCTTTCTTCTCACTGTCCCCGTCTCTGCTCAGTATCTTTCTCAATGCTTGACATTTGCAGCCAAATAATAAAGCGAGAAGGTTCTTTCTACAAGCCAGGTCTCTGTAATGCTACGGGGACACGGATCCTTTCATTACAAATAATTAATTTTGTTACATATTGCATAAGATCCTGAGAAGCTTTCTGGGGCAATCTCTTGCTCGCTGGCTGCGCAGCCCCTATCAATATTACATCGCATTTGGGTACTGGCGTTATGAAGTTTCATTAAAAATTTAATTTGTGGTTTAAAACTGCAGCATTCCCTTAAAATCTAGCAACGAAGTCATCGCAAAGGGTGTCGGAAAGAGTTGGGGTAAAGCGGTGTGAAGTGAACGGACAAAAAGTCAAGGCACGGGGAGTGCAGGTATTTTCCCAAGGGGAGGGGCAGAGGACTGGAATAGGAGGGCGCACTGCTCTTTCTCGCATTGCTTTAAGCATAACTAGCTACATTTCCAGTGCTACAGTACCTGACATTCTCCTTAACACTTACCACGGTATTCATTTGTCAGACCCTGACTTCTACCCTTTTCCCTTCTATTGCAGATTGTAAGAAATCATGTCAGTTCTATAACTCTGCATAGCAGCTCACATTTCTTAGCCTTAAATATATGTGAACATATATGAACAGGAGCAAGGGCAGTCTTAATGACCTGCATGGGACAGAAGGCTACAGTAGGGAAGGGAAAGGGTTTTTTTTGCCTCATCTGTTCATGCAGCCCCTTCTCCAATCCTGCTGCAGTCTCACAACTCACATGGCTATTACCCCAGGCGGGTCCCATGAGTTGGAAGGGGCCATACAGACCTTCTAGTCCAACCCCCTGCCTAATGCAGGATGAGCCTAAAACATCCCTGACAAATATTCATCCAGCCTCTTCTTGAAAACTGCCAGTGAAGGGGAGCTCAGCACCTCCCGAGGCAGCTGATCCCACTTTTGAACTACTCTGACCATGAAAAAGTTCTTCCTAATATCCAGCCGGTACCTTTGTGCATGTAATTTAAGCCCATTGTTTCGAGTCCTACCCTCTGTGGCCAACTGGAGCAGCTCCTAGCCCTCCTCCAAATGACAGCCTTTCAAATATTTAAAGAGAGCAATCATGTCCCCCCTCAATCTCCTCTAAAACTAAACATTCCCAAGGCTTTCAACCTTTCCTTGTAGGGCTCAGAGCCAAGCTACAAGTGACGCCTGACACAGGTTGGACACTTGTCAGCTCCCCTCAAGTTTTGATGGGAAATGTAGGCGTCCCGGTTTTACAGCCTGGCTCTCCATTACAGCTGCAAGACCAGGACGCCTACATTTCCCATCAAAACTTGAGGGAAGCCGACAAGTGTCCAACCTGTGTCAGGCGTCACTTGCAGCTTGGCTCTCAGTCTCCAGACCCCTGATCGTCCTCTCGCTCTCTTCTGCACCCTCTCGATTTTGTCCACAGGAATAAGCCCAGGAATAAACTTCCCTGCAATCAGAAAGGACTGCTGGGGGAAACAGAATGCTGGGAAAGTCTGAAAGCCTTATGGCGGCAGATCACTGGACCAACCCAATGAATCAAAGCCAGGTTCAGAGGAGTCCTGCACATTACAGGGGAACACAGAAAAGACAGCAGACCGGCAGCACGATAAAGGGGTGTCTTGCCCCAGGGAACTTCCCATTCAACCTCTGAAGTGTGTAGATGCAGAGGAGTTAGCCGTGTTAGTCTGTGGTAGCAAAATCAAAAAGAGTCCAGTAGCACCTTTAAGACTAACCAATTTTATTGTAGCATAAGCTTTCGAGAATCAAGTTCTCTTCGTCAGATGCCTGATACAGAGACTGGACAAACACAGAAGAGCAGGAGAGGGAAGAGGCAATTAGGGGGGGAGGGGGAGGGAGCAATCCAAACATTCCTTTGCTAGTATATGTAAACATCTCCTTTTGGTGTGTGTATCAGTTGGCTTCAAAGGAGTTTGCCCTGTTAGTTTGTAGCAGCCAAACAGCTAGACCATCCAATTCCAATGCAGTATGGGCCTTCGATAACCACAGCTCTCCCTGCCAGATGCATCTGACAAAGAGATCTGCGGTTCCCGAAAGCCCACGCCAGGTGCCACTGAGCTCCCCCAGACCCCACCTCTGTAAAGGAAATCTGTTACCTGTGGTAATGTGATAACCATTCATAGTCCCTATTCATAGTCCCTCCTCCCTCCCCCTAATTGCCTCTTCTCTCTCCTCTTCTGTATTTGACCAGTCTCTGTATCAGACATCTGACGAAGAGAACTTGATTCTTGAAAGCTTATGCTACAATAAAATTGGTTAGTCTTAAAGGTGCTACTGGACTCTTTTTGAAGTGTGTAGCAATTTGTCTAGAGCATCCACCCAACAGATTGTGTGGCTAATGCGCCTGAAAAATTGTTAAGCAGTTCAAAGGCCAAAGGCCATTAGAAGCTGTTAAGAGAAGCAGAAGGAGAGAGGCCAAATCAGGTCTTACCACAGCAGCCTCCAGGGGTTTCTCACTACTGCCTGCTTTTCCAAAAATAACATTGAATGAGCTGTAAGTGATACGGAACTCCCAGCACCCAAAACAGGGAGATCAGCAGGAACGGCTAGAAACTGAAATGTGGCTCTCAACCCGAAAACAAATTCAACAGAAAATAAAGGTGTTGCCGTTTCTTCTTTCAGTTTCCCAAACAGATCCACAATGCCAGAATGATATCGAGGGATGACCTGCTACAAGATAAGCCCAAACCAACAACAACAAAACACCACAAAACACCACAATACCGAATTCACTCCAACAACAGAAACTCTGGACCTAACACCAGCTATATCATCTTAGGCTCTTTCACTTGTTCATCTTCCAACATTATATATGCCATTGAGCATCAGCAATGCCCTTCAACTCTCTTTATTGGACAAGCCTGTCAGTTCCTTTGCAAAAGAATGGACATAAATCTGATATAAAATATCACAGCATTCAAAAGCCAGTGGGAGAACATTTTAATCTGCCAGGATATTCCATCACTGACTTGAGTAGTAGTTCTCAAGCAGAGAAATGTCCAAGGAAAATTACAACATGAGATTACTGAAATTGGGTTTATTTGTAAATTTGGAACAATGTCCGTCCAGCCCCCCCCCCCGGGTTTGAATTGGAACATAGGATTTTTCTCGCATTACGGATGCTAATTCTCTGTACTTCACACCCCTGCTTTATCAAGCGAATTACAACATATGTATAGCTAGCTTCCCAACACTCTGATTTACAGTACCCCTCCCATCCTCTGCCTGGATTATGAAGACATGTACATTTTCCCACTCCATGTATCTGAGAAAGGGAGCTTTGACTCTCAAAAGTTCATAGCTTGAAACTCTAGTTGGTCTTGAAGGTGCTATTTGACCTGGATCTTACTCTTTTACTGCAGACCAACACTACTACCCACCAGAAACCAAACAAAGCAGCAGTTTTTGGGATTTAACTGGTCTTTCAAGTGAGAAGGTAATGAAGCTGTAGTTTATGCTTCTACTGAATGTTGTTCAAAATTCAGGGATATTCACATTTCACACACTGGAAAAAAACAGGCAAAACAATTAAAACGCAGCAAGTGGGGGAGACAAAATGCCGCTTCTGCCCCTGAGCAATCAGGCAAATGTTAAATAACACTGTTCACTCTTTCCACAAAGACCTGCTATAAGCAAACTCCTGCAAAAATCATTGCCGTTCCTCCTGTTTTATGGTGTTGCTCCTGTGGCATGTTTTACCTTTGGGAAGAACAATTATTGTATCTTCTATAAGTATTATTATAAGCAACGGCATCATAAGGGAATAAGGGAGGGTGGAATAATTTGGAAACCGCACCCCTAAATCTCCCCCCCCCCCAAGTTTCTCTGTCCTCTCAGGGGCTTGAGCGGATTAATTGCCTCCTTTTTTCCCCTTTTCACTGCTTCAACTGCTCTCAACATCTCATCTTCGGGCCTTAGGGGCGGTTTTGCTTTTCAGTAAGTTGACAAAGTCATTTTTCTGAACGCCAAGTATGTGGAGACCCCACACTTTCGTAGAATCATAGAGTTGGAAGGGGCCATACAGACCATCTAGTCCAACCCCCTGCCCAGTGCAGGATCAGCCTAAAGCATCTCTGACAAATAGTCATCCAGCCTCTTCTTGAAAGATGTGGCCTATTTGGCTGCTTTCATCACTGACAGTATGTTCAATATGATGGGGAGGATAATTCCGTATATGCAGGGCTGGACCATCCAGTAGGCACACCTAGGGAATTGCCTAGGGTGCTAGAGGTGGAGGGGCTCCAACCAATCCTGTTGCCTCCTCTGGGCCACAATGTTGAGACCTGCTGTAGCAAGCAGCAGCCCCAGGACTCCAGGAGGTACCTATGAGGAGTTTTCTCCTTCCCTCCTTCCATGGGGGAGGGGGGGTAGGCCCCCCTTCCCTTCCCCCACAGTGCAGAGTCCAGGAGGGCACAGAGCAACCAGGCAACTTCTTGCCTTGCCACAGTGCGAAAGACAAGGTGAGGCACAGAGGGCGGCTGGCAGCTTCCCACCTTGCTGCAGCACAGGGGGAGGAGGGAAAGCTGCAGTTTTTCTGCAGCGTTGGAATGTGGCTTCCCTGCAGTGCAGGATGGGGTTAGCAAAGCTGTTTACCATTTAGGGTGCCAACAATCCTTGAAACAGCCTTGCATATATTGACTTGCATACACAAGATTGCAGATCAGTATGTGGGATGTGTCATTTTATCCTTGCAGCAGCCCTGTGAGGTGGGTTACGCTGACAAAGTGACTTGCCCGAGACTGAGCCTTTGATTTGAGCCTGGGCTGCCTAGCCTGTGAGTGTCCAGCCCGCAACAAACATGCGAAAGGCTTTTGTAGCACATCTGGACAAGAGCAGGAGATCAAGCACTCATAGCATAGACCTCTTGTCTGCATTACGACCCGCTTCTCAGGTGCTGCAATGCTGCCTTCTCATTAGATCAGGATACAGATGCACAAAAGTATCCGAAGACCTGGTGGGCTGCATAATCTTTTGGGCATACTAGCATGGCATTATCTCGATGGGGTGTCACTTATGCCTGTTCTGACAATTAGGAGCAGGGCTTATTTTGAGGAGGAATGCAGTTCCGGTAGTTTCCCAAAGAGGTCACATGTCAGGTGGCCCCACCCACCTGACTCTTGGCCATTTTGGGCCCGTTTTGGCCTGGATTGGGGCTGAAACAGCCGGATCAGGCCTCTGATGGGTGGTGGATCACTCTCCCACTCAGCAGCGGCCTGATCCTGACCATTTTGGGCCCCTTTTTGGCCATTTTCAGCTCCTTTTTGCCATTTTGGGCCCAATTTCAGCCCTCAATGGCCAGGATTGGGTCCAAAACAGCCAGGATAGGTGATGTCAGGGGGTGTGGCATACGCAAATCAGTTATGCCAATGACACATTTCCGGTGATGTCAAGGGGCGTGGCATATGCTAACGAGTTATGCTATTGAGTTTCTCCAGCTCTTTTTCTACGAAATGACCCCTGATTAGGAGTCTGGGGGAGATTCTGGATGCCGCCTTATCAATGAAGGCCCAGATCATAGTGGTGGTTAGGTCTACCTTTTTCCATCTGTGGCAGGCCAGGCAGCTTGCCCCCACCTCTCGACCCATGACCTCACAACAGTGATCCAGGCAATGGTCACTATTGTAACTGCCTCTACACAGGGCTTCCCTTGGGTCTGGTCTGGAAATTACGGCTGGTTCAGAATGCAGCCACGCACGCCTTTACGGATACTCCAAATAGGGCACATAAAACTCCTGTTCTATGACAGCTGCACTGGCTCCCCGTGGAGTTCCAGATCAGATTCAAGGTTTTGTTTCTAACCTATAAATCCCTTAATAGACTGGGACCAGCGTATCTCCGAGACCACTTCTCATCATATATGCCCCGGAGGGTGCTCCGATCAGCTGATCAAAACTTGCTGATGGTCCCTGGCCCTAAGGAAGCTTGCCAGCCTGCTGAAACCCAGGCCTGTAAGACAGAGATGTTATGCCAGGCATATGGTTGAGGCTGGGCTATGGGTGAGCCTTCTTGGGGGGAGTAGTGTAACCCCCCTCCAGTTTTCCACTGGTAGGACCACTGCTGTTCTTCACCTCCCACCCCATAGAAATGTTTTATTGGGGCTGGGTAACATAGGCCACTGTCTAGAGTTGTTTTTATGACTGAATTGTATGCCTATTTATGATTTTAATGTAATTTTAATGTAAATTTTAATAGGGATGTTATCCGCTCTGGGCCCGTTCGTGGGGAGAGCAGACTATAAGTCAAATCAATCAATCTCCCATTGATTCTGAGCTTGATTTGTCAAAGAAGTTGGCCACCGCACCACTTACCTATCTGTTGAGTGCATTTTTATCCCACCTCTTCCTCCTTTTCCTGTTCTATCCTCACAACAGCTCTGCAAGGCTGAAGAAGCTGAGAAGGAATGACTGGCCAGTGAACTTTGCAGCATAAGGGAACTGAACCCTGGGCTCCCAAATCCTAGTCCAGGACTGGCTTTTCTCAGTTGGACAGCTGTAGACTATTTCTTTACTTTCTATTCCTTAAGGACTTTGAGTGGGGGTAGGGGTAGAGGAAGTTTGCCAGAGGCCTTTGTTAAACAGCTGAGATAGCACTTCCATGCCATCAAACCACATTAAAAGCACTCCATTATCCTATCACAGCAATATAGATCTTTTAAAGTCCTTTGGCAATTTGAATGCTCAAAATTCTTTTGCTGTACAGTAGTTTGTCACTCTGTAATCTAGGAAGACTATTCATCGTTCTCCATTGACAGGTTTTCTGTTGAGAAAAGGGCTGGAAACACAATAGTAGCTGCGGAACAAAGTCATCTTTGTTTTTGACACAAGTAAAGCAAGAGAAATCCATTTAGTAATATTTTCAGCTCATGCAACGCACCTCCATTTTCACATGAACACAAACACATGAGTCAGGCCACTAGTCTATCAAGATCAGTATTGGCTTCTCCAGATAGTTCTCCAGAGTCTCAGGTGGAGGCCTTTCACATCATCTGCTACCTGAATCCCTTTAACTAGAGATGGCAGGGGCTGATCGTAGAGCCATGGTTCCCAACCGTTTTGATATGGTGACTAGAGATGGGCACGAACCGAAAAACCCCAAACCATGTGATTCGCAGTTCATCAAATTTCACAAATGGCGAACACGGACTTTCACAAACCTGCCCCTGGTTTGTGAACCAGTTTGTTTGGTTCATGAAAACGTCACATCCAGGTCAGAAAAACATCACTTCCGGGTCACCAGAAGTTCACTTCTGGGTCAGCAGAAGGTCTGCAGGAAGTCCATCCCCTGTTGCCTAGGAAACTGATTGATTGGCACCCATCTGTCTGCAGTGACGAACCAAAAAATGAACCAAACGAACCAGCCTAGAAGTTCATGGCGGTTCATCAGAAATGGGATCTGACAAACTGCGGTTCGCAAACCACGAACTGCCCTGGTTCATGCTTAATTTTGGTTCGTATTTCGGTTCATGCCCATCTCTAATGGTGACCCACAAGTCCAAATTCACTTTACATGGCGACCCATCCAGGGATGGCCCAAGAGACTAAGAAGGCACTGAGAGGAGGTGAGTAGGTGGTGGAGAGTGCCATCAAGTCCCAGCTGACTTATGATGACCCCTGGCAGGGTTTCCTTGGCAAGAGACTATCAAAGGTGGTTTGCCATTGCCTGCCTCTGCAGCCCTGGTCTGCATTGGAGGTGAGTTGAGGAGATGCAATAAGATGGCAAATGTTGGCAAAGAAGTTGGCGGCAAGTGGCTCTGTGCTGTACATCTCCCACAGCAGGGGGAGGGCAGTGAAGCACAGCAGAAGGCTGGTCGGACTGGTAAGAAGCAGCACCAAGACACAACCTGCACTCACACCCACCTCCTTCTTTCCTCTTCCCACTTTTCCATGCACTGAACCGTTCCCGTCCACTCTCCAGCCTTTCCTCCTCTTCTTCTATGTACTATTGTAAGGTTACTAGTTGCCAGACAGCTCCCCCTCCCCTATTATTGTTGCAAAGGGGAAGGGGCAAGCCAAGCCCGTGAGAAGCTAGAAAAGAAGGAGGGGAGTGAATGAGAAGGGTGCAAAGGGATGGCTGGCCTGGGACCCACTTTCAAAGGTTTTGCAACTCACTTTTGGGTCCCAATCCACAGGTTGGGAAATGCTGTCCTAGAGCCTTCTGTGTGCAATGCAGGTTCTCTGCAATTGAACCCTCTCCGAATTAAACTGCTCTCTCTCACATTCCCGCTACCCTTTGCAGTAAATTCTTCAAAATAAGGGAGGTCCACTTGGACTGCAATCTTAAGAACACTCTCCTGTTGACTAAAATGGACCTTACTTCCAAACAGTCGTGTTTTCCCTCCCCTTTCATACTTCTGACTCCATCTGGTGAAGGATTACGCTCACCCTGTTCTTGTCTTCCCCTTCTTTCCTGCCAACTCATCCTTTCCTCCCACCCGCACACCACTGCTGGTGCATTGCCAAGCAAAGCTGGCATCTTGGGCCTAAACGTACACAAGATCACATCCCGCTATTCTGCCTTGCAAAATAACCACTACTCCCTTTGTATTCGCAATCGCTATGGGCATCACCACACCATACAGGTCTGCCCTTTTCTCACCCTTTAACTATGTGGAGGATTTGTACATATAAATGAGGAGTTAGGAGGTCTCTCTTCCATAAATGCCTAGTTTTAGATGTGTGTTCATAGCTACACAAAAAGCTGCACCTCGCTCAACGTTCAAGCCAATCCTTATCAAGGTATGTTTGTGCCGTGAGGTGCTGTAAAGAGACCTTCTGTTGCATCTGCCACACAAGGGAGGGGCTTGGAGGGATAGGCTAAGCGCCTCACCCTGGCTATTTTTACATGCAAGCCAAGAAGTGCAATGTTAGGAAAAGAAACAATTATGTGAGAGGGGATGTTTTTGTGTTCAGGTTTTTAGGGGGGGGGGGTGCAAGCTTGCCCTATGAATTGGTACTGATTATCATTAGAAGGTGCTTGCTAAAGAATCAGGATCCCAAAAATGGTAACATCAAAACTTGACTATTGTAATGCACTATACATTGGTTTCCCATCTAAGTTAACTAGGAGGCTCCAATTGGTGCAAAATGCTGCGGCTCAACTGTTATCAGGAGCAAGCAGGAGCATAAGCTTCACGCCCATCCTACAGTCACTCCATTGGCTACCTCTCAGTTACCCATTCTCAATTCAAGGTATTGGTTATTACATACAAGGCTCTTCATGGCCTTGGCCCAGCATGCCTACGAGATTGCCTCACTCCTTATGTCCTCCACGGCAGCTTCGCTCATCTGAACAGGGTCTCTTGCAGGTGCCAGCCTGCACATGGGCAAAATCAACAGCAGTCCACACACAGGCTTTCTCTGTGGCAGCCCCCACCCTATAGAACGGTCTGCCTGAGGAAGTCAGGAGAGCCCCCACTCTCCTGGCTTTCTGCAAACGATGCAAAACCGAATTATTCAAAGGCATTTTACTCAGATCGGAGGGAAGTATTATCGGGAGGGGTCTCAAATGCTTCGGTAATGAGTTAGGGACCATAGACTTCACCACTATGTAGCCTTGCATATTATCTATTGCTCGAATATGTATTCTTATAGTACCAGTACTTCATGTTTCTCTAATGTCAGTCCTAGAATTGATTATGTTCTGTTTCAGCAATTCTTCAATTCTGTATTGGATCTTTGCTAATGCTACATCTTTGTAAAATCCTATGACATTGTTGTGGGAATGTCCTTAACACAGTATGGAAATGTCCTTGATACTGTATGGATACGTTCCCGATACTGATTATACTAATCTCACGCTATGTAATCCGCCTTGAGTCTCAGTGAGAAAGGCGGACTATAAATGACATAAATAAATAAAATGCATGCTGGAACCCCCAAGCACTTTGTAATAGAGCTTGGAAGGTGGCTATGGTTGACCAATGAAGCCATTAAATCCTTCTGCCTTGGTTGGCTAAGGGTTAAAGCTTTGATCCAGTACTGGTCATCAGCACACACATTAACAAATGGACAAAGGAGAGTTTAGGGATGCTTCCATTTGCTTCCCTTTACTATGTGAAAAAGTAGCATTAAACTAAGCTAAGACCTTCTGTTCCTTATTATGTCAAACTCTCTAAGGAAAATAATATAGATTAAAGAATTTGAAACATGACTTGTTTTTCTAAACTTTTGATTGCAACAGCTAGTGTATGGATTTTAAATAACCACAGAAAATTGTAACTTCCATATTGCTTACACATCCTGGGTCTAATAAAGTTAGGAGCTAGAAAGGAGTTTGGCGCAGTGAGCTGTCCAGCTCCAGGGGTCTTTCATTTTAATCCTTACCGTACCGTATGACAGGATTGATGGCTTGTATCATAATGTAATTTCCTGATCTGCAGGACATCTCAAGCAGAAGTGCATTTTGTACTTTCGTGCTCTTTCCCTGTGGCATGCTACACTTTGATCATTCACAGGCAGAACTGTTAAATGTGTTAAACTATCAGGAATTACTTGGTCACTGGTGGGTTCTATCCTCATTGCAGCTGGATGGATTTTGTGACTTTTGAGTCACCGCCATTCTAAAGGACTATGAATCTGTGACTTCTGGTTCTCTAACTGTGTTGATGTTCACAGATACTGGTACCGTTCTACAGTCATTTCCATTTCACAAAGGTCGGAAAGACCTGATCTGAGACTGAAAGACACTTTGGCCAGCATTTCCTTCTTCGATATAGAGTGAGCCTTCCTTATTAAAGGGAGTCCGGTAGCACCTTTAAGACTAACCAACTTTATTGTAGCATAAGCTTTCGAGAATCACAGTTCTCTTCATCAGATGCATCTGACGAAGAGAGCTGTGGTTCTCGAAAGCTTATGCTACAATAAAGTTGGTTAGTCTTAAAGGTGCTACTGGACTCCTTTTGATTTTGCTACTACAGACTAACACGGCTGACTCCTCTGGATCTATGGCCTTATTAAAGGGTTGTTTTAAATGGATAAACAGAGAACTCATCCTTCTTCCTCCCTCTAGTAAGTGTCTATTTGACACTGTAGCAAGAAAAAGACCTGTTGGCAAACTGGGCACACGGCCTGAGTGCTTTTGACCCTTAGTTTGGTCACGGCAAACCGGCGTTCCCATTTCTCCTAGATTAGGGGCTGTTTTGTTGCTGAGTCAGAGCTGATATTGCTCTCTAGCACCTACCAATGTTTAAGGAAACATTCCTGCGTTGGGAAAAAAGAGAAAAGTCTGTTCAGAGATTTGTATGATGGCATTAGCTGTACATCTATTTTTAAATGAGCACATGGCTGGGACTGAGGGGTAAAATTATAACAAGTGTTGCGAACAAGCCCAGAAAGATAGTGATATAACAAATGAGCTAACATTTATTTATATAACTTCTTTTATACAGATGGATATTAATGTGGTGTATATAAAAATGAGGCTAGATAAGGATCCAGGGGGCCGTTGCTTCTGTTGGCTTCAATGAAAGAATTATACTCAGGGCTTTTTTTCTGGGAAAAGAGGTGGTGGAACTCAGTGGGTTGCCCTCGAAAAAAATGGTCACATGGCTGGTGGCTCCACCCCGATCTCCAGACAGAGGGGAGTTTAGATTGCCCTCTGCGCCGCTTGGTGTGGAGGGCAATCTAAACTCCCCTCTGCTTGGAGATCAGGGGGCGGGGCCACCAGCCATGTGACCATTTTCAAGAGGTTCCGGAACTCCGTTCCACCACGTTCCAGCTGAAAAAAAGCCCTGATTATACCTCTCCTAGACTGTCCCTCTCTGATAGCTTTTTCTTCAGCATACACCCATATCTTAAACACTTTATAAAGTAAACAAATCACCTAAACCGGGGTTACCAACCTTTTCTTTAATGAGAGCTATTTCTGAGTAATGCTCAATATCCTGAGCTATTTCTACCACCCCACCCCAGCATGCTACCAAGTTCTGTCCTAGAAACAGAATGTGGAGCAGACGAGGAGAGCACCATCAGCCAAGCAGCACATAGAAAAATCCCATGCAATAGTTAGAGATACATATATTAGCTAATTGATTTTATTATTACACCTTTTTGAAATATCTTCAAAATGCATTGCTCACCTCTTTTGATTGTAGCAATTATAGTTTATATGTTAATGTTCTAAAATTATCCAAGAATTAATACATTGCTATGTTGACCTCAGATATTCAATATCTGATAGTTAATGTTAAAATAATTTTTTGATTCCAAGCCACCTTGTTTATATGGTTCATTAAATGTCTGTTGATCTAACGGCAAATTTCATTAGGACTGAGAGAGAAATATTCCTGAGTTTTATGAATATGCTGTCAATACCTGAAATTCGCATCTTAAATGTTATATGTTTATCACATTTTGGATGGTCCTTGTAACGTGCATTTTACATTTTCTTTTTAAATTTTTGTCCCCTTTCCCTTTTTTCTCTCTGTATTCCTACTTTGATTTCAAAAAATCAAATATATATATAAATCAAATATATATTACTGACCCATGGGGGGACGTTGCATCATGACGTTTTCTTGGCAGACTTTTTACAGGGCGGTTTGCCTTTGCCTTCCCCAGTCATCTACACTTTACCCCCAGGAAACTGGATACTCATTTTACCGACCTCAGAAGGATGGAAGGCTGAGTCAGCCTTAAGCCGGCTATTTGAACCAGCTTCCGCCAGGATTGAACTCAGATCGTGAGCAGAGCTTGGGCTGCAGTACTGCAGCTTACCACTCCGCGCCACAGGGCTCTTTAACACACACACACACACATATATACACACACATACCATGGAGCAGATCTTTTACTTGGTGTTCTACAAGATGCATGAACTACTCTGCGGCAGCTGACAAGCTACTGGTAGCCCGCTCCTGACCTAAACCACTTGGAATTTACCTCTGCATGATTTCAGCAGTCCTGCATTCTTGATACACATTCAGGTTCCTTGAAACTGATACAACCACAAGCCTATCTAGCAGCAGCAGGATTGCACCAGGTCTTTCTGATCCAGCACACACAGGACTCTCCTATCCTCAAGAGGCTCCCCGTTCACTTCAGCAGAAAAAGCAACTCCAGATAAGTAGAAAGCCAACATATTTTTGTTTTGCAAAGGACCGGTTTTCACCCTGGATGTGTGCTGGTCAAAACAGCAGTCATTCCTCATTTTAAATATGTGTTCTTCGTTTCTTTACATGATAAGAAGCATCGTCTGCTGAGAGAACCAAACTGCATTTTCAAACCGTCCCTAGCTGGAATCTAAATAAAGGATGCAATCATCACTAATCAATAACAAATGTGTTTAAGCCACTGAAGGTTTTATAGAGATACAACAAATTGCATTTGGTTTTGCATTATATTAAAACGTACAAAAACGTGCATCATAGCACATATAGCACTGAAACTGGAATATCGGTCTGTACGAAACCAAATAAGTATTGATGCCGGTTCTCTACATGGGGAAGATGTCATTTGCATCATTTGCATTTAAGAGTTCATTAATTGCAAGAATCCTGGTAATTCTGTGGTGAATTGCCTATCAGGGCATACAACCGAAATCCTGAGCCCCACTAGGTGAAGAAGAAAGGTGGTTGACTGGATCACTACAATACCATGGAGGAGTAAGTGGAATTTGGTAAAATTCTTACAAGAAATGTCCTTGAATTGACTGTACTAATCTCACACTGTGTAATCCGCCTTGAGTCTCGGTGAGAAAGGCGGACTATAAATGACATAAATAAATAAACACTGGATTAATGTTGAGCAGGACTCTGGACAGATGGTGTATAAATACCCTAAATAACAATGGAACTCCACCTGATCGTCCTGTTTCCAAAAAGGATTTCTTTCTTTTAGCTCCAAACAAGTCCACATCCACCCTCTAATACAGGGATCCCCTTCCCTTTTGCTGAATCTTTGGAGAATGGGTGCCAACACAAAACAATACATAATACTTGAAGCTGCGTTACGCTGAACCAATCCATTGGTCCATAAATGCTAGTCTTGTCTACTCGGACTGGCAGAACCCTCCATGGCCTTGGGTAGAGGTCTTTCACATCACCTACTACCTGATCCTTTTAACTGGCAATGCTGGGGATTGAACCTTTGTTTTATTTTTATTTTATCAAATTTATACCCCGCCGTCCCCATGAATGGGCTGAGGGTGGCTAACAACATATGTTTTACAATTAAAACCATAAACATATCTAAAAGCCATAAAAACAATATAAAACAACTAGCATCATGATCAACTCAGGCTATAATAAATATCTAAAAAACCATGTACATAGCGGTGGCACAGCCCAGAGCGGCTGCCAGCGGCACACAGGATGTGACAAACAGGAAGGGGACAATTAACTGGCTCTCAACCAAACGGTCCGTCTCCATTTTGCAAACCCTGTGGAACTGCAACAGGTCCCACTGGCCTGTATCTTGAGAAGAATTTTCTTTATTTAAGCTATAAACAGTAACATAAAAGCTATAAACAATAAACATAAAAGATAAAGAAACACAACATTCTAAAATGCACACACACACACTAACAATACATATAAACATAAAATAACAAACAAGAAAAAGAAAAAAACTAAAACTAAACAACAAATTGAGTTCCAATTGTCTCCGCAACAAATATACATCATTTTCAGTCTTGTTTATTCTATGTTAAACATAAAAGCCCTCTTTTTTCTATTGTTCATGATTCTTAATCCATAAATCCAGATGTCATCAAGTCATTATTATCTATTTCATGTAAAAGGTCTATAAACGGTTTCCATTCAGTCAAAAATGTAACTAATATCTTTTCTCTAATCAGTTAAGTAAGTTTTGCCATTGACGCAAACTCCAAAACTTATATCCACCATTCCTCCATTGTAGGCAATGTTGGAATTTTCCATTTTTGTGCACAGAGTACTCTCGCTGCTGTAATCAAATATAAAAACAAAGTTCCAAAACTTCTTTGCAACTGGCTGTCCATCATTCCCAACAAAAATGTATCTGGTCTCAACTGGATTTTAATCTTCAAAATCTTCTGGATCGATAATTGTATCTGCAACCAGAAACTCTTTGCTTTCTTACATGTCCACGACATATGATAGCATGTCCCTTCTTGTTTAGCACATTTCGAATGTCCCTTCTTGTTTAGCACATTTCGAACATAGATTTGAAGCATCCTTGTACATTCTAGCCAATTTTTCAGGAGCCATATACCAATGATACATCATCTTATAAAAATTATCCTTAATACTAGAGCTTAATGTAAATTTCAACCCCCTTGTCCACATACTTTCCCGTTGCTCCATTAATATGTCATATCCACTATTATTTGCCCATTTAATCATACATTCTTTTACTTGCTCTTCTTCTGTCTCAAACCTCATCAAAAGTTTGTACATTTTAGAAATAACATGTTCATCATTTGTTCAGAGGGCAATTTCAAATTCAGTTTTCGATTGCTCGAAGTCATAATGTCTCGTGTCTAATTTAAATCTCCCCGAGATTTGCATATAAGAAAACCATTGGCAAACATGCCCTTTTGCTGCTGAATCCTCTCTTGATTTAATTTTAACTTGACCTTGAGAAAATTCCAACAGGTCATGATAAGTTAACCATTTAGTTGGACTCACCATATTCCTTCTAAAATGAGCTTCTTGTGATGATCATCAGAGAGGTATTTTCAAACAAAATCTAAGTTTGTATTTATTCCATACTCTAAAAATGGCACACTTTACATAATGATTATTAAACTCTGCTTAGCTTTGTCATACCATAGATACCCATGCCACCCAAATTTTAAGTCGTGCCCTTCAAGGTCCAATAGTCTTCTAATTTTTAACAAAATCCATTCCTTCATCCAACCAGACAGTTAGCTGCAAAATATAATCTCAAATCTGGTAGTCCCAAACCTCCTCTTTCCTTTGCATCCTGTGAAACCTTAAATTTAAACCCTGTTTTTTTGCCTTGCCATATAAATCTCGATATATCCTTCTGTTATTGCTTAAACAGTGCCTCAGTTGTCATTATTGGAATTGTATGAAATAGGAATAGCATTCTAGGTAAAACATTCATTTTAGTTGTAGCTATTCTTCCCAACAACGATAATTGAATGTTAACCCACAGGGTCCGTATCTCAATTGGGAGTGTGTTCCACCAGGCTGGAGCCAGGGCCTAAAAGGCCCTGACCCTGGTCGAGGCCAGACGAATGTTCTGTGGGCTGGATATTCTGCATACCAAGTAAATGCTCTAATACTAAGTCATGGCCCCTCTAGAATTAGCTGCCATGGGATCTGGGGCCAGTCACAAAATAGCTGCCTGGGTGTGCTGGGGCCAATAAAAAGATTTTTCATGGAGTATGCTGCTTATGAATGGATGCTACTTGCAGGCTCAAAGGTGATGCCTCCTGGATTCTTCTAAAGCATCTCCTACTCCAATGAGATAGAGGAAAGACAGGAATAAACTATTAGCTTGTGGGGGGTGGGGAAGCAAATGGGTGCCATAAAACCCCTTAGTCATGGGCATCTCCATCACCACACTGGTGATCATTGCTTTAGCATAAGTATATAAGAATATACAAAGATAATTGCCCTCTGTTGCTGCCCATTCCCAACACCAGGTGTTCAGAGGTATATTACTTCTGAACATAGATGTTCCATTTACTGACACTCAAGGTGGATTACATGGCACACAACACAATCAAATAGCATGATGCTGTGGGGTATCTAATAAACAATAGGGCTAGAACTACAAAAAATGAGAACAGTGCAAAAAAGTAGCAGACGATATTTCAAACAATGCAGGGAATGGAATTACAGACCTAACACAATGCAATAAGAGCAGTATAATATATAGTATAAAAAGTGGCATAAACTACAGTCACATTCCCTTTATAAAAGCACCTTTTTGAACCATTTCTTTATTCTATATCCTATGCCTTTAGTCAAGGCTTTTTTTCTGGGAAAAGAGGTGGTGCAACTCAGTGGTGGAACTCAAGACCGTACAATGACGTCACTTTGGGTCAGCTGGAACAAAGGGGGAGTCTTTTAAAGTTTATATTGCCCTCAGTGAAAATGGTCAAATGGCCGGTGGCCCCGCCCCCTGATCTCCAGACAGAGGGGAGTTTAGATTGCCCTCTGTGCTGCTCGGCAGCGCAGAGGGCAATCTAAACTCCCCTCTGTCTGGAGATCAGGAGGCGGGGCCACCGGCCATGTGACCATTTTTAAGAGGTGGAGGAACTCCATTCCCCTGCGTTCCTGCTGAAAAAAAGTCCTTAGTACATAAGGACATAAGAAGAGCCCGGCTGGATCAGATCAATGGTTCATCTAGTCCAGCATCCTGTCTCACACAGTGGCCACCCAATTGCTACGGAGGACCAAAACAGGGCATAGGGGCTGAGGCCTTCCCCTGAACTTGCCTCCTGGTGCGGGTATTCAGAGGTTTGCTGCCACTGAATGTGGAGGTTCTCTTTAGCCGCCATGACTAATACCACTGATAGATCTCCATGACTCTATCTAATCCCCTTTTAAAGCTGTCTTTGCTTGTGCCCCTCACTACATCCTCTGGCAGTGAATTTCACATCTTAGTCACGTATTATGTAAAGAAGGGAGACTGCAATGAAGAAATCAGGAGAAGATTGAGATTTGGAAGAGCAGCTGTGAGGGAGCTAGAGAAGATCCTTAAAGATAAAGATGTCCCTCTGGGAACCAAGATCAAGTTAATCAACTAATTCCCCATTGCCATGTATGGATGTGAAAGTTGGACAGTGCAAAAAGCTGACAGGAAGAAAATTGATTCGTTTGAAATGTGGTGCTGGAGGAGAGCTTTGCGACAGCCAAAAAGACAAATAAGTGGGTACTAGATCAAATCAAGCCCGAATTCTCCCTAGAAGCTAAAAATGACAAAACTGAGGCTATCATACTTTGGTCACATCATGAGAAGACAAGATTCTCTGGAAAAAATAACGCTAGGAGAAGTGGAAGGCAGCAGGAAAAGAGGAAGACCTAAAATGAGACGGTTTGACTCAATAAAAGAAGCCACATCCTCCAGTTTGCACTTGCAGTATCTAAGCAAGTCTATTAATGATAGGACGTTTGGGAGGTCTGTCATTCATAGAGTCGCCATAGGTCGGAGGACACTTGACAGCATATCACACACACACACACACACACACACACACACACACACACACACACACACACACGTGTGTGTGTAAAGAAGTATTTCCTTTTGGCTGTCTTGAATCTCCTGCCCATTTGCTTCATTGGATGCCCTTGAGTTCATGTATTATGGGAGAGGGAGAAAAAGTTATCTGTCAACACTCTCTCCTCGTATATAACTTTATAAAAATTCCATTTTACATAGTCTGTGGAATGACAAGATTGTGGGAGCCTTCCTGGCCTCCTCAGTCAAACCATTCCACAAGGTGGAGGCCACAGCAGAGAATGGATATGTATGGGCAGCTGTTGTTTGTATTCATTTGTAGTATGGCGCCTTCAGGAGACTTTGCTCAGATGAACAAAGCTGTCACTTGGAGGATAGCAAGAAAGTCAGTCCTGTAGACAGGGCTCATTTCGAGGGGGAATGCACAGGAACGCGGTTCCGGCAGTTCCCCAAAGAGGTTACATATCAGGTGGCCCCGCCCACCTGACTCTCGGCCATTTTGGGCCCGTTTCAGCCTGGTTTGGAGCCAAAATGGCCTGAATCGGGCCTCTGACAGGTGGTGGATCGCTCTCCCACTTTGGGCCCCTTTTCAGCCATTTTCAGCCCCTTTTTGCCATTTTGGGCCCAATTTTGGCCCTGAATGGCCAGGATTGGGTCCAAAACAGCCAGAATAGGTGATGTCAGTGGGTGTGGCATCGCAAATCAGTTATACTAATGACAGACTTCTGGTGATGGCAAGAGGTGTGGCATATGCTAATGAGTTATGCTAATGAGTCTTTTTCTACGAAATGACCCCTGCCTGCAGATAAGAGTGCTTTTTATGTGGTAACAAGTACCTTGAATTGAACCCAATGACTGATGAGGGGACTGCAGAATTGGCATAATATGCATACTCTTATCTTGCTTCCAGTAGCAACCAGGCTGCAGCATTCAGTGCCAACTGCCGTTTCCAAGGAGAGACCCATACAGAATACCTTACAATAGTCTAGTCTGGAGGTCAGCATTTACCACTGTATCTTCTGACCTTGAATTTCATAATGATGTGCTATGTAAAGAAATACTTTCTTTTGTCTGTACGAAACCTTTGCATTTATCCTCCTAGGCTGCGTCTATATGAGGACACGAAAACACATCTCCACCATGGCAGCAGCATCAAGGGGCATGGGAAGAAGTGGGTATGGTGTCCACCTGCCCATTTTCTGGGCCATTCATTGCTGCTGCTGCTCTGCCCTCTTTTCCTCCAGATACAGTGGCAATGACAACAGAACCCGCCCCCCTAGCCCCTCTTTTTCCCTTTATCAGCTCAGCTGAGCCACCCAGTAAAACTTCTGCATGGTTCAGCTAAGAAAGAAAGAAAACTCTTTAAAGGGCCATAAGAAAGGAGAGGTGGAGAGACAGGCCAACCATTTTGAAGGCTGAGGATAGCTCCCCCCACCCTTCTCTTAGATGCTGCAGATCCAGCCGCCTCTCAGTTCCTTCTTGGAATCAGATCAAAGGAGAGTTTTCATTGATCTGTTTTAAAGGGGAAAGCACCAGGAAACACATGAGTCAGAATGAGCATGACATTAGTCAGATACTCCTATTTAATTCTGGGAATTCCTGCATTCCTTAGCATTAAAAAAATCCCTCATGTGGAAACAGTGCTACTTCAGGGTGTTTTTTTTTCCTTTCTGTAATAAGAAGCCTGCAAATGTCTCTCTGTGCTGGTTCTTAAAGTACCAGAAAGGTGGCGTGTGCTCCCATGAATAGTTCAGCAGGTTTATTTCTACAGCTGTTTCTTTTCATTAAAATGCCACCTCATGATAAAGGGAGACTACAATAGAGCATGTAATATTGTACCATGTCGCACTTTCTCTGCTGCCAAAGAAGAAGGGCACGTCGCTGGGTCCCAAAAGGAAAGAAAGCCAGTTGCTTGGACCCCCTGAGAATATCCATCAACCAACTTTGCCATGTACGCACTCTTTTTCCTAAGGCTTGCCCTGTTCCTAGCCTCAGCATGCTCTGGTTCACATATTCTACAAGAAAGCGAGTACTCGAGACTGTGGACTGTGCACTGTGGACACATGAATAATAGAACTGAAATCATCCTTAGTTAAAAATAGATATTCTTCTTAATAAATATTTTACTTACTGTCTTTAGGATATAAAGCTCCCTTGACTGAAACCTTGCTGTTTGGCCCAAGGAGCTTTAAATGACCCCTGGTTCTGGGTTTGCAAACAGTATGGGACCGGTTTAAAGGTTCTCTTTGCTTTCTTTCTTAATGTATTTTATTAAGCATATTCTTGCTTCTCCAGCTGTCAGAATATAATGGGGAGTCTCTTTAACTAAAGGCCAGCTTCTCGGTTTGTGGATAATTTGGTTAACCTTTATATTTAAGTGATGCAAATGTATAATGAAACATCTCTCCGATGTTTATGACTCTTCTTCTTTTTCTTTGTATCCTTGTCTACATGATGAAAGGAGGCAAAGCCAATCATTTTAATGGTTCCCATACGGGTAGCTAAAACCCCAAAAGGTGAAAATTGCTTTTCAGTCTTTGCCAGCATGCTGGTAAATGGTCTTACTGGAATAATGGTGAGAAAGACTGCTAGAGCAATCAAAGATAGGTTTGCAAGTTTCTAATGACCCACAAGATTTTCCAGATATAAGCTTTTGAGAGCCAAAGCTCCCTTCATTGCGAGATTTGAATCTTGAAAGCTTATACCAGAGTTTCCCAACATTTTTTCCACGGAGGAACCACTAAATTAATTTTTTAAATCCCAAGGAACTCCTACCCATGAAAATGTTTACAGGCCGGAAAAAGTTGATGGCAGGGAGTGCGATTTAATGACTGCTGAATTATGGTCACGAAAAATTATTTGTAAAGAGCTGTAAGAAAAAATGAAACATTTCCCCTGTCTTTTTTGTATTATCTAATATTTTTTCAGATATAAAAATATCAAATCAAAATAAGGTTTATTTCAACGTCAATATAAGGCTCACATCCAAAGTCAGTGTAAGGTTTACTAGTGACATTTGGGCTTGTTTATTTTTGTGCATATGTTGAATTCTTGGCTGATTTTTCATGAAACTCCTGATGATGTCCTATGGAACCCTTGTTGGGAAACACCAGCTTATACACTCTGAAAATCTTGTAGGGTCTTTAAGGTGCTACTGGACTAGAATCTTGCTGTTCTACTGCAGACCAACACAGTATCTATTATCTTCAAAGGTAGATATATTTATTTCATTTTCTGGGCCACTCTTTGTCCAAGAAGCTCGGGGCATCTGTTTTATTCTTGTAAGAAACTTATGAGGCTTATTACTCTGAGCGATGGTAACAGTTAACCTTGTGATCAAAGCAGTGGCGTGGCATAGGTTAAGAGCACCCCAGGTGAGGCAAGTACCCTGCCTTTTCGTTTTTGATCTTCCTCGTGCACATGCAAAGCAGGGGTGTGGTGCAGTCTCCACTCTGCCGCAGCTGCCTGCACCACCACAGCCAGCTCAGCCTGCTGCAGGAGGGCTGACTTGGAACTCAGTGAGCCGGCCACCCTGTCAGCGCTCAGGTGGTGGGGGCAGCCTTCCCAAGGTAATGGCGCAGTCTCCACTCCACCGCAGCTGCCTGCGCTGCTGCAACCAGCTCGGCCTGCTGCAGGAAGGCTGGCTCGGTGCCCAGTGAACCAGCTGCCCCATCAGCACTCAGGCGTGCGTGGGTGGCCTCCCCAAGGGGGTGTGGCACAGTCTCTTGCGCCCCTACAAATTTTGCACCTGGGGCAACTGCCCCTCTGCCCCCCCCCACACATACACACTATGCCACTGGATTGAGGAGGGATTGAACCCAGCTCTCCCCAGTTGTAATCGAACACACTAACTACTGTGTCACTTTGGTTTACTCATCAAAGAGCCTTGGCAACACAAAATTCACTGGATTTTTAGAAACATTGCATTGCAACAATATGCCATTCCTCCACATCAAGTATATCTACTTGGTTACCTTGCTCCAGAATGTGTTGCTGCATACCAAATATTTCAGCTTTCATATGCTTGTTCTTGGTACTATGTGCCATTTTAGAATAGACTGTCAGGGCTTGCCGCCACTGCCGCTGGGCATGGCACTGGGCGGTCTGCTCCTGACATCATAGGGGGGCCAGGGATGCTGCAGGACCCTGCTCTGTGGAAGGAGGGGCAGTATACCTCACCCAGACTCCCTCTCAGTCCACTCGCTGGCCTGCTCAACCTGGCCTGCTTGCCCCCTGTGTCCTTCTTCATCCCCTCCTTCCAGAACTCTCCTCCAAACCTCCACTCTTGCATTGCACCACTCTCACTCCAGATCATCACTCCTTACTCACATCCACCACCCCAGGGCTCTTCCCAGCCAGCTTTTATAGGGCTTCCTTCTACTGTCCCACCCCTCTTCCAGCCTGGTCTTGGGCTGCACCAAGCAGTTGCAGCTGGGGTAGTTGATCTGGCCCCACTGACCAGCACCAGCTGTGCCTTGTTCCCTGGCTGCACAGCCTCCCTGCCTTGGCTGATTGCTGAAGGCCTGTCCAGCTGCAGTTCCCTGGCTAGCAGCCCGGCCTCCCTGGCTGAGCTGATGGTTGAAGGTGGGACCAGCTGCGGCTCCTTGGCTGGTTGCCCAGGGCTTCATGCAGAGTGCCTCCACTAGCCCCATCTGGAGTGGCTTGGCTTTTGGCAACTCCTGGGCCAGGCTACTATTTTCTAGCTGGGGCGTGGCTTTGGGTTGTTGGGGCTGCTGCTGCTGCTTCTCCTCCTCAGGTAAGGGCTTTGGGTGGGTGACTGCTGGGCCCCCAATCCCTCTGCCCTTGCCCCCTTCCGCCTTGCTTAGTCCCCTTTCCTTCCCTAGGGGAGTGGGACTCGCTGGCCTCTCTCTGTCTCCCGCTGCCTCCTGAGGCCCTGGGCCTTTGCCCCTTGTCCCTGGTACTGACAGGTTCTGGCCCCATTTGCCCATGGGAGGGGTTGGCCTGCTGTTCCCCGGCTGCCCCCTCTGCCTGCCAGTCAGACCAGTTGACCTGCTGTCAGCTGGCCGACCAGTTGACCTGCTGTCTGCTGGCTGACCAGTTGGCCTGCTGGCTGCTGGCTGCCCCCTCTGTATGCCCGTCAGACCAGTTGACCTGCTGTTCCCCCCTCCCAAGTCTGGGGGCTGGGACCCAGACCCCGGTCATAGACATTGCAACTAGGTGCACCTAAAGCTATTGTTCCAGATGACAAGCCAACTGGAGCATATTCTAGCCCAAGTCTGAGTTTGTGTAAGCTGCATTGATCACACTGGGAGAGTATTAAGCACATGCTTGACTTTTCCCATTTAAATCGATGGGATGTACAACTGTTCAGCTTTGGCTGGAACATGGATTTCATCTTTAAGGTGCTCCTGGATTTTCTATGATCTTTAGGTAATAGATTAATAAGACTGTTCTTTTAGAATGAGGACTGTTATACTTTGTATATCACATCCAGTCTTTTGACCATTGAAACTGGGTCAAGATAGAAGACCTGGAATCTTAACTTAGATTTTGTTTATATGCGTGTGCATGCATAAGTGAATGAATGAATGAGCCCAAGACTGAGTTTGCAAGAAAGCCGAAGAATCTGCCCCCATACCCTGAAATGCATTTGATTTCTTTTCTGATATTTGTTCATTTCAGGTTGTATAACTTTTATCAATTTAAATAATGTGCCTAAAAGCAACATTAATTGATTTTTTTTTTACAATCTGCACTTCATCTTCTCCCATTTTCAGAAGATAAAACAAAAGCCCCCCCCCTCCCCGCCGCCTCCTCGGTTAATCAGTCTCTGTCACTTCCTTGGATTCAGTTTTATCTGCCTGATATTGTTCACAAACCCGGTTGTGTGACATCAGCCCAGTTTCCATGGTGTTGAATGGTGATGCCCCCAAATAATTACAAAAAGCCAAAGCTTTTCCAGTTCCAAGATTTCTTTTCAAGAAACTTAACATAATTGACATTTCAGAGCGAAGAGACATTTATTTCCTGTTTCTTATTGTTCAGCGAATCTCTAGTATCTTTGGCAATGGAGACTGGAATGATTCATTTTTTAGGGAAGCAATAAAAATGGTTAAGGATAAGTGAGCAGAGCTAGAGAAGCGTACATGCCGAGGACTTCTTCTTTTATGCAAACATAACAGTCCTCCCACCCCCATTCTCCAAACCTCTTATTGTGACTTATTGGGTTCTTCTGTTCTTATGGCACTAATTACTGAGGGTCCAATACAGAGTTGCACTGATAAGAATTAGAGCACCCCAACATTACTGCTGAATTTGACAGAATATTTTGAGTCATCTAGCTCAGGGGTGGCCAAACTTGCTTAATATAAGAGCCACATAGAATAAATGTCAGATGTTTGAGAGCCACAAGACATGAGGCATTGAAGTGACTTCAGATGAAGAGGCGGGTTTGGGGGAGTGTCCTGAAAGTGACGTCACAAGAAGGGGTGAGGTTTTGGTGCAGTATGCTGGAAGTGACATCATCAGAAGGGGTGGAGCTTGGGAAGAACCATCACCTGACCATCTCATCCTTCCTTAACCCGCAAAGTCCCCAGGTATCTTCTGAGTCAGACCTGGCAACCCCGGCATTTTTATTGAAAATATGAAAGACATGGAAAGAAGGAAAGAAGGAAAAGGGAAAAGGGAGGGAAAGACATGGAAAGAAAGGAGAAAAGGGAGAGAAATAAACTAAACTAAAATGTATGGCCATGGCGATACTCAGAGATCACTGGGAGCTGCACAATATGTCTAAAAGAGCCACATGTGGCTCCCGAGCCACAGTTTGGCCACCCCTGATCTAGCCGCTCTCTTGATCTATCAACTATTCAAGAATCAATCAATTATATCCTTCTAAGCCAATTGACTTAGGGTCTTAGGGTCTTAGAAAGGTGTAACTCTGCTTAAGATGGCACTGAAGTCACATAATGTATAGCAAATTTCCAAATGGAAGGCTGAAGCCTATCGTGGGTAAGAGTCATGTTTATGGGCTTTCTGGTTGCTGAAGTTATGAAGTCAAGGAATATGGCCCTATGCTTGTTCTCACCAGCTAATACTGTAGAATGCATCCATATATACATGTGTCAAGCAGGACACCTCTTCATGCCATATGAAGCAAGACCATCAGGCCATGTGTAATGACCAACAATGCCTCTTCTCACCCTTTCAACCACAGGTACAAACTAGAGTTAGAGCTGTGTGTGTGTTATGTGTCATCAAGTTGCTTCCAACCTATGGCGTCCTTATGACTGAAAGACCTCCAAAACGTCCTATCATTAATAGACTTGCTCAGATCCTGCAAACTGGAGGACGTGGCTTCTTTTATTGAGTCAAGCCATCTCGTTTTAGGTTTTCCTCTTTTCCTACTGCCTTCCACTTTCCCAAGCATTATTGATTTTTCCAGAGAATCTTATCTTCTCCTGATGTGACCAAAGTACGATAGCCTCAGTTTTTATCATTTTAGCTTCTAGAATTCAGGCTTGATTTGATCTAGTATCCACTTATTTGTCTTTTTGGCTGTCCATGGTATTCACAAAACTCTCCTCCAGCACCGCATTTCAAATGAATCAATTTTCTTCCTGTCAGCTTTCTTCAGTGTCCAGCTTTCACATCCATACATGGCAATGGGGAATACCATAGTTTGGATTATCTTGAGTTAGAATTATCAGGGGCTAAATAGAGGGACTTCAGCATAAATTAGGGATCCTTCACAGAAAGGTCCATTTCTTGTTAGAAATACTGAACTATTTGCAAATAATGTTTGCAGTCAAACCAAAAATGGACAACATCCTTGCATTTAGATACAAATGACGGCCGTATCCCATGAATACTACAATCCTACTACTGATATCAGCAATGGTTAGATCCTTATCAAGCACGAGGAGGGATTTATAATCAAAATAAAGTTAAGCAACGATAACCAATGGGAGAAAGTGGGGGGAGCCCATTCTAAGTAGGTGAGTGCCTCCAAAGCCCCCATTACATGCAAGCAGGTTAGATTTGGGTTAATCTCTTAACTACAGGGTTCATCCATGAAAGTGACAGGAGTGCAAACGGCTGAGTTGTTCTTAGCAAAAGAAGATGGGTAGCCCTGTTAGTCTGTCTGTAGCAGTAGAAAAGAGCAAGAGTCCAGTAGCACCTCTAAGACTAACAAAATTTGTGGTGAGCCATAGCTCACTTCTTCAGATACCATCTGAATACGTATCTGAAGAAGTGAGCTGTAGCTCATGAAAGCTCATCCCCTACCTCAAATGTTGTTAGTCTTAGAGGCGCTACTGGACTCTTGCTCTTTTCACTTAGCAAAAGAAGTGGGCTTTTGGCAGCTGCCACCCTTACAGTGATTATTTCGGTTTTCCATCAGACGGATTAAACAAAAGTCCAGTGTCACCTTAAATAAAAATAACACGTTTTTTCCATATAAGTTTTCATGAATCACAGCCTACTTTTTCCAATAGATATGTGAAGGAAAATCCTTCTGGGAACTCTTATGAGGAAGGTGGGTGGTGGTGATGGGGTGAACTCAAGCTTTGGGTGAATGACATCATAAGACTTGCAAGCATAAATCTCAACATAAGGGGGAAAGGTAAAGTTCATATACAAAGGTTAGGTGTGTCTGTCCAAGTCACCAAGCACACCCCAGCAACCACAGGTTTCCAGACAGCAATAGTTCTAGTGTCACAGTCCAAAGTCAGGTAACTTAATCCAGAAGCAAAGTCTAATAGGAGAGGTGACATATTCCAGAAGCAACATCAGTTTAAGACTCCACATCAAGCAGATCAGTCAACTGGGAAGCTAACCAACAATATTACAGTCAAGTTGATCCCACACTGGCTTCAGCCTCAGTGTAGCCTTATATAGGGAGGGAGTTTCCCCTACAGGTGAAGCTGGGTCTCACCTCAGGCTTCTTTTCACATGCTGAGTCAGCTCCTCTACTCATGAATAGACATGGGCACGAACAGAAAAAAAAGAACATGGTGTTCGTTGTTTGTTGCCATCTACGAACAACGAACATTGACCTGTTCACAAACATGTTCGTAGTTCATGGGGGCCAGCAGGCTCTCCTCCAGCTATCAAGATCCCTACCACACCACTGCCAGAAACCCCACCTGAGCAGGCAACAGGAAATGTACCAATAATAAATAATAGCTTGGCCCCAGAGCCTGGCAGCAGCCCTGGAACCTGAAGGGGTTCCCTACCACACCACTCCCAGAAACCTTACCTGAGCAGGCAGCAGGGAAGGTACCAGTAATAAATAATAGCTTGGCCCAGAGCCTGGCAGCAGCCCTGGAACATGAAGAGGTAGATCCCTATCCCACCACACACAAAGAAAATTCAAGCTCCAATGCACTCTCCCTGTCTCCCTCTCAAAATGCCAACAAAATGCCAAAGAGTGCTGCTATTTTTTTATATTTTTGTACAATGCTTTTAAATGTTTTATATGAAACGTTTTAAATGTTTTAATGCTGTTATCCGCCCTGAGCCTGCTTGCGGGGAGGGCGGAATATAAATACGATAAAATAAAATAAAATAAATAACAACAACTGTCTCTCCCTCACTGTCTGCAAAACCAGGGCCAAATCCACACTACCGTTGTTCTTGCGGCAGTTTTTCACTTCTGCAGCGCCATTCCTTCATCTGTTCACATGCATCGTCTCCAAAGCCGTCATTAATTCGCCATGGCGTCGCCACAGCCCATTGCACTTTCGCCGCGGGTTATCTTTTGATGAATAACTGCCCTCCGTTGAATTCCGAGCCTCTCTTGACCCACCTCCCAATTAAGGAGTAATTCTCCGCCTTTGTCCCCACCCCTTTTTTTAAAAAATAAGAGTACCGTGTCGATATGGCGACATCTCATCATATTAATCTCATTTTAAAAAAGCGGGCAGACCTCAAATATCAGAGGAACAATTTCATATGTTAATTCAATTTATATATTGGGGGGGGGGGCATCCACATGATACTGAAATCATGGCTCATGTTACGCCCCGACACGGACTGTGCCGACAAGTTAGGCACAGATTTCATTTTTCCAAAGACAAAATGAAGCTCTGCTGTGGGATGCTGCTGTAGGTGATCGTGACTGCTCACCCATTCCCGGATGATTTCAACCAGCATGCAGGCTGTGATGTTCCGAGCGCTCATCGTAAGTGTCTCGGGTGTTTTTTTAAAATATATTATCTTAATGGTGTCGTTGTACCATTGAACCAGGATGCTTACTCGTCGATATAGCGTCAATTTGTCCTTTTAAAAAAAAAAAACCGCGGAGCCGTTCGGGTTTTTCCCGCCCCTTTACCCGTCTTTTTGAAAGGGGATGTGATCAACGGATTGCGCAGGAGAAGCGCTATTCAAAGGGTGATGTGGACAAACAAGCGAAGAATGCGCAATAACAGATGGAGCAATCATTGCACAAGAAAAGCGGGAGCTAAGGTAGTGTGGAATCGGCCCAGAGCTGGGAGCCCCCCTCCCCCCTGCTCTTTGCTTCCTTGTAACAAATTTGGAGCGCCACACTTGAAAGGAAGACCTGCCTATCAAGCTAAATTGGGCTTAGATGGGGGTTTCCAGGGCAACAGCAGGAGTTCAGACAGAGTCCAATCCCTCCCTGCCTCCAGTTGCCAAGGGAATTGATTGCAGGTGCCAGACTGTCTGGCTTGACGAACAGCAACGAACAGCAACGAATGAGGCTTGCAATGACCACCTGTTTGTTTAGAATGGGGCCTCACCAACAGCTTGTTCGCGAACAGCTGATTGGGCTGTTCGTGGCTTTTTTTAGTTTGTATTGCTGTTCATGCCAATCTCTTCTCATGAAGAGCAGTGGGGCCCAGATCCTGCTGTGATTCGAGTCCTCATGGTCCTTCCTCAGCACGGGTAAGGCCTTGGACTGCCCCAAGCACACAGTCCTGTGTCTTTTCCAGGCCTCTGCATTAGTCCTTTGCCTTCTCTGCTCCTGGAGTGCTTCAGGAGACCATGGCAGGTTTGGCGGTGGAAGACACCATGCTGGGGCTTCCAAGCTTGAAGGGCAGGTGGTCCTACCCTGATGATGACTCATTGTCCCACACAATACCAGGGCAGTCCATGACGGAGTCCCATTATAACTCAACAGAATTAGCAGGTACACAGACTTGATTGGGAGGGAGCTCAGAGGTTTGAGCACATAAGCATATAGTTGAAGTGAAAATCAATCGATATTGGTACAAGTTTATAGTCTGATAATACATGCTAAGAAGAGCCAATTAAAATGTCTAAAATGTGGATGCTGTAAAGCAAATACAGTTTGTAACGCCAGGGAAATCCAATTCTCTATTTAAGCCAGGATGTCACAGTTTAATTATTTTACAAATTCAGCACTTTCAAGTTTTGTATATTTCCTTTCATTTTTTTTTTCTGTAGGCACGTAACTTTCAGGTCTGCCCAGGGAGATTAAAAAGTTCCTCTACAGATTTCTGAATGTTGTGATTTCTTATGTCCAATTTGTGTTTATGGATTCTTTCATGCAGAGCCTGGCACATTTGTCCAATGTAGACTGTAGTGGGTCATTGCTGGAACATGATAGCATATATTAAACTGGATGATGTGCAGGGGTATGAGCACTGAATGGTAAAGCTGATGCTATTAGGTGCTGTGACAGCATTGCCCAAGTGTATATGGGGACAAGGTTGGCCTCTAGGCCTGTTGCAGGGCTTCATTCCTGGGTTTGTGTCTCTGTTGGTTGATCTACAGTGGTTGCTGAGAAAAAGTTTTAATTGAGGGTGGGAGGTTGTCTGTAAACAAGGAATGGCCTGTTCGCCTGTGAAAAGGAAATATCCTTATCCAGGTGAGCCTTTAAGCCATTGATGAGGTATTGAAGTGGTTTAAGATATGAGCTGTAGTGGTAACTAGACATGGGCATGAACCGCATTACGAACTTCAAAAACCCATGAAATTGGCGATCGTGCGATCTCGATCCAGCAGTTCGTGATTGTCCATGGCAAACGAACCAACATTCGGAAGAAGCCTGGTTCGGTGCGTTTGGCCGCAGTTTGGGAAGCCAGACAGTTAGGCGCCATCAATCAATTCCCCTGGAAACGGAGCCGGGGGAATGCCTGAACTCTCTCTGCGCTCCTTCTGTCACCCTGGAAACCTGAATCGAAGCCCAGCTTACCTTGATCAGCAGGTCTTCCTTCCAACCATGGAGCTGCAAAGTGGTTACAAGTTGGGAGAAGACACCCGGGGGAGGGAGGGGGGAGGGGGTGTTCTGTAGCCACGGGCACTCCAATCTCATCCCTGCAAACCCTGATAGGCAGCTCTGACAGCCAAACACAGACCTCCTGTGTTGCTCTATGGGACCTCAGCTTATAAAAAGCACTGTGGTCCTAGGCTGGCTTTCACTTTCAGCGAGCAGTGGAGTGTGAGAGCTGTTGCTTGCTACTTGCTAGCCTTTGGAGAGAGACGAAGAGAGTATAATTGAGCTTGGATTTTTGTGGGAGTTTCCTGGGGGCCTCGGATTGGAGAGGGTATAATTCCAAGATCCCTATTGCAATCTTGACCAAACTTGGGTGCTGGCTGGAGGACAGCCTGCTAAACACTCCCTGTGAATATGGGCTCTCTACATGCAACAGGGGCCATTCTGAACACCACAAACCACCAACCGTGAACTGGTTTGGCAACGGAAAATGTTGGTTGCGGTTTGCGACCTCGGGATTGTCGTCGGCACCGAACCACAAACTGCAGATTTGATAAATTTTTTTGTTTCGTGCCCATGTCTAGTGGTAACTAGTTATGTTCTGTTGTAGCTTTCTTTGGGTCTATTTGTAGCAGGCTGGCTCTGGGTACCAGTCCAACTGAACATACCATTTCACCATGCACTATAGACATGAGCTTTCCTTCTCCAGACCTTTTAAAAAAGCAACATTTGAAAGATGGATAAGATGGTTGATGGTGGAAAAATGCTCTCAGTTTTTATTTCCTTCTTTCAAAGGAGCATTGATATTTTCTGGATTAGGTTAATTCACATATCCCCCAGATGGAGATTTCCTGAAGTAAATGTTATGCCCTTTAAATCACACATTAAAAATGAAAGTGCATTCACAGCTATGACTGTGCCCTCCTAGTGGGGGATCAGGTATTGACATAACAATGGCAGCACCTTGCGTGCTGAGAAGCTGGCTTTGCAGTTTTACTTCCCTTCGGAGCCTGCATTTCATTGAAGGAATCTGGTCCCATTCCTTTAGACGTGTCCTAATTTTCTACACAGCAACAATCATTGTTCTCCCGTCATGGCTAGACCGTTATCTGGCAAGACATAAGGAGAGAATTTTCTCTTTACATTTGAGGGAGGAAGAGGAGTGTTTGCCATCTGCCATCAGTCTGATTTTGTCCTGCCCTTCTTCCAAGGAGCTCAAGGAAGCACACATGGTTCTCTCCCCTACTCTATTTTATCTTCAACAACAATCTTGTCAGGTAGGGTAGACTAAGAGTGAATGGTTCAACTTGGGACTCCAGGTCCTAGTCCAACTGTTTAACCACTAGGCAATACTAAAGAGTCCAGTAGCACCTTTAAGACTAACCAACTTTATTGTAGCATAAGCTTTTGAGTGAGTCTTAAAGGTGCTACTGGACTATTTTGCAATTACAGACTAACACGGCTAACTCCTCTGGAACTAGGAAATACTGGCACTTTTGCTCTTCTTGCTGCCATTTCATCAGCCGTATTTACTCTTCCGCCATGTTTTTACTCTCCATCAGCAGCGCGAACCATCCAGGGTTACATCAGTGCTTAGTTCTCATCAGGGCCGGATCGAGGGGGGGCAGGGAGGTAGTCTGCCCCCGGCGCCACCAGGGAGGGGGCGCTGGGAGCAGCTGCCATCTGCCGGGATTGCGCGGGCGGCAACGTGGGCAGCCTCCCAGCCCCCCTGCATTGGGAGCCAGCTTGCCATGCTCCCCCTGTCCCGCAGGGCAGGCAAAAGGCAGCACAGGGGGCTGCGAGGCCGCCCGCGCCATTCGCCTGCCCCACAGGACGGGGGTGCATGGCCGCCCCCTGTCCTGTAGGGAGGTGAATGGCGTAGGTGGCTTCCCAGCCCTGCATGCTGCCTCCACCAGCACACCACACGGGCAACACGCTCCGTCCTGTGTGATGATGTCACAGAAGTGACGTCATCACGCAGCGCCAGGATCGCGTGTGTGCTGTGCGCGTGCGCAAGTGGTCGGACTAGGGTTGCCCTGGGCGCCGGCAACCCTAGATCCGGCCCTGGTTCTCATGGCCCTTTCTTATATGCCCAGGGTAATGCCGATCGCCACTTTAGGGTCAGGAAGCAATTTTCCCCAGACCAGTTTGGCTAGGGAGTCTGACGGTGTTTTGCTATCTTCTGGGCATTGAACAGGGGTCACTGGAGGTATGTGAGGGAAGAGGTAGTTGTGAATTTCCTGCGTTGTGCAGGGGGTTGGACGAGATGACCTTGGAGGTCCTTTCCTTCCCTATGATTCTATCATTCCAGAGATGAAAACAGGAGATGCTTGCACCATTCCAGTTCTCACACCAAGGATTCGTGCTGAAATGCCCCCCTCAATTCCTTGCTGAAGGTTGTACCCATTGTCTGTTGTATTCATTTACTCTGAAGTAACTTGTCCCGTCCATTTTTAAAAAGAGAAGAAATTGTTCACTCATTACTTAGGAATAAATCTCCCAGTAAAGTTCAGTATAAGGCTGTTTCCGCACACATTGGATAATGCACTTTCAATGCACTTTAGCAATAGTTTTGAAGTGGATTTTTTGTTTCACACTCGAAAAATTCAGTTCCAAATGATCACTAAAGAGGATTGGAATTGCATTATCCAATGTGTGCGGAATCAGACAATGTGTTCTTTTACTCTAAGGTTCACTAAAAGATAAAAATTGTTTTCTATCGGGGGATAGGCTTGGTTGGTTCCTTTGTTGTAGCAGCTGATACAGTACAGCAGCAACAGGGCTTCCACATGGCAGGTTTCCCACTGTTTCCTTGCCTCCAGTCCCCTGGCAGCAGCCAAACCCTCTCTTACCATGGGACTTTTCCAGGTTTTTTAAACTGGCAATTGATTAACAATCTGTGCATCAGGTTCTCTGAGTTCCCAGCTTTCATATTTTTTTTTTAAAGTAAGTCTTTGGCCCCCTTTCGTTGCAGACATATGTCTTCCCCCATATATATTTAAGTTGTCAATTTTTTTAAAATCCCTCCAGTAGTAGGAAGGAATGGCTGCTGCAGGGATAGTGACAGGGAAAACTGATGCCGTCTGGGTAGACCAGGGTGCTCTGAGAAACCGAAGGAAAAAAACATTTCCTAAAAGCATTGAATCTGGGGCAAATAATCCACGTGGGAAAGGTCAAATTCATGGGATTGGATTCCACTGGGATTTCCCCTTGATTTCTCTCAGTTCCTGTCTACCCTGCAGGCCACGTCCTTCCCAGCTTTTGTCCATGCAAGTCTCAAAATCCCTCTCATGCTGTCCTGGAGGGGTACAAGGTGGGATTCAGGGGAAGTGCCTCTGCAGCCCACCTTAAACCCCAGTCAGCAGTTGCATTCCTGGCTTCCCTCAGGACTGGGACAAAAACCTTGATGGTTGCCTTCTAATCATGAGGGTAGGTGAATGTGTGGACTAACATCAGTGTCTCTCCATCCTGACTCTCACCTTTATGTAAGGACGCCATTTTCAGGTCTCAGAGCTGCCTGCTTTTCGTAATCAAAGCAGGTAGTGGCCTAGGAGCAGCTCATCTCCTCTATTTCCCTCCCTCCCCATAAAGCATTAGTTTATTCTTTTGGCTTGAACAGTACTGCAACCAGGGCTTCTTTTCTGGGAAAAGAGGTAGTGGAACTCAGTGGGTTGCCCTCTGAGAAAATGGTCACGTGGCTGGTGGCCCCACCCCCTGATCTCCAGACAGAGGGGAGTTTAGATTGCCCTCCCCACCGAGCAATCTCAACTCCCCTCTGTCTGGAGATCAGGGGGCGGGGCCACCAGCCCCTGTGACCATTTTCAAGTGGTTCCGGAACTCCATTCCACCGCATTCCAGCTGGAAAAAAGCCCTGACTGCAACAAACCAGGTTTGATTCCCCACTCTTCCACTTGTAGCCAGCTGGGTGACCTTGGTTCAGTCACAGTTCTCTGGAGCTCTCTCAGCCCCACCCACCTCACAGGGTGATTGTTGTGGGGATAATAATGACATACTTCGTAAACCTCTCTGAGTGGGCGTTAAGTTGTCCTGAAGGGCACTATATAAATTGAATGTTGTTGTTGTTAGATAGCAGGAGGAGTAAGGTACTGCTTTCCTCTGTGTGGACATGCAAACACATTCTGGGGAGTACCAGTTGACATTGTATCCAGTATTTTGCCTAATACTAGATCATTCCATCCACCTGGTTGATACAAATACCCTTCTGTCTTACTCTATCACAAAATTAGAATTGGAATCCTATGCAGAAATACTCTGGTCTAAGCCCATGAAATAACTGGAGTAACTCGGCACCGGTTTTCCGTTTTTATCTTTCATTTCTCAGTTTTGCTAAATGATTCTTAAAGGCCACAATCCATGGAATGCTTCTCCTGATAAACACCCACTGAAACAACTAAAATATCTGCAGAATCAATATTTGGTAGATTCTGCCTGAAATTCTCTTGACATTTGAGGATATTTTGTGTAACTGTGAATTAGAATGAGACATATTTGTGGTACCAAAATATCAACACATGCTTAGAGAAATGAAGGTGACACAGCAAAAATTCTTTGTTAGGGGTAGACAATCAGATATTTTGGGAGGTCAGGGAAGAAACTAGGGCTGTTTTCACACTACTAACCTGCTTCCGTAACGTTGCAAAATGTCGTGCAAAAACCGCAGAAGATAGCGTCTTCTTGCGAGAGTTTTGTGTGACATCACGAGAGTTTTGCGCAACATCGTGCAAAACTCTCGCGAGAAGACGCTATCTTCCGCGTTTTTTGTGCAACGTTTCGCAACGTTACAGAAGCAGGTTAGTAGTGTGAAAACGGCCCTGCTCATTCCTCTGCCTCCCTGGTGTACTAGAAGCCACTTGCTTGCCTAATGTGAAACAAACATACCTATATTTATTTGTCAAACTTTGGAAGGTTTGCAGAGCACCCATTATAAAAATGAATAAAAATGCTGCCTGTGCCAAGTCAGTACCATAATAGCCAATCTT
Organism: Eublepharis macularius; assembly: GCF_028583425.1. Classification (NCBI taxonomy): domain Eukaryota; kingdom Metazoa; phylum Chordata; class Lepidosauria; order Squamata; family Eublepharidae; genus Eublepharis; species Eublepharis macularius. Next base: position 24,772,270 of record NC_072793.1, on the reverse strand, counting down.
CTTGCATTGCCTGGGCTGCGAGACAGGATACGTAAGTGAGTGAATTATATATAAACGTATGGTGTGGAAAAGATTGCCTTTCTCTTTCCCATTCATTCCATGCTGTTTCTTTTTGGACAGCAAAGCTTTGGGCTAATTTTCAGACTGATGTTTATCTTATTCCCTGCTCTCATTCTTGTTTAGGAGACAAATACTCTATTGGATACTTGGACCTGAAATGTTGCCAAGGTAACAAACTGATGGGCGGTGAGACCTAAATGTTGTCAGTAATTCTGGGGTTACCACCCCTCTCTTTAAAAGGATGCAAATTCCAGTGGGATAGCAGATGGTTTCTACAAAACAAAAACAAGTGTTGTGGCATCTTAAAAACTCAGATTTATTGAAGCTTTCGATCTCTCATGCTAGAACCCAGTTCATCAGATGCATGCAGTTTAAAAAGGTAGGAAGTTACTGTTAATTTGCATATGCTAATTAATGTCAAGACCTGCATTTACAATTGCCCTTCAACTAGCTCCAAGGAATGAACTGATTATGTCAATTAATTTTTCTGAGAGTTGAGCTGTAGCAAAGGGCTCTTCTTTGATCTTTCAACTCAACTGCACCATAATGTGTGCCCTGTTCCTAAAGCATTCCCTTAAGCCATTACTTCACAATGTCAAAGCATTCCTTAGACTATAAGCCTACAGGAAGGCCTGTTTACAGTTTTTGCCTTAGTATAACACGTAAGTTATTTATAGCAGCTCAAGAAATAATAATATCGGAACTCGTGCACACCAGCAGTGCAGTTTTATAGTTATTCTGCTGCTCTCATTTTGCATGACCTACATGTAACCGAAGATTCAGTGTACTAGTACTGAGGAAATGAGTTAGATTATTTTACATGGGTTGTGGAAGAATCAGGACTAACTAATTGTAATAGACTGCCCTAGGGCCATAACGGGTCAGTCACACAGCTCTTCCAGAGCTCTCTCAGCCAAACTCACCTCCCAGGGTGTTTGTTGTGGGTATAATCATGGCATACTTTATAAACCGCTCTGAGTGAGTGTTAAGTTGTCCTGAAGGGAAGAATGTAAATTGAATGTTGTTGTTGTTGTTGATATAAAAAGAGCACCAGCACACAAGCACACTTGGAGTTCATGCATTCTACTTAATCTTGGATACAAATTTATTCAGTTATGAGAAGAAGCACTTTGCATATGCTCAGAGGCATTCTATTGTATTACTTTCTGTGTTACAGGCTTGAGTCCTAACTTTGGAAAGAAGATATATTGATTGTGCCCTTAGCTACCCATTATTCTAGAATTCACATTTCCACCAATATGTCTCTTATATTCAACAAGCAGTGTTCCAAAATGTCATTTGTATTTAAATTTTTGATTTGGCTCTTATCTGGTAGAGGCTTCAAGGTTCTTATAAACTTGCACAAATACACACATACACACTTTCAGGACAGCAGCACTTGCCTTACAACTGATTATTGAGTCTCAGCATTTAAAAACAGAAGCATATATGGCCATTGTTGGAGTACTTTTTAAATAGGGAAGTAAAAGTCAATGTACAACTAATAGGGTACTCCAAATGGCAAGATTTTGAAAGTTATCTATAACATTGGGGATGACCGAGAGGGATGTTCAGCTGGTTATACCCTCGCATAGGGCTTTTTTTCTGGGAAAAGAGGTGGTAGAACTCAGTGGGTTGCCCTCAGAGAAAATGGTCACATGGCTGGTGGCCCCGCCCCCTGATCTCCAGACAGAGGGGAGTTTAGATTGCCCTCCCCACCGAGCAATCTAAGCTCCCCTCTGCCTGGAGATCAGGGGGCGGGGCCACCAGCCATGTGACCATTTTCAAGAGGTTCCAGAACTCCGTTCCACTGCGTTCCAGCTGAAAAAAAGCCCTGTCCTCACGTGAGATCAGTTCTGCTCACTTTTTCACAGATTGCAGCTAAAAACCATATGGTTTCAAACCTATGCAGTTTGAAACCAGATTGCAGTTTGAAACCATAGATTTCACCATTATTTTGCCTTACATATTATCCGTTGCTTTAAATATGTACTCCTATATCCTACCTGTGCTTTATGTTGTTCAATGTCAGTCCTAGAATTGATTATGTTCTGTTTCAGCAATTCCTCAACCCCATACTGGATCCTTGCTAATACTATATCTTTGTAAACTTATATTCTTTTACCCCATGACATTGTTTATGGAAATGTCCTTGACCCTGTATGGAAATGCCTGCCCTTGTCCTTGCCACTAATTGTACTAATCTCACACTATGTAATCCTCCTTGAGTCTCAGTGAGAAAGGCAGAATGTAAATAACATAAATAAATATATAATAAAAATTGTTTTCGTCAAGCCTTACAGATACGCAGGACCAGTACAGCAAGAGAATAAAGGCGACATTGCCCGAGCTGTCTGCTTCCGATGGCAAGCAAGAAATAGCTAGGGAGGTGTGGCCTTCGAGCAAGAATAGTAGGCGAGACTGCAAAGAAGGATTAAGTTGCATTGACAGAATCTTGTGTTTCTCAGATGAAATAAAACTTCAGGTCAAGAAGACTATGGAATGCTGGCCAAACTGCATGGGGAACCAAAGCAAAAAACAAGAGACTCCTCCAAACTGCTCAGCCTAACAAAGTAGATGGAGAGAACCACACGTGGAGGAAATAGACAAGTCTGTATAGTGAAACTAATTCCTGTGCAATTTACTAACTTATAAAGTGTCTTTTCACTAAATGCAATACTCTATAAACATCAAGACACAACAGTATAGCAGCCATGTACATCGACAATAAACTGCTTCAAACCACTATACAATAAACGCAACTCTTAAGTAAACCCTATGGTTTTCATAGTCCAACAGGTGCAGAAGAATCAAATACCAGGAAGACATCCAAAAGGCAAGTCTTCACGATGCAGGAAAATTAGTTTGAGTCCTTTTTAAAAATTAATCTCATCACTTTCTTGTTTTTTCTTCCTTAGGTGGTGCCAACAAAGTCGGGTCATTCAGAAGACGCTACCTGCCCACCCGACATGTGGCTGGCAAAGAACTGATATTTCGTCAAATGACCTCCTCGAAGGCGGTTATAAGATCCACCATAAGTGTACTACAATAATAAACATTAACAATAAATACTATCAATAAATATCTGTCAATAAATTACTATAGTATTAAAATATATACATATTATAAGATTGTATTTTTGACTGTTTAATGAGATTTGTGAATATTTTTCTATGACTCTGTAATATGTCTTTAATTCATTAGGCCGCATGTGTAATGACTAGCACTTTAAATAAGCAAAACACTGGGGTGGTATTGCGCATGGCCGCCATTACTAAGCTAATGCCTTATGGTGCTGTAAGAAATTGCATTGAGAACTTGGTAAGTTTTACACTTTTATATAAGCAAACCATAGAGTTTACTTAAGAGCAGGGCTTTTTTTCAGCAGGAACGCGGTGGAACGGAGTTCCGGCACCTCTTGAAAATGGTCACATGGCCAGTGGCCCCGCCCCCTGATCTGCGGCACGGAGGGCAATCTAAACTCCCCTCTGTCTGGAGATCAGGGGGCGGGGCCACCAGCCATGTGACCATTTTCAAGAGGTTCCAGAACTCCGTTCCACCACGTTCCCCCTGAAAAAAAGCCCTGGCTGTGTTTATTGTATAGCAGTTTGGAGCAGTTTATTGTTGATTTATTGTTGATGTCTATGTCTGCTATACTGTTGTGTACTGATGTTTATAGAGTATTGCATTTAGTGAAAAGCCACTTTATAAGTTAGTAAAGTGCATAGTTTCACTACACAGATTTGTTTATTTCCTCCACGCGTGGTTCTCCACCTACTTTGTCAAACTGCATGGGGAGCACATCTCTCTAGCAGAAAGGAGTGTTACACAAGTCAAACTGAGATGCACTAGCAGAGATGTGCAAAAGAAGGTTGTTGACAGTATGTACGGTGCTTATCCTTGTTCGCAGGCTCTTGCTAGATTTTGAATGCCAGAAGGGTTTTTTCCTTTTCATTTTTTAAAACAAACTGCATCTTAGTTGTCCAATCCTCCGCCTTTGGCTTGGCTTTCTTGCTGCAGTTCTTAATTGCCTAAGAAATCCAAGCTATCATATTGTATCTTGAAGACAGGGTGAAGTCTTTTCTTTTTCTTTTTTTTTGCAGATCCTATATATGAGCAAGTAATTGCTCTTAAGAACGGACCTGAAGTAAGATTTATGTCTCTACAGATGTATTACATAAGCAGCAAGACGGGCATTAGGTTTGCAGAGGAAAAGATGTAGCCAGCATGTGTTTACACCATATGTGGATTGAGACTGTAGAGTTTTATGAAAATGAGACATCTACTTCAGCACTGCAGTGCTTATAAGGAGGCAATAACTATATTACTGCTTAGGACTCAGGCAATTTACAAAGCACAATAATTCTGAAGGGAAATTTCTGGTGGGTACATCAGACACTATTTAACAAATCACCATAATGTGTTAGATCATCACAAGCTGATTTGAACGAACTCCTTGTGATGTTCTTAGACAGAGTAGTGACTAGAAACTACAAAGCTGAAGCCACTACTTAGTGGGAGGTGTAGTATGGTAGGAGAGGAAACAGGAAGCAGAAGGGGGGAGTTTCTGCCTGGGTAGACTTGCCAGCCCCGCAGCTGCCAATTCTAGGAGATCTGGAAGGGGAGATCCTGGTGAGGAAGGAGAATAGTGGACATCTGACCTAATTTCCAGGTAATCACCTGAAAGTGATGCCACATCCCCCCAAATGCTTTAGGAATTCCCCCGACCTCTATGGTAAATGCTATAGAGATTAGATGAAATTCCTAGAGCTTTGGAGCTGCTGCGACATCATTTTCAAGTGAAAGTGACATCATAATGTCGGTGATGTTGTTTCTCCCATCCCCCCCCCCACTGCTCTATTGATCAAGTGTAGGAGATCAAGGATGGGGCCAAGGCCTGGACTTAGGAAGACAAGAAGGGGAGGGACATGGGGGGTGGCCTTTGGCCACAGTGTAACATCACTTTTGGGGAAACACCAGCAGTTCTATCATTGCTCTCTAGGAATCATTGAAAACTCCTTTACTAGAGAGGCATGATGTCACTTCTGTGTTTCCCCTAGAAATGATATCACAACATCAACCCAATGGCCATTTTTTAATTTTTCAGGGGGGTGATGGGAAACAAGAAGCAAGGGCAGGATAAATCTGCAGATGGCAAGTGTAGGCCTTGTCCTAGGATTGCCAGGCTTGTCCTAGCAACCAGCAGGAGATTGGGAGGGGGAAGAAATATAGGGCAGGGATGCAGGCCTTTGGCCACAGTGTGTCACTTCTGGGAATGGAAGTGACTTCAAGCCTCTCTAGAACTCAGTAAAAACTCTATGGTAAAACCATAGAACTTCTGGCAATTCTTAGAGAGGACTGGTGTCACTTCTGGGGGAATCTAGAGAGGTCAGTTGTTTTTAGGAATCAACAAAAATTCCTTTACTAGAGAAATGTTACATCACTTCCAAGTTTCCCCCAGAAGTGATGTCACACCATCAGTCCAACAGCCTTTTTAAAAAATTCAAAGCAGTGGTGGGAAATGATAAGTGAGGTTAAGGGATTCCCTGCCCTGCTGGGCAACTGGCAACCCTACCTGGGCCTATGCTAACTTACTGAGAGATGCAATAGCCTATTTAAGATCTACCATAAACTTTGTTTGCAACTTTAATTGGACTTAGTTGCTTGATACAACACTTCTACATCTGCAAATTCAGAAAACATGAATTCTAGAGGCCCAGAACTTTCCCATAAAGAATATGAGGAAAGCAGAGGGTGGCTATGTATGCTTATGTGCTAGACTGCCAGGTCTCCCCCTTATGGTCATAGAGTTTCAGGAGAATCCTAGACTACTGCACCAATGTGATGATGTCACTTCTGGGTTTGCACCACAAGGGATGCTGCAGCATTGGAGCAATTCCTTTTTGCATGTCCCTGCCCCCTAAACCTCTTGTGTGTATACTTCTCATGTGTATACACCCTCTTGTGTGTATACGCTGCCTTGTACTTCAAGTTACTTTTATAATAGCTACTGTCACATAAATCAGAGGATAAAAAGCTTTTTAGATTTCCATTACCTAAATGTAGAATAAAAGAATCATCCAGTGGAGCACCCAGCCTGGCAACTAAACAACAGCTGTTGTCATTCAGCACTTCAGGTGCCTTGAGACAGTGAAAAGACCAACAGCCCTAAGGGAAAGGAAGGAGCATATATGTTTGTTGTGGATTTTCCGGGCTGTATAGCCATGGTCTTGGCATTCATGGTCAAATTGTAGTTCCTGTCGCCAGCAACTGTGACTGGCATCTTCAGAGGTGTAGTACCAAAAGACCAAGATATCTCAGTGTCACAGTGCGGAGAAGATGTTGGCAGGTAATTTATATCTACTCAGGAAGGTGGGTTTGGGCTGAGTCATCCTGTAAGAGTTTCCCTGGGTGTGGAATTGCTAATGGAGGGAGGCTTCACTGTATCCTGAAACATCAGGAACTACAATGCCAAGACCACAGCTATACAGCCTGGAAAATCCACAACAACCATCGTTCTCCGGCCGTGAAAGCCTTTGACAATACAAGGAGCATAGAGCTAGGCAACTGAGCATCCAATTGTTCACAATTAGGCAAGTGAGGCTGGATGAAAGGGGTTAGAAAACCAGAAGGCCTTAACAAGAAGAACTAGGGGTTTGAAGTAAGAGGCAACCTGTTAATTATTCTTAATAAGACAGAAGTCTTCTATCCTGGGCTGGCACCAAATCTGAATAGAACAATGGGCTTTTGTTGAGAAAGTTGGTGACATTTTCTTAATGTAAGGAGTAAAGAGTAACTCAGCAACCTCATGGAACTTTGCTTCTTAAGGGATGTGTTAAAAAATGTTTAGTAAAGTATGTGTTGATTGGGATTTTTGGAAAGGTTTTCTTTTTCCAATTGATATGGTAAACACAGGGCGGGGCGGGGAGGATGACTGGGACTCTGAAATCAGCAGATTGGTAAAATGAAATGTATTTAATTATTAGCACATTGTAATGGGACTGCAATACTGAGAAATGAATGAATTAATGGTGTCTATCTCTCTCAATATTTAGATTCAAATAGGGAGAATCCTAATTTATGTTTTAGTCCACAAGCATGTCAAGATCTCACATTCTCTCATTGTTGGTGGAAATGCAAGCATATAATAGAATTTTGGGGGAAAGTCTTACATCAAATGTATCTTATTACATCATACTCTATACCTCTTAAACCAGATCTAATCTTTCTGGATTGCTGGGAAAATCAATCGATACCACAAATCAGATGTGACTTGATTACAATCTTATTCGTTGCGGCCAAAACTGCAACAACCTCGAGATGGAAGTCACAGTTACCCTCGTCTCTCAACCTATGGTATACAAAAATTTGGGACATATTGATTATGGAAAAAATAACAGAAAGCATATCACTGGCAGTAAACCCCTCTCTCGTATCTGACTTATTTGTGAAATGGAACCCTTTTCTAGAATTCCTCTCAAAAAATGAGTTACTTTTAACAAAAGTGCCCTACCAAACAATTATTAATTTTGAAATATAACATTATCAGCCTTAAAGATTATGGTAAAATATACGGCAAGAAACTTTTTTTTTTTAATTGGGGGGATGAGAAAAAAGAGAAGTTGTTTTGATTTTCAGTTCTTAAACATGACATATTTTTAAAAGTACATATGTTTTTTGTAAAAAAAGTTTTAAAAATGAAAATAATGCTTGGAAGTTGAATAATGTTTGAAAGTTTTTTCTCTGTTTTAACTCTTTTAGGTTACAGCAAGTTTTGTGCTATAAAAGTTGATAGAAAATATTGACATATCTATGACTTATTTTATTCATTTATTTTTCAAAATTAGCTAGACAATAATAATTATTCTTACAAGGGCCATTTCCAGATGGCTTACCTGCCTCTGGAACGTCGTGTTTTCTCACGTGAGTTTCGCGCGATGTCGCGCAAAACTCGCGTGAGAAAACGTGATATTTCGCGTTTTCCCCGCAACATGGTGCGACGTTCCGGAGGCAGGTAAGCCGTCTGGAAACGGCCAAGAGCAAAAATTAAGAAAGCTATATTGTGTGTCATGACCTGCATGCTTGTTCTATGTTAAGTATTGTATGTGTCATATTTTGGATTTTGGGTTTTGCAGGAGGCCCTTCACATGTTTCATTTTTAAATAACTGTTATTTCGAAATCCTCACAACATGTTTAGCTTTGACAAAGAAGGTAAATACCTTAAGAAAATCCAAAAGTTGCTGATTTTTTGCAGCATCAATATTTAGTCTTGCAGAATGTCAAATGGGAGAAATGTTAATCTGGTCCCCATATATAGTGTCTGAACCCTGCTCATTCTTACTTTGAAGACCCCCAAGATTGGTCTATTACAGGCCCAGGCACGATGGCCAAAGAAGAACTCTCTTAAGTGGAAGCAGCCTGACTAAACGAGCTCAGAGACGTGGTGAAGGTTATGCGAAAATTAAAATTCAGCAGTGTGTCTGATAAGAAGACAGAGGTGGCATATTTTAGCTGTATAATTGATGATACAAGTATAATAAAGTTGAAGAACAGCCAAAGCTGCAGAGTTGATTGCATATCAAATGAAGCAGCCTTGCGTACACCTGTGTGCAGTGATGAAGATGGGATGGTTCATCCCAAAACTTTCCCCCTTTCCTTAGTGTTGAGAAGTTTGCAGTCCCTGGGAATGCTCCTGCCTCGTCCCCTTCCCTTGAGTTTCCTGCCTCCCTCCAAATGTTTTGTTCCCATTATTTCTCCATTCCTATAGCAGGAGCTGCTGTGCTCCATTTTCAGAACTTGAGGTGTCCCCCACTGCATACTTTCTGGCTCACTTGTTCCATCTGGTCCTGCTCCAGATTCCCTCCTCGCTGGATCTCCTTTGGATTATTGCCTGCATTTCTGCTCAGATCCCCTCTTGGTTCCTTGCCAGACTTCTCCTCCCAAAGCTGCAAACCTTAGGTTTGTGGAGGTTTGAAGTCTATTTGGGTGCCTAGAAGCTTGCTACCGTAGATGATAACAATGATCAGGGCTTTTTTTCAGCGGGAACGCAGTGGAACGGAGTTCCGGCACCTCTTGAAAATACTCGGCAATTGTGCGTGAAAATAATATTATTTCAAAGAATCCCATGTGTTTCTTCCTCATTTCCCTCTTGAGAGTTCCACCACCTATTTTCCCAGGAAAAAAAATCTGACAATGATGATTGTAGTTTTTTATTTATAGTCCACCTTTATCACGGAGATCCAGGGTGGATTACATACTGCTAGTGACTACAATATAATCAATAACTAGGACATTCACAGCAAAAATACAATATGATCAGCAGGTGGGACATTCAATGAAAAACAGAATACAATTGGGTGTGGTAACTGTACATTTGAAAAGTAGCATAAAGCCAAAACACATACATAAAACCATTCTGAATTAAAGCATAAGTGATTAACATGACATTTTTATCAACATTAAAATACCCAGTAAGAGTGTATCTACATTAGCTCAGATAGTACCTAACAGACTAGTGTATAGTCCCAGTCCTTTACCAAGATACTTTTTGAGCTATTTCTTATGACACAGCCCTATAATCTGAGTAGAAAGCCGTCCTGAATAATTCAGTCTTGCATAGTTTGTGGAAAGCCAGGAGAGTGGTGGCAGCAGGGACAGGGGGAAGAGTGCACCACCTGGAATGCTGAAATCCATGTTGGTACTGAGATGTATTTTATTGGTTTTATTTATTGTAATCTATTTATGATTGTAACCCACCTTGAGCCTGCTTGTGGGGAGGGCAGGCTAAAAATCTAATCAATCAATCAATCAATCAATCTTGACCTCAGACAGGCCATGTTGTCTACATCTGCTCCAGAACACAGCAGCATGCGTCCTTACTGGAATGCCAATCCGAGCGCACATTCATCCTATGATGTGCCAGCTGCACTGGCTGTTCCGGATCCGGTTCAAGTGTTAACCTTAGTGTTTAAAGCCCTTCACGGGACTGGGACCTGCATACCTGCTGGACCACCTCTTCCATTATGTCCCCTGCAGGGCATTGTGCTCTGCAGACAAGCAACTCCTGGTGGTCCCCAGCCCAAAGGACATATGTTTGGCCTCAACCAGGGGCCAGGGCTTTTTCTGCCTGGCCCTGGCCTGGTGGAACGCTCTCCCACTGGAGATCTGGGCCCTGCGGGACCTGTTACAGTTCCACAGGGCCTGTAACATAGAGATGTTCCACCAGGCCTTTGGCTGAGTGCCAGCAGGTGTCCCCCTTCTTCCATCTAAGACCACCACTTTTACTGGGACTGCCCCTGGCCATGTGCTATGCCCATATATTGACTCCCAAACATTTATTTAAATAGCCTGTGTCTGGATTATTTTAATGACTCTTTTAAGATTATTATTGATTTTATGGTTTTGTGATTTTTGTGAATGTTGTTAGCCGCCCTGAGCCTATTTGTGGGGATGGCGGGGTATAGATCAAATCAAATCAATAAGTAAATAATGTCAGTCCTAAAACTGCTTATGTTCTATGGTTGTTGTGGATTTTCCGGGCTATGATCTGCTTATGTTCTGTTTCAGCATTTCTCCAACTCTGTATTGGATTCTTGCAAATGCTATGTCTTTGTAAACTTGTATTTATTTACTCCATGGTACAGTTTATGGAAATGTCCTTGATACTGACTATACTAATCTCACACTGTGTAATCCACCTTGGGTCTCAATGAGAAAGGCGGACTATAAATGACACAAATTAGAACAATTAAATAAATAATAAATACGGTGGGGGCTATCACAGAGAAAGTGCATATACAGGCAGTTGTTGATTTAGCCCAACTGGAGGCTGGTATCTGCAGGAGGCCCTGTTCAGATGAGCAAAGCTGCCACGACAGGACATAGGGAGAGAGGCGGTTCTACAGATATAAAGGACTTGGAATGTAATAGTCATCCTGACCTTGAATCCAGCCCTGTAAGTGCTTAGTAGCCAATGGAGTGACTGCAGAATGGGTGTTATATGCATGCTCTGTCTAGCTCCTGAAAGTAAATGAGCTGTTTTGTACCAGCTGGAGCCTCTGAGTTGATTTTGAGGGGAGATCTATGTAGAGTGAATTACAGTAGCCTAGTCTTGATGTTACCGTGGCATGAATCCAAGTGGCCAGATCAACTGTGTCAGGGTAGGAGGCTATCTTCCAGGCTAGTCTAAGTTGGGAGAAGGCCTTCTTTGCTGCTGTGTTTACTTGCTTCTCTAGCAGCAGTGCTGAATCCAATATAACCCGTAGGCTGTTCATTCAGAGCCAAGCTACAAGTGACACCTTACACAGGTTGGACACTTGTCAGCTTCCCTCAAGTTTTGATGGGAAATGTAGGCGTCCTGGTCTTGCAGCTGTAATGGAGAGCCAGGCTGTAAAACCAGGATGCCTACATTTCCCATCAAAACTTGAGGTAAGCTGACAAGTGTCCAACCTGTGTAAGGCGTCACTTGTAGCTTGGCTCTGAGTCAGCCAGGGTCAACTGCACCCCACTGAAGGTCAAGCATAATGCCCTTCAAGATCTCTGCTTTCCCAACCAGCATCTTGTCTGGGTCTAATTTCAATTTGTTTGCTTTCAGCCATTTGACAACAGCTGTCAAGTAGCTGTCAAGCACCTCTACAACATTACCAGGGGATTTGGGTAGTGAGATCCACACAGAATAAGACAGGTAAAATCTTCATCTGCTCTTCTTTCTGTCCCTTTCTCTTGCTCTCCTGCCTTCTCTTCCTTCAGCGAATACAGGCACTGGAACTCTTTACATGTATTGCATTCCAGAATATCGAAAAGAGTCCAGTAGCACCTTTAAGACTAACCAACTTTACTGTAGCATAAGCTTTCAAGAATCACAGTTCTCTTCGTCAGATGCATGACGCATCTGACGAAGAGAACTGTGATTCTTGAAAGCTTACGTTACAGTAAAGTTGGTTAGTCTTAAAGGTGCTACTGGACCCTTTTCAATTTTGCTACTACAGACTAACATGGCTAACTCCTCTAGATCTATTCCAGAATATGGGTCCAGAATGCAGCTGTGCGTGTCCTTGCGGATATTCCATTTAGGGCACATATAACTCCTGTCTTACAACAGCTGCCCTATAGAATTCCAAATCAGGTTCAAGGTTTTGGTTTTAACCTATAAGGTCCTTTGTGGACTGGGACTAGCATACCTACGGGACCGCCTCTCACCATATATGCCCTGGAGGGTGCTTTGATCAGCTGGAAAAAATCTGCTGGTGATTCTTGGCCCCTGAGAGGCTTGCCTGTCCTTGTCTAGAGCCAGGGCCTTTTCGGTCCTGGCATCGACCTGGTGGGACACTCTGTCTGCGGAAACTCGGGCCCAGCCAGACATATTATCCTTTCATTGGGCCTGTAAGACAGAGTTGTTTCACCAGGCATATGGTTGAGGCTGAGGTGTATGTGTGCCTCCCTGCTAGCCTCCTAGTCGGGGTGGGGGTGGGTGGATTTGTGACCCTCTCTGACCTTACCAGCAGACTGGTTGCTCTCTCCACTTCCTGCCCCTTGAATGTTAACGGGGCAGGGCATATTTTGGGAACCACCATCTTGAGTTTTATTGTATGAACTGAATTTTATCATTGTACAATTTTATGTGTTTTATGTACATTTTCATGTATTTTTACCTGGTTATTACTCCACTCTAAGCCCACCATGGGGAGAACAGACAAAAAATTGAATAAATGAAATGAAATGAATGCATTCATTTCAATTTCGGGGCTGCAATATACTTAAACATTACTTTGACAGTACACATCTTGTTCCGGCTTAATAAAATATCTCTGATTATTCTACTATATAAATCAAATATTATTATTACTATATTCCATTCTCCATTTCATTCCTCATCTGACTTGGAGCATCACCTCCTTGTTAAACACCCATGTGTCATTCCCCTTACACTGCATGTTAAAAACTAAACTTGCAGCTACTTTAAGACAGGAATGACTGGTGGCATCACAGAGGTTTGACTCTTATGGTTGGCTCGCTAACGCATAAGACCTAGGTAAAAAACGGGCCTTAGTCACACCGATGTACATCTATCTTCCTGAGCGCACATAGCAACAACTGAGGCAGGAAGAAGTATATGTTACTGCTACTGTTAATCTGGATGAATTTGTTTAGTAAAAATAGTTATACCCCACCTTATCTCCTCATACTCAAGGCAGCTAACAAAACAGCAAAAGCTGCAAGGATACAAAAACATCACAGGCTTCCAGCAACAATATAAAACCAAAACACAATTAATGCACACTATTAACGACCAATTTGCACAGCAAAAATGCAGCCACGTCTGCCTCCACCAAAGACTCTCCTTCCTGAATGCGGCAAGTGAAAGTGCTCCTAGCAACAGCCCTAACCTGCTTATTCATCTACAAGAGATGTATGAATTGAAGGTGCAGGAGCTGTTCCACTTCTGAATGATTGCTTAGAAGGACAATATTATTGTTTTGTTTTTCCATTTGTTATGCTGGCTGATTCATGTGTTTTGCCAATATTGTTTGTAGAGGTTTTTTATTCCTTGGATTGGGCTCTAGCTTGTTGGAAGAAAGGCTGGCTCATAAATCTTTTTGAAATATAAATAATTTGCTTTTTTTTTAAAAAAGTCTTTGTTTTTCAGGAAATTGACACAATGACAACAAATTTTCAATATATTACATTAGTAATTATATATGATTGGCAGTTCAATTTGCACATCGTGCCAATTTTCCTTTTATAAATTTCCAGCAAGTTTTCCAAAGGAGAGTTCTGTTTATTATATAAGAATATGTACCTTACAGGGAAGCTGCTCTGGAAACCAAGGCCCCCAACCTAGAGTAATTAACTTCCTTCTATTCTGGAGTCCTCTGTGTTGTATGAACCCAATTGGACCAATTGAAGCTAGGGTCACCTCTTCACACAACCGTACATGAAATATTTGTTCTAATTATTACAATGCAAAAACTATATTATGTGCCATTCACAGAGAATTCCAAATATGAATAAAATCATAAACAACTCCCCTTTCAGTTGCATCCATGCTTTATGACCAACCAGTAGCAAGAAATGGAGTGGCCAGCCATTTAGCCCCTTATTGTGGGCTGGGAGCTGGGAAAGAGAAAAGAAGGTAGGGAAGATGATGCCCAAAGAACTTAGTTATGTGAGCATTAAGAAGGATCTTGCTGACATCATTTGAATTCATGTTGCCACAAAGCTATAGCCCTGAATTTGCATGCCCTAGGGAAAATATTAAGTAGAAACCAATCTTACCCCCCAAAAACTCCACTACATGAACAAATCTATTTCCCCAAAATGTTGGAAGCTATGCAGGGAAACAGATCCCGTTTTTCACTGCTGGTAGACTTGCGAAGTCGTTGAGAAGTTCTGGTCAAATGTACTTAAGTGCATCAATCAGATCACAGGATGGGAGGTTCCCCTAAATCCTGAACTAGTTCTGCTTAATCTTTGGTCAGACCAAGTCCTACCAGGAGGGTTGAGGGATTTAATAGTTTCATTAGTAGTTGCAGCTAAGGCTACTGTAGCTACTAGAGATGGGCACGAACTGAAACACGAACCAAAATTAAGCAAGAACCAGGCTGGTTTGTGGTTTGTGAACCACGGTTTGTCAGATCCCATTTCTAATAAATCACCATGAACTTTTAGGCTGGTTAGTTTGGTTCGTTTTTTGGTTCGTCACTGCAGACAGCCTGGTGCCAATCAATCAGTTTCCTAGGCAACAGGGGATAGACTTCCTGCAGACCTTCTGCTGACCCAGAAGTGAACTTCTGCTGGCCTGGAAGTGACCTTCTGCTGACCCGGAAGTGATGGTTTTCTGACCTGAATGTGACATTTTCACGAACCAAATGAACCAGTTCGTGAACCAGGGGCAGGTTCGTGAAAGTTCGTGGTTCATGAAATTTGACGAACCACAGACCGCATGGTTTGGTTTTTTTTCTGGTTCGTGCCCATCTCTAGTAGCTACCCTATGGGAAAACCCCAAGCACCCCTCAATCACAATATGGCATAACAAAATCTGGAATTATTTTTTTATGGAGAAAATAACCTATCAACTTAAACAAGCGGATTCAATAAGTTTCCAGTCAAGCTTCCGGGAAGATTGGCTACCAGTTCTGGACTAGATGCTTAGCCAAGATATAAAACCATGCAAACCGTATCCAGCGGATCCTTTCAGCTTCTGAGAGACTGCTTCAAGATATGGACTATCCTCTAAAACTTGGTCCGTGGATACTTCAATAATGTATATCCTATAGTCACTTCTACCTGTGTATATATTTGATTGTTTCATTTAATTTATTTTTGCTTTCTTGTTATATTGTAAAGTTGAAGTTGGGTTTGAAATGTTGTGTTTAACTTTGTACAAAACAAAATTCAAAATTAAAAGTTTTTTTTAAGAAGTAGACACCATAGAGAAAGAAAGAGTTATTTTGGTAATCTGTGGTTCTTTTCATGCATCTCTTGTCACGGTGCTATAACTGATAACTGGTGTAACAAAATGCATTCAGCACCCTGGATAAGCAATGATGTATCAGTCTTCCATTAGAAGATTTTTGACAGCCACGGCTGTCCTCACCCACTTGTACTGAACCTCCTACCATTGTCATCTCAGGATCTGAGACAATAACTTCTGCTAATAATCCTGGATTAATACACACACACACACACACCTGAAAGTGGGCAGAATGGGCCCTATGGGAATTCTTTCCTGGTTTCCAGTGGGTCACGAGAGGTTCTTGAATGCGATTGAGCTAGGACAAAAGAACACTATGTTTGTAAAGTGAGGGGCGGGGAGGAATGCCCTCACTGAAAAAGTAAAGCTCTAGAAAGTTTAAGCAGTGCTATGTAGGCATTCGATACGCTTCCGTTACTTGGTACAAATGCATCTTACGCAAGGTGGATCCCAACTATTGCTTCCTTTTCTACCCCCTCCAACAGTGGGTGGAGGGAGTGTTCTGTGGCCCCGCTCCTCCCTCCTCCCTCCCTCCAAAAATAGAAAAAGGAAGGAAAAAAATCAAAACCTTTTCCCTGCATTGGCGCCAACATTAACATTAACGCTTGCTGCGTCATCCTATAGTGATTCAAAAGTCCTACAGTGATTCAATTTACCAACCGGGAGATACAAAGGATTTCTGTCTATAACCTTTTTCTTCTAAATGTTGGTGTTCGGAAAAATAGTGTAGTGGAAATTATATCAAGATTTACTCTCCTTTCTGACCCTCACCCCCTCCCCGCCGTGATCTTTACACGTTTTCCTTTTGTAATTCTTGCCTAAAAAATCGTCAACCATCTATTGCAGTTGTTTTGAAATTGTCTTCTGGAGTTCCTTAGAAGTTTTTATTAAAAGCATTGATGACAGACAAGGTCCTCTGAAATGGAACTTGCCTTTTAGTGCCTGTCCTCTTCTGCAAAGGCTGAACTCTTTGGGGATTTTTACACATGTGCTAAACAGGAGTTTGATTAGGGGAAATCCCAATTCAACTTGTGTTTAATGTGTAACCTTTAAAACAGAGAGGGGAGGCTCTATTTGTCTTAACCTTCCCAGGTGTGATTTGACAATATGGAGAGATCCTGGGCAGGTTCGTGGAACCAGCAGTAAGACAACTCACCCTCCTCACCCAGCCTTTCTCTGCTACTTAAAGTGCACAGGATGTAGGGAAGGAAGTAGCTCTTCCTGCCTGCACGCTTGCACCTAAGCCAATTTGTGTTCTCCACCCTTTTTTTAAAAGATGAGCATTGGGTCACATGTTCAACACAAGTTGAGTTGGGGTTTCCCCTAATGAAACTCACATTTAGGACAGAGATGAAGTCCAAAGGGCTGATTTAGCATTCGATATGAGTGGGCTGTGTTCTCCAGAACTAGGCTCGCCAGTTTACTGGGGTGGGTGGGAATAGGCCATTTTCACATGGCTTACTGGCCTCTGGAACGTTGCGCAACCCCCCCCCCCCCGGCAGACAGTGTCTTCTCGCCCGAAATTGTGCCAGGAAGATGCTGTTATCCAGGAGTTTTGCGTGAAATCGTGCGAGAAGATGCTGTCTGCCAGGAGTTTTCCGCAACGTTCCGGAGGCTGGCAAGCTGTGTGAAAACGGTCTAATATTCTGTCCATTTTACTTTTTTCCTTCAAGTAAAGGGCAAAGCTGTTTTTCTTTTTTTAAAAAAAAAATTATTGGGTAGGTTAACATAAGTATTACATATAAAATCAACTTCATTTTGTTCTCTATATATCAATTACCTCACAGTTACCAATTAATATATGCATTTCTCACCCTCCCTCCCTCCCTCTCCCTTGACCCCCAACAGCACTGAAACCCTTTTAATTCTTAAAATATTCCTTCTATTCTATTACTTCTCCTTATTTTCAAAGGTAAAGTTCATACATAAAACTTACCATTATTCTACATACATCAAAAGTTATCTATAGACCACAATTGACCTTTTACATCCCACTTGTTTTCCAAATATTCTTTAAGTTTTTCCCAGTTCCTTAAAAATTCATTTGAACTTTGTTCCTTCAGTTTTCTGGTCAACTTATCCATTTCCACCATATATAACAGTTTTTGTATCCATTCTTCAACTTCTGGTATCTCCTCTTGCTTCCAATACTGCGCGTACAGTAGTCTAGCTGCTACGATCATATACCATAATAATGTTCTATCCATTACATTTACATTTTCCATATTAAGTCCTAACAAAAACGTTTCAGGATTTTTTGGCAGGTTACCCTTCATAATTTTCAACATTTCTATGTACGTTTTAGACCAAAATTGTTTTGCCTTATCACAAGTCCACCACATATGGTAGAAAGAGCCTTAATGTTGTTTACATTTCCAACATTTGTTTGACATAGCATTGCTCACATTTGCTAGTTTTTTCGGTGTTAATAAATACCATCTATACATCATCTTATATCCATTTTCTTTTAGGTTAACACATTTAGATATTTTCATAGCATTTTTCCACAAGTATTCCCATGCCTCCATTGTAATCTCTTTGTTAAAATTTAAAGCCCATTTCACCATTTGAATCTTAACCACTTCATCTTCCGTATACCATTTCAACAGCAATTTGTAAAATTTAGAAAATATCTTTGTTCCCTCTCCTAACAGAAGTTCTTCTAGTTCTAAATTTCTAGTTCTAAAACCAACTCTCCTTTTATCTGATTCAAATAAGTCTTTAATTTGTCGATATTGTAACCATCCATATTTAAAAGGTAGATCTTCTTCTTTCTTCATTTTAACTGTGTCTCCTATCAACAATAAGTCCTTATATGTTATCCAATAAGGGCAAAGCTGTTTTTCCACCCTTAGGTTTTTCTTTAACTGTACCTTTTAGGTGAAGAGATATCTTTTGTGATTGTCTCTATCCTCAGATGCATTCTGTACCCACGGAAACCCCTTGGCTTGGCTTCTAGGCCTTTCCCTTGGACTTGCTTTGGGCTTTGTCCCAGACTGACAGTTGCCAACTCCTGCTGGAAAATTCCAGAGGATTTGGTAGCGGTGCCTAGGGATGGCATAATTTGAGGAGGGAGCTCAGGGGCAATGTGATGTCACATACAGACTGCCCTCGGAAGCTACCATTTCTCCCAGGGGAACTGGTCTGGAGACCGGCTGTGATTCCAGGAGAACTCCAGGGCCCACCACGAGGTTAATAACTATACCTAGAACCCAACAAGAATTTTTAATTTCAAATTTTGGCAATAATACTATAGGCAAAAGAGGTCAAGGTAGTCCCCTGTGCAAGCACCAAGGCATTACTGACCCATGGGGGGACGTCACATCACAACGTTTTCTTGGCAGACTTTTTACAGGGTGTTTTGCCATTGCCTTCCCCAGTCATCTATACCCCCAGGAACCTGGGTACTCATTTTACCAACCTCGGAAGTATGGAAGGCTGAGTCAACCTTGAGCCAGCTACCTGAACACAGCTTCCGCCGGGATCAAACTCAGGTCGTGAGCAGAGCTTGGGCTGCGTTACTGCAGCTTACCACTCTATGTGTAGGCAATTATATAATGTGCACTCATCTCTTGGCAGAGAAGTCAACGGGTGAAGAGTTCATTGAACTTAAAAACATTGAAAAACACTGATGTGTTCTTCAGACCATGTATTTATTTCCTTACATTTAATTTATTTAAACTATTTCTAGTCCTCCTTATCATCATCTTAGACTCATGGTGCTCAGGTATTAACTGCGCCCCCCCCCCCCCAAATGTGGCTATTTCCCCATACTCCGCTACTACTTGACCAAATGGCAAGGGATCCAGAAAGATGAACTTTGTGGAAACTTTTTTCAGAGAAGAACTATTTGGGCTGGATTGGGATAATCGGGTTAGGCTCTTTGGCTAGGCCAGAATCCTCAACGCTGCAAACTATGTCTCCTTGCAGAGGACAATAGCACCACATGTGGGCTGCAGATATCTGTGTCATTTTTTTCAGACCCTTCCTAACCTCCAGTCAAAAACCTGTGCTTTATTCAAAGATGGTTCTGACTGAGCTACATAACTAAATAATTTAAAAACAACTTTTAAACAGCAGCTTTTTTGGTGTCAGCTCCAGGCAAAACAAAGAAGGAAAAGGACTCGAACTTTGTCAAACAGAAGCAGAAGACATCAAAGGAAAGGTGAAGCTTTGAGGAAAAGGTATGGCAAACACAGAGAACGAAACCAATTAAAAGTTATTTAAAGACTGCTCAACCAGTTGGGTCTGTCCTTTTGAAAGTCTGCTAGTTGTCACACTTCTGTTCCTACTGTCTTGACTTTTTCCTCTTTGACCATGAAAAACAGTGATCTGAAAGAAGAATTCATTATCACAACTTGTAAAGTACAGTAAAATAAGTTCTGTGGGTTTTTAAAATTTTAATATATGCTAAAAAAACCCACATTGCTTGCTTATTCTGAGTTATTCAAGTGTTCTACTGTTGTTTCATACGCTGTCTCTTTGCATTTTATGGGATGATTTTTTTAAAAAATCGTGTAGACTATGTTAATTCTTCACATAAGAATATGTGCTCATATTCCTCAAGCACTGAGGAGTGAATGAGTTATATGCACAGTGAAAAATAATGGGATAGACATTTATCAAAGGATAAAACACAGTTTTACTACAACACTTATGAACATTATAACTATAGGCTGCAACACTAAAGCACCTTGGGCATCAGGGACATCAACATAACTGTTCACTATTCCAGAAGTCAAGCCGAAAGGCACAGAATCGGCTTGTATGTGGCCATTCACACCTTTCATGTTTGGTTGGCATGGCTCCAGTTTTTTGTTTTTGTTTTTAGTCCATACTGTGCTAAAATGAGCTGGGATCATGAATGCTGGCATTGTCGCCGTCAGTTCCGTCATTTATGGCATCACAGCCCCAGCCCTTTCTTTCATTCATTTTTTTGTGCATGCGCTGTGATGCATCACTGGAGTTCTAGATCGATCTATTTCCTTGATTTCAGCCTCTCCACCCCTCCCTTTGTTGATCCTGATTGGCTGATTCGCCTGTGCTCCTCTTTTTCCTTTTAAGGAACCCCACATGTGATTGGCTGGGAGAGTCACCTATTAGCCAGTCAAACAATAGAGGAAGCGGGAGGGCGAGGGGAATTCACCCATGCGCTTGAATCACTCGTGTGAACAAGGAAATATTCTTCCCAAGAAACAAATAGAAACAGTATTTTAAAAATATTATACAATATTCCCAGCCATGCCAAAGCAAAAAAGAATAAAAAGAGAACTTCCGCCTGTGTGCTTTCAAATGAGTGATTCATCCATACTACATGGACTTAATGTTTTTTAAAAACAGGAGAGGAAAGAGGGGAGGGGGAAAAGATGGAAAGGAGAGGGGATGGAAAGGAGGGAAGAGGGAGTGGCTAGAGAGATGAGAGTAGCCAATCACAATGAAGTGGGCTGGCGGGAGAGGGGGGAAGAGGGTGGAACACCAAAAGACAGAATAAAGAGTATGCATGGGAAAACTGCCGGCTGCAAAATGGATTTTTTAAAAAAAAGTCAGGGTATAAGTGCTCCCAGGAAAGCCATTGAAAAGCTGCATAGTAGCCTGAGTGACCGCTCCTAGCAGCAAATCAGGTGCAGATGGTCATGAAAAAAGGCTGCAGTATGGGAATTGAACTGGTGAAATTGGCCCGTGCAGAAGGGGTTTAAGAATGCTATCAAGGGGATTTACTTCCACCTTCCAAGTATTTAAGGTTCAAGAGCTGAAACATAAGTTGCAGATCTTGTTTCATCCACCACATCTGAATGTTACTAAATGGTGAACAAGAGTCATGTTTTTATATGTAAATTATATATTTCTTTTGTCAACAGGATTTATTGGAATGTTACAAAAAGGTAAGTATGTCCATCTATAACAGCAGTTCTTTTATCATTCCTTTTTCTTTGTAATCTTTCAGATGGATGCCAACAAGCTTCCAATAATGATATGTCCGTGGAACAAGGCTGATACCGGTTCAATATTCGACAGCCTGAGGGCTCCAGTTGGTTGACAATGAGCCCACCGGCTTGTAATTCTGCTCGTTTCGATGTCTCTTCATCCCAGCCACTATTTTCTAAGAATTATAATTGTCCACTCATAATTAAAAAAGTAATAAAATGTAACTGGTAGGAATATAATAGAGAGTGGTTGGTGGAGAGTGCCCTCAAGTCACAGCTGACTTATGGCAACCCCTGGTGGGGTTTTCATGGCAAGAGACTAAAAGGAGTGGTTTGCCATTGCCTACCTCTGCAACCTTGGTCTTCATTCGAGGTCTCCCGCCCAATTACCAACCAAGGCCAACCCTGCTTAGTTTCTGAGATCTTATGAGATCAGGCTCACCTGGGCTATCCAGATCAGGGCAAAGAGTGGTTACAGAGAAGTATTTTCTCTTTCTTATCATACTGGCAGTTTGGGTCATCCAACAAAACTGTAGGTTCAGGACAAACAAAAGTCATGTATTTCATAACAAGTATGGAATTCATGTTATTAAGATGTGTTGATGGCCACTAGCTTAGATGGCTTTAAAGAGACCCTGACATATGAATTGAGATGTCTGTTAACAGATGGCATCCTGATCTCCCAATTTTAGATCTTCTGTCTTTTCTGTTTTGTGTGAAAGACCCTAAAAGTACTTTTACAGTAGCCACGGACTACAGTAGCCTTGTTCCACGGACATATCATTATTGGAAACTTGTAGGCCTCGACCTGAAAGATTTCAAAGAAAAAGGAATTATAAAGAAACTGCTGTTATAGACGGACATACTTACCTTTTTGTAACATTCCAATAAATCCTGTTGACAAAAGAAATACATAATTTACATACAGTAATTTTCTCAGTCCTTTCATCCCTTACGTCATAATTATTTCTGCTGCTCAAGAGCTTTGCTGGGAGAAAGGAAAGGAAATTGAGATGTCTGTCCACAGTTTTAAGGTAGACTAAACTTCCGTGTAGGGAAGCTTATATCACCGAGTGGCAGATACTGCGGACATGAAATCAGGGCCATCACTCTCATGCCCGACTTGTGAATATGATGCAAGCAGGGATACTGAACTAGAGATGGGCACAAATCGAAATACGAACCAAAATTAAGCACGAACCAGGCCGGTTTGTGGTTCACGAACCATGGTTCATCAGATCCCATTTCTGACGAACTGCCACAAACTTTAGGCTGGTTTGTTTGGTTCATTTTTTGGTTTGTCACTGCAGACAGCCTGTTGCCAATCAATCTGTTTCCTAGGCAACAGGGGCTGGTTCATGAAATTTGATGAACCACGATCCACATGATTCATTTTTTTCCCGGTTTGTGCTCATCTCTATCCTGGACTAGTTGTACCTTGGTATGATTCCACAAGGGATGTTCAGACTGGCGTGTAGGAATGCCTTGTCACACTTCAGTAGAAGACGGACAACGAATAAAGCTATTAAGTATATTAATAATCAAAGGACAAGAAAGCAGTGCATATTAGGAGTATTTGCTGGGGTTATTTTTATTTCAATACCTAATAATAACTATAGCAAATTACCATTTTTTACACAATGGATTTGTGTAAAAGCCCATTAACAATAGTCAAACAATGTGTAGAATGGGTGAGTTGTCCAGAGATGCAGACGCTCCTGAGGAATTTTCGTATGTGACTTGCAGTATTCTGGGGTACTGTCCTCACTAAATCATGCCCCTGACTATGTGGAAGGTTAAATAATTGCTTCTTCCTTACTTTTTAAAATACTATTTGTAGTTTGTCTTTTTGATAAATAAATCCAGAGGAGTTAGCTGTGTTAGTCTGTAGTAGCAAAATCAAAAAGAGTCCAGTAGCACCTTTAAGACTAACCAACTTTATTGTAGCATAAGCTTTCGAGAATCACAGTTCTCTTCGTCAGATGCATGGAGGGCATATCTGACCAGTTTCTTCTTGCCCTCCATGCATCTGACGAAGAGAACTGTGATTCTCGAAAGCTTATGCTACAATAAAGTTGGTTAGTCTTAAAGGTGCTACTGGACTCTTTTTTATTTTGATTTTGATAAATAAATGTTTATGTAGGCCCCTGAAACCGGATTCCATGTTTGGGCTTTTAGCAGAATCTATCGTTTGGCATAGGAAGCATGATTATAGGTGGTTGTGAGTTTGTTCTGCTGGCTGGTGTGTGTGCAGGAGAGAAAATAATAAAAGCATACACTTGCTTTATCTTTAGAAAAGAAATAAGTTCTTTATTGTAGGAACTCCATACTCTGATAGGAAAGGAGGAGAGATAGATCCTAACTACATAGCTAGTCTAAGGATAGACCTGGATGCTAGGACAAGGCCTGCATCCGTGCTGCCAAGATGGAGGGAGGAGAAGGAGAGAGATGTTGCCTGCAACAATGCCAGGAAGAGAAGAAGTGAGAGGGAGGAAGTCAGGAGGAGGAAATCCTGAGAACAGCAATCTACATATCAAAGGACAGTCAGAGCAGTAAACAGTAAACAGCAGAGTGCCCTGACCTCTCTATCTTTCCAACACCCTGGTTTGTCCCCCTCCAAAACCTGAGGAAAGGGACTGCAATGAATCCTCTTCCAACACTTTCCCACTAAACTTTCATCCTATTATTTCTTGTACCTCTGGTAATTTTGTTTCTAAGTACCTCAATGTTTCTATGCCCTGGTTAGGTTTTTAATACTGACTAATGATCGTTAATTGTTATTGTCCTGTATTTTTGTTACATTTTAATTTGTAAGCTACCTGAAGCAGATTCTCTGGGGAGGTGACACAGAAAGTTTCTAAATAAATAAATACATTTTCTGGATCATTTGTAATCTAATGTTACAAAAATGGGGACAAGCTATGTATTCAGTGATTTAAGCCTTTACAGTGTAATCTACCACACTGAGCCATCAAGAAGGGCAGGATATACATATTTTAATAAACAAATAAAAATACAATCCTATGCATAGTTACACTTATGACTTCAATGGATTTAAAAGGGTGTAAGTCTTAAAGATTACACTTTCAGTTACTAAAGGGCTAAAGAGCAGATATTATGGTTATTGTTATTAACTTCATTTATAGCTCACCATTCTTACTGAGACTCAAGAAGGGTTACAAAATATGAAAAGCAATTAAATCTGTCAACAACGGCCTCTAATAATCAATGCAGTAAGACTAGCGTTACAGAATTGGACAATGATGTGTACAAAAATCTGTCTAAGGCAAGAAAACTGGCTGAGGCGTGATATACCATAATAAAGAAAGGGGGTTACAAAGATAGAGGGATTGTAGTAAAAAGGGAGGTGACCTGTACAATAGACACTGTAATAGACTCAAATACTGTCCTTTATAGGAAAAACCTCCTAAACTGTGACTAGGGTTGTCAGTCTCAGGGGGGTGGGAGACTCCCTGCCCCCTAAGGTTGCCTGGGGCCCCGGGGGCCAACGCAAGATTGCAAGTGGCTGGGGTGGGGTGGCAGAGGGGTACCTAACTCCCATGTATGGAGGTAGCACACTCTCCTGTGCTCCTGTTGCATTAGAAAATGATATTTTCCGTTATCACCGAAGAACCACTGGGTGCGTTTGGAGGCAATTTCTACTGGACTTCAGCATACCTAATGGCTCCTCCGTTGTGTGATGGGAGTACAGGAGCATGTGCTTCTTTCTCCCCTTGTGCTTTCCACCCTACTGATCAGATGAGGGAAGCCAGGAAGGCAGCAGGTGGGGGTGGTGGGACGGCAAGCCTCTCATTTACTGCCACCTCAGCAAAAAAGATGGCCATTGGGCTGACAGCTCGACTGCATTTCTGGGCAAAACCCAGAAGTGACATCAGTCTTTTCTAGAAATGGTGGGAAATTCTATACCTTGGAATTCCTGGCAGTCCCTGGATTGGCGTGGCATCACTTCCTCATTTTCCCAGAAGTGACATCACATCACCATTCCCAGGCCAGGCCAGGCCAGGCCATGCCTGGCAACTCTATAGTTGTTGCATTATTTTACAGTTCTTATTCTTTTATAAACATTTCCCTTCTAAATATTTGTTTTGCACATTCTGTGGAATGATAGAAGGGAAGCTTTTCTGACCACTTCAGGCAGGCCGTTCTACAAAGTGGGAGCCACCATAGAGAATGTACATGAATGGGATTCGGTTTCGTTTTCTCAGCCATGCCGGACGCTCCTCTCGGCTGGTCCGGGAGGAAACGACCGGGCACCCTGACCGGGCGGCTGATCCGTAAGGATTAGCCCCCAGGACTCCCAGGGAGGGAGCCAGGGTCCGGGACGCGGCGGGAAGAACTCCCCGAAATCAATGCGGGGGGGGAATTGCCCGTTTGTCCCTATGGAGGCCGGCAGATGTGCGCGGCGCCTCGAGTGCCGCCGGGCAACGAGAAACGGCAAGTAAAAGAAACAGGCGGAAGCCTGTAAACAAGCGAATCCCTTCTGTTCTACAAGCGTTTGTGAAGGAGAGGTTGATCTGAAGAAGACTCGCTCTTCCCCTTCGTGGAGTTCCAGAATTTTGTTGGCGCCCCCCCCCCCAAAATGGCAGCAAAGAAGCAAAGTCCCGCTCTCGGTAAGTCAATCTCGGCCACCTTGCAGAAAGGGGAGTCGCTCGAAGAGTTGGTGCGCAGGGCGGTGGTGGAAGCCATAAAACCCTTTGTTGACAAGCTGAACGAAACTGATCAAAGGGTGGGCTTAATTGAAAGCGAGGTGAAAACCATTAAGGCAGCAGCGGGGGGGGGGCAGAAAAGTCTGCTCTGGAAAGTGCGTCACTTGTGAAGGCTACAAAAAAGGAGCTGAAGTTGGTGGAGAACCAACTGATCGGGCTACAGGTGGAACGAACGCAGACAATTTTGCGTCTCCAAAACGTGAAAGAGGAGGAAAATGAGGATCTGTGGGATTTGGTCTCGGAACTACTGGCGACACCCGCGAGGACGACTAAAGGAGAGGTTAAAAGCGCCATTTTGGAGGTCCGTCGGGCTTCTTCAAAATATGCAACAAAGCGACAGTTGCCTCGTGAGATCATTATTGACTTTTCAACTAAAAAGATTCGGGACACCATCCTATATAACTCATACAATGCGGATTTGGACTTTATGGGTTTGAAAGTCAAGATTTTGAAGGACGTTCCATTTCTAGTCCGGAAACGGCGTTTTAAATATAAAAAGTTTGCAGCTCTTCTGAGGGACCATGGAATAAAGTACAAATGGTTATTCCCGGAAGGAATATGGTTCAGATATAAAGATCAGGCCTATAAGATATTATCAGAAGATCAACTAAAGGATTTTGAGAATAAAAACCCAGAACTCTGCTGCACCAAGAACGAAGAAAAGGAGGAGCCGGAGGGGGGGGGGGGAGGAGGAGAGCATCGCAACAGCAGTTGCACAGAGAGAATTGCGTCCGGGACCTAGAAGGGGGAGGAAAGTTTAATCAGAATTTGAAATGTTTATTTTCTGTATGATTAACCACTCCATCATTATTCTATGGAGCTATTTTTGTATTATGACAGTATGAAGGGAAACATTGAAGTGTAGTGTTTAGTGTTTGTAGTTCATTCCCCCCCCCCTTTTTCTTTTTCCACCCCCCTTTGTCCTTTCCCTTTCCTTGTGATAGTCTGGTGTAGTGTTTTGTAGTTATGAAAAATAAAAAAATTTATAAAAAAAAAAAGAGAATGTACATGAATGGACAATTGCTGATCTTAAACATTTGCAGGGTAATCAGAAGGATTTGCTCAGATAAGTGAAGCTGTCACTTCAGGGCATAGTAGGAGAGGCAGTCCTGTAGGTATGAAGGCCCAAGGCCATTAATGGTGATAACCAGAACCTTGAATTAAACCTGGTAATTGATCATTAACCAAGGGAGAGTCTGAAGAATAGATGTGACATGCACGTTCTGATTTGCATCTGAGTAACATTCTGTCTCATCATAGGGTTTTTAAGGTAAGAGTTTAGCAGAAGTGGTTTACCATTGCTTTCTTCTGCACAGTACTAACCAGGGTTAGCTGGAGTGACACCACTGTTGTCTGTGAAAGATCCTCTGCCAGTGTTACCTTCCACTACTGCTGCTGCCCAGTAGCTAACCTTCAAGAATTCCTCTGCTCCCATCACCATTGGAACATTCAATTCTCTTCTGCTGATGTGACTGTTGATTCATGAAGGGAGTGGAGGCATCTCTGGTGTCTCAGCTTTGACCATTCCGCTTTGAGTGACTCTTTCCGGAGTTCAGACTCTTGACCAAGCCTGTGCTCCTGATGGTGTTGCTCTCAGCTTCCTAACACACTCAAACCCTCTCACCACATTAAGGCATGTATCCAAGAGGGTTGCCATAGGTTGGAGGTGACTTGACGGCACATAACACACACACAGCATTCTGTACCTGCTGGAGTTTCTAAATTGTCTTTAAAGGCAGACCCACGTGGAGTGCATTAAAATAGTAATAAATGCTAACCATTACATGTACCCACACCGCCAGATTGTGGGGGGATCTTTTGATGGTAGAATTTTTTTTGGCGATTTATTTATTTAATTTATACTCCACTCTTCCCTCAAGCAGGCTCAGAGCAGATTCACAACATATAAATACATATAATAAAAACGTCATAAAACATTGGTAGCAATCATATAATACCGCATTGAAAACTGCACTAAAACATCCCAGGTGGCTCCCGTTGCACCCCATATCTCAAAAACATCCCCAAGGTCTACAGGAAAGATGTCTAAGATTTAATAAGCCACTTTGGTGTAGTGGTTGAGAGTGGCAGGACTCCAGTCTGGAGAGCCGTGTTTGATTCCCCACTCCTCCACTTATAGCCAGCTGGGTGACCTTGGGCTAGTCACAGTTCTATCAGAGCTCTCTCAGCCCCACCCACCTCACAGGGTGATTGTTGTGGGGATAATAATGACATACTTTGTAAACTGCTCTGAGTGGGTGTTAAGTTGTCCTGAAGGGCAGAATATAAATCAAATGTTGTTGTTGTTGTCCGGGGTCTGAGCCCCAGCCCCCAGACTTGACAAGAGGGAACAGCAGGTCACCCGGGCTGACGGGCAAACAGAGGAGGCAGCCAGCAGACAGCAGGTCAACCGGTCAGCCAACAGACAGCAGGTCAACCGGCCTGACTGGCAAGCAGAGGGGGCAGCCGGGGGACAGCAGATCAACCCCTCTCACGGGCAAACGGAGCCAGAACCTGCCTGTGCCAGGGGGAAAGGGCAAAGGCCCAGGGCCTCAGACGGCAGGGGGAGGCAGAGGGAGGTCAGCTAGTCCCACTCCCCTGGGGAAGGAAAGGGGGCTAAGCAAGGCAGAAGGGAGCAAGGGCAGAGGGATTGGGGGCCCAGCAGTCACCCACCCAAAGCCCTTACCT
Organism: Eublepharis macularius; assembly: GCF_028583425.1. Taxonomy (NCBI): domain Eukaryota; kingdom Metazoa; phylum Chordata; class Lepidosauria; order Squamata; family Eublepharidae; genus Eublepharis; species Eublepharis macularius. The sequence continues at coordinate 24,743,398 of NC_072793.1, read as the reverse complement.
GAGGAGGAGAAGCAGCAGCCCCAACAGCCCAAAGCCACACCCCAGCTAGAAAAGAGTAGCCTGGCCCAGGAGTTGCCAAAAGCCAAGCCACTCCAGGTGGGGGTATTGGAGGCACTCTGCAGGAAGCCCTGGGCAACCAGCCAAGGAGCCGCAGCTGGACCCACCTCCAGCCATCAACCCAACCAGGGAGGCCGGGCTGCTAGCCAGGGGACTGCAGCTGGGCATGCCTTCAGCTATCAACCAAGGCAGGGAGGCTGGGCAGCCAGAGAACAAGGCACAGCTGGCACTGGTCAGTGGAGCCAGATCAGCTACCCCAGCTGCAACTGCTTGGTGCAACCCAAGACCAGGCTGGAAGAGGGGTGGGACAGTAGAAGGAAGCCCTATAAAAGCTGGCTGGGAAGAGCCCTGCGGTGGTGCTTTTGAGGAGTTGGAGTTGGAGTTGGAGTTGGAGTTGGAGTTGGAGTTGGAGTTGGAGTTGGAGTTGGAGTTGGAGTTGGAGTTGGAGTTGGAGTTGGAGTTGGAGTTGGAGTTGGAGTTGGAGTTGGAGTTGGAGTTGGAGTTGGAGTTGGAGTTGGAGTTGGAGTTGGAGTTGGAGTTGGAGTTGGGAGTGGAGGGAAGCCAAGGAAAAGGCAAGAAGGAGAGTGGAGGCTTGAAGGAGAGTCCTGGGAGGAAGAGATGGTGGAAGGTGCAGGGGGTAAGCAGGGCAGGTTGAGCAGGCCAGCGAGTGGATTGAGAGGGAGTCAGGGTGAGGTATACCGCCCCTCCTTCCACAGAGCAGGGTCCTGCAGTATCCCTGGCCTCCCTGTGATGTCAGGAGCAGACCGCCCAGTGCCACGCCCAGCAGCAGCTGTGGCAAGCCCTGACAGTTGTTATAGTTTGGGGATATCTCCCCCCAACTGGGAGGGGCCGGTTGGATTAACCTGTTTCTCCAGCAGTAACGCTGCATCTAATATGACTCCTAGACTATTGATTCAGTGAGTGTCAGCTAGACCTCATCAAAAGTGGGAAGCACAACGTCCAAGATCTCAGCCTCCCCAACTGATATTATTTTCATCTTGTCAGGATTCAGTTTCAATTTGTTCACCCTTAGCCATTTAAATATAACATGTCGTATGATCTTTTATGCATGCTATTTGGGGTCCCTACTTGGGAGGAAGTCAGGGTGGAAATGAAATAAATAAATAAATACAGAATAAACTTTTGGCGGGGAACAAAGTAGATCTGGCATTTTTAAAAATTTACTTCATATATATTCAACCCTTTCTCCCTAACAGGGACCAAAGTAGCTTACATCATTTTCCTCTCCTGCATTTTGTCCTCACAACAAACCAGTAAGGTAGGTTAGGCTGAAAATGAACCTTGAACCTGGGTCCAAGGGCACCCAGCAAGCTTCCATCATAAAGTGAGAATTTGAGAAAAAACAATATAGAAATGTACTAGAGGTTTCATTAATAAAAACAGTTGTATTATGAAAAGAAAAGCTATAAAGCCCATATAATTATAGTAATATGATTCTTGAAATATGTAATACAAATGTAGAATATGTCAATCATATGAAGAGTAAAATACAATGTAAATTCAAAACTGTAATAGCCTGACAATTTCTAGTCCTGAACCAATTTTAACAATTGTTATTCACAAACGGGCCATATAATCTCAATCACTGGAAAAACAATAAGCAACTCATACACGGAGTAAAATATAATACAAATTCAGAACTGCAATAGCTCAGCCATTTATTTGAACAACTGTAATTCACAAAAGTACCATATCATCACAATCGTTGGCAATATAACAATGATCAATTCTATCAAGTGCTGGCTGATTCATTTTCAATTAACCTCTTCCTTACAGCATGTCTATCTAGATTCAATTCCTGGAAACATGTTGATAAAAATCCAAGCATAATTCATATCTTACTCATATCAAGATTCACAAAAATGATTCAAAGTAGGGTTGGTGTCATTGTGTGCCTTAGTTCACATGGGCTAGAGGCCCTTTTTGGCTCTTTACTTTGAATAACTTGTAAGTTTTGTATGTTTTGCACATTCTACATTTATACTAAATATATTGTATTACCATAATTATATGGACTAAGGTGCTTTATAATTTTTATTTTCATAACACAGATGTTTTCATTTGTGTTTTCATAACACAGATGTTTTCATTTGTGAAATCTCTAGTACATTTTTATGTTGTTTTTGGTTGCTTGTAGAAGTTTGTTCCCTTTTTTTTTTTTCTTATATAGTGGGGATTTGAACCTGGGATCCTCAGATCTCAGTTTGCTGCTCTAACAACTGTACTACATTGACTGTAAGCTGGTGGGATGTTGACAGTGTCATTCTGTCTCAAATGACTCCTGCTCGTGGTGCTGGATATCTCGATTGAGTGTGCTGGGGAAATTAAAATGCATGTGGAGGACACCACAGGCCATGTCATGTCTTCATAAGTGCTGTGGGCAATGCACAGGTCTGTTCCAGGTTGTTATGGGCCCAAGACGCTGGAGTTCATCTTTTGCACTAAGCAACTTTCTGGTGGTTTGCTAAGGGGCTTAGAAATACTCCATATTGGGATCAGACCATTATCTGTGGAAGACGTGGGTGGTTGGGTTCTTCCTTCCTGTCAGTATGGTGGTGGGCCTGTGAAAATGGTCTCCCCTCAGATACTGATTGTATTAAATATTTTTTATTTAGTACATTTTATGCTTCCCTTCTTTTGAGGAGCTCAGGGTGGTACACATTGCTCTGTGCACCTTCATTTCACCCTCACAACATCCCTGTGAAGTAGGTTAGGGTGAGAGAAAATGACCAGCCCAGCAAGCTTTATGGTAGAGTGCGGATTCTAGTTTGATCCTAGTTTGATGCTCTAACCACTAGACAATAATGGCTCTTGATGGATTCAGTTGGATTTCAGACTGCTCTGGAGGATTTTGAGGGGCTGAAGACAAATCTATGGGAGCCTATATAGGTAGGAGCCTGGAGTGCTAGGCACCTCAGATCAATTGTGTGTGTGTGTGGGGGGGGTGGTCCCCAGCAACAGAAACCTGCGTCATGGAAATTTGAATATAACTGAAAAGTATCTGGCTGGGGCTTCACTGGTGGAAAACTTGGGCAAAATTTGACCATTCATCGCAAAGCCTATGAGATGCAATGAGAGTCGCAAAAAAGTTGTACTTTTATATTACTGTTGTGTCAGCTGAATTGTGTTTGGCATAATTATGTATGTTAATTCAGCAGTTGGCAACTCAGAATATGGTTTCCTACAAGGAATTGGCTGCTGGTGGTGACATTTCTGCCCAATTCTTTGCTGATAGCATGTCTGAGACCTGCTCCAATTTAGATAACAGTTTGAGATAGCAGAAAAGAGCAAGAGTCCAGTAACACCGAAAACTAACAAAATTTGTGGTAGGATATGAGCTTTCTTCAGATCAAGCTGTGAATCACGAAAGCTCATACCCTACCACAAATGTTATTAGTCTTATAGGTGCTACTGGACTCTTGCTCTTTTCTATTGCTACAGAGAGCAGAACTACAAGTGACAAAAGGCACAGGTTGGACACTTGTCAGCTTCCCTCAAGTTTTGATGGGAAATATAGGCATCCTGGCCTTGCAGCTTGGCTCTCTGACTGCTGTCCTATGGACTTTTCAACTGTCGCTTGTACAACATTCCGCCAAGCTGCCTACATTTCCCATCAAAACTTGAGGGAAGCTGACAAGTGTCCAACCTGTGCCTTTTGTCACTTGTAGTTCCGCTCAGACAGACTAAAATGACTACCCATCTTGATCTATCAGTTTAAGATAAGATCAGAGTTTCATCTTGGCCAGATTGTGGGGGAATAGCAGGGTGCAAGCATGGGTGTGTGTGGCTGGATACGAGAATGGATATGCTTTACTGGGGCTCAGATATTCAAGATGTGCAAGCCCCCAGTTTGGTGTAGTGGTTAAAAGCAGTGGGACTCTAATCTGGAGAACTGGGTTTGATTCCCCACTCCTCCACTTGAAGCCAGCTGGGTGACCTTGGGTCAGTCACAGCTCTTCCAGAGCTCTCTCAGCCCCACCTCACAGGGTGACTGTTGTGGGTAGGATTGCCAGCTCCAAGTTGGGAAATTCCTAGAAATCTAGGGTGTGAAAACTGGAGAAACCTGGAGAAAGTGGGGTTTGGGGAGGAAAAGGACCTTGGCATGGCATAATTCCATAGAGTCCACCCCTGAAAGCAGCCATTTTCTCCAGGTGAACTGATCTCCGTGGCCTGGAGACCAGTTGTAATTCCGGGAGATCTCCAGCCACTACCTGGAAGCTGGCAACCATAGTTGTGGGGGGTAATAATAACATACTTTATAAACCGCTCCGAGTGGGTGTTAGGTTGTCCTGAGGGCAGTATATAAATCGAATGTTATTATTATTACTACAATGAGGGATACCTATGACATTCAAGGAAACAAACAAACGAAAAGATCTTTCCCAGTGGCATCACAGGCGTGCACAAGCACGCGGGAGGGAGATGGGGGTAATAAAAGAAGCAAAATTGCAGAATGGAAATAGTGGAAGGAAGCAGGTTTTTCCTTTGTTTGTGTGTACGTACACACACAGATTTTTAATACAGGGGAAAACAGCTTTATGTTTATATTTTCTCTTTATATATCGGTAAAAACAAAATTTCCAGAATAGTAAGGGTCAGCGTACATGCTAAGTAAGCAAATTCCCCATTGCGGGGGTGAGGGGAGATGGCTGTCAGTCAGGCGGCATCTGCTTCCGGCACCTGACTTTTAATGCTGACTCTCCGCGGAATGCTTAGGTGGTTGCCTTAGCAACGCGAGCCCTCCAGGTCAGCCCCTCCCCGCACCGCTCTTACAGAACGCGTTTGGCTCGGCTTGAGCCGGCCGGCGGCCCGTCGCCGCGATGCATTCTGGGCCTTGGCAATATGGCTGCCTCCTTGGTGTGCTGCTGAAGGGAGTTTGGCTCTCCGGGAACGCGGGTCATTTCTCTTCTGCTTTCCGAACCCCGTTATCTGGGGATTTTGTACGTGAAGAGAAACCACCAGCTGCCCGAGGCGGGTGGCGAGATGGGCCGGACCGGGCTCCCGTGGCAGCAGCCGGATAGAGAGCAAGCACCCCCGCGGGGGTAGGACGTCCCCCCCCCCCCGACTGGCCACTATAAGATCTCAGAAACAGGCCCCGGAGGGAGAGCCTAGTCCATCGCCTGAATCGGACTGCCTCGCAAGGGGTGGACTTGTGGGGGTGAGCTGTTTCCTCCTGTGGCCTCACCAAAGATTGGGATAGCCCCGTCTGGAACAGAGGCGCCCCTGGCCAAACTACCCCCCTCCTCCGTAATCTTTCTCCTTAGTACTCAGTATTTTTTCTGAAACAGGATTCTGACTAATCTTCGAGTTCTGTCTTGAACAGAGAAGCATGTTGCAAGGCTGTCCTTCCTCCTTTCTCTCTGTAGCTACTGCCTGAGGCAGGGATCCTGCACTAACAGTCTTTACATTTGAATGCAGAGCGGGGATTGCCCAGTTCCTATATTTCTGCTAACTCCCCTCCCATAAACACTGAGACATAGTCTGAACAGCACCTCTTATTAAAACCTGGTGGGTGCTTGTGCTGTTGATTAGAAAAGAATTCTTGCTGGAGCCCTTTAAATAGGAACGTTCTCCATTTGCAGTAGCGCTTGTATGGTCCACAGTCCTTGTGGCACAAGGTTTACCCTGAACAAGAATGCCAACCTGCCCTGGTGTCACAGTTGCTTAAGATCTCTGCCAGTTAATGGGCTGTGATTAATTTTACTAGATTCTGAAATACAAGCCATATTTTATAGACACTATTAGGCCTACTGTTCAAATTTCGTTTTGAATAAATTCTTCTTGGCATTTCTTTCTAATGAAGTAACAAATAGCTTTTGTTGTGGATGAGGGCTGTTGGAGCCACGTTGTACTTTCCTCAGACTGGGGTACAGTTCATGTTTCTCTCTATTTTTACTCATGAAAAAGGCAGAAAAAAGGATCCACATGCACATCAGCAGTTTATAGTTTCATCTAGACAGTGGTAATCAATTTCCTGCCACACAGTACTAGTTATTTCTAGTACAGGAATTACAGTACTCCCTGACTTTACCGATTCTGAACAAGAGTCCTCCAGTTGCCAAGCAGGAAGCATTGTCACACTTCTGGAACAGTAGCACTCGCAAAATCTACATTGAACAGGGCTTCTTCCGATAACGGTTCATCTGGAACAGGAGCTGCCTGATTCCTTTGCCTTCACGGCTGCTGTTCTCTGCACCTTGTGTTGAAGTGGAGAGCACTCGATAACTTGGTTCCGTCTCTTCTGATGGAGTCTGAGATGCTGCAGTCACCCCTCCTGGGGCTTGGGGAAGAAGATGAATCAGACATGACTGACTGGAATCTGCCCTTGGCCTTCATGAAGAAGAGGCACTGTGAGAAGATTGAGGGCTCCAAGTCACTGGCTCAGAGTTGGCGGATGAAAGACCGGGTAATGATCTGTAGCAGAAGGTTTTATTTGGGGATGGGGGGGAAAGGATGGTCTGATGTTACAGTTTAGTCAAGCAGAGGTTTGCAAACTATCTGTTAGTGCAGCCTTAGGGCTTTTAGATTGGTTAGTTTCCTTTTGCATTGTCTATGTTAAGCAGCTACAGATATTTTAGCAAACCAATTATAGATATACATAAATAGCTTTCACCATTCCTTATCTTCTGTCTCTTTAGTAATTGTTTATCTTAGTAAAAAATAAGTGATATGCAGATTCATGTTTCTGGGAGGCTTACACCTTTCTTTTCTTGCCTGTACATTGCAGGGAATGTATGTTTTACAAAGTAATATTAGACTGGTTCCATTTTAGAAGTCAAATGAAGACAAGTGGATTTTCAAGAGCTTCAGAAACTATCATGTACTGTCACCTTGCATAAAACTTTAGAAAGCTGCAGTAATCAAACAAGGCCTGCTTGTTAGTTCTTCTGGAATCATGGGAAATTGTCGAATTTAAGCTTTTCTGGGAAGATGAGCAAGCCAATTGAAAAATCAAATCCATTGTAGCGGGTACGAGCAGGATAAGTGACAGTTTATCAAATGTGCCAGTGGGATAGTTTATCAAAGACTACAACAACTAGACTAGTTCCGCACACTTTTTTTAGAGTTTATGTTCAAATAAGGACTTTAGCCTCATATGTTTTCATTAAAAATAGTACAGTGGAACTTGGTTTTATAAAAATATTCCTATGCTCTAGCTGCTCAGTAGCTTGATTCTACGTTGTATTATGCCACAACAACAGCGTGTAAGTCAATGTTCGGATTCTAGTGCAAAGATATCCCTTTGTTCCTGTGCTGTGACCATATTTTTATTCTGAGTCAGTGGATGCCATTGGAGCTATTTTGTAATTGTTCAGGAGAAGCTCATGGACTTTGCAAGAGTGTGTATGTTATTAGAAGTGGTGGCTGAGTTTGGACTTCTGTTGGTGCTCAGACTACGTCTTTTGAGCTCTTGGAATGGCACCAGTGAATTTTGCACTATTAAAACAGAATAGGAAGGGTGCTTTAAGGATTTGCTGAGTATCAAGATCATTTCTGCCACAACCAGGGTATTTGGTCTCTTGGTCTGAATTACATTTTATATCTCTCTGAGACTTCTTATTTTGTGATTACTGTAGTTGTAATGCTTTACATTTGAGACTCCTAAATGTCTTCATATTTTCCATCCTTATGCAGTTTTTATTTTCGCTATTTGTGGTTTTATCAGAATTAAAGATTTTGGAGGATCTATAGTATTATAGTAAGGATGCTTTTGCACTCTCTGGATATTGAGTGCATCAGCCTATTCATAATACAGTTACTATTTGTGACACCGAAACAGAGGTTTGAGTCACATCATGCAAAATCCTTTGATTGTGGTTTGTGAATTTGTTTTGGAGGGCAAATGCAAACTGCAAATGCAAACAGGAGTCTGCTGGCATACTATGGTTTGATTCAAAACAAGGAAGGAATATGTGAGCCCAAGGATAATCCACATAATCCCAGATTATGGTTTGATATTATGCTTCCTTGAACAGGTCTGTAGCACAGTTTTATGATAACTTATACAAAAGCTAAAACTATTGTTTGGTATTTTTGTTGTATGTCTCTTTCAGTATTATATGAAGCAGACCATTTAAATCAGGTTTCCCGTTGGTTCTTCATGTATTTCCTAAACACTTAATTGGTTAATCTAACCAGTAAAAGATGCTAATTTACAGCCAATGGAGAATTTACAGTATCAAGGAGAGTATACTACTCTCCATTATTTTTGCTTTCTGCTTCTTTCTCCAATACTGCATTAACGTTCTCTTCCGAACTCAATCACACCCAAACACAAAGTAGGTAATACTCCAAATCATTTGCTGTTGCAACCCATGTGGTCTTTCTCTGTTCAGAGGAAACTAAAATTCTGTAGTGTTGTCAAAACTAGGATTGGTGGTGGAGTGTATTTTCATAAATAGAAATGTTTTTGTTAACAGAGAGTAAATAGACATAATTTAAGAACTGAATATTCATAATTTAAGAATCAAAGTAATTGCAGATCTCAGAGATGAACATATGGAACTGCTTTATACTGAATCAGATGATTGGTCCACGTAGTTCACTACCGTCTATTATGGCTTTCAGTGGCTCTTCAGGGTCTTAGGCAGGGAAGTCTGTCTCAATACCTGTTACTGAGATGCTTTCTAATTAGAGGAGTCAGGGACTGAATGTGCAAATGTGTGCTTTCCCACTGTGCTGCGAGCCCTTCAGTTCAAGCTACTAATATAAAATCTCTTTAGAGGAATTCATGTCAGCCTTGACCCTAACACACAGAGTTTGTTCTAGTTAAGCAATTATAAATAGCATAAAATAGGAGGAACAAGATCACATCAGTGGCTATAGTGGATGATCCTCCAAACAATGTGACAATGGCAGCTCCCGGAGCTGTGTGACGTCTTGTGCCACATTGATATACTTGACCTCCAAACAGTTTTTCCCCGTATGGCTCTTTACACAAAGAATGTCTTTTATCCAATGTGTTTAATATAGGTCCATTGGCTTGAGTTTTATATGTTTATTGGCCTCATTTACAACCCGCTTTCCGCCCCATGGAATCCTGAATGAATGACATCATTCTCCCCCTCCTTCCTTTTATCCTTTTAACAACTCTGTAAGGTAAATTAGGCTGCCCCAGCAAGCTTCCATGGCAAAGTGGGGGATATACAGACTGGTTTAATATGTGTATATTCAGATTTTTAAAAACTAGACTGTTTAAAAGAGGAAATACTAACAGCATGTGTATCTACATTTAAAAATCCAGGTTTAATATTAATTGAGTCTTATCCATTGTGGGGTTAAAACAGATGATCTAAGAGGGAAACAACCCATTGTTGAGGATTTTAAAATGTTTATTTAAAAAATTTATATGCTGCCTTTCCATTCACCAAAGTGGTGAATATCAGACATTAAAACATTTAAAACATTAAAATAACATTTTAAATGTATACATAAATACAATAAACACACACACAATCGGGATAGAGTTTATCTCGAATTTCCCTTGATATAACTTCATATGAACAGAAAGAACATTGAAATTTTTTGGAAAAATAAGTGCCTTTCATTCTGTTCGGTTCTCAGTTTGGTTCTCAGGCAAACCCAAACTAGCATGGGTTTACAAGAAAACTCTGTAAGTTATACAGGTGAGCATCCATATCCTATGTGTCTTCTCGCCACATCCCCACCCCCCATTTGAATCAGTGTTAACTACAAGTAGGGCTTTTTTTCTGGGAAAAGAGGTGGTGGAACTCAGTGGGTTGCCCTTGGGGAAAATGGTCACATGGCTGGTGGCCCCGCCCCCTGATCTCCAGACAGAGGGGAGTTTAGATTGCCCTCCATGCCGCTCAGTGGTGCGGAGGGCAATCTAAACTCCCCTCTGTCTGGAGATCAGGGGGTGGGGCCACCAGCCATGTGACCATTTTCAAGAGGTTCCGGAACTCCGTTCCACCGCGTTCCAGCTGAAAAAAAGCCCTGACTACAAGTTATTTTGGGTTGGATTCCACAGATGCAAGGATTGTGCATCTTTCCTGTATTTCCCTCCCCCCAGCAGTCTTTTGAGAATCTGGGAAAGTTTATTCCCAATGGTTGTGGGACTTGCATGGCGTAATATAACCACATGAGTTGTGAGGCTACACTGGGATGGAGGAATGAGACAAAATTGCTACCTCCTCCTTTTTCATCTGCAGATCTAGCCCCTATCCATGAGAATAGTGGCATAGGAGATGTGGTAATTTCTCTTGTAAGTTTCATATGTATAGTTGTTTTTGGTGATTTTTCAAAATTATTTTAGTTTTATCTGTGTATTGACTTTTCAGATTGCTTGTTAAAACAGACTGTCTTGCATAGCTGTCAGATGTTGGAGAAAATCAGTTTCCAGGCAGCAAATGTAAACCTGCTAATTAGAGGTCATTTTAACACCTTTTGCTATAACCTCAGCTCAAGGAAAAAGTAAAAAGGAAGTAAGAAGAGAGCCTTCTGGAGATATACTTGCACATCACACATGATCTTCTGAGTTATTAATTAACTAGGTTTGATCACCTTTTTAAAAAGTTGCCAAGCGAGAGGCTTTCGGTATGAAAGTGCTGACTGGCTAATTGGTGAGCACTAAACTAAGAAAGTCAACGTTTTTTAAAATCACTAATCTTACGTTTGGGAATGTGTTGCAAGCGAAGAGTTCTGAATCCCTATTTGGTTGCCTGGGGGAAGTTTCTAGTTGTTCGTAGTGACCAGGTGACTTGTTAATGACATCTATGCTGAAACTTATCTTAGTGAGGGTACTGGGTATCCTGTTAGATGTAGTGGTTTTTGCATTTTTAACTTCTGTATGGTGGTCTCTCCCTTTTTAAATACTGTTACCTCTTATGTTAATAATTCAGTGGCCTTTGTCTATTAGCAATATGTCTTGAGAGGATAGCAATTTTGATAATTACATTAAAGTCTGGTTAGAAAGTTTAACTATGATCTGACATCAGATAAATTGATATCCTGCATTCTTAACCCGTATGGTTTATAATGTGGATTCCATAATCACCAGAAACAATGAATGATACAAGATAAAAAAACAATAATAAGTTCAATTCAATAAATAAAGCCATAATATCATACTGTGCCACTGTGGTTTAGTGATTGAAGTGTCAGACTGAGAAACTCAGGTTCAAACTCTGACTCTGCCGTGGAGGCTTGCTGGGTAGCCTTGGGCTAGTCATACATTCTCAGGCTAGCCTACCTCACAAGGTTGTTGTGAGGATAAAAATGGAAGAGAGGAAGATGATGTAAGCCACTTGGGGTCCCCTTTGGGGACTAAGATAGGGTATAAATAAAATAAGTAAATACATAACAAAATCAGACATAAAATTAAAAACAAGCCTCTGAAACCAACAACAAAAAAGTTACATCTTTTTATTTTAAAAAAATCAAGCAAAAGACTGGTGCCTAACACTACAGAGTATGTGCCAGGTAAGTGTTTGTTGGGAGGGAGTTCCAGAATTAGACCACCACCCTAGAGAAGCTCTTTCTCCTAATGGCTTCCTACGTAAAGGTAATAGTGAAGACTCAAGCCTGCATGTGTACATCTGGATCTGATAGTACCCTAACTTACTTTAGGGGAATACAGCCTGGCCCGAACAGGTTGTCTCTGCAATCCTCCATTTGCATAATTGTTGACAAATAGAAGCCCATTCTTGCCTGGACTGAGTTTCATTTTACTGGTTTTTCTCAAGCCTCTTATTAATGCAGGAAATTCACAGATCCAGCTAAAAAGGAGAAATGGATTATGGTCATCCCCATACTGGTTACATTGAACTCCAAACATCTAGACAACCTCTTCCTAGTACTTTAACATAATGTACACGTTAAATAAAATGGGAACAGAAAAGAATCTTATGGAGCTGGAAAGCGTGTGCCACAAGTTGCAGAGATGTATCCCCTAATCATAAAACCGATCTGAAAGAAAGCACCAGAAACACAAGAGGATATTGCCTCCAATCCTGATCTCAGCTAATTGAACCGGGAGCATAGCATAATAGATGGTTTTTAGGGCTGGTGAGAGATTAAGAGTTTCAACAGGGTCTGTCTTTTTCCTGGCAGAGTTCATTGCCCAGGGTGACTAAAGTAGTCTCTGTGCCAAAACCATGTATGAAGTCATATTGAAGCGATCCAGAAAACTGGTTTCACGTATGTATTTCTTTAAACGTTTTAACCCTACCTTTCCTCGTTTTACAAGGCAGTTTACAGGAATAGATTAAAAAATATTTACAGATAAAACCAAAATAACAACCCCAAATCCATCCATCCCCCCATAAAAATGCTTGCGATTCACACCCCTCAAAGGCCCTGGCAAACAGGCATGTCTTGCAACATTTCCTGAAGATCTCCAAGTAGAAGCTCCCTCATCTCTTCAGGGAGCCCATTCCATGGGGCAGGAGCCGTGAAAGACCTGAGCTCTGATCAGTGACAGTTGGCCTACCCTAAGAGGTGGTATAGATAACGGAAGGCTGCCTAAAGACAGTAGTTGGTCACAGGGACATATAATCCAAGAAAGCCCAGAGCTGTGCCGCAACCACCCACTTTGGGCACCTTTGCGAAGAAGGAGATATTTACCACGGGTTGAAAATTAATCAAACTGTTTAGGTCGGTGGAGGGCTTCTTCAGGAGAGATCCCCTAATTGTTCCATTCAAATCAATTGGATTTCCTCCATCCTTTAAATTAGTAACTTCTCCAACCAGGTATTCTCCTATGACTCTGTTCAAAGTCATAACGGGAAAGGGCCAAGCACCTTGGGGGGGTTGATAGCAGCCTCCAAGCAACTTCCAGCAAACCTGGAGTTTTTTTTGCCTTCCTTTGGGGTCACTGAGGGAGTGGGGGGAAGAGAGCTGTGAATTTCCTGCATTGTGCAGGAGGCTGGACTAGATTATCCTTGGGCTATCTTCCAGTTCTATGTTTCTAGCTTGTCTTCTTGGAGTATAATTGCTGAAATTCATTCTGTAGAAAAGCTGTGCTCCGACTTCATTCTGACACTGACTTGTCTAAAAAATTCTGTCCAGATGATGATACTTAGGAGGAAACATCTCACAGCAGGCTGAGTGTTTGAATCCTTATGCTATAGATAGCAATCATGTGGTAAATCATGATTTGGAGGAGATTTGCAAACATTTGTTCATAACTATGATTTGGCATAATGCCTGAATTGACAAACCATAACCATATAGGTTTTCTTCTTGCTCTGCCTCCAAAGGCTATTTGCACCATAGTAACCGGGATGAATTTATGAACCTGAGTGTTGAGAGGACAGAAAATTAAAGAAGAAACAACCGTAAACATTGGTTTAGCTATTATATGTTTAGGAATTGCATCCGTGGTTTGGGTTATAAAGTGTGGACTGTACAGTTTATGATTTGATGTGGTACTTGATGATTGGATGGGGTGTTTGGTTTCTAAATGATAAACACTGTTGCTACTGCACTGAGCTTTGCAACTTGCGAAATGGGTCTTATGTGTGCCTGTATCCCACCAAGGGTATGTGAAATTTATCGGCGGGCCCAGGTTCCAAATAATGAGGACCTTAATGAGGAGTTTGCCTCTCTAGCCTTGTTCACCAGTAGCAATATAAACATTTTCCTGCTTGCAGCTCCCAGACATTTGTAGAGTTGTGCCAGTTTAGTTCTTCTGGAAGGTAAACTCTCTTTGACGACTCTTCTTTAGATACAGAGGTCAAGGCTATTTAGGGCCACAGTGCTTGTCCCTTGAATAGTAAGGATAAAGTTAGTCTTTGATGTGTGTGTGTGAAATAACCACACTTTACAAACAGCATTTTAATGAAAAAACCTAGCCACTTAATGTATTACAATCACAAAAAAGGAAACACCAAGCAAGTAAACAACTACTGAGCAAAGGACAGTTAAAGAAGCATAGAACAACCATGCATGTTCCCAAAGTCTAAACCATCTCCCTCTGCTGCCTCTGCCAGAGGTGGAATAAAGTTACCAAATTGCCATCTTTTTTGCATTGGTTTTGTACAAGTGAGTTCCTGAAGCCCTGATTATCTGTTCAGCTAGACCAACCGGCAGGGAAACAGCCAAGAAAACAGCTCTTCCTCCCACCTCACAATCTTGTTCAGGATAGAAATAAATCTTCCTGTTTTTATGCAAATCATGTTTCAGTTTTTTCACCTGGTGTGCAGTACTGGTGTCTGGCTCAGAGTTTTTAAAAGGAATCCATTGAATCCTAGAGTTGGAAGGAACTGTACAGCTCCGTACAGACCATCTAGTCCAACCCCCCGCTCAGTGCAGGAACAGCCTAAACCACTGCATGTGTGACAGACCCGGTTCACTTTTATGTTACTCCCCATTATCATGTTAGTTGCTGTCCTGCCCTCCCATTCAGACGGGGAATTTTAATTTAATTTAATTTATTATATTTATATTCCGCCCTCCCCGCTTTTGCAGGCTCAGGGCGGATAACAAATACAAACATCACCCAACCATTAAAAACATTTAAAAGCATTAAATAATACATTAAAAACATTTAAAAGCATTAAATATTACAGTTCATACTGCATAGTGGTTCATACATGCCTCTGTTTGCATAGGGGTGATGGTTTAACCCCCCCCTCCACGGGGGTGGGGCACCGCCCGGCGTCAACCATATGCCTGGTGGAATAGCTCTGTCTTACAGGCCCGGCGAAATGCAAGCAAATCTTGCCGGGCCCTTGTCTTGCAGGACAGAGCATTCCACCAGGCCGGGGCCAGGACCGAAAAGGCCCTGGCTCTGGTCGACGCCAGGCGGGCCTCCCTAGGGCCAGGGACACTTAAAAGATGTTTTCCACCAGAGCGGAGAGTCCTCTGGGGCTCATAAGGTGAGAGACGGTCCCTCAGATACTGTTTTACTGTCTGGTCCCTCAGACTGTTTTAGGTTAATTTCTTACCATTTGCAGGGTGCAAATAGACTTTACACACACTGCTGTGCAATAGACTTTGCCAGATTACACGTTTCACCATCTTTACTTTGGGATAAGCTATGGGATTTTTTGCCAGAATCGATATTTTATTTTTATTTATTTTACTTCATTTGTACCCTGCTGTTCTCTCCAATGGGGCCCCAAAGTGACTTGTATTATTTTCTTCTCCATTTTTTCCTAGCAACAACCCAGTGAAGTAGGCTAGGCTGAGAGTATATGACTGGCCCAGGATCACCTAGGAAGTTTCCATAGCAGAGCAGGGAATTGAACTTGAGTCACCCAGATCCTAGTCTGTCACTCTAGCCACTACACCATACTGGCTCTCAGATACACTTTTTGTTTTTGGCTTATCTAGTTACCAGTATGGATTGCAGACGATTAATTTCTGGACATGCTGTTTGTATATTTTCAAAAGTAATGATATTATCATTCCTTATGTTGCTGTTTCCTAAGTATACAGACCTCATTATAAGGAAGATTCCTGGTATTTAGCTGCTTGATTTTATCCTACTGTTCTTACATGTTTCGTATTATATCCCGATAGCCTAATTGTAAGAGTGTTTAGCAGTCATATAACCAGTATCAACTACTAATCCAATGCAGCATTCAAAATGTGGCATTACTCTGATGACTCGCTGACAGATGCTATGCGGGGGCACATTATCTTTTTCTTAGTTCCATAATTGATTCCTAAAAACAATTTTTCTCTCCATTTTGGCTAGAGCTACTTTTCCCTCTGGCAAATTAATGTGGTTAAACATCTTCAGAAACTGTCAAGGATTCTAGAACTGGCAACTAGTTGTTGATCAAATGTCTGTCTAATATATAGAGCATACAGGTCCATTAGAAAATTGAGATTAGAGCAAAAATGTGAGAGTCATGTTAATGATACTGCATATAAACTGCACTAGGTAAAGAGTCAGTGGAAGCAAATTGGGAAATATCATTTATTGGTGTAGGGTTCAAGTAGCTCTATAAATGCTCCTTTCTCAAGTTGTTTTCCTGCAGTTGAAGAATCCATCTCTGTATTGGCTAAATGGGTATTTTGTGTCTACCTGCGATACTGTCTATTAATTTACAGTGGAAATAATTTATATGGGCACTAGAATAAAGAGGTATTATGTGAATTATATTGTGTTTACGTATGCATTTCTCTTGTAAGATCAAATTATCTCAATACTCGACTGATTTAACATTTGTAATTTTTTATTTGTATTTTTGAAATTTGGCATATAATTCAGCTGTAAAACTCCTAGAGTTTTATGGTGTAAATGGGGAGTTAATAACTTCGGTTTTGCTGCAGAAAAAATTGTTAAATGCAGTAATCTACAGATACTTACTAGAAGCTTAAATCCCACTGGATTCTGGGTCTGGTACTTGCAACCATATTTGAGATCAAGTTATCAGAATAGCATAGCATTGACTCTGTGTTGCCAGTCATATTTTAGACCCGAGGAACAAAAACCCTGAAATCTTTGGGGAGACAGAGGATTCTTCATTGTGCTTTGGGTGGGTTGGGGAGGGTGACCTCTACATTTTAAAAAACAAATCTCAGTAGCATGATTAAATATTCACTTCCCTCTATGCCCAGAAATCTGAAATTTTGCAGAGTATTTATTGCTTTCATGGTGTATGTGTATCTTATTGGAATGGCGCTACTTTGATGTATTATTTATTTAAAGAATCTTTATCATCACACAGAGTAGGGATTACAGTTTGAATGTGGAATTAAATCTCATAGCTTTGGTAGTAAGGATTTCATTATAATAAAAAGATCTGGAATGTGTTGGATTTTAACTGACAAGATGCTACAAAAGTTAAAACATTTACTTACATTGATTTCTAAGCAGAGGGAAGCAAAAAGCTGGTTGTAGTCGCTTCATTTACCAGCCTCCTTTCCTCTTGCTGCCTCGTAACCTGCCAAGTGAGAATTAAATCTTTCCTTTATAAGACTAGGCAAACAGTAGGGCGTCCACAGTTAAGGAACCGTATTGGAGGAGCTCTTTGTTCTAATGGACTAATTGAGCATACTGATCTCTGTATCACACACAGTCTCCCCAAGAACTAGCACTAATGGACAGGTTTACTGGCATTTTCAGCATCACACCTGTACACACAAATCTTGACATTTCTAAAGATGAAAATGGCTGTTACAGATATGCAGCCTGACTGACCTTCCTTGCTCCGTGGGGACTAGGGAGCTGGCAGCAGGGAAAAGCTTGTTCAAAACCAGCAGGGTGGTGGGCAGAGCAGTCCAAGAGGTGTACCATTGGGGGGAGGTGTTTATTATAGCTCATTGCGTTGTGCTCCCCAATCAACTTGTTCTGTTCTTTATTGTCTCAGTTTTGGTCATGGAGAAAATTTTTGTAGAGAATACTTGTAAACCAAATGGGGTTCATTGGTCTTTTAAAAATAAAATGTTCCAATCTACACGAGCCCCATTTCTGCCATGACAGATAAATGTGAATAAACAGTGGTACCTTTGAAATGCATTGTTAAGTAGCCATATGGTAGTGGACTGTTTCACATAAACCTCTTACAGAAAAAATGGTGTGCAACATCTGTTCATTTGATAGCTACTACCCCCACACCTTTGGCATTCAGAGATGCCTTTCTAAATTAAACTAAATGTATATGTATTTAGGTAAAGGTAGTCCCCCTGTTCAAGCACCGAGTCATTACTGACCCATGGGGGGACGTTGCACCACAACGTTTTCTTGGCAGACTTTTTACGGAGTGGTTTGTCATGGCCTTCCCCAGTCATCTACACTTTATGCCCAGGAAACTGGGTACTCATTTTACCGACCTCGGAAGGATGGAAGGCTGAGTCAACCTTGAGCCAGCTATCTGAATCCACTTCCGCCGGGATCGAACTCAGGTCATGAGCAGAGCTTGGGCTGCAGTACTGCAGCTTACCACTCTGTGCCACGGGACTCAAATACATACTCATTTGAGAGACAAGAGGTTGAACCTTCTGAAAGCAGTTTATAAATGCTTCTCTGATTCTCTCCCAATATCTTGTAAGGCTTGCTTATATTTGGTGAGAACATTTCTTTACTAATCTCCATATATTTTGATATGTCATTTTTTTTTTTTGCGATCTGTTATATTTTGACATGTCATTTTTTTGCGACCAGTTTGCAGCCTCCAAACAGAACTCTTGTTTCAGTCAAAGTGTGCCAAACCAAAGACTACACTGTTCAGGTAATCGATTATTAAAGATACTTCAATACGAATTTGTTCCGTTTCTTATCGGGTCTTTATCTGAAAGTGCTATTATCCATGCTGAGTTTCTTTTGGAGACTGGGGTAAAGTATGCATCCTCCAGGTCTGTCTGCTACTTTACTTTGTTTATATAGTAGTTAAAGTCTCGGACTAGGATCTGGGAAGCCCAGGTTCGACCTGGGTGACCTTAGGCCAGTCACACACTCTCAACCTAACCTACCTCGTAGGGGTTTTTGTGAGGACAAAATTGAGTACAGGAGAACAAGATTTGGGTCACCATTGGGGAGAATGACAGGGTATGAATGAAGAAAATAAATGTTGCGGTTGCTCAGGGAGCCATTATCTTCCTTTATTGTTTTCTTTTCTTCAGTAGATATGGCCGCATCAAGCTAACCAGTCAAAGCTAATAAAAGGCAGTCCTGCCCACTTGCTGGTCCTGCGGTTGGCTTGGGTCCAAGACTATCCCCAAACCATGGACCTGTCCCTTCAAGGGGAGTGCATCCCCATCCAGAACGGTAACACCTTAAATCCCTGGTCAGAACTTTTGCTCACCTGTAGCACTTCCATCTTATAAGGATTACGCTTCAGTTTATTGGCCCATATCCACTCCAAAACTGCCTCCAGGCACCGGTTCTTGGGTTCTACAGCCTCCCTGGGAACAGCCAGAAGCATAAGATAGAGCTGAATATTGTCCACATAATTGGTGACAACCCAGCCCAGATGTCTGGATGACTTCACCCATTGGTTTCACGTAGATGTTAAAGAGCATAAAGGACCCCACAGACCAAGGTAGCACTTAAACCGCCGCAGAACGGTGCCTCTCAATCTCAGCCTGGAAAGGTGGTCCAAAAAGATATCATGATGAATAGTATCAAAATCCTTTGTAAGGTCCAGAAGAATCAACAGAGTTGCACTCCCTCTGTCCATATCTGGCACAGGTCATCCACCAGAGTGACCAAGTCTGTTTCAGTCCCATAACCGGGGCTAAAACTAGAGAAGAACTTAAACAATTCACCTTATCCAGGAAAGCTTGAAGTTGTCAAGCCGCCACCTGTTCAATCACCTTGCTCAAGAATGGAACATTTGAGATTGGTTGATAGTTGTTGAAATCTCCTGGGTCCAGGGTGGGCTTCTTTTGAAGTGGGTGCATCACAGCCTGTTTCAAGGCTGGGGTGAGCACCTCCTCTCTTAAGGAGGCATTCACTATTAACTACCTCTCATCACCAGTCAGCCAACCCCTCTCCCTTGCAGATTTAAGTAGACAGGAAGAGTGGGGGCCATACAAGCAATGATCCTGTCTGCCTCCTCAGACTGAATAAACTGAAGACTGAATAAACTGAGATGGCACCCTAGCACCATCTGTCCCTGTTACTGTTAATGTAGAGTCCAAGTCAGAACACGTGCAAGAGATTTTATCTGCAAAGTGCTGAGCAAAATGGTAACGGTGGGCCACCAAGCTGTCCACATCCTGCAGGCCAGATCCCAGCAGACCTCTACCCCTCTGCAACAGCTCCACTGGCTTACACAGTGCAAACGCAGTTGTGGCAGAAAAATGCTGATTGTTTGCCTCCATCACTGCTATGGAGTACGCTTTAAAATCAACTTACATCCATGTCTCACCAAATTTGTCCCAAGTCTTCTGTCACTCCAGCTGTCTCCCTTGTTTTTTCATCACCCACAGTAAACTAAGGGGCCACCTAGGCTCTAATACTTGAGAGAGGGCACCTGATAACTACTATGTCAACCACGAGGGTAATTTCCTCCTTCCAGAGGACAACCGAGTTATTGGCAGGAGTATCAGCCACATCAATGGGAAAATTCCCCATAAGCCATCAGAAAACCATTTGCATCTACCTGGCTCCTGGGTGGGGTGGGCGACATTTTAATAAATCCCCTTCAGAGTCTTGGTTTCCCTATCTCTAAACCTAGAACTCTAGTCCTAGCATTGATTACGTTCTGTTCCAGTGTTTCTTCAATTCTGTATTGGATCCTTGCTATTGCTTTGTCTTTGTAAACTTGTATTTATTTACCTTATGGCATTGTTTATGGAAATGTCCTTGATACTGATTGTACTAATCTTGCACTGTAATCCGCCTTGAGTATCAGTGAGAAAGGCTGTCTATAAATGACATAAATAAAATAAATAAAAATAAACCCAAGCAATTAGTGATCTGTTCATGACCAAGGAACTGCCATCAGTTCCTCTGCCCTCGGATTACATCTGGCCTCCAACCCAGAATGAAATACCAAATCAATAGTGTGACCTGCACAATGTATAGGACCAGTTATTACCTGAGACAGGGCCAAGGTTTTAGCATGTCCCGTGGAAGCATGCTTTTATATTTACTCCTGGTGCTGCACATTTTCACGTGGACATTGTTCTCTAGTGGATCCCTGTTCATTCATGTTCTGTTCTTTTTATGGAAAGAATGCTATGTCAGCTATGGTTGTGAAGTCACCAGGCATGGCCTTGCATTGTACGGTTTTGAGCTGGTTACGTTTAGGCTGGTATTTCCATGGTGGCTTTATGCACGAAAGAAAGAAGCATACTCCACATATCTGAAGAAAAGAATAACATTTATTTATCTGAAGAAGATAATTTGATATGCTCAGCAGCCGTAATATATTCTTCATCAGAGCTCCTGCTTTTTGTAATGTGGCTGTTTTTTATGATGCCGTTCAGGTTTCATGTATTTTTTTTCAATTCATGCCTTCTTGCAAATAGTCATTGAGTTTATTTATATTTACATGTATGCTTGTACATATTTTCAGATTATATTTTTTTCTCATTATTGATGGGTTTTTTTTTCTCACCTGTGTGCAGTCACAGGGAAGTGAAAGTTTTGCAGGTGGCAGAATAGTAAGCGGAGTCAGTGGCATTTTGCAAAACCAGTGGTCTTGCTGATATCATAGCTGCTGCTTCTTATCCTGATATTTTAAATTCCGTATGTTCTTTTTCTGTAGAAACCTGCACTTGCCTGAGGTACCGTCTGCAGAATAAACCTTTTATTTGAGATGTGGCAATAAAAGCTGTGGCAGTGCAGTGTATGTGGCTTTAAAACATTTTTAGTAGTTCAGGAGCTAGGAGTTGTGCTTGATGGTGATAACTGGAACCTTTATGTATGTGTCTCTATTAGGGCACCTGATGAAGGGAGCTTTGACTCTCGAAAACTAATACCCTGGAAACCTAATTGGTCCTTAAGATGCTACTGGACCCAAATCTTGCTCTCTAGTAGGGCAGCGTTTGTTCTTCAGGGTTTACTTTTCTCTCTGTTCTATAATTGGAAGCTTCCTTAAGGATACCGAGCAACATGCTGTATCTATGATGACTTCCTGAAATGTTGAATCTTACTCTTAAAGGTCAAGTTAGAACTATCCTTTTAACCACCAGAGAATGAATAGCAGGAGGCAGAACCTCTGGATCCTAAAGGACTGTTCATCTCTGTGGTTTGCTTAGTCATTGCCAGTTGTCCTTCATCTTCCTTTCTTGGAGGAAAAGTGGTCTGTAATGTAATGTAGGCTTTGCTGTTTGCTGTGATCTGCAGAACTCGGGAGTACCCTAATGGAAGGACTGTTGTCCCTCTTTAGTATTTGGACCTACAGAAGACTGGACAAACCTCTTTACCATTCTAGAGTTTTTAAAAACAAAACGTCGTGCTCAAGCAGGGTTCATGAACATCTTCACAGTGGATCTGTTGTTTTGTACTTAATTTAATGTATTTATTTGATTTGTATATCGCTTCTCTTCAGTTAAGAGCTCGAAGTAGTTCACATCATGAACAATTATATCAGTTAAAAACCAATACAAATAATATATTCAATCAAATTGCAATAAAACAACACAACAACATATTACATATACTTAAAACTGCTCTAGTCCCGGTTATGTAATAAGTCTGTCATTGGGCAAATTGCAAATGGAACATGTATGTAACTGAATGTTTGGCTATCATTACATGCTCCCATCTTTTCCAAGTGGCAAGAAGTTCCAGGGGCAGCACTTTGGGTGTAGTGGTTAAGAGCACGGGACTCTAATCTGGAGAACCAGGTTTGATTCTCCACTCTTCCACTTGAAGCCAGCTGGGTAACCTTGGGTCAGTCACAGCTTCTAGGAGCTCTCTCAGCCCCACCCACCTCATAGGGTGATTATTCTTGTGGGCATAATAATGGCATACTTTGTAAACCGCTCTGAGTGGGCGTTAAATTGTCCTGAAGGGTGGTATATAAATTGAATGTTGTTGTTGTTATTATTATTTATTATTATTACCTAGATTGGTTTTCTTTGTGGGACAGACCACTAGAGACTTCAGGCATTTTAGTAATATTTGCTTTATTTTCATATATGTAAGTAAAGCAGAGGTAGAGACAAAGAGTCACTCCTTCACATCAGATAGAGAGAGAGAGCGTCCCCAAGGGGCTTGAGCTAACACAGCAGTTTTTGTTTGCTTTTGTCTGTTTCCAACTAAACTGCTTTTAGTTTTTTCAAGTACTCAAAGGCCTCTTTTACTCTCTTCAGCTGTGTAGTTATGATTGCTCTGATTAACCATTACAGCCCTTTGAGAAAACATCCACAATCCTTAAAGAACACGAACGTATTTTTGTCGTAGTCCCTTGCTCCTTTCAGGTATGCTGCTTTATGCCAGTCCTCATAGGAGAGAGCTGTTCGTGGGAACCACGCTGACATTATAATAGGTGTATGTGTAACTTGCGCTTTTACTGATTACTGCTGCTAATATATCTATTTAAAAAGTGATGCCCTACTTTGTTTCTGCAAACTCATGGCAGCTAACCAAACAGCCGAAGTTGTGGAACACACACGTTTCAAGTGTCCAGCAAATTAAAACCGATACAGAATCAAAACACAGGGTTAAAAGCCAGGGCACGGAGTAGAAACGAACGAAATTGTGACATTTGTCCAAAGAAGTGCTTTTTATTTAATAGATGGTAAATCAAATAGGAATTTTCTTTTATTTGAGGCAACATTGGCGTTACTATCTGCTCTTGGAAATTGCTTAGCAGTTCTTTTTATTGAGTAAATAAACGTAGGGAAATGGGAAGTTCATGGGTTTTTCTGATAAAATTTCATGGAAGATCTGCAGAATGTGAAGGTTAAAAGAGCAAAACAGACTGAAGGAAACATGGAATGAAGGAACCAGTACGCGTTGTCACCACAGTCACAGCGAGGGTTGACCTTTTAGGGTGCACATGGTTGTGGACTCCCTATGGGGCTATGTGAATTATTTATATTCTCCTAAGGTTTTGTTATGCTCTCTTTTTGGTTTATATTTTCTTGTTTTTCAGAAACGTTATCAAACTTGTTGCAGAATTTCTTTTAGGTCTTTGAGGGTCATGGAAAGAGAACAATGATAACAAATATTCTGGTTTTTTTTAGTAGTCCTGGAAAGTTATCCTGGATGAATTTGATATTAAAAAATCAGTATGGTTTCTACAGGATGGGATAGCCCCTGTGGGTAGAAAGTCACAGGGAATAAGAGAATTTGTTTGTGTATTGTAGTGTTTGCGTCATTGTCTTGTACTGAGACTTGCACAACATGAAATAGGAAAGGTTGGTATAAAACAATACTAAGTTAAAAAGGCATCAGTGCTCTTCAAAGTAACCCTAGTGTTAAAACCTCTCAAGTGGTCCGTGGTAAGGAAGATTGCTGCAAAACTTCTATATCCCACTCCTGCAAACAGGAACGTCCTGAAATGTTAATCACTTGGATAGAATAAAAAACGAAGGGACTTCAGCTTCAGCAAGATCCTTCCTATACTTTCTGTTCTTTTTATATTCAACAATTATTCTGCATTCTGTCTCCATACACTAAAATCATTGTACTCTGGCTTTGTGCATGAAGTCATGGTGACTAGCAGTTTGATTAAGAAGCATCATATAAAACTTTCAAACTTCAGAGGATGGCTTGTATGTATCTGGTGAAACTTGCATAAATGCATACGAGGCAAAGAGCTATGAGAACCTTCAATGTTGAGTGAGGATGTTTTAGACAAGAAGAGTTAATCATGTTCCTTGGAGGGAAAATACAGCTCCTTTTGTAAATCGAATACTGACCCAGAATTAGAACTGCTCGAGCTAGACAAAATTGGTTATACTCTTGAGAAATGGATTGCCACAAGGTATCAATGGAAGTAATTACATAATGAATTAATATTCTGCATTTTGGGGTAATCAAACCATACCTTTATCCGGGGCTTTTTTTCAGCTGGAACATAGTGGAACGGAGTTCCGGATCCTCTTGAAAATGGTCACATGGCTGGTGGCCCCGCCCCCTGATCTCCAGACAGAGGGGAGTTTAGATTGCCCTCCGCGCCACTCCCTAGAAAAAAAGCCCTGTCTTTCTATGGCAGCTATTTTACACTTTACTTCCCTTCACCCAGGATCTGGCTGTGGGTTGGCTGGGGGAGCAGTGGGTTTAGAGATGCAATGCCTCCCTTGTTCTGCTTCCAAAGGCAGCTCCAGGGTTCAGAATGTTGGTGCTTGTGATGAAGTGTTCCATGCTTTTACCTATACAGCAGTCAGACAGGGTGACGTAGTAGGTGGTTGTTGGGGATGCTGTCAGCATAGGGTAACTGGTAACCATAAGGGGGAGACCCACAAGGACTTGCAGGGCAACTCATTTCTTCTTCCTCACTGTTTCCTCTTTCCCTTCCTGGCAGCCCCAGTACCCTCTCCATCCCCCCTACCAGCGAACCTACCTTTATTTGCCCGCTCCTCCCATCTTCAGCTTTTTCTCCTTCTCTCCCAGGAAGCAGCCTCTGTGGTGCGATGTCGGCAGAGTCTGGCTGAGTTACATGTGGGCACATTCCCCTTTATCCCTTCCCCACACTATTTCCTCTTTCCCTCCTCCTGGTAGCCCCCCGTATTCTCACCTTTCCTTGCTTCCTTGTCTCCTACCCACCCACCCATGCACCCACCCACCTTTCTTCTACCCTCACAACTTCCACTATATTTATTATTTGTTTACTTTATTTATATTCCCATTTTCTCCCCAGTGGATACTGAAAGCACCTTGCATCATTTCCCTCTCCTTCGTTTTATTCTTACAACAACCCTGTGAGGTGGGTTAGGCTGAGAGTTTCTGACTGGTCCAAAGTCACCCAGTGAGCTTCCACAGCAGAGTGAGAATTCGAACCTGGGTCTCCCAGATCCTGATCTGAAACTCTAACCACTGCACTGGCTTTTGTGAGGTGGCTGCTGTTGAACAGTAGCAAGCCTCCAGACCTGAGTGAGTAATGTAGGTTGTGTGGCAGCAAGTTGCCTTGTGGTTGCTGTTAGGTGTGGCCCCAACAAGTTCACCTCAAAGGCCAAAACAACCCTGGATAAGGCCCCTCTTCACCCCCCTGCCTTTTCCTCACAGAAACCAAATCTTGAATACTGGTGTGGTTGCCTAGCAACAGCCACAGAGGGCTGTTTCTTAAAGCTACAGACTCTCTTTTTATCAATTTGATGTATTTTGATTATCATGGATTTTTTTTTAGATTTCAGTTTTTTTTGCCGATTGTTCTGTACATCTGGGACTTCTCTCCAGTTTATAGAAAGCTCCGTCTTGTCTGTCCATGGTCACAGTTTCCAGATTTAAGTATCCACAGGTGGGACCATGTTGATAATGAGATATATTGATGTCATTCACTATCATTCATTCCAGGTCAGTGGCAGCATAACAGTGCAGTTCTTGTGTAAATTGGCTGCCTTGTTCCAGAACTAGTAGTTTGTAAGTTCTTGTACATGAATTCTTACCATTTTAAGGTATCTTTAAATATATGTGACAGAGCTGTATAAGCTGCAGTGAGAATTACTGGGTCAAAATGATTCCCTACGGGCATTGACAGGCCATCTAATTAGAGTGATGTGTTGGCGTTGATATGGAGACATTTGTTGTGTGAGAGCAATACATGTACCCTTTACTTGGGGGGGATGAATTTTAAAATAAGCTGACACAATCATTTTGTGTATCTGACATGAGTTCATTCTGTGTTGTGCCTTTTAAAAAAATGATCGAAGGCCTAGTATTGCTTTCTTTGTAGTTCTCAATCTGAACAGGTAATTGCTTCCAGGCATGATGAAATGATGGTAAACTTGGATGAGTTAAAGCACTCTGTGACAGTGAACTCTTCAGTTTTTAAACATTTTAGTAAATTAGATTGTCTAGCAGGCAGTGACTAATACAAGTAGGAGTTTTGAGGAAGGGGTATTCACTGTGTTAACATATTGGGAACATTAAACAAATATTACCACCCCCTTTCTTCCTCTTGGAAACTTTTTGTGTTGTTCTTATTTTTTTTCTCTTGTATTTCTGGACTAATTAGGCAACGACTGCAATACATTTCTATATAGTTTATCAGGTCATTAACAAGACATCTAGAAGTAAAATGGCAAATAAATGCCTTGTAGAAGAGGGAAGGGGCACAAACTACAAGCAGCAATATGTGAGAAGGAAACAAAAATAAACAGGATGGAATTTGAGAAGCAGATGGCTAAAGAGAAATTAAAAACAAATTTTTAAGTAGCCGGGAAGTCTAGGCTTGCCTAATCACCAGGGGCTAAAAAAATGAAGAGGGAAGAACAGAAAGCTGGTGAGAGGATCTTAGACATGAACACTAGTAATAATAATAATAACTGCGCTTGTATACCACTCTTCTAGACAGATTAGTGCCCCACCCAGAGCGGTGAACAAGTTAGTGCTATTATTATTCCCACAATGCATCTGGGGAGCTAGGGCTGAGAGGAGTGGCGTACCCAAGGCCACCTACTGAGCTCATGGCAGTAATAGGATTCGAACCAGCAGAGCGCTGATTCACAGCTGAACCACTTAACCACTGTTCTGCAGCAGCTCTCAGTAATTCCTTTACCACATAGGATTTAGAGAGGTATTCAGGCTTTCAGCTTACAAAAAATGAGACTACTTTTAAGAACCGTAAACTTTTGAATACTTCTTCAAGTTTTTAAAAAAATGCACTAAACCACTGAAAATGAGCGTACGTTTTTTACATTTTTCTTGCATTGACAATTTTTGTTTTTAGCATCTTAAACTAGCTCCCTTTGGTTCTGGAATTTTATTCTGAGACTCTGATCATATAATAAATGCTATTGAACTCATGGGTGAGATTATATAGGTAGTTGAAAGTATATGCATACTTTTTCCTGCACCGTCCCTTAGAGTTGCATGGAGCAGGCAACAGTGTACTGCGGAAGAGATCAGTAGTGGGGTGGTTCCAATAGGACTATGAGCCCTCCAGTTCTTGTTTAGTTGTGCCAAAATTTCCTGCTGCCTGTACCACAGCCCGACCTTGGGTTTTGTATAAAAACTTTTATGAACCGTTTTTGGGTGTCAGGTTGCCAGTTTTTCTCACTCTACATACAAATGCGTAGACGGCATTCCACTCAGCACGAGAGCCTAGAACTTTCATTCCTGGCATTCTGACCTTGGTGCTCTACACGGAGAAAAAGATCTGTTCCTTAAACACGACTGTTGTTTTCTTCCAATTGTATATGCTTAAAAAAAAAGATGACCCTTCCATAGAATGTATATAGCATAATTTGCTCCTGAAATTGCATTTTGCTTTTAAATATTATCAGTATTAGAATTACTTTGTAAGTATCAATGTATTTTCTTGTAACCAAGACTAATACGTAAGGAAAATGGCTTAGCAATTGGAGAGCTGCAGCTTTCTCATTGCCTCAGCTTGTTTTCTTGAAATGATTATGTTTCAGCACCTTGGGAAAACGGGTCACAAGGAAGGATGTATGAAGAGAGTAATTTGTAGTGAAGTGGAACAATGTATTTATAAGGGAGTCAAATCGCTGTAGTAGAATACCATACTTTTGTGTGTGTGTGTGTGGTGGGGGGAGAGGACAGGAGGGGAACAACCCTATTCGTCTTCAGGAACAGCCAACTAGACTAATGCTTATTCGTGCCAATTTGATGTCAGTTTTCAAGGAAAAATGCTCCTTTAAAACACATGGAACTCAAGAATAGAAAATAAATATTGGCATGCACAATGCTGGTCACAGATCAGACACTTCAAGTGAAATATTGAAAAATAAGATAGTGTTAGGCCGCAAAGGGGAAGTAGTAAATAAAATAGGGTGGGAGAAAAGATTATTTGGCAGTGTGCTTTTTCTTGGAAGAAATATCTTTGTGTGTTCTGTTCTAATAAGAGAATCTGTCATGTGCAGGCAGCGTTCTTTTATTTTTCCCAGGGGCTTTTCAGTAGCAGTGTCACAGTTTATAATATGCTAACATTAACTAGTAGTTAAGTCTCGTTCTCTGAGATTGTTCAGTCTCATATAATTGCTGAACTAGAAGAAGGTTTAATAGGTACAAACTAGTCTAGCGGTCTAAGGCCCCCCCCCCCTTTGAATGAGAACACTAAATAACTCGTGTGGTGCACACACAAGCATATTTTGACCCTTAAACTAGCATTTCGTTTCCAGTATGCTGGGTATAATTGGCCTTTCCAAAACTGCTGTCGTTACCCTTGGTTGTTCAGTTACTATCATGATAATACTGAGTGATTCTGCACACGTCGGATAATACACTTCCAATCCTCTTTATAGATCATTTGGAACGGATTTTTTTTGTGTGCGGAACAAAAAATCCACCTCAAACGATTGATAAAGTGCATTGAAAGTGCATTATCCAACGTGTGCAGAATCAGCCGTAATCTGACCTTGCTATCGGAATTTTTAAAAATCTGAAAGTCATTTTGCTTTTGATACATGTTTCAAAAAATGTAGTTAGCATCCTCTAACAGTGAGCAGTGTTTAGTTCTCCCAAGAGTATCCTTGTTGTCTGGCAGTGGTCTGGTTAAGGCTCTGACTGCAGGAAGGGCTTTATAGGATCAAGGCCTTCCAACGTAATTGCTCTTTTAGATCTCAGACATTCTTTTAAAAATGAAATAAACAGCTCCATTTTAGTTTAAGGGCCTAGGTACGTGATTCACTATGATTTAAATTAACGTAGACACTGCTCAAAGGAGGGAGGACTTGAGGTTTGAGTTGACTGAGACTGACTTGCTCAATGCAATTCAGAGCATTTCAGGACTGAGCACGGATTTGAATTTCAGTGTCCAAGTAGTATCCACCATACCACACTAACTTTTGGTTATGTTTAAGGTCCACGTTTGCCTGGATGCTCTGAACTGGTCCTAACAGGCTGTTGCTGTGCCATGCTCAGACATAGACGTGGCGTGTGTCACCCTGCTTGCTTCAGAATTTGATTTTGGTATCATAAGAGGCGTTTTGCAACGACTATCAAATAATTGAAAAAAAAATGCTAGTTGTCTTTGTTTTAACTATATTGGCATGACGTTTATTGTATATAGTTCACTAAGACTTTGTTGCTGTTCTATTTTACTTCTGTACATTGTTTTTGTTTGTTCGTTTGTTTGGTTTAAAAAAATAAAAGAAAAAAAAAAGAGGCGTTTTGTGTTGTTTCTTTTTTTATATATAATTTTTTTATTTTTCAATATACTACACAACACTACAATAACACTACACAAGACTATCACAAGGAAAGGAAAAGGATGAAGAGAAAGGGAAGGGGCGGGGAAAAGGAGACATAAAGGGAAGGATAAACTACATTCAACACTACACTTCAATGTTTTCCCTTCATACTGCCATAATAGAAAAAAATAGCTCAATAAAATGATGACGGGGTGGTTAATCATACAGATTACACATTTCAAATTCTAATTAAACTTTCCTCCCCCTTCTGGGTCCCGGACGCAATTCTCTCTGTGCAACCGCAGCTGCGGTGCTCTCCTCCCCCCCCCCCTCAGGCTTCTCCTTTTCTTCGTTCTTGGTACACTGGAATTCCGGGTTTTTATCCTCAAAATCCTTTAGTTGATCTTCTGATAGTATCTTATAGGCTTGATCTTTATGTCTAAACCATATTCCTTCCGGAAGTAACCATTTATACTTTATTCCATGGTCCCTCAGAAGAGCTGCGAACTTTTTGTACTTAAAACGTCTTTTCCGGACTAGAAATGGAACGTCCTTTAAAATCTTGACTTTAAGACCCATAAAGTCCAAATCCGCATTGTATGAGTTATATAGGATAGTGTCCCGAATCTTTTTAAACGAAAAGTCAATAATGATCTCGCGAGGCAACTGTCGCTTTGTTGCATATTTTGAAGAAGCCCGACGGACCTCCAAAATGGCGCTTTTAACCTCTTCTTTAGTTGTCCTCGCGGGTGTCGCCAGTAGTTCCGAGACCAAATCCCACAGATCCTCATTTTCCTCCTCTTTCACATTTTGGAGACGCAAAGTTGTCTGCATTCGTTCCACCTGTAGCCCGATCAGCTGGTTCTCCACCAACTTCAGCTCTTTTTTCGTAGCCTTCACAAGTGATGCACTTTCCAGAGCAGACTTCTCTGCCCCCCCCGCTACTTCCTTAATGGTTTTCACTTCGCTTTCAATTGAGCCCACCCTTTGATCAGTTTCGTTCAGCTTGTCAACAAAGGGTTTTATGGCTTCCACCACCGCCCTGCGCACCAACTCTTCGAGCGACTCTCCCTTCTGTAAGGTAGCCGAGATTGACTTACCGAGAGCGGGACTTTGCTTCTTTGCTGCCATTTGGGGGGGGGGGGGCGCCAGCCAGATCCTGGAACTCACCGAAGGGGAAGAGCGAGTCTTCTTCAGATCAACCTCTCCTTCACAAACGCTTGTAGAACAGAAGGGATTCGCTTGTTTACAGGCTTCCGCCTGTTTCTTTTATTTGCCGTTTCTCGTTGCCCGGTGGCACTCAAGGCGCCGCGCACGTCTGCCGGCCTCCATAGGGACAAACGGGCAATTCCCCCCCCCGCATTGATTCCGGGAGGTTCTTCCCGCAGCGTCCCGGACCCTGCCTCCCTAACTGGGAGTCCTGGGGGCTAATCCTTGCAGATCAGCCGTCCGGTCAGGGTGCCCGGTCGTTTCCTCCCGGACCTGCCGAGAGGAGCGTCCGGCATGGCTGAGAAAGCGAAACCGAATCCCCGTTTTGTGTTGTTTCTTTCAGTGGCCATAGCCATAAAAAGCACTCTGCCGGAGTTGAGTCTCAAAGTCAAGACTGTAGGGAGTTGCACATGTAGGCATTCTGCATAGTGAGTGAAATATCAAATAATATTTTGATTCTGTTTATGATGAGCACTAGTTTATGAGTCATGCATTTGTTCTTGGGAAGGCGCCCATGAGGGTGTGCACATGGAAGGTGGTATCAGAATGTGTCATCCATACAGATTTCCTGCCGACAACTTTAAGCTCTTAACTGTGACAGAAGCTGGATAATATACAGCACAGTTCTATGCGCAAGTAAATCATTCCAGATGGGTAGCTGTGCTATTTTGTAGCAGCAGAATAAAATAGGCATCCAGGGGTACCTCTTTTTAGGTGTAGACTAGCAGAATTCAGCCTAAGCTGAAAATCAGACCTCACTTCATCAAATGCATGGGGTGTACATATTCCATGCATTTGAAGAAGTGAGCTCTGTCTCACAAAAGCTTATACAGGAGTAAATTTTTTAGTCTTTAAGGTGCTGCTGGGCTCATGTATTAGTCTGTTTAGAGGTAGGTCAGTGGTGCTTACTCCAAGTTTACGTATGGACAGGATTACAGCATGTTAGAAGAGGGTACACTTGGTTTAATGTTCTAGAATTTCAAAATTTGATGGTGATTCTTTGAGTGTTTCCTCTGTTTATATCTTTGCTTTTATTTTAAAAAACCTCTCTTGGGAGAACATAGTTCTCATAGTTGTACTTGCTACCCAGACCACGGTAGATAAACCACAGTGCTTTGAAATCTTTGTGCTGATATTAGCAAGAGTTAGTGATATTCTGCCCATTAATATGACTTTTCTAGTGTCTGGGGCCTAGCAAAGGATACAATAGGGATATTTAGTCTGTTGAAATGATACTGTTGCTAGCAAGTGTACAGCCATCTCAGATATTAGTAAATAGGCAAGCCCCTACATTTCAGCTGTGTCTTTTCTGTAAAGTTTGAAAGGTACATGAAAAGTTTGAAGAGTGATGGCAATACAGGGGCATCTTTTCCATTCTGAACAGACTTGGTTAGGAAGCAAATTATGAGAAATCAATTAGGCTGGTTATATGAGAGCCCGTCTTCAGACATCAGTACTCTTTTTTAAGACAGTTGTGGTGTGTGTGTGTGTTTATTTTGATTGATGCTATGACCCTGTGCAGGGTTTCATTCATTCATTCCATTTTCCCAAAGAAATTGCCCCCATCCTGCAACTTCTGTTTCCCTTGATAGGCAAGTTTCAGGAAACTAGAGCGGGGCTGTGGTCCTGATCCAAGACACATGGAGATCTGATCACGGCTCTCCGACATCTTGTCTACTTAAGCCCTCCTAACTGATTAAAATAAATATATGCACCCGTTGACATCAAGTTACATGTACCGCATCAGAATGATGTGCAGTGGCCCTCAAAGTTCCTCTTAAAAAGCAAAGCTGTTAGTATGAGATACAAGCAGACCCCCATGAGATATTGGTGTGTGTTGGGGGGATTGTAGGGAGGTGTTTCTCCTCCCCAATCAGCTGCCCTTGCTTTCCCTATTCTTCTCAAGGCTCTGGGGTGACATCTGCTCCAGCCCGCCCTCCCAGCCACGTCATGGTGCATGTGGTTGTCTCCCCTCCAAGCTTCCCCTCCAGATGTGGTGCTTTTGCCGCTGTGGCTGCTTTCTCTTTCAGCTCCCCCCCCTTTTGGTTTTGGCTTTTTGTCACTTTCTTCCTTTCCTGGAATCTTTCTCCTTTCCTCTCCTCTCTTTGCCAGAAATCTTTCTGCTTTCTCCCCGCCCATCCCAGAAATCTTTCCCCTTTCCTCTTCTCTCTTCTTCTCGCAGTGGTGGCATGGGTGTACATAGATGCTTGCAGTCGTGCCAGGAGAGGCTGTATTGGCAGTTGTGCAGGCTGGTCTGGGGGCAGGCGATGCCCTCTCCCTGGGCCCAGAAGCCCACTTAGCTGCCAAGTTTTTAAGGAGCTAGAGTGGGATGGGCCCTGCTCCTTCAATGGCAGCGCCATGCAGCTTCCAACCTGGCTGTTTTTAACTTCAGTCGGGTTTGGAGTGGCCTGCTGTAGAGCCATCAGTTCAGAGAATCTGTGTTTGAGGTGGATTTAAACCCCCCCCCAATTTTGTTTTGTTCTTTTTTGTGATTTTTTTGCAACTGTGGGGAGTGTTTCAAGGTTGCACAAATACGTCTTTTGTTTCCAAGTGCTGCTGAATAGCAGGGTTATGTATCCATTATATCCTCTGTTCCTTCCCTGCCTCCCATAGCCTCTTCCCCTTTTCCTAGTTCCTTCTCTCCTTCCCACCCACCTTTGGGAGCACCCCTGTATTCACCTTTCCCCCTCACCCCCAGCAGCCTCTGTCCGATGACCTAGAAGGGTGATGCTGGCTGAACTAGGCCCAGGTTAGGCTAAGAGTTTATGACTGGTCCAAAGTCACCCAGTGAGGTTCCACAACAGAACGGTGATTCGAACCTGGGTCTCTCAGATTCTACTCTGAAACTCTAATCATTACACTACATTTGATGGGGGATGCTGCTGTTGAACCAAGCAGCCAGGCCTGGGAGAGTCATGCAAATCATATGGTATCAAATTGTTACATCTGTGCACTGGCTGGTTGAAGGAATTACTGTTTGTGAAAAAAGCACTGGTGGGTTGAAGTAGTCCCACTGTATCTTGGCCCTTGTTGCTACAATGTCTTTGTTGAATGCTATTTCTAGGGAATGCTATTTCTCACCCTATAGTCCCCGGAGAGCAGGAAAACATCTGCTGGTGGTCCCTGGCCCCAAAAAGGTTCGTCTTGCTTCAACCAGGGCCCGGGCTTTTTTGGCCCAGGCCCCAACCTGGTGGAACTCTCTGTCTAAGACAACTCAGGCCCAGTGGGATCTATTATCATTCCGCCAGGCCTGCAAGACAGAAATGTTCTGCCAGGGTTTTGGTGGTTGAGTCAAACGGGCCTCTTCCCTGGCCTCCCCACAGAGGGGGAGTACCCCCTCCTGGCTTCTGTTTTTATTTGTTGATTACCATTGGCCACCGTGGACCAAAATGATTATATGCGGGATTGTGCAATGTGTGCTGCTGAGGGTGGATTGTGCAGTTGGAACTGCTCTTTTAATGCTACCAGTTTTAATTGTCCATATTGTCTATATTGTATATTGCATGGGTTTTAACTGGATGTGATCTGTTCTGAGCCTGCTTGCGGGGAGAGCGGGGTACAAATAACAACAACAACAACAACAATTTTACAGTATTCAGATATCACTATTAACATTGCTTTATAACTAAGAATACTAATAATGAACCAGTATTCAAAGAACTAGATAGAATCTTGGGTTACCTACAACTTACTGTTTTTGCCCACTGTTCTAAACAAAGCAATATTTTTCAGAAGCTTTGATTTTAATGTATTTAAGTGTCGTTGGACATTTATGCCAGTGAAGACAAGGAGGTAGTGGAAATGAGACACGGTTGTGGATTTTGCAGTTGTAATTGCATTATGCTCCCGCTGTAGTAAATCACTGTGGCTCGTTAGTAAAAGCAAGTGTGCATTAGTCATACCCCATCACACTTTCTTTAGTGAGAATAAACGGCCAAGTTGTAATGTACTTGAGTGTTAATTAAAAAGTGATTAAGTTGTAATGCTGCTTGCCTTCTTGCTGGCTTGGACAGGCAGAGGCTGTTGGGAAACTCCGCACCAGGAGGGACAGCATAATAGAGGTGATGAAAAACACCTTAGTTTTGAGGTAAAAAAAAAAGTCCAGACGAGGTTTTTAGAGCCAGTTTCCTGTTTTGTGTAGAATTTTGGGCACGTTATTAGTGAATTGCCTTTTGTGTTTAATTCCTACTTAACAGTTGCAGGTTGAAGCACTGAGTAGGAATAGTCCAAAATACTGACATCTGAGTATCCATTTCTCTCTCTCTCTCTCTCTCCCTCCCTCCTCTCTCTCTCTCTCTCTCAGACATGACTGTATATTGCACTGTACTGTTATAGATACAAAAGCTTGTAAGGGCATGTCCCAGTGTCAGAGCTGAGGAAATCCTCTTAAACTGGTCCAGCAAATCCTGTTTGTATGTATAAATAAAGCCAGTGTGCCATATATATATCCAGGCCTGGTTAACTAAAGAACTGTCCCCATTCCCATATTTTGCAATTACGCCTAAGAAAAGTCTCTACATTGCAAACCTATATATATTTACTTCAGAGTAAGTCTCATTAAACTTAGTGGATATAACATGCATATAAATATGCATAAGGTTGCACTGGTAGTCAGGTAAAAGAATTGCTTCCCAACTTAAGGTCAAATTAATTCATGTCAACCAGGTTGTAATATTCTGGCATACTCTAATAACCAATAACCACTTGTTCATGTCCTGCTTCTGGATTTTTTGCTAGCAAATTCTAAGTTTTAAATAAAGATTAGAACAGATTTTACATAGGTTGTTGTGGATTTTCTGGGCTGTATAGCCGTGGTCTTGGCATTGTAGTTCCTGATGTTTCGCCAGCAGTGAAACGTCAGGAACTACAATGCCAAGACCACAGCTATACAGCCCGGAAAATCCACAACAACCATCGTTCTCCGGCCGTGAAAGCCTTCGACAATACATCAGATTTTACATAATTCAAGAGTATTCAGGGAAGAATAGCTTGAAGATTCATTTTGTTCCTTAAGTGAAATAAGAGTTTGTGTTAATGAAAAGTAAATATCAGATTAGTTTTTCGCAATTAATTTATGTAGGATTTGATGATTAGGTTTACCTCAGTGCCGGTGTTAAGAAACACTACTTTTACCTGTGGACTGGAGTCATGCTAATGTTAAATGGATTGTTTTAAAGCCGGAAGATTTTTTAAAAAAGAAAATAATGGTTGGCATTGTTAGTTTGCATCTTATAGAGGCATATTGAGGCAGTTTGCATCCAAAAATAAAAGCTGACCAGCCATCTTTTGATTTATCAGGAAATCCTCTTTAGGCTGGATGTTTTAAAAAGGGGAGGGGAAATAATGTTAAATTTATTGACTGCAACTAGAATTTTTTGTTTGTTTGGACAGGACTTTTTTTCAGGGGGAACGCGGTGGAACGGAGTTCCGGCACCTCTTGAAAATACTCAGCAATAGCGCTTGAAATAATATTATTTCAAAGAATCATGTGTGTTTCTTACTTATTTCCCTCTTGAGAGTTCCTCTTTTCCCCGAAAAATACCCCAGCAGCTACCTGCTATGTCAGTTTACATTCAAGGAAGGCTCCCTCTTCTTGTCGGTGTATGAAGTGGTGGGGAAATTGAGGTGGGAGCTCTGCATTCTGAAGCCAAAGTATCTTAGAAGTCAGTAAGAAAGGGGAAACTATGCTCTGAAATTTCATGACTTTTGACCTCATCCCTTAGGGCTGCTCCACATGTTATGAATGAAGAATATATATGTATTGTCGAAGGCTTTCACGGCCGGAGAACGATGGTTGTTGTGGGTTTTCCGGGCTGTATTGCCGTGGTCTTGGCATTGTAGTTCCTGACGTTTCGCCAGCAGCTGTGGCTGGCATCTTCAGAGGTGTAGCACCAAAAGACAAAGATCTCTCAGTGTCACAGTATATACTTTGTGTTTACATGGTGTTCACAACTGGTTTTCAAGTGGGTATATACTAAAATTTACTCTATGCAAACATGGTGTAATAAATACATGCAAGTTCTTTGATAGCGTGCATACACTGCACATTATTCCATAAAATGAAGCAGAACTTTCTTGTGAAGTCTGACGGTTAGGACTTTGGGTTAGCGTTCGTAGCTGAAAGATTTTAGCTGCTGAAATGTTTCCACATCTTTCAGCTTTGGGGGTGGGGGGAAGCTTTGAAACAAAATGCCGTATGATGTGGCAAATGTGGCAAAACTAATGTGGAAATTTGAGTCCTTCTGTTAAATGAATGCAGATATCTCTGTAGGAAATTTCTTCATTGATCCTGAGACATCTCAGTTCGCTGATTGGTATCTTCATATTTTCCTGTATTTCACTTCTGGTTGAATACAGAGGTGCTTTGTAGAAAAATATTGTTTGTAGTATTTGGACATGAGTAACTTAATGGAACATTCTCTACTGCTGACAAGGATAGAATATTGGCATAAATGCCGTCTATGATGAATATCAGTGGGGAAGGGGATAGTCCTAATTGGGACTCATTAGAGAGGTTAAATAAGAGAAAGATTCATTTATATTGGCATGCAGCCTCGCTCACTGACTACTGCAAAAATAACTGTATACCAAGGGGTCTCCATATTCAGGAGGCTCCAGCCATGTTTTTGGAATCAGACGATTTTAGGAATAAATGGGTGGCCATTCTAAATAAGTGTGCAATGGATCTTATGCTCTTGTTAATAGATAAATCACAGGAGGAAATACTCACCTGTAACATTCAGGAAATGGAGCAAAAATGTAAGGATACTATGCCTAGCTCTGAATTTGACAATAAAGTTGTGAATTTACAAAATAATTTGAAAGAATTTGAGATGAAAATCAAGGAAATTAAAATCAAAAAAGCCCAACAGAGAATAGAGAGATTATGCAAGTATGAGGGGTATATAGGTGGTGTTCACCTAATGAGAAATCTGTGAAACTACGCGTTTCATGGGCTGACTTAACAACTGCCCATTCGGAATCAGAGCTCATGGAAAGTGAGGAGTCGGGAACATTATCAGGTGAAGAAAGTAGATCAGTCAGATCTTTTTTAGACGGAGGCACCAAAAAATGAGCCAGGGAAACAGCACCAATACGGCAACACGGGGAGAGTCAGAATATAGTGATGAATTTATCCTCCAGGGCCCTTTCAACTATTGCATTAAAAGTACTGAATTTGGGTCTGGGTTTTGCATCGACAGCCAAATATAATGAATTTCGTACTAGAATTGATGTTTTCCGTTTGATTAGACTGTTGAAATTGAGATGTTGGTTTGGAGACACAAGAGTGTAAAACTGAGAATAAATGCAAACCTAAATCAACATTCATGCCATCCATCAGTTACCCTCGTATTCAAGCATTTGAGCAGCTGGTCCTTAGGGATATTGGAGCAGTAGAAAAAAACATTGATGTGTTAGATATAACATCAGTAAGGTGGAATATGAATCCCTTCTGAATTTGGCCCACAATACCAGCATTATTAAAAACCAGCTGATAAAGGGGGAGCCACAGTAATTTTGAATGGGGTAATTATAATGAGATGGTCTTAAGTCTTTTGAGAAATACGGATCATTATGTTAAAATTAAATATAATCCCACCCAACATATACTTGGAATTATCAGGGTTACCATACAAGAGGCTATGGTACTGAATCATATTAATGAACTTACAGCCAAATTCCTTATTACAGAAACACCTAGGGTACCTGTTTTTTATGCCCTACCAAAAGTGCAAAAAGAGCCCCGTGGCACAGAGTGGTAAGCTGCAGTACTGCAGCCCAAGCTCTGCTCATGACCTGAGTTCGATCCTGGCAGAAGGTGGGTTCAGGTAGCTGGCTTAAGGTTAACTCAGCATTCCATCCGAGGCCGGTAAAATGAGTACCCAGTTTCCTGGGGGGTAAAGTGTAGATGGGGAAGGCAATGGCAAACTACCCCATGACAAAAAAAAGACTGCCAAGAAAATGTCACGATGCAACACCCCTCCATGGGTCAGTAATGACGCAGTGCTTGCACAAGGGACTACCTTTACCTTTATCTTTACCAAAAGTACGTAAAGAGGGCTTTCCACCACCGAGAAGACCAATAGTCTCAGGGTCTGCTTCAGTATTGGAACCCTTGGCACAATTTTTGAATGAACATTTAAGACCTTTTGTTCACCAAACACCCTCATATATTAAAGATATTAAGCACCTAATTAGTGCAATAGAAGGAGTATCAGTTAGTGTTGATTCTATTCTGCTTGCTATTGATGTGAGGGCACTATATACCAATATCCCCCACGAAGAAATCAGACTTGTGGTGGAGGATTTATTGGAACAACAAACAGATAAATCAGTACCCACTTATTTTCTTCTTGAATTACTGGATATTGTATTGGAAAAGAATTATATTCGTTATGCAGATGATTTTTATTTCCAACGTAGAAGCGTTGCCTTGGACAGTCCCTGCACACCAAGTTTGGCTAATACCTTTGTGAATCATGTTGAAAAGAAATATATCTACTCCTCAAACAATCCCTTTAGGAAGTCTGTCTCTGTTTTCATGCTTTTTATAGATGGTTTATTGATTTTGTATGAGAAAAGAAAAGAAATCACACATTTTTGGAATGGATTAACACTGTACACCCCACTATTAAGTTTGATGGTAAATTTCACAGCGTTCAGATCAATTATTTGGATACCATCATTTATAAAGGTTCCAGTAACAGATTGGCACTGATCGTAATGCTCTATTACATTATGGGTCTTCACACCCTCTTTTCCTAAGAAATAATTTGCCCTATGGGCAGTTCTTGAGGGTAAAGAGGAACTCTATCGCATTCCAGGATTATAAGAAAGATTCTAAGAAACTTCAAACACAATTAATCACGAGGGGGTATCCAGTCCACATAATCAGATCAGCTAAAAGGCGGGCAGATGGTGTTGACAGGAAGGATATTAAAGGAGAAACTGCTCCTCAAAAGTAACAATATTTCATGTGCAATGGACTTTTCTCCCTTGGCGGGTGCCATCAAAAACATCATTTGCAGACGCTGACATCCAGTAAGCAGCTTATTAAGGTGCAAGGAGAAGCCAAAAATAGGTTTTAGGAAGAATAGAAGCATTAGAGACTTTTTGATTAGAACAGATACAGCTATTGGGCTCAGTAAAGTAACAGGTCACTTTAAATGTGGTCAAGGTTGTTCTGTCTGCAAGTTTGTAGAGGAACGGAAGGAATATACACATCCTCAGGAGGGGCATGCTATTTGATTGAAAAATTACACCAGTTGTGAATCTAAAAATGTTGTATACGTAGCCTTTTGTCCATGTGGCCTCCATTATTAGGCAGCAGTACTAGAAAAATTAAAGTGAGGATGTTGGAACATGCATCCAGGATAAAAAAATCAATTTTAGAGGCTCCCTTGGTTCAGCATTTTTTTTTGACAAGCAACATGTGTTTCTTTGACTAT
Source organism: Eublepharis macularius (assembly GCF_028583425.1). Lineage (NCBI taxonomy): Eukaryota > Metazoa > Chordata > Lepidosauria > Squamata > Eublepharidae > Eublepharis > Eublepharis macularius. Next base: position 24,703,034 of record NC_072793.1, on the reverse strand, counting down.
GAACCAGCCGTTCCATCCGGAATTTTGCTCCATGGTTTGTTTCATGCCCATCTCTACCTGGATAGCCCACAAGAGCCTGATCTCATCAGATCTCAGAAGCTAAAAAGGGTCAGCCTTGGTTAGTAACTGGATGGGAGACCTCCAGTGAAGACCAGGGTTGCAGAGGCAGGCAATGGCAAACCACCTCTGTTAGTCTCTTGCCATGAAAACCCCACCAGGGGTCACCATAAGTCAGCTATGACTTGCGAGCAGGATTTCATTTTTTCATATCTATACAACATCTTCACTATGCTGGAGGTTCTATATTAATATAGGCTCATACTTTCATATGTGATAGAGCCAAAGAATCACTTTATTAAATTTATTTGCAGAAGAATGTAAGAATTTGGCTCCCAAGTTTTCAATAACATTTCTTCTACTAGCAGCACAATCCATTATTCCTGAACTCTATGAATCTATGGCAGAAATTTACAGCCCTTGGAATATTGCTCTGTTAGGAAAATTTACTCATCAGGTTAGATCAGTGAATTATCAAAGAAGTCTTGATTCTTCATTGTTTGGAATCCATTTATATATTTTGTTAATTCACATTCAGAAGCTCTTTGTCCTCTATCAAATGCCTAGAAACTGTGGAAAGATGTCAATTAACATAAATAGTGTTCATAGCTTCATTAGAACTGTAGTAACATTTTGTTAAGCTGTAAAACAAATTGTATAATTCTCTCTTCTCCTTTCCACTTCTCTTCTCCCTGTTGGTATATCCTGTTACTTACATGTATTTAATATATAACTTGAGTCCCTGTATATTTATATATTAAAAATAAATGCGATTCTGCAGGATAAAGGACCAAAGGGTAGACTGCATTGCAACTCAGTGAGAAGACAAGATGAGGCATGAAATTGCATCTGCTTGTCCTTGAAAACTGTACCAAAGAAAATGAAGGATGAACGGCCTAGTTGTCTTAAGCAACACTGGTCCGGGGCTGACTGTTGCTTTTTTTATTTTTTATTTTACTTTCCTCCAAGGTAGTATACATGTTCTTCCCTCTTTATTTTATCCCATACCATTTTTGTGAGATAATTTGGGGGTGGGGAGAGAAGGAGTAACCAGTGTCATTACTTGGGCTCAGTTCAGACTCAGCTACTGTCAGAGGTTGGGAAGATAACAGATAGAAACTGTGCCCCTTGCCTCCCACACTACCACAGGCTAGGAGCTAGCTGGGCGCATAATGATACTGGCAGTGCCACAGGCTGGGGCTCGGCTTCAGACCCATCTGTCAGCACAGGTTTGAGAAGAGACAGGCATAGGCTCTTGTGCGCATTGTCTCCCATGCTGTGGGGGTGTGGCTTGAGCAGAGAACTTGGCTGGATTGTCAGAGAACATGTGCGTTTATCTGGCAGGCTATGGCCTGCTGGAACAAACTCTGGACTACTGGAACAAGAATTACTATCCAAGGCTTCACAGAGTAAAAAGGAGGTTTCTCAGGCACCTGTGGATGAGAGGGCTTGTGTTTCTGCCCCTCAGATTAGAAAATGTGTGGTGGTGATTGGGGATTCCCTACCGAGAGGGGTAGAGGCTAAAATGTGCTGACCAGACCTGCCGTCTTGAGAGGTATGTTGTTTACCAGGTGCATGTATCCAAGATATGACAGAAAAGCTGGAAAAGCTTATCAGTCCCATAGATTATCATCCCTTCTTGTTCATCCATGTGGGCTCTGGGTAGAATGCTAAAGGACCAAGGAGCACAGACTGTGATTTCGTCACTTCTTCCCGTTGAAGGTCATGGTTTAGGAAAAGAGAGCAGAATATTGGAAATAAATAACTGGCTATGCAGATGGTGTCATCAGGAAAGGTTTGGTTTCCTGGACCATGGACTCCACTTTCGGAATGAAGTGCCACCTTATCAGGGTAGGAAAAAATGTGTTTGGCAGGAGCCTAGCAAGGAGAGCTTTAAATTAAATCCTGAGGGGAAGGGAGAAAAACCCCCTCAAACTAGTATGATACAGATTACTGGTGATAAGAGTGCTAATGATCAGCAGGTAAGAACAAATTTGAAGCACTCCAGGCACATAAACCACAGATTCCAATGTCTCTACACTAAAGTGCAAAGTATGGGAAACAAAGAAGAGAAGCTCCAAGTCTTAATACAGGAAGGGAACTATGACTGAATAGGCATTACTGAAACTTGGTGGGATGAGACACACAATTAGAACATTAAGATTGAGGGGTACAAGTTGTTTAAAAGGAATAGACCAATAAGGAAGGGTGGAGGAGGAGTACTGTATGTCAAGAATGCATATACTTTGTGAGGAAATACCTGAATCTGAGCATGGAAGATCAGTTGAGAGCCTCTGGGTAAAACTAAAAGGAGAAAGAAATAATAGTGATATTATGGTGGGGGGGGGTCTGCTATAGACCCCCCCCCCCAGGCCAGGCAGATGACTTGGATGATATATTCCTAGATTAGATTACAAAATTTTCAGAGATGGAACATTGTCATCATGGGAGATTTCAATTACCCTGATATCTGTTGGAAGTCAAACTGTGCTAAAACATAAGGACTAATAAATTCCTAACTTGTCTTGCTGACAACTTCATCTTCCAGAAAGGAGAGATGGGAACAAGGGTGGGGGGGACTGCTATTTTGGACTTGATTCTTACTAACAGGGAAAAACTGATTGATGAGGAGAAAGTAGTGAGCACCCTGGGTAGTAGTGACTATGCAATTTTGGAGTTTAAGATCTTGGGTAAGGGAAAAGCTGAACATAAACATACAGGTTGGATTTTAGAAAAGCTAGTTTTAACAGACTGAAAGTCATGCTGGGGAATTTTGGAAAATTTCCTGATTCGAATTTAAATAAATTATTTAAATAATTAAATAATAGCAAAAGAAGGCAAATATACCATTTACAAGCTGGAGGGGGGGCGTTGTTTCATATCCCGCGTGTATCCCATCTTACACAACAGACCTACAGCATAACATTCCTGATAGCTTTAGATAAACAGAGACTACATTTTCATATGTGGGGTGGAACATTTTTCACAGAAAATATAGCATTGAAAAATGTTCTGCCTTTCAACACTGATTAGTATTATTAAGCATAAGGCTTCTTGCAGTGTTTACCCTTATATAAAAATATTTATATATTTAAAATGTGTATATATTTGTGGTTTCCAGTACAGATGATAATTAAACAATATAATAAAAAACAGTAAAATAATAAAATTTCAGTACACTATCATAAGTTAAAACTGGCAAAACCCATCAGATTAAAAGGATAAGATTGTTAATGCAATATTGAAATAGCAATGAAAAGAGTCCCTAAAGTCACAGTCTAAAATAATTTAAACATGATGGGGTAGTTTAAAAAAAAATCAGGGGGTATTAAGGGCTGGAAAGTATAAAAATGTCCTCATTTAGTGCCTAAAAGAATGTAAATTTGGCACCAGGCAAGCCAGTGTGTGGAGGAAGTTCAAAAACATAGGTGCTTGCTATCTCTGAGAAGGCCCCCTCTGTGGTACATACCCAAACGATGATGATGATGATGATGATAGAGATAGATTTATATGCTAACCTTCAGGACAACTTAACACCCACTCAGAGCAGTTTACAAAGTATGTTATTATTATCCCCACAACAATCACCCTGTGAGGTGGGTGGGGCTGAGAGAGCTCTGGAAGAGCTGTGACTGACCCAAGGTCACCCAGTTGGCTGCAAGTGGAGGAGTGGGGAATCAAACCCGGTTCTCCAGATTAAAGTCCCGGTGCTCTTAACCACTACACCAAACTGGCTCTAGCTGCAGAATGTGGGGGTACTTAAAGCAGACCCTCAAAGTTCATTTTAGTATCATTGACCCATCTAGATGTATGTGAAGAACAAGTAAACTCCAAGCTGTTGCTTGCTCATGCTAAAATAACCATTAGTTCCACTATTCTTCCCTAGAAGCATTTGTGCTTATGGCCCCATGGCAGGTCAGCCAGGTCAGAAATGTCACCTTTTTGTAATTTGTGATTTGTTCTCTTCTTTCTTAGTACCATGGGATAGCTTTCTGGCATCCAGCGCGTGCAGGCGGCTCAGGATTTGAGCTAGTTAGTGCAGAATTTAATATAAGACTTGTAACAGTTAGTCCTGATTTGTTCCAAGACACCATCACTACCACTTCATAAATAAGAGATATGTGCACTGCATTCCCATAGGGCTAAACTTCTGTACATGACCTCTTCACATTTATGTGTGTTAAGATTGAATCAGACATGGCCCAATTTTTCTTTTTCTCCGTTGAGCAATAAAGCTTATAAAATGAGTTATCTAGTAACTGTGAAACTGCTTTCTCCCATTTCCTAAGGGCTTTTCAGCCCTGTGGGAATTCCTGTGAAATACTGAATGACGGAACTGTGTGAGAAATGGGGCTGCTTCCTTCTGCATCCTAGAAAGTATCATTTAAATCCCTTGTTAGCATAAAATAGAGACCTGAAGCTTACAAAGCGTCTATGATGACATTGTGTTTTGATCAGCCGCTTGCCTTAGGATTCAGCCTATGTGTACCGCATAGCTTGTGTGCTGCAGGAAGAGGTTGGATGGGGAGAAGGGAGACAGTGGAAGCTACGGCGTTCTTGCCATGAAAGCACTTGGGATTTCCCCCACTCAGCCTCTCTCTCCAGTTCTTTCCTCGCACGGTCTCTTTGCTGTGTGCTCCACTTTCTAGCTTTCTTTATAAATTATGCATTTGTATGGCTCTAGCTTTGCTGTAAGTTTTTTGCCTGCTGTTCTGAATCTTAATGAGCACCCCGGGGATGCGGGGATGCGGGTGGCTTTGCTTTAGACAAGCTTGGGAGTGCTGAATACTTTTAATATAAACATTTGTGAGGAGTCCCCTTATATATGAGATTTGGAAAACGAGGGTGAAGGAGTTGCAGCAGGAGCAACAGAACACTTCTGTGCTGCTTCTCAGTTCTATTAATAAATTATTGGGTAGGGATATCATTCCTTCCTCATGGATATGTCAGAGTGTGTGTTTTGATCAGATTTCTTCTGCTGCCATTGAATTGGTAGCCCTGGGCAACACTAGGGAGTGAATCCAGCTGTCGTTTCTTGACTAGATCCTGCAAATGTTTCTTAATTATGTAACACGCATGTTATAATAACTTTTTGTCTCTATAATTAAACACTTAATGTCTGCAGAACAAATACTTTGAGTTGGAAATCAAAAGAAAGTATACAGTGGGAGCCTGTACTACTTTTGTATGTCATACTTTACTCACAGGAGATTTTACATTTTAAAAAATATGCTTTTTTCAGGTGAAAGTGTCACTGTAGTATCTGCACACCCGCCTTTTGTGTGTTTAGCGGATTTTGAGTTCGTACTTGAATATAAAATGTTCATATTTGGTTCCACTTGAGTGTCAGAACTTGAAATGTCTGAAACTATTTTGAACAACTTATTTTCATTGTTTTCAGTCTCTCTTACCTACTGATGGAGAATAGGTGTTTGGAAGTATGGGGGTAATTACTTGTCAGTTGGATCTGTGCCCATCCTGGAAATAGCTAGCCAAGTGAATTTATTTATTGGGAACAATTATACTTGAACTTTTCATTAAATAAATATTCCCGAGGCAATTTACAAAGACTAAAAAACCCATCCAGAAAATATAAAAGGGCAAACAAAATCGAATGTTAACTAAAATCAGTGCTGCAATAAGAATACAATTGAATAAAAATACCACAGCATCAATATTAAAAAAACCCTTATATATCTCAAACCCCCCAAATATGCCTTGAATGCTTTTCAAAATAGAGGGAAAAGCCTCTTAACTTCTGAAGGAGTGAGGCCAGATTACTACCCAGTTATGTTTATGGGGGAAGACAGGCAGGCTTAACTCTGGGATTATCCACTATCTGCTTTAAAAAGACAGCATTTTAGGTTCCTTGGCCAGCCACCAACTTTTTCTTGTCGTGGATCTCACTGAGTCATCAGCTGTCCTCCAATTCCAGATGTGCTTGAATACCATACATTTATATATATATATATCCTGGCCAGTCTGCTTTTTATCTGGGACTTCATGAATTTGGTGGATAATCTCCCCTGTTAGAGGGATTTATGCTCTTTAACATTAAGTGTAAATATGACTGCAGGACTTGATGTGGCCCCATTAGGTCCTGGCAGGGAGCTCTAGAGGATACTGGAAATGGTCTGTGGTTAATCCCCACGGAACACTTTATTCCGACACCAACAGGGTTCTATTCTGTTCCACACCTTCCGTTGTCAATAGAATCATAACAAGGTAGGAAGTTCAATGCCTTTGCTATGGTGAAGCCGTCCAGATTCGTTTGGGTATGTAGGTAGAGATGGGTGCAGTTGCAATGACTGGGGCTAATCCAAACAATGTATCTGGAGGACAGGGGGCTTTGGGTCACACAACATGGGTCTACCAGTGGGCCAGATGCTGCCTGCAGGCTGTATGTCGTAAACCCCTCATGTACAGTCTTGTTTAAAGTGGGAGTGCGAGCTACAAACCATAGTTTGTCAGTTTCAAAGTAAAGTCAGACCTGCTTGCACTGAAGAAGCAGAAGTGGATAATTGACTGAGTTTTCAAGAGGAGGGTGTCCCTGAGAACATAACTGGTTCATTTAGTGCCAGGTTGTGGTTTTTCATTAATGTCTGAATAATGCCTGGTTGGACCTTCCCTGTATTATACTCACATAAGCTAGATTTGATGCCCATCAGTGGGCCATTATACATTAGCACGTGGCATTGATTTCTTTGAAAAGTATAGTTGTGCATGAAAAAGTACATGTAGGAAAGTAAGCAGGGAAGTCAATTTGAGTTCTAACCAACTCCCACAGTGTTGCTTGAGACGGGCTGGCGTGCTCCGTGCAAAGAGACATGTTGTTTTCCCCATGAGGTCTTTGCAGTATATAGGGCCCTTTTTTCTCACATCTCAAATTACTCATCTAAGGAGTAGATATGACACACAGTTTGTCCTTCGGAGTATACAGAACTGCTGATAAATAAAGTGTGTTTGATGGCAGGACTTGACAAATTTTCTTTGGATCGAGGCACCAGCCTCAAAATTGAGGCACCAGTATAATTTTTCATCCTTCAGGTAGCTTCTATTGTAATGACCATATTTTCTAATTGTTGCTGCTACTGAACCTAATCGCAACCTCTTTCCACAAGTTCTCATAATTATTAATGCTATTATAGAAGTGTTGTCGTACATAAAGAAATAACAGGATGGTCCTGAATTATTAGCACCGCAAAAAGCCAACCTTTAATGGTCTTTTGAAAAGCTGCAGAAATGTTAAAATAAAATATCAAATAGGTTTTATTTACATACACACAATCACACACACTCAGAAAGAGAGAGAGAGAGAGAGAGAGAGAGAGAGAGAGAGAGAATCTCTGTCTATCGATCAATCGATCGATAGATGGATAGATAGAGATATCCTCTCTCTCTCTCTCTCTCTCTCTCTCTCTCTCTCTCTCTCTCTCTCTCTCTCTCTCTCTCTCTCTCTGTCTCTGTCTCTGTCTCTGTCTCTCTCTCCCTCTGAGTGTGTGTGATTATGTGTCTTCAGATTCCATTACTTAACATTCATTAATGCAGTATGAATTATGCCATGACTATCCACTTTGTCCTTACCAATTAGTATGGGGTGGACCTTCCTGAAACTAGTTCAGTTCTTATTTCATTGGGTATGGGGATGGTATAGGAGTGGGCAACAGTTGTTGGGAGTAGCAGCAATCAACCTAAGAGATGTAGGGTTTGCATTCAAAAATCCTTGTGTCAAGCTAAGAGAAAACAAGTTTGCATTTGTAAAAAATAGGATTTTATTTTTTTATTCCATTTATACACCACCTTTCTTCTCAGTGATAAACCAAAGTGGCTTACATTGTTCTCCTCTCCATTTTATCTTCACAACAATCCTGTGAAGTAAGTTAGGCTTAGAGTAACCCAGCAAGCTTCCATGGCAGAGTAGGATTTCATGCCTGGGTCTCCCAGATCCTTGCCCATCATTCTAACCACTATACCACATTGGCTGTAATAAATCTAAGGGAAATGCTAAGTTATCCTGTTGGTTAGGGACTTGATTAGTTTACCAGGCAAATCAGTATTCTGAGGGGTGTTATTTGAGGGAAATGGAATATCAGGTCATAGTCCCACAAGCAGTGGTTGTTCAGACGCGGGAAGATCCCATGGAGTCTTCATGAAAATTCTAGGTGCCATGGTGACCTCATGCCTGGGATTTATAAAGCGTTGCTCTAGGGCCTATTTAGGGTGAGCATGTTGAAGAGTGGCATTAGACACCCATTATCAGTGCTTTTGTTTTGAGGGTTTAAACTTATCACATCCTGTAGATGGAGGCATTGGTATAGAACCTGGCAGTAATTTTTATTATACTTTGTCAGAGGTGGGTTTGTTTTCGAACAGCATTGTAAGAATTGACTATCATCTACTTGAACTTCCTGCATATTTCCATGATTTACTGTACTTAAATTAGGAATGCAAAAGAAATTAATCAACCTCTTAAATAATTACATAAAATCCTGGATGAACAGAGATCTTTTGGCCTGGTGTGTCTAAAAAAAATGCAATGTAGGCGCCAGGTGAATCTCAAGGGGAAGGGTGTTCCGTAAGTGCCACTACTAAAAAAGCCTGGTGTTTGATAGCTGCTTACTTCATCTCTGAAGGCAGGGCTGGTGCTCCTTCCTTAGCCCTGGTCAGTCTGTAGAATACAAACATGACCTGGTCTTTTGACACCATTGTTCCAGAGTGGCTTCTACTCTCTTGCAGAGCCCACAATAGTCCTTCGTTTATTGAGGAGCTTGGAGTAATGAAGTGGTTGGGTAGATGGTTGGAATGCAAATGGAGGAAAACTCAGTGGATGTGACTGACCACTGGTGCTGAGGAACTACTACTTAATAACAACAACATTCGATTTATATACCGCCCTTCAGGACAACTTAATGCCCACTCAGAGCAGTTTACAAAGCATGCCATTATTATCCCCACAACAAAACACCCTGTGAGGTGGGTGGGGCTGAGAGAGCTCCAGAGAACTGTGACTAGCCCAAGGTCACCCAGCTGGCTTCAAGTGGAGGAGTGGGGAATCAAACCCGGCTCTCCAGATTAGAGTCCCGTGCTCTTAACCACTACACCAAACTGGCTCTCCCCATGACATTTATGCAGTTTGGTTGCACAGGGTTCCATCTTGTCCCTTTTGCTGTTTAACATCTACATGAAACTACTGGGAGAGCTTATTGGGGATTTGGAGTAAGGTATCACTCACTAATAAGCAAATTAAAGCCTTAACAGCTGAGTCCGGTGGGTCCGTGGAAGTCCTGAGCAGGTGCCTGGAGAGAGTAATGGGATGGATAAGGGCTAGACCTAAATCCAAACAAGAACGAGGTGCTGTTGGTTAATGACAAAGCTGCTCAAGGACTGCAGATTTGCCTATCCTGGATGGGTTTGCTCTCCCTTTGATGGAATAAGTTTGTAGATGCGTCTTGGCCTACAGTTGAAGGCCCAGATCTCCTTGCTAGCGCTCAGTGTCTTTTATCAGCTTTAGCTGATACTCCGGCTATGGCCATACCTCAAAAAGCGTGACCTGGCCACGATCCAGGTTAAATCACAGTAATGTGCTTTGCTTTATGTTGGACTGCCTTTGAAAATGGTCTGTGAGTTTCCACTCTTCTAAAATGAAGCAGTCAGGTGGCATTTGTTGGGGCCAGGATAAACACCACTGCTTTAAAAAGAGAGATTACCGTTCCTTTTCTTTTGGTTTACCATACAGAGGGAAATTAGAACAACAGAGCTTAATGTAGGCCCATTCACAATTTCATGATTTATCGAGGACGTGTTTTCGTAATGCTTCACTTGCAGGAATACATTTTAATCCATTTTTAAAGGATGCCTTAAACCACATAGCTAGAAAGAATAGTTGTTTAAAAGCAAGCACAAAGCTATTTTTATTTATTTATTAAATTTATAATCCGCTCTCCCTGAAGTGGGCTCAGAGCAGATACTGTCATATAGAATCACAATAAAACCACATTGAAAAACATAAGATTCAGTAAAACATACAACTTTATGCTGCAGCCCATATTGCTCAACGCAAACCAATACATCCCATGGGGTGGGAGCTGGTAAACAGTATTAGGTGAGTTGGTGGAAAAGCTGGGGTGAGGGAGGGTTTCAGTCCCCCCTCAATAGGAGACCAGCAGGGTGCTTGCTCTTCCCCTGACTTCAACCATATGTATAGTGGAACATCTCCATCTTACAGTCCCAGCAGAAAGATAGCAAATCCCGCTGGGCCCTAGTTTCAACAGACAGAGTTCCATCAGGCTGGTTCCAGGACCGAAAAGGCCCTGGTCTTGGTTGAGACTAGGCGGCCACCCTTGGTGCCAGGGACCACCAACAGCTGTTTATCAGGGACTAGGGACCACCAGCAGCTGTAATACCAGAAGAATGATTTTAATTTGGGTTTCTGGAAAAAGAACTTGGGGAAGGGATGAAGAAGGGTTGCTCCAACTTTGAAGAATCCCCAAATGATCACATTTTCAAGTCCATCTCCAGTTAACAGGGCCTACAGAGATAAATGCAAAGTTCTGCATTTAGGTAGGAAAAATCAAATGCATAATTATAAGCTGGGGGAGACTTGTCTTGGCCGTAGTATGTGCGGAAAGGATCTAGGGGTCTTAGTAGACCATACACTGAACATGAGTCAGCAGTGTGATGTGGTAGCTAAAAAGGCAAATGTGATTTTGGGCTCTATCAACAGAAGCATAGTGTCCAGATCATACGAAGTGATGGTATCGCTCTACTCTGCTCTGGTTAGACTTCACCTAGAGTATTGTGTTTAGTTTGGGGCACCACAATTTCAAAAGGATATAGACAAGCTGGAATGTGTCCAGAGGAGAACAGTGAAGATGGTGAGGGGTTTGGAGACCAAGTCCTTTGATGAAAGGTTCAAGGAGCTCGGTATGTTTAGCTTAGAGAGAAGACAACGGAGAGGTGATATGATAACCATCTTCAAGGACCTGAAGAGCTGTCATATAGAGGATGGTGCAGAGTTGTTTTCTGCTGCCCCAGAAGGTCGGACGAGAACCAGTGGGTTGAAATTAAAAGAGTTTTCGGCTAAACATTAGGAAGAACTTGCTAACAGAGTGGTCCCTCAGTGGAACAGGCTTCCTTGGGAGGTGTTGGGCTCTCCTTCTTTGGAGTTTTTAAGCAGAAGCTAGATGGCCATCTGACAGCAATGCTTATTCTGTGAACCTAAGCAGATCATGGGAGGGAGGGCAAGAAGGGTCACATCAGTGCTTAGTTCTCGTGGCCAATCGCCACCTTGGGGTCAGGTAGCACTTTTCACCATGAGAGATCCTCATGGTGTTTGCCATATTCTAGGTATGAAGTAAGGGTCACTGGGTATGCGTGTGGGGTGGTAGTTGTGAACTTCATGCATTGTGCAGGGGGTTGGACTAGATGACCTTAGAGATCCCTTACAACCCTCTGATTCTATATGTACTTAGCTTCACTAGCAGAATTGCTTTCTTTCCTTTCTCTGTACCCACTGAATTAAACATCTTGCCTAGCCTTGTATACCACTCCATGAATTTTAGTAGCTCGCTTGTCCACATTTTTGTTGCACTGAATTCCCCAGTTCAGAAAAAAATTCCATGCTTGGTTGCTGGCAGCAGAACTTGTCACAGGTGACCTGCTATTTACAAGCCTGGTCTTGCCATCTGATGATAAAGAATATTGAAAAAGTTGGACCTGGGGAAAATCTTGGCTATCATTCAGTGCCCAACATTATGCACCTAAAATGAGTCCTACTTGCCATATGGGTGTGGATCAGTCTGAAGAAGATCCCCCTAACAACATCATTTAATCTAACCTTTCTTGTTTTGCTTTTATTATGAAATAATAAAATGGTTTATTTCTGTCCACTTTTTGTTACACTTTATTTCTCTAGGGTTCTGTAATTTAATTCTGAGGTTGTTACTGAGCCAGTTACTTTAACTTTAGCTGTCTGAGATTTTTTGCTTGCATGCTGTATTTAAGAGAAGGTAAAATGTCTTATACCCTGACCTGGATAGCTCAGGTGAGCCTGATTTCGTCAGATCTCAGAAGCTAAGCAGAGTCAGCCTTGGTTACTAATTGGATAAGAGAACTCCAGTGAAGACCAGGGGGGCAGAGGCAGGCAATGGCACACCACCTCTGTTAGTTTCTTACCATGAAAACCCCACCAGGGGTTGCCATAAGTCAGTTGTGACTTGAAGATACTCTCCACCGAAATATCTTATGTATCGATTGCTTGATCGTGTATCAGATTATGCCTCATGTTGCGTATAGTAAATCTGTACTCCCTGTCCTTCCTGTACCCCCATATCCAAAGCCTGTTTCCTCTGCTTGCACCCATGTGATTGTACCAAAATCGTTGAGTGGTTCTTTGGGATATGTGGGCACAGTTTGATTGTCTTACACCATCTTAAATCCATTTTCCCCTTTTTTGACTATCTCTATGATTAACTGTAATGGTGGACTAAAAAGTAACAACTGAATTTAATGTATTAATGATCAAAGGGATACACTGGGATTCTAAAGGATTTATCAATTTATATTGAATTTTTAAAAACTTAGCACGAGTAATGAAAAATTAAGGCATCTAATACAGTTCCAGTGTTTGTCTAGTTGAAATCTGTTTGTTTAAGTAGTAATGGTTGATTATGGCTGCAAAGCTTTCTTTGAAGTAAGCCCCATTGAATAAAACGAGTCTCTTAAAGATTGCTCCATAAATTACTGATCCCCTTACACATTTTAATTGTAATGCTGTTAACTGAATAACTTTTGGCTGAATGCTCTATTCTTATATTAATTATTATAAGTTAATGATGTATTGATGTGGCTGTAATGATATAGTTCACATCAAGTCACATGGATAAAGAATTTTTAAAGGGGGACAATTGCATCTTAAATGATGATAAGACCAAAAAAGATACAAAAACTGAAAGAGAAGAGATAGTGATATAAAATGTCAAGAAATTTGAAAATTGGGGATTTCCCACCCACCCCCATTTATTGAAAAATTGAATATATAAAATTAAAATGTAAACCTGTTTTTCTGCATTAACGACAAAAATGCATAATTTAAAACTTAACATATAAAATTGTATCAATCATATTTATGGAATTTAAAAGTATAAATGCATTACTTTTCTGCAGTCAAAATTCCAGCTTGAAACGGCTACATGCCCTGCTGTCTTAGCACATTTCAGTTATTCCAAAAGGAAAAAAATACGTTTTATAGGAGTTTTTTCCCCTAGTGCTTACAAAAAATTCCCAATTACCCAAAAATTACCCAGTCGAAAAACGTAATGGTCTGAGTGGGTGAGACCTTGTGTGAAAAAAATCTTACTAATTAAAAAAAACATTTTTATACTGCTTCTCAAGGCTTTTTTTCTGGGAAAAGAGGTGGTGGAACTCAGTGGGTTGCCCTCAGAGAAAATGGTCACATGGCTGGTGTTCCCGCCCCCTGATCTCCAGACAGAGGGGGTTTAGATTGCCCTCCCCACCGAGCAATCTAAACTCCCCTCTGCCTGGAGATCAGGGGGCGGGGCCACCAGCCATGTGACCATTTTCAAGAGGTTCCAGAACTCCATTCCCCCTGCTGCTTCTTAAAATTTGTTGAAAAATTTGAAAATAAAATCCTCATCCTTTCATGCCATGTATTTTGAGTGAGTATAACCTTGTCTTTAAAAGTATTTCACTAATTTGAAAAACAAATATTTGGTAGGAGTGTTTCTCAGTGTTCTTCATAGCTTCCTAATTTTTTCATCCGAAAAACTGAACGATTTCCATGGGGGAGGGAGGTTAGAAAAATAATCCCCCAGTTCTGTTATTGCCAGGCCTTCAGATCTCTAGGAGGAAGGTACTTTTGGAGGTATTAGTACTGAAGATATTAGGAATATATATATTTTAAGGTGTTAGAAGAATCTGAGGAAAACTGAATTAACCCGAGAGAGAGGAAGAAAGAGGAGCTGTTAAAAGAGAGGCCACGGGGAGGGAGGAAGGGGAGTTACAGGACTGGGGTGAAAAGTATACAGAGCAGGATAAGAACCAAAAAAGCAATGCAGATGAATGATAGAAAGCTCAAAACAGATTACAAGTTTATGAAGAAAAAACAGATACAGCTAAAGAAGAGGTGAAACAAGAAGTAACATTCCAGAAGGAAGAGCTGGGGAAAAAGTTGTAGATAGGAAGGCAAATTTAAAACGATGAAGACTTCCAGAAGAGGCAGACGGCTAAGATTCGGGTAGCCTTTTTGAAAGACTATTTAGAAGAGTTTTGCAACTGGAATCATTATATTACAATGTTTATTATTATTACGGTTCAAAACCAGCACAGATTGATCAAGCAAATTATACTGAAGAAAAACAATAATAAAATGTACAGACATGAGTATAAAACGGTATAGGTTAAAAACAAGACTCAGGAATAGAAAATATATCATGGGCCATAGTGAACTCCCATTTCATATATCTGATAGCTACTTTAGGTGTTCTTTGTGAAATCTATAAGCTGCAGCAAAAAATCTGGTGCAAGACAATGTAAGCTGAGGAATTGCATCAGATAAAAACTTCATAATGCTATCGAAAGGAGAATTTTGAGAAAATCTAAACAAGGGTTGTAGGATTGTCATACGAGCATCCTGATAAAACTTCAATGAAGCAGACTCTCTCTGCCGTTGGGACCTTTTTATAACATCTCTCGACTGCTGCAGAGGAGAAGATGTTCCATCTGGCCATGGAGAAAGTCCTGCGATGGGATGGAATCTCTAATAATGACAAATAGGCTGCTGGGGTTACAACATATGTCATTTTCATAGAGGCCAAAAAGTGAGGGACTGTATCGATATCTCCCTGCTGTTCGATATCTAGTGTCCTTTGGTTAACTAGGGCCCTAGCTTGGTCTAGGGACCTTGATAGAAGAAACTTGGGGGAAAACCCTAACAAATTCAGCTTTTGATAAACTATCTTGAGCCAAATAGAACAGAAGCTGTCCCTAAGACTTAGTGATGTAAGATAGAGAGGGGAATGGTTTAGCTTAAGCCATCTATTTATAGAAACAAGACTAACTTAGCCTCCAGTCTTATCAGGCCAGATTCAATGCATAGGTTGGCACTGGTAACACAACTGGGGAATCGAAAAATTCCTCTTAAAATTTTTGATTGCATTTTTTCCAGTGGGGCGAAACTTGGTATAATTAGAGGGCCTCTGAAATATATTGCCCACCTTTAGTAAAAAAGAATCTTAGGATACCATGAGCAGATTTATGACCAATGTCGGCAACATACTCGTGGTGAGCTTTTCTCGCCTCAGAGAATTGAATCATCACCCCCAGATATTTGAAACTCGATACCTGCTTTAGACTAGGACCATTGATAGGAATGGAGATGGGAATAGAGTTGGTATGTTAAATAAAATTAGAATTTGCTTACAGGAAGAAACTAATTAGGGAAATTTTTGTAGAATGTATTACAGTTAAAGAAGTTATACTAAGTTCAATATGGAATAGAAAAATAGTTGAAGAGAGAAAATTGAAGTCTTAGCCGATTTACACTCAGACATACTGAGGAGGTGCATAGAGTTGAAACTTCTGACTTTCATTATTTAGTAAAGGAAGATCCATTACAGCTGGATGGAGAGTTATTTTTAAATTCAATATTGTTCTGGAGGATGAGGGGGTAGTTGTTAAAAGTATTGAAGAAACACAGCACCTGTTAGACATTATAATATGTATTCCTCACAAGACAGATACTGAAAAATCAAGAAGTAACAAACAAAACAGAGCTGATAATATTCAGTATGTTGTTCTTTGAAGAATAAAGGTGGAATATATTAATACAGTAACATTGAATGGTAATGATTTTAATCACCCAATTAAAAAAAGATCAATAGAGTATTATAAATAGAAGAATTCTATGTGGTCTTTCTACAAGAGACCCTCTTAAGGGAATACAGATTACATCTGGCAGACAATCTATTTAAAGATCAAAAATTATTGGCGTGTTCAAACCACAGATAAAGGGATGGGTATTTTTATTGCTCCTAAACAAAACTTCATAAAGAAGTGTAAAATTCTTGATCCAGAAGATAGATACGTAATTGTAAAGAGTTGCATGGATTATAAAAGTCTGTGTTTTGGTAGCTGCTATGAGCTCAAATATTCAAAAGCAGTACTTTTTTTTTAAAAAAGTAACATTTTTAGACTTTTAAAGAGGATGAAGTTATGCTAGGCTGAGACTTTAATGGTTGTTCAAACTCTTATACAGGAAAGTCTAGTAATACCAGAATTAAATTGTTTGCAGGTCATAGAATCATATAGTTGGAAGGGGCCATACAGACCATCTAGTCCAACCCCCTGCCCAGTGCAGGATCAGTCTAAAGCTTCTCTGACAAATAGTCATCCAGCCTCTTCTTGAAAACTGTCAATGAAGGGGAGCTCATCACCACCTCCCTAGGCAGCTGATTCCACTTTTGAACTACTCTGACTGTGAAAAAGTTCTTCCTAATATTCAGCCGGTACCTTTGTGCATGTAATTTAAGCCTGTTGCTTCGGGTCCTATCCTCTGCTGCCAACTGGAACAGCTCCCTGCCCTCCTCCAAATGACAGCCTTTTAAATACTTAAAGAGAGCAATCATGTTCCCCCTTCAATCTCTTCTTCTCCAAACTAAACATTCCCAAGGCCTCAGCCTTTCCTCGTAGGGCTCAGTCTCCAGACCCCTGATCATCCTCGTCGCTCTCCTCTGCACCCTCTCCATTTTGTCCACATCCTTTTTGAAGTGAGGCCTCCAGAACTGCACACAGTACTCCAGATGCGGCCTGACCAAGGCAGTATAGAGAGGGGCTATGACCTCCTGCGATTTCGACGCTGTGGCCCCTTTGATACAACCCTGGATTGAATTGGCCTTTTTTGCCACTGCATCACACTGACTGCTCATATTTAGTTTACAGTCCACTCTTACCCCAAGATCTCTTTCACATATACTACTGCCCAGAAGTGTATCCTCCAACCAGTATTTGTGCTTCCCATTTTTGTGGCCCAGATGTAATACTGTGCACTTGTCTTTGTTGAATTGCATCCTATTCGCAGCTGCCCATTTCTCCAGAGTATTCAGGTCTCGTTGAATTTTAATTCTATCTTCTTGGGTGTTTGCTACTCCTCCCAATTTGGTATCATCAGCAAATTTAATGAGCAGCCCTTCCAGGTCATACATAATTATTATTTTTTTGATATTGGAATAGCCTAAACCTGCCATATTCAAGCCAGAGCAGGGAGAGGAAATTAATTTATAATATTTTGTAGGGCTGAAATTGAAGTGATAAAGTTTATTAGTCTGGTGGTTTAACTATGTTAGGTAAGGGCATGCATAATTTCCAAGTTTTGCATTTTGCAGATAAGGCTGGTCAGATATATCTTATGCTGACAGTCAGGGCTTTTTTTTCTGGGAAAAGAGGTGGCGGAACTCAGTGGGTTGCCCTAGGAGAAAATGGTCACATGGCTGGTGGCCCCGCTCCCTGATCTCCAGACAGAGGGGAGTTTAGACTGCCCTCCGTGCCGCTCAGCGGCGCAAAGGGCCATCTAAGTTCCCCTCTGTCTGGAGATCAGGAGGCGGGGCCACCAGCCATGTGACCCTTTTCAAGAGGTTCCGGAACTCCGTTCCCCCGCATTCCCCCCAAAAGAAGCCCTGCTGACAGTCAGCATAAATGCACAGTAAGGATGTGGTATAGGCAGATTCTTAGGATTAAAAAAGCCCTTAACCTGGTTCTGAGAAGACATAATATGCTTAGAGCTAAGTTCCGTTCATTTGTGATCAAGCACGTATGGCGAAACTGTGGTGTATGGTACTTCTGCAATAGATGCCCATTATTTTAAGAGATTAGTAAGAGGTTACTATTGGAGATATGTAAGAGAACACCTTTCAGGCTGCTTTTGTTTTGTTGGTTTTCTGAGTGGTCACTTAAGGCAAGGCTTGCAATGTTGCATTATTGATTTGGGAATCTTGAATAAGGACTTTCCATTATTTTTTAATAAAGCACTTCAGTTGGACTCTGCTTAATCCATGATGTTTGGCAGAAGTCCACTGGCAATCAGTCTTCCATAGAGCTGCACTAAGAGTTTTAGAAATAAGAGCTTCAGGAATGTACGACGTATGTGCTGCCCAGTTATGTGTCTTCTGAAAAAAAAAAAGAATGAAATCAACTCATGAAGGACGAGGATGCACTTTTGTATTTAATGGATGCTTGCGAATGCAGAAATTTATGTACCTTTATTCCCAAGTGTAATACATTCTAATGGTATCTGTATAAGGGTCTCCACTTTTTCTCAATAGCCCCTGGATTTTTGCTTCCCGTAGAAATAGGCTGCAGTGACATTGCTACAGGAATTTCTAGGCCACACATTTTTTAAAAATAGAGTACCTGCCTTATATGTACCTACTTTGTTGCATATCAGTAGCCTGAAATAAAAGAACAGGTCTGTTTCCAGTTTTACAATTAGAAAGCTTTTTACAATGGGAAGTTTTTAAAAATTTCCCTAGAAGTGATTATTTGCCAGACTGGGTAGTTGAATATTTACATGCCTTCTTTATGACAGTGTGAGAATATTCTCAGTAGTTTGGGTGTGTGTGTTTCCCCTGTTAAATAGCAGAATTGAGCTTCAGCTTTCGGCCGCATGTGCATAAACAAGGCAATCACTATGCAGGTTTTTGTCATTCTTGAATGGGAACCCATATGTTTGCCCGTTGAATGGTAGGACTCCACGCATGATGCATTTCCATTCATTTCCTGCATTGTCTGCACAATGGCAACAGAAGACTATATATCAAGGGTCCTCAACCTTTTTGACCCTGGGGGCACATTTGGAATTCTGACACCATGTGATGAGCGCAGCTTCAAAATGGCTGCCACAAAACAGCTACTTCAGGAAGTGGAACCAGCTACAAAATGGAGGCTGCAGCTTCAGTCACACAGTGAAGGTCCTTGTGCTGTGGAAGCAGCTTCTGCCAAAGCAAGGTTTTTAGAAATTTACACAGCCAATCAAATCTCCAATGGCCAATCAGAAGTCATCCTTGGCAAAAGTCCCACCTGGCCCCACCTACTTTCGAAAACACTTGGCAGGCACTAGGAGAGGTGTTGGTGGGAGGAATGGTGCCCATGGGCACCGTGTTGGAGACCCCTGCAATATATAATGGACATGTGTGAGCCAGTTTGGTGTAGTGGTTAAGAGCGCAGGACTCTAATCTGGAGAGCCGGGTTTGATTCCCCACTCCTCCGCTTGAAGCCAGCTGGGTGACCTTGGGCTAGTCAGGGCTTTCTGCAACTCTCTCAGCCCCACCCACCTCACAGGGTGTTTTTTTGTAGGGATAATAATAACATACTTTTTAAACCGCTCTGAGTGGGCATTAAGTTGTCTTGAAGGGTGGTATATAAATAGGATGTTATTATTATTATATTATAAAATGGTGTTACCCAGGGCTTAGGTGCCACATTCTGCAAACCCAGTGAATAGCCAGATTTACAGAACAATCTAACAGTTAAAAAATAAATATATTAGTGAGACCATGCTACATTTTAATGGAATCTCAGTTGCAGTTTCCTTTTTAATCATCTGCATTTGGATATATTTACATGAGCTTTTTGGACAGTTATGGTATGTTATTGTTTCAAAGCACTTATACCATTTTCTTCCATTTTCTAGATGAAGACAGTTAGTGTTGCCTTAGTACTGTGCCTAAATGTTGGTGTTGACCCTCCTGATGTGGTGAAGACGACTCCTTGTGCCCGTCTTGAGTGCTGGATAGGTACGTTCATTTAATTATTATTTTCCTTGAACTTTTATCTTACCCTGTCTTGAGATACTAAGTACAGGTGACCATACTTTCAACACAACTTTAAAAATAACGAGCACTTCAAAGTGTTGCTTTAATCACCCTGTTTCTGACTGGGTTAATTCACACTGCTGAAATGGAACCCAGATGAAAAAAAGGCTTTCAGTGCTTCTGGGAAGAGGCGTGTCCTCAGGTCTTGGTGAGTCCTTTGATGCTCGGAGTTCTGTACTTGTGGAGCAGATAACTGTGGTTGGATCCTACATAGATTTTCACAGGTGTAGGGTGTGTGTGGGGGTGATTTTTGCAAATTTCCCCCTCCCAGAGCAGCCGAGATACCCCTCCACAAATGCTGCTCCTGGAGGGCAAGGAACACCCCGGAATAGTTTAGGTGAGGGAACTGGGGGGGGATCTCTTATGGCATGGGGGAATCAGTGAACATTGTTGTCCTCCACACCTGTGGAAATCTATGTGGAATCGACATAGTCAAGAACACTTCTGCACATACCTCTTAAGTATATACCGAGAAGACGGCTTTCATTTGATTTGGTGGCTTTCAGAGGAAGAGACCTGGATGGTCCAGGTAGTCTGATCTCATCACATCTGGGTCAGCCTCATTAAGTTATGTTGTAGTATGCTCTTTTTTGCCTTTAGTTATTATATAAATCACAGCAAGAACCTTTAAACTTTGCATAAGATTTTAATTAATTGCCTTATGAGGTAATAGATCCAGAGGACTTAGCCGTGTTAGTCTGTAGCTGCAAAATAGTAGAGTCCAGTAGCACCTTTAAGACTAACCAACTTTATTGTATCATAAATTTTCAAGAACCACAGCTCTCAAGAACCACAGAAAAATAAATTCCTTTCAAAAGTTTACTTTATGTGGCGTGGACTTGTTTCTCACTGTGAAAACATGTAGGCTTAAGGAAGCTGGGGGCATGGGCAGTAATTTCCTGATTGGAGGGCTGTCAAAACAAAATCAAGTTTTGTTTCTTTTGGGAAATCCCTGTGTTTCAGTTGGTTGTGTTAAGTTGGTTTTTCTTGATGCCTTAGTTGAACGTGGATGTTCTTTCTTCTTTGGGAACAAATGGGCCCTGATTAACATTAATTGGGTGAGATATTTTGCATATTATCCTTGAAAGACACGAATCCATATGCAAATATTTCATAAAACCACCAGCTGTTTCTGTGTTTGAGTTTAGTTTTGGGGTCACAGAAGCATAGATTTTTTTCAGCATTTGAAGCTTGACAAAAATGAGTTGTGGTCATTGCGATCAATTCAAGTTGATAGAGAAGAAAAAGTTTCCGAGCAGTGATATATTCCAATAGAACCAAATAGAGTTCTATTTATTGTATCACTGTACAAAGTGTGAAACCAGTCCTTCTTATACTCCCAATGAGGCATTTTCTATTGTGAGTTTTTAATATATACTACTATACCTCTTTTCTTAGTTGGGTCTGTGGATATAAAGACGTCCCCCAGTTTTTTGCATTGTAAATAGTGCTGATCTTTTTTTCCTAATATGGGTTTCTTGTAAACATGTAATATCTGCATTTAATGTTTTTAATTGTTTGAAAGCTTTCTTTTCCCTGGTGAGTTTAATCCGTTAATATTGGTTGAGAAGATTTTTATTGGTTTCTGCTCCATTATCTTTTCCCTTTATTAGTATCATCACTTCTTTTTCTTCTTTTTCGCATTGGTTTTGGGCTCTGTTTTGTGTTCCTCTGTTTTGAAGGTCTTTCTTCTTCCTCAGATGTTGTTGAGTGGTCTTGAAGTGGAGTTTCTTCTTCTTTTTGTACCTTTCCTTCGTTTTTAGTTCTCTTTTTCTGTCCATCTTTCTGTTCTCCTCTCTTTCCATGTCTTTCCATAAAGTTCTCCATCTTATGTATCGAGTTAATCTTAAATCTTTGTCCTTCATACTGAAAGAGGAGTCCTTTGGGTATTAGCCATCTAAAGGGGGTTGCTTCTTCCTTTAATTAGTAGAGTAAGTACTCTAATAGGTTAATAACATCTAAGAAATTCTGCAACTGAAGAAGTTAATGTAAGGGGCTTCCTTAAAAACATAGGAATTTTGGTCTGTATGGCCTGAGCATTTTCTCTCTATAGTTTAAAGGATCTTTTTGCGTTTCTTATCCTAAAAAGCTGCTGCAACGTTGGGTTTAATGCAGTTGCTAAGAAGGCAGTAGGTTTTAAAAAATGACTTTGGCATTTACTGCAGAGCTGTTAACAGAGCCTCACAGTTTTATGCACGCATGTTAAATTGTGTAAAGATAACTATGGATTTCTCCTTGCTCTTCAGAGTCTTAAACTCCTAAAACCACAAACAAGGTTTGTAACAATAAGCAATCAGATAATGCTGTTTTGGAGTGTTCTTAATAAACATTAAACTGAACATTAGTGCACTGAATAAATGGTGTAGTTGAGTTCAGTCCTTTTCCCGTTGAGTAGCATGCTGGGATTGCTCTCAAACAGGAGAGCATTGTCGCTTGGCAGTCACCACTCTCCCTTTTACAATCTTGGTGTCCCCAGGTTTACTGGTCCGTGGGATGAAGGTAGGGAGATATAAAACACTCTCTTATCTTGGTGTCTTTGTATGTAGATCTGATCTTGCCAGCTGCTTGTTCAGAGCTACAAGACTACCCAGGCCCTGCTTCTTCCACTATTTCTCTGGGCATCTCTGGCAGCACCAGCCTAGCCCAGTTCTTTTTAAGGTGATCCCAATGTTGCTTCTTCTCTTGGAAGTATGATGTCCTTAGGGTTGCCGCCAGCACCTGATACATGGTGTCATGCTAAGAAGATATCAGACAGGCCCCCAGATATCAAGCTAGCCTTTTATTCACCTTTCTGTCCCAAGTCCTGGGAAAGCAAATTTCTTCTCAGGAAGAAGGGTGCCGTAAAGCTGGCAGGACATAGCCATTTCCTTAAGCTGTCACCCTGTGATGGAGAAGTGGATGTTTTTCTAAGCCGTTTACTCCATCATAAAAACTAGCTCCATGTCAGACATGCTAGAGCAGCGATGGCGAACCTATGGCATGCGTGCCACAGCTGGCACACAGAGCCCTCTCTGTGGGCACGCGAGCCAAGTCGCTGATTGCTAGGTCCAGGGCTCATTTGGAGGGGGAATGCCTGCAACGGCGTTCCAGTAGCTTTGAGCAGAGATCACATGGGTTTTGGCCCTGCCCACGTGATTCCTTTTCCTCAAGGCTGCCTCCTGCTGCCCGTCTCTTTAGCAGCAGGAAGTGGAGGCAGCAGCAAGGCTGCTGGGGCTGGCTTTCTAAAGAAGAGTAAGCTGCTTTGATTTAACTTGCTTTACTTTCAGTCGTGGCTCTTGAGTGAGTGAGAGAGAGAGAGAGGGAGAGAGTGCTTGCAAGCTGCTGGTCTAAAGAAGGGCAAACTGCTTTGATTGTGGCTCTTGAGTGAGTGAGAGAGAGAGAGAGTGCTTGCAAGCAGGGCTGCTGCTCTAAAGAAGGCCAAACTGCTTTGTGGCTCTTGAGTGAGTGAGAGAGAGTGCTTGCAAGCTGGGCTGCTGGTCTAAAGAAGGGCAAACTGCTTTGATTTAACTTGCTTTACTTTCATTTGTGGCTCGTGAGTGAGTGAGTGAGAGAGAGAGAGAGAGAGAGAGAGAGAGAGAGACAACTGTATGAGTTGGGACAACTGTATGAGTTGTTTTTTCTTAACTAAAACCTTAGTATTCAGGTTTAATTGCAGTGCTGGCACTTTGAAATAAATAAGTTGGTTTTGTGTCGCAGTTTGACCTCTCAGGCTCAAAGGTTCGCCATCACTGTGCTAGAGGTTATCCTAGTCATGGATTCTGAGAAGGCTGATCCTAACTCCCAAGGAGGAAGGAGGATTCCCTCCAACCCGAGGATAGTGTTTAAAATACTTCGCAATCTTTTGTGTTACGTGGCTTATCTATGATGGAGAAAATGGGGAAGTAGGGGATTTTTTTGCCACTCCTGGAGTCTTCAACTCGATATGCACCCATCTTGAAGGGATGCAACGGTATCTTTGTAACTCTCAAGTGCTGTAGATAGACATTAGTAAGTTTCTTTTCCTATTTAGCTGCTAGCTAAATAGTGTGCTGTATCTTCCTGTGTATTGTATGCTCTTTGTATTTTATATTCTATTGTAAGACAATAAAGTTCTTCTTTTGGTTAAAAATAAGCTGGGTCAACAAAGTGTCCTCGCCCAGCTGCCTATGCTCAACCATTTGTTAGTACTTTGCACATACTCAGAGGTTCACTAGTAGAGATGGGCACGAACCACAAAAAAACTGAACAATGAGGATCGTGTTTTGTGGGTTTTCACGAACCAGGAACCATGAACTGGCACGAACTGGGCTAAGTTCACGAACTGGTTCATGGTTAGTGGGGTTTAAATGCCACTTTCTGGCTGCTTAGCAGTGGCAGGGAAAGGGGCATTTGACAGTTTAAAGGGCCCCTTCTTGCCTTGCAAGCGGCAGGGCCCTTTAAATGGCCCAAACCCCAGCCCCAGCCCCCACCCCCACACTTATCTTTCCTAGCCACCCTGTGGGCCCATGGCTTCCTCCCCCTCCTCCTGTGAGGGGGGAAGGCTGTTTTTGGCCTCTTCCGCCACTGCATGGGCCTGCTGTGTTGGTCCACAACATTCATTTGAGGGGCAGGAAGGCCATTTTTGGCCTCCCTCACCACTGCACATGCCTGCAGGGTGGTGGAGAAGGCTGAAAACAGCCTTCCTGCCCCTCAAGTGGCCGCCGCCCCTCGCGGGAGGAGAGGGAGGATGCTGCGGGCCCACAGGGCAGCTGGGCAAAGTAAGTGTGGGGGTGGGGGCTGGGGTTTGGGCTGTTTAAAGGGTCCTGCCTCTTGCAAGTGGCAGGAAAAGTTTATATGGCCATTTTCCTGGGGAAATGGCCATTTAAACTGCCCCTTTAATACGTCCTAAATGAACCAGTAGACCAGTTTGTGGAAGTTCATAGAAACAAGCTTCCATGAACCACTGGTTTGCGAACTACGAACCGGCCAGATTCGTGCGTTTTTTTGGGGTCGTAGTTCGGTTCATGCCCATCTATATTCACTAGTGTCCAAAAAGTTTGGTGGTGGCAGGGAAACATGGGGACTGATGGCTAGGAGAGAGTGAGACGTCCCCCTCTTGTTTGTAATACATGTCTACCTGGCAGTAATTCTCATTGAAGCGAGAGCACACAAATAACCAGAACTGCTTCAGTTGGGGAGATTAGTAGAAGCATTGTTTAATCCTGGTCCTGGGGCTGAATTCAGAAGTGAAAGCAAGCTGATACCTTCCTCCTTCCCCTGTTTAACAACCCAACAGGGCCTACTTTTTAGAAACTGTAATAGACTGTTTTTAATGAGGGTTGCCAAGCTGAACCTGGCAACCAGCAGGAGGATTGGAGGCAGGGACATAGAGGGGGCGGCGGCACATGTGTGATGACATAAATTCCAGGTAAACCCGGAAAGTGATGGCAGGTAGCTCCAGGAATTGCCACAGAGTTTCTGGTGATTCCTAGGGCTTATTTACTGTCATTTCCAGGTTTCCCCCAGAAGTGACATTGTCACGCTTGCACTGCTATCATTTTAAAAAAATTACCTGTACCACTACTTGGAGTGGCAATGGGCAACAAGAGCTCAGGTAGGGTTGCCAGGTCCCTCAACCCCCCAGGTGGGAGGTTGGAGGCCCAGCACCTACCTTTCGCTGTTGCTCCCTCGTGTGCGTGTCACTTCCAGGAAGAGACGTCATCGCACAGGCCACGTGCCACCCTGGGAGCACTCCTGTGCTTTGCAGAGGGGCCAAACCCTAACCTCACGGCAGGGGATTTGGCAGCCCTGTGAACATGTTGTATCATCCTCCCTTAATTAGTTTGTTGTTTCCTTACTTCATTGCACTTTTGATTATCTTCACAGAATGAGAGACTTGAATCTTTGGCCTTGGTTATCATCCATTATGTGTCTCTACCACAGAGAACCATGTCTGAATAATGATACCAGGTGCCTTTTAGCTCAGTTTCCCTCTTCCTCTCCCCTTCTGTAATTCTCTGAATAAAAATGAGGAAAACTGTTTTCTTTCTTTGATTGCATCTGAGGATGTGAGCTCTGGCTCATGAAAGCTCGTACTGGAATAAATGTTGTTATTCTTAAGGCGCCATTGGATTTCTGTAGTGTAAAGAGCAGTCTAAATAACATATTTTCTGGAGGTAAATACCTCTGCCTTCTTCTTCAAACAAAACTAAATTTCCCAGCAGCCCCAGCAATAGACCTGGAACTTGCTTTCCTGATACTTCCAGGCGGGTGATTTTTGGTATGGCAAGCACTTGTGCCATGGTTTTGATCTTATTTTAGATCAGTTGTCTGATCCTTCTGGAAAGTAGACAAAGGTCGACAGTCCGGGTGAGGGGGTCTTCAGCCACACACAGACTTTGCTGTGGAAGTGGTTGTGTCTTACAGCAAACTCATATGAAAAGGACTCAAAACTGTGTTTATTGTCAGTCTTCTGTACAGTCTGCATGGGACTGCACAGGCAGATGCTTGCTGATCAGTAGGTTTTTGTAGCTTTAAGACTGGAAAGGGGGTGCCTTCCTCTCCCAGAGAGCCTGCGTGGCTGTTTCCTGCCCAAACAGCCCACACTCTAGAAGGGGTGGTGCCCCAATTCTCAGATCCTCTTTTGCTGCCAGTTGGAGAAGAATGATTGTAGAGAGTTCTTCATCTCTGGGCCTTCTGCATCTTCCACCACTCGCCTATGAGAGAGAAAGCACATTTGTGAGATCATGTCATGTCTGTTTTAAAAGTGCATGTAACACAGCACTAAGATGACCGAGACAGGTGTTCGTTCTCTTTGTCTCATTTGTCTGGAAGAAGGGCATAAGTAAGCACATTGCCAGATCTTCATGCCAGAAACCCATCCCAAGAGAGCCACCTAGCTCTAGGCAGTTCTCTGGGAAAGGGCATTTTCCACCACCAACAGCCCAGCAGCAAAGTCCTCTACCCTGGTGGAACTCGTGGATTGACTGGATTCAGTACAATCAAGCATGTTGAACCTGAGTGCCCTGGGTCCATTGGATCCAACAGTTACGACTTGGATCTAACAATATTCCAAGTCCAGGGACCCCTTGGAGTCAGTCTGGAAGGCTCCATCATCGATGCCGACACCAAGTGGTTTGTGCTCAGACCTGCATCCTAAGAGATTGAGGTCATCGTAGATGAGCAAATTTCCATATGAGACTTTGGAATCGCCCCCCCAAAGAGGTGAAAACGAAGTTGAAACCCTCCACCGAACAAAAAGCTGACTCCCATCAAACTAGGTGCAGATGAGCTGGAGATCATCGAGATTCCCTGTTCTCCATTGGCTCACTCCATGTCTGTCGATCTATTCCTCAGATGAGAAAGGTGAACTGGTCCACTTCCTCCCAGAACCAATGTGGTGGACCCACAGGCAGGTACCCCATTAAGACGGTTGTTTGCATAAATGTGCTGCCTGATACCCTCACAGCATGCCTCTGCCAAGCAGGAATGATGGGCGGGGGGGAAGTACACTGCCTGGAGTTGATCAGATCTGTCTTGGATCCATTACACCCTAGGACCCATCAACACCATCAATTGTGAACTAATAGAAACCTACCAATTGGCAGGCCTGCACATGTGCAGTCCTGTGTGTGCCTGCATAGAAGACTTCAATGAGCAACAGTTACACATAAGTGCAACCCTGTTTTTTCCCCAAATGCTGTGTCCTCAATCTCTGTTTACTTACTTGTTACATAGTATCCCAAACTTGGTAATAATTCCAGAGTAGTAGCTATGTTAGTTTGTTACAGAAAAAATAAACAGGAGGCTTGTGACATTTTAAAGATGACCACGTTTTTATTCTTTGTGAACTAGATAGAGCCCATTTTGTTCCTAAAACCCCTGTGTCCAGACTCAGGTTCTGATACCTGATTAGGGTATAAATAGAGGAATCTTCATTTGAAGTCAAAGGTCACTCATAACATTAGGGACAGATGTTTCTATTTTGCAGCTGTTTTGTAAATTGATTGATCTTTTAAAGGTATTATACTAGGGCCAGAGTTCATTGATATGCATCAAAATCTTTCTCCAATAAAAATGCTCTTATGTCTCAGAATCAAATCTGCAATGATGCTTTTCTCAGAAAAAAAATCAGAATAGTGTTTATGTATCTTTTAATTAATTTATACATGTATTTATTTGAGTGGTTTAATTATTGCACTGTCCAAGGGTGAAAATTTGGAAAACATGTTTTGCCTTATTTTGGGTATACAAACATCTGCTCTTAATTATTGAAAAAATGTGTGAAAATATCTGTGAGTACTTACACAAGACAATGGGATTATTATTTTCAAAATATATTAAAGTCGCTTCAGATTTGGACTTTGATAAGGATTGGTAGTGGTGAAAACTGCTTTCAAGTCATAGCTCACTTACGGTGACCCCGGGCAGGGTTTTCATGGCAAGAGACTAACAGAGGTGGTTTGCCATTGCCTGCTTTTGCAACCTTGGTGTTTGTTGGCCATCTACCATCCAATTACTAAACAAGGCTGACACCGCTTAGATCAGGCTTGCCTGCAGTATCCAGGCTAGGGCTTGATAAGGATTAAAGTACACATGATCAAGGAGTTCTGTGATTAAACTACAGATATGTTATTTGGGCTTAATTTTTTTTACTTCATATATACCCCATCTCTCTAACGAATGGAGACCTGAAGCAGCTTACATCATTCTTCTCCATTTTATCCTCACAAAAACCCTGTGAGGTTGGTTAGGCTGAGAGCATATGACTGTGTCAAAGTAACCCAGTAGGCTTCCACAGAGTGGGGATTCGAGCATAGGCCTCCCAGTTTCTAGATCAGGGGTGCTCAACCTTTTTGATCTTGCGGACACATTAGGAATTCCTTCACTGTATAGTGGGCACAGCTTCAAAATTGCTGCCACAAAATGGCTGCTGCACAAGGTGGAGCCAGCCACAAAATGGCTGCCACATCTAAGTTTCAGTCACACAGTTAAGATTCTTGAGCTGTGGAAGAAGCTTCTTCCAAAGCAGTATTTTTAGACATCTGTACAGCCAATGAAATTTCTAATGGCCACTCAGAAGCCACACTTGGCAAAAGCACCCCTGGCCCCAACCACTTTCTAAAAACACTTGTCGGGCACCAGGACAGGTGTTGGCAGGTGCAGTGGTGCCCATGCATACCACGTTGGGGATCCCTGTCTAGACCAACGCTCTTACCACTGCACCACACTGGCTCCTCCCAGCATTGATAGCCGGTGCAATGCAGTACTTAGATTGGAGTAGGAGCTGGGAGATGTTGGGCTTCATGATCTTTAGCCCAATGCTTCCTCTTTCCCTCTCGGTCAGCCTACTCTAGTTCACAAGATTGTTGTGAGAATAAAATGAGGTGGAGGCAGAGTAAGATAAAAACCCAATCTTGAAATCTGCACAGGTGGAAGTGATACCCCCCCCCCGCCGCCGCCCGACCAATTTCTGTTGCTTCTGCAGTTTTTAGTTCTGTGTGCTTTGACCTACTAGGCTCCACCTTACGGTTGCCAACTCTGTGATAGGAAATTCCTGGGGATGGAGCCTGGAGATGTTGCAGTTGTGGGGAGGGGGGAGCTCAGTTGTGTTGTGATTCGATAGAATCTGCCCTCCAAAGCTGCTGTTTTCTCCTGTGGAACTAATCTCTATAGTCTGGAGATCAGTTGTAATTCTGGGAGAATTCCAGGCTTTACCTGGAGATTGGCAAACCTACTGTCTGCCCCCTAAACCTGACCAAAAACTTGCAAGGGGATAACTCAAGCTTTTCCCCATAGGTTGTTTTTGCTTCCCAGCCAACCTCCAGGTAGGAATGTCAGGGGCTTAACAATAAAATTAGGCTGGTGTTGGGTATTCCCTGATTTTCTTCCTAGTGCAAGTGTGCGTGATACTTTAACAATTTCATTCATTCATTCATTCATTCATTCATTCATTCATTCATTCATTCATTCATTCATTCATTCATTTGTACTTTGTAGTCCTCCTTTCTTGCTGAGACTCGAGGATTATATCATATAAACAGTGCAATCAGACAACCAACAAACAATGCAATATGACTAGAATGATGGAATTAGGAATGAATGTGTACTACAAGTCATCTAAGGCAGATGTTTTGTAAATAATAAAGATAGTGGATTACAGGGTCAAGACAATGCCGTAAAAGCAGGCAATCCATGCAGTCATCATTGCAATGGACCGTTCTGTTATTAAGGTCCCCTCCTAGCCTGTTGAGTCTATTACAGTTTTAATCTCTTTTTAAAAATGCTGTCTTGAATATTACAGTTTTACGCATTATGCGGAATGACAGAACTGTGGAACCTCCTCAGGCAGGCTGCTCCACAAAGTGGGAACCACCACTGAGAGTGCGTGTGAACGGGCAACTGCCCATCTTACCAGTTTTCAGGGTGGCACCATAAGAGAAGTTTCTTCATCTGTACCTTTCTGAACATAAAACAGATTTAAAATGCAATATTTTAATAGCTTCCCAGTGATTTTTTAAAAAAAAATTCTATTCCTTTTGCTTTTTCTTAAATCTCTCTCATGTCTCTTTGGGATTGATACTGAAACGAACATGCAGTTATGTCTCGAAAGAGGGTGAAGGATAGGTGTATGTATCTTTTGTAATTTTGCCCTGAATGAGCTGAAAAACACTATTGCATCCATCTTTTTGGATGCTAGAGTTGTTAAGCAGGCGGCTTTCACTCCAGGTGATCGACAGTGTTTCTGTAATATTTCCTCTCTCTTTAAAGAGAAATTGAAACCTGTCCTTCATTTTGGTTTTACTTTATGACTAGGAATTAAGTGCCCCAAGAAGAACGCAGAAAATGTCATTAAGAAAGATGTATACCTTACACTATGTGAAGGGGGAAAAATCTTTCTTATAAAGGAGCTGAATACTGAACAGAAGCAGTGCAATTGATCTTAAATCTCTGTCTTTATACATCCCCTAATGGAGACTATGGATCAGAACTAGGCTAGCAATACGGCAAGGGTTTGCTGAGACCTCTAGAAATTGGTTAATTGTAAAGCTGAAATTTTCTTCTTTCTCCCCTTTTGTCTTAGTGACCAAAACAGTACAATAGATAGGTAAAACAGTTCATAACAGAGGGAAAAAAAACAGAACAGTAAATGCTCTGTTCTGTCTGGGAACCTTTATTCCTTCTCCGTGCTAAAAGTACTGTAGCCATCTGGGTATAATTGTGAACTAACAGCTTTTGGGAGCCTTGCTTATTTCAGTTGCTGATGGAGACTGTACTTTCATATTGTTGCCAGTGGAAGAAGCAAAATGCAATTATTATTTTAGTAACCAGGAAACATCTTGCTTTGCCAGAGTGCCTATTATAATGCTATTGAGGGCAGGGCCAGGGGACACAGTCTTATTATGTCCGCACAGGAACTAGCTGTTTGTCATCCCCTTCTTCTGCCGGATAGTGCCGACAGTGTCTCGGTTTCCACTTTTCTCGGGTGCTTTCTACACGGGACAGGCTTGTGTAGTCCCCCCACTGCCGCTACAGCAATTGATACAGTGCAGCAAAACCAGGGCTTCCACAGGGCTAGTTCCCTTCTAGCTTCCCTGCCCGTTTCCTAGCAGAAGCCAACGCACCCGCCATGCCTTCATGGCATTTTCTGTTTTTTTTAAAACTCGCCAAATGAATATTGTTATACTGCTATAGTGTTATAACAATCTGCGTATCTGTGAATTCTCAACTTTCATTTTTGTTAAAACTATGTCTCTAGCCCCTTTCGTTGTAGACATCTTTAATGAAAGGGGCTAGAGACTTGCTTTTTTTTTAAAAAAAAGGGCTGGGAATTAACAGAAAACAATTCACAGATTATTACAACATTATATCTAATGATTTTCATTTGCTGAGTTTTAAAAATGAAAAAAGCACCCCAGTGGCAGGAGAGGGTGGGAAAATCGCCGTCGTGGGGGACAGGGGCAGAGAAAATAGCTGCTGTTTGGGCAAGATGAGGAAAATCTGTTGTATTTGTACCCTACTAATTTCTTTTATTTATGTTATTTATAGTCCACCTTTTTCACTGAGAAGCCAGGTGGATTACCCATTGTAAGTCAATGCAGCCAATAGGCTGAGACACATAAGCATAGTAATAGGTCTGAGATTGCAGAAATCAGAATGTATTAAATATGATACATCAAACAAGCAGTAAATGGTATTACATATGTAGAAATACAATGCATACAGCAACATAACACACACCATATAAAGTGGTGAAGTCCACAGATACGTTCTCTTCCTTTGAAACCTCTCCTGAACCAGTCTAATATAGCCCTGTCATCTTTATAAAAATGCTCTCCTGAACAGTTCTGTTTTTCATGGTTTGCAGAATGCCAGAAGTGTGGGAGCCTTTCTGACCTCTTCAGGCAGTCCATTCCACAAGGTGGGCGCCACCACAGAGAACTCATGTGCCTGGGCAGTTGTTGATACAGCCCATTTACAGGGTGAAAACTTCAGAAGACCCTGCTCAAATGAATGATGTTGTCATGGTGGAGCATAGGAGGACAGAGATATGCAAGTCCAGTACCATGTAATGGCCAATGCCTCGAACAGAAACCACTAATTGATGGGCAGCCAATGGAGTGGTTGCAAAATGTGCATGTTCCACCGAGTTCCTCAAGTTGCAGCATTCTGCACCGACTGGAATCTTGACTTTGAGGAGAGACCTATGTAGAATGAATTACACTAGTTAGTCTAGTGTATAGGGACATAGATCTAAGTGGCAAGATCAACCAAGTCAAGGTATCTTCTGGTGGAAGACAGCATTTTTTTTGCAGCTGCATTAACCTGCTTCTCTGTCAGTAATGCTGGGTTCAGTATAACCCCCAGGCTCTTAACTGAGCCTGCCAGGTTCAGCTGAACCTCATTAAAAGTGGGAAGCATGATATCCTTCAAGACCTCAGGTGGGACATATATAGGCTTTCCCCTCCTTTGTCCTTGTAACAGCCCTGTTAGATGGCTTAGGCTGAGACTCAGTGACTGACCTATGTTTACCGAGTGTGGGGCTGAACAGGGATTTCAGCCTGGGGTTTTGATTGAGATGTTGCAGTTTTCCTACTAAACTATGCTGGCCGTAGCGAGCGATTAAGCATCTATTGCATATAGGAGGGGAAATGCTTTTAGATAGAATGAAATTGGCCTAGTTAAGCATTATGTTCATTGTGTAGGTTACTGATTGGGCAAGTATTATCTCTTGTGAAGATAACTAGATAGAAGGTATTTTGTCATATCATTAACATTTGTGTTCTGTCCAAAGTCATCTTTGAAGTGCAGACTGGCTCAGAGCAGACTTTACGAAATGAAAATTCTTTATAAGTATATTAAATAGGGAAATGTCTGCTATGTTCTCCTTTGTTCTTTTCACCTAGAGCTGCTGCTATAGCTATAACAGTGGGCAGCAAAGTCATGCTTTTCTTCATGGTGTCATGCAGGTCACATTAAACACATAAATATTCCCAGTGGCATTTCAGAGCCTGCAAGGATTATAATTCTTCTCTAGGGGAACTTGCGCTGTATCTTATTAACTGCTCTTTGCACACATTTCAAAAAAGCAAATTCATCTTAATGTTTCAGGGTGCAATTTGGGAATGATCGGGTTCGCTTCCGCTTTTGCTTTGGCATCGTATTTTAAGAAGCTTTTAGTTCTGTGGTTCTGAAAGTACGAGAAGGGTGAGCTGAGGAAGGTGGGAGACATTTCATGGGGAGAAGAGAGTTCCTTCCTAATCTCAACCCACTCAGTGTTCTGGTTGTTGGAACAAAGTGCCCTCTTTCCAGTTACCGTAATGCAAACTTTCATGTTGATTTTGAGTGCGACTGACATTGCTGCAGGGCAGCTTTCTCCCTTTTACAAGGCCTTTGTTTCCTAAGGGGGCAGTTTTCAGTGACATGGTTATACCTAATTGTATAACCTTACTTCCATTTATCCTCACAACAACCCTGTGAGGTAAGCTAGGTTGAGGATGTATAACTGTCTCAAGATCACTCAGTGAGCTTGCATGGCAAGGGTAGTGATTCAAATCTGGGTCTTCTAGATCCTAGTCTGAAACTCTAACCACTATACAACACTGGATGTCATGAGGTGGCTGCTATTGAACAGTAGCAAGCACCCAGTTCTGTGTAAATCATGCAAGTTGCGTGTTTGCAAGTTGTCCAGTGGTTGCTGCTAGGCCTGATGCCATTGAGTCCTCTCTTAAAGGCCAGAACAGCCCTAGAGAGGGCCCAGCCCCTTTACTCTGTGTTTTACTGACAGAAACCCAGACCTGAAAGTGGGCAATACTGTGGTGGTTGCCTAGCAACGCCCACTGAGGGCATTCATTTCTTAAAGCTACAGATGCTGCTTCTATTTGGGGGAGTTTTAACCCCTCCCCCCAGTGTATTTTTTTATTTCAGATTTTTTTTCCTGCAAACTTGGGACATTTTTCAGGTTTGTAGAAAGATCTGTCTTGTCTTTTCATGGCTCCAGACTCTGGATTTAAGTATCCTCATATTCGGTCATTCTGAGAATAAGATGTATTTATTTAGACTCTGTTGTTACATTGCTTTACTGTTTGGAATTGATCTGCCATTTGAAAATGGCATATTAATGACATGTAGTTTTAAGGGGTGATATTGTTTTTTATTTATCCGTATTTAGTTTGGGCAGTTAGGACTTTCTGAATTTAAGATTACGGCATTTTCCCTGCTTTAGACTCTTATAATTTAGTAAGTTTTCTCTGAATGATACATTTGTAATTAATATTTTGATTTTAATAATGTTTTTCAGCTGTCTTGGAAGTCCTGTAAGGTGGAATATAAGGGGGGATAGTACATAAATAAATACACAAGAAAGTAAAAAGTTCATCCATTCAACCTTGCATATGATTTGTTTACAATACATGTGAGCTGTCTGGTTTGCTAGTTTTCAGTCTCAGAGACTGCATTAGGATTGTAGAAAGAACTTATGGAGAGAGAGTGTTTGAATTTTAATATAATTTTATATTATATTTTATATATAATACATATTTTTATATAATATATATAATACACACCCCTGTAGTAGAAACTACTTAAGTGCACTTGAGGTGCTGGTGAAAAATACTTACGGATCTTTTATGTGTCTTAGATCCTTTGTCAATGGGGCCACAGAAAGCTCTGGAAACCATTGGTGCAAATTTGCAGAAGCAGTACGAAAACTGGCAGCCAAGGGTAAGTATTTATATTTTTATGTGGGCATTCCGAGCCTCTCTTTCCCCTAGTTGTACTTCCTCTAGCAGTCTATGACAAAATCTTGGTTTCATATTAAAGTATAGAATGTACCTTTATGTAGCTTAATGACATCATGATGCTCAAAAGCCACTATGTTTTCATAGGACTAACATAATTTAAAATGTACCCTTGCTGTCTTTAACATTTTAAGGCTGGCATTTATATTTTCTTTCATTACTGCGCAGTTTCAAATGTACATGCAGGAGCTGTTAATTTCTGTAACTTAAGGGTTTCCCTTTATGCATAATCATTTCTTGATTCATTCCTGTAGCCTTCTCTAGCTTAGATTATATTGATTATGGCTGTTTCTTAGAGTTGCTTCAGATGTTAGATTTATGGAGTTACAGCCATTGAAAGCTGGAATCACGTTGACTTCCTTCCATGTAAAAAGTCATTTGTGTGAAGCAACCACTCTCGTGGTTGTGACAATTTTAATCATGCTCGTGAAACTACAGCCCAATAAGGAAAAATGCTTGCATGGTAAAAATTGCTGCATCTAGTGTTCATATCAAATGAATGTTTTCCTTTATGGGTGGATATTCCCTTGATTCAATTTTTTGCACATATGTTTTGCAAACCTCATATGCTGATACGGTTTGCAAACTGGAGCCTCAGAAGTATATCACTCTCAGTTTTATAACATGCAACCATTCTTTGGGTAATAAATATTCCTGGGGATAAAGGGACTGCATTTTTGGGATGGAAGAAATGGTCTTTCTCTTTTACTGTTCTGGTGAATCTCCATGTGAAAAGTTTGTGTTCGGAGCAAAATCCACTTTTCGTACTTTCCGCAGCAACCTACTGCATGCAAGGCATACTGCATGCAAGGCATACATATTGTCATGATAAACGACCTATGTCTAATCAAAAAGAGTCCAGTAGCACCTTTAAGACTAACCAATTTTATTATAGCATAAGCTTTCGAGAATCAAGTTCTCTTCGTCAGATGCCTGATCAAAACTGGGCAGATACAGAAGAGGAGGGGGAAAGAGAGAGAAAAAAGGGAGGGGGCATAAATCACAAGAAGGCAGAATGCAATTAGCATGGAGGCTATCAAAACATTCCTTTGCTTGGAAATGTAAACATTTCCTTTTGGTGTGCAGTCAGTTTGTAGCAGTGAAGGTATCCAATTCCTATGTAGTATAAGCCTTCGATGACCACAGCTCTCCCTGCCAGCTGCATCTGACAAAGAGAACTGTGGTCCCCGAAAGCCCACACCAGGCGTCACTGGGCTCCCCCAGATCACGCCTCTGTAAAGAGAATCTGTTACCTGTGGTAATGTGATAACCATTCATAGTCTCTATTCAGTCCCCGCTTGACAGAGTCAAATTTGCATATGAATTCCAATTCAGCAGCCTCCCGTTGGATTTTGTTTTTGAAAGGTTTCTGTTGAACCACAGCGACCTTTAAGTCTTTGGTGGAATGTCCTGGTAGATTGAAGTGTTCTCCCACTGGTTTCTGGACGTTTCCATTTCTAATGTCAGATTTGTGTCCATTTATTCTTTTGCGTAGAGGTTGGCTGGTTTGTCCAATGTACAGAGCAGAGGGACATTGTTGGCACATGAGGGCATATATCAGGTTGGAGGATGAGCAGCTGTAAGAGCCAGAGACAGTGTAGTTGATGCCATTGGGTCCTGTAATTGTATTCCCTGGGTAGATATAGGGGCAGAGCTGGCATCTGGGTCTGTTGCAGGGCTTGGTACCTGTGCTGGTGACTCTGCTGGCCGATTCATGATTGTAAGTGAGAAGTCGTTTAAGATTGGGGGGCTGTCTGTAGGCAAGGAAAGGTCTTCCACCCAGGGCTTCTGAGAGAGAGGTATCATTTTCCAGGATGGGTTGTAGCTCACTGATGATACGTTGGATCGGTTTGAGCTGGGAGCTATAGGTGACAACCAGTGGTGTTCTGTTGTTAGTTCCTTTAGGTTTGTCCTGGAGCAGACTGTTTCTGGGTACTAGTCTGGCCCTGTTAATTTGTTTCTTCACTTCATTTGGTGGGTACTGTAGTCCCAAAAATGCTTGTTGTAAATCTCTTAAGTGTGAGTCTCGGTCGAGAGCATTGGAGCAGATACGGTTGTAACGTAAGGCTTGGCTGTAGACAATAGACCGAGTGGTATGTTTAGGGTGGAAGCTGGAGGCATGTAGATATGAGTATCGGTCTGTTGGTTTCCGGTATAAGGTGGTATTTATTCGTCCATTATGTAGTTGTACAGTGGTGTCCAGGAAGTGTACCTGTTGTGTAGAGTGGTCCAGGCTTAAGTTGATAGTAGGGTGAAAGTTATTGAAGTCCTGATGAAATCTCTCAAGGGCTTCCTTCCCATGGGTCCAAATGATGAAGATGTCATCCAGGAATCTTAAGTATAGTAGTGGTTCCAGTGGATGGGAGCTGAGGAAGCGTTGCTCTAAGTCCGCCATGAATATGTTAGCATATTGTGGTGCCATGCGTGTGCCCATGGCTGTGCCATTAACCTGTAGATATAAGTTGTCGCCAAATTCGAAGTAATTGTGAGTGAGCACGAAGTGACAAAGTTCAGTGGCGAGGTTTGCTGTGGTTTTGTCCAGGATAATATTCCGTATGGCTTGCAATCCATCTGCATGTGGGATATTGGTGTACAAGGCCTCCACATCCATGGTTGCTAGGATGGTGTCATCTGGTAGGTTGTCAATGGATTGTATTTTCCTGAGGAAGTCAGTGGTGTCCCGTAAATAGCTGGGTGTGCTGGTGGCATAGGGCCTGAGGATAGAGTCCATGTATCCCCTAAACATACCACTCGGTCTATTGTCTACAGCCAAGCCTTACGTTACAACCGTATCTGCTCCAATGCTCTCGACCGAGACTCACACTTAAGAGATTTACAACAAGCATTTTTGGGACTACAGTACCCACCAAATGAAGTGAAGAAACAAATTAACAGGGCCAGACTAGTACCCAGAAACAGTCTGCTCCAGGACAAACCTAAAGGAACTAACAACAGAACACCACTGGTTGTCACCTATAGCTCCCAGCTCAAACCGATCCAACGTATCATCAGTGAGCTACAACCCATCCTGGAAAATGATACCTCTCTCTCAGAAGCCCTGGGTGGAAGACCTTTCCTTGCCTACAGACAGCCCCCCAATCTTAAACGACTTCTCACTTACAATCATGAATCGGCCAGCAGAGTCACCAGCACAGGTACCAAGCCCTGCAACAGACCCAGATGCCAGCTCTGCCCCTATATCTACCCAGGGAATACAATTACAGGACCCAATGGCATCAACTACACTGTCTCTGGCTCTTACAGCTGCTCATCCTCCAACCTGATATATGCCCTCATGTGCCAACAATGTCCCTCTGCTCTGTACATTGGACAAACCAGCCAACCTCTACGCAAAAGAATAAATGGACACAAATCTGACATTAGAAATGGAAACGTCCAAAAACCAGTGGGAGAACACTTCAATCTACCAGGACATTCCACCAAAGACTTAAAGGTCGCTGTGGTTCAACAGAAACCTTTCAAAAACAAAATCCAACGGGAGGCTGCTGAATTGGAATTCATATGCAAATTTGACTCTGTCAAGCGGGGACTGAATAGAGACTATGAATGGTTATCACATTACCACAGGTAACAGATTCTCTTTACAGAGGCGTGATCTGGGGGAGCCCAGTGACGCCTGGTGTGGGCTTTCGGGGACCACAGTTCTCTTTGTCAGATGCAGCTGGCAGGGAGAGCTGTGGTCATCGAAGGCTTATACTACATAGGAATTGGATACCTTCACTGCTACAAACTGACTGCACACCAAAAGGAAATGTTTACATTTCCAAGCAAAGGAATGTTTTGATAGCCTCCATGCTAATTGCATTCTGCCTTCTTGTGATTTATGCCCCCTCCCTTTTTTCTCTCTCTTTCCCCCTCCTCTTCTGTATCTGCCCAGTTTTGATCAGGCATCTGACGAAGAGAACTTGATTCTCGAAAGCTTATGCTATAATAAAATTGGTTAGTCTTAAAGGTGCTACTGGACTCTTTTTGATTTTGCTACTACAGACTAACACGGCTAACTCCTCTGGATCTATGACCTATGTCTAATTACGGATGAAGCCATTTTACCAGTTGCACGTAACAGTGGCTGTGTATCTTTCGGATTGCTGGCCCCGACCTTGCCGTGGGCCTGTCTTGCATGCTTTTCTGCAGATCGCTCAAAGCTGCTTTTTCCCCCTTGTCATTTTCACCTTCTGACAAGTATGTTTCAATTTGGTTTTACATGAATTGAATATCAGCCAGTAGATTCCCACACTGAACTGGCCATCTTATTACCACGTGCAAATACAGATAGTAATCTCTTCTTTCTGAAATTTTGATCAGTGGAAAGCTTTAGGGCATTTAGAAAATCTTTTTAATGTTCTTTTGCTCTCCAAAGAGGGCTTCTAGCTTGCCCTGGCTTTAGCATCCCCTTAGGTAATCTCCTTCAGAGTCATTGGCTCCAGTGCCTAATTGTTTACGTAGAGACATGTGGATATTTCATCATTAATTTATTTGTTCCTGTATAATTTATGAAATCAATAAAAATAAGTTGCCAAAGCAAATATGGTTAACTTGGGCTGAGAGCGAAGAAGGTAGATGTTTGGTTCGAGGATAATGAAACTGCAATAAAATAAATCTTTCTTCAAATAGTAATCAGAAATATTAATATCTGGATTGAACAAAACTGGCAGTGGGGAAATTTAGAGCAAGTGTGTGCTGCTTCCGAAGTGGAGTGTTAAGGCCTGGCAAGAAGACTGGGAAGGAATGCTAACTGAAAGGCAGAGCGCGTGCTTTGCTTTGAACTGGGGTATCTCATGCAGCACATTCAACAGAGGTCTCTGCTTAAGGCCTTAAGGAATGTGCCGTCGGCATAAGTACTGGACTAGATGATCCAGACTTGGCAGTTTCATATGTTCCTTGTGGAAGTTTCTGAAAAAAAGGCAGCTAGGGCTAGCAGGAGAACCTACTAGGTATTTGCAGGTTGAACTTTTCTCATATTGGCCTGTAGAATATTTGTGTCTCTTCCTTTTCTACTACTTCGTTGGCATCAAATATTGTTATTAAACACCAGTATATTATAGTTAACATTGGATCTCCTCAGTAGTTTCAAGAAGGGCTTTGTAGGCCCTGCATAAGAAGCAGGCTTTATTGGCACGAGCTCAGCTACCTGCTGTAGTCAAATGTTGATGCCATACTTATGGCAAGCTTTGCCTTCATTGCCACACTTGCTTCGTTCCCCTCGCTTGCTGGCTCATGTATACACAGAGGTGCATCTTGGACCATTCTTTATCTAGCCCTCATTTATTCTTGTGAGTTATCTGGGATTTGCTCCGTTCTTCAACCCAGCCTGTACTATCTTCTCGGTAACTTGACTGGCCTCTGTCTCTTCCTGGGTGAATTCCAAAGGAAAGACCAAGGTTCTGTATGGTAGGCAGCGAGAAAGAAGAGAAGGAAAAAGAACTGTTTCTGTTGCTGCCGTGTTGCAATGAGAACTGAGCCCCAATCTCCAGTAAGGCAGAGGGAGGCCTGCTAAGGAGTGAAGAGGGCAGCCTGGCAGGGCTCACAAAAACCTGGGGCTGGCCTTGAGTTGTTGCGGGTCAGCAGTTGGTTTCAACCAGTTTTACTGTAAACCAGTTTTACTTTAGTACTGTATTGTGGTAAATTAGCAGTATAGGAAAGGTTAAACATGTATTCGAGCAGAACAGAGTCTGCAATTGAGTTAAGGTCAAGGTAGATCAGGGAAGAAGACAAATGGACTTTTACCTTGCACACTATAGGGAGTCATGCTAATCAGCTATGAGTCTAGGATTTGGTCCAGATGCTTTGGGCAACATTGTGAACCCTGCCACCATCTGCCTTGCATCTGTGGTAGTGGGGAAACGAGGGTTCCTTCTTCAGATGGCGTGCCAGCAGTCCAAGTAGGACTGTGTGATTGGTGCAGCCTATATGTGAAAATGAGCAGGGCTTTTTTTCCGGGAAAAGAGGTGGTGGAACTCAGTGGGTTGCCCTTGGAGAAAATGGTCACATGGCTGGTGGCCCCGCCCCCTGATCTCCACACAGAGGGGAGTTGAGATTGCCCTCTGTGCCGCTCAGCGGCCATCTCAACTCCCCCCTGTCTGGAGATCAGGGGGCGGGGCCACCAACCATGTGACTATTTTCAAGAGGTTCCGGAACTCCGTTCCCCCACGTTCCCTCTGAAAAAAAGCCCTGCT
This sequence comes from Eublepharis macularius, assembly GCF_028583425.1. Lineage (NCBI taxonomy): Eukaryota > Metazoa > Chordata > Lepidosauria > Squamata > Eublepharidae > Eublepharis > Eublepharis macularius. Next base: position 24,661,640 of record NC_072793.1, on the reverse strand, counting down.
TATAAGTAATGAAAGATGTAAGAATTTTTCAGCAAAGTGCTGGGATACAAGTTAGGGACAAAGGTATGGCAGCATTATCTAAGAAGGAATCACTATTTTCAGTCAATTTACAAAGAAGAGTTAATAGTTTCAAGACACACCAGTGGTACATTTCCCCATGGAGGCTTTCAAAGGTCTATCTGGAAACTGATGGAATTGCCGTTGTAGGAAAGGTAACTTCCAACATATGTAAATATTAAAGGGACCAGGAGTACTGGAAAACTGACCATCAGACTATTGCAGTTTTGGATAGTTTTATGCTTTAAAGGATAGTTTTACCCTTTACAGTTGAGGTTTTCCTATTAAATTATGTAGGGATGGTACAATCATATAAGGAAATACTGCTAAATTTGGTGACTGTGGCTAGAACTTATTTATGAATGTTTCTGGAAATCTCTGTATGTCCAGGAAAAAAGGACTGGTTGATGAAATTATGGGAAATCATTAGAACAGTAAAACTTACTGCACTTTGGAGGTATAAAGATATTCGAAGTGGGGAAATATGATAGTGTTTCATAATGAGTTATATTGAGAACCAAATTGACAGGTTAATATTGTGATGATTATATGATACTGTGATAGTATTTGATTATATTATATGCCACTGTTAAATTAGTGATAGATGTTTGCAATTTGCATTTTTTTTAAAAAATAAGAATATTTCACCAAGAATTTACACTATTTTTTTCATAGTGAGCAACATAAATATGGTAGTATAATTTTCTCAAACTGTGGTCTGGGGTCTGAAATGGTACTTCAGGGGGTTACATTTTAGCATTAAAGGGGCCCATCCTTTGTCCTTACAAAGGATGGGCCCCTTTAATGCTAAAATGTAAAGGAGCACTTTCCATTTTATGGCTCTAGGCACAGGGGCTCTCTTCTTTGAGGGAGGAGGACAAAACAGGTTCTTCCCGCTTTAAAGGGAAGGAGGTGAGCCTGATCTCGTCACATCTCAGAAGCTAAGCAGGGTCGGCCTTGGTTAGTAATTGGATGGGGGACCTCCAACAAAGACCAGGGTTGCAGAGGCAGGCAATGGCACACCACCTCTGTTAGTCTCTTGCCTTGGAAACTCCACCAGGGGTCACCAGAAGTCAACTATGACTTGAGGGCACTCTCCACCACCATGTAGAGTCACCCCCACCTGCAGTCAGTCACGTGGCTTCTGGATCACTGGCCAGAAAATGTGCTGATTGGTTGCTGGGAATTGATAGTTCAGCCATAGGAACTCTAATGGTCTGAATGGCACCAGGTGGCATATTCCCAATGCAGTTGTCATAGTTATTTGAAATGTTGTATTCCGCCCTGAGCCCACCTGGCGGGGAGGGCAGACTAAAAATCTAATCTAATCTAATAAATAAATAAATAAATTTCTGCTGTAAAGCAGAATGGGTTTTACTCTGTTCTTCCGTGCAGAGGGAGAGATTGAGATGCCAATAAGGGTTTTTAGTTGAAACCCAGAAGTTTAGGTTTTGTGTGAAAGTTTCCCCTCATCTGTTACTTCTCCGTTCAGCTGAGCTCTGGCACAAATTCCCTTCCAATGAAGTGTTGGCATTGAATAAAAGTTCGGTCGGGGTCTTTTGAGTTGTGGCCCTATATTGGCCATCATCTGAGACTTGGTATTTTAGGGCACGTACAAACAATACCAACCCTTACTTAAACTTGCTTCAAAGGGTATTCGGTGTGGTTTTCACAGAGGACAGAATGTGTCTGGCACTTTGGACTGGCATTTGGCTCCTGCTTGGTTCTGCTGAATGGAGAAGGGAAGGCATGAAAATTTTAAAATCAAAATGGGGGTCCTGACTGAGTTGCTAAAGTTTGAAAACGGCTGTGATAGTGAATGTACATGAGTTTTTAAAAAGGTTTAGCAGTTAAGCTGGGAAAAGAGAGTGGAAAAAAGAGACAAATGAGATTAATTTATCTAGAGCAAGTCTAATGAATGTTAACACTAAAAAAGACATCGTTTCTCTGATGTTCTGCTGACTGGCTAGGTGTTTTGTTAAAATAAAACTCAAAATATAAAGAAGCCACAGGAAATTGAGTGTTTTTATTGACAAAATTTTGGTGTAGAATCAATGGGCAAAACTTATAAGATGTTTTTCTGTTGGGAGTTCCTAAGTGGAGTGCTCAGTAAGTCTACACTTGCGCTACATTGAATGTTCACCTATTTAGAAGGGGGCCAAAACATTCTCTGAAATCTCCCATCGCATTGTTTACTGCGTATCTTTTTCCTGTTGGCTGCTGTTATGATCTGGAGGAGGGTTTCTCACTCACTCCCAGTCCGAAGTTCCCCTAGTAGAGCCCATCCCAACTGAAGCAGGCTTGACCAGCTGTTGGGAAAGCTGGTGAGCCTCTGAGCATGTGCAGAGTTCTAGCTAGTAGCTGAACTGAAGGCTTGTGGCTGAAGCGCGACATAGATCGTCTTAACCAAAGAAAAATCTTTATTGTACTACAGAAAACTATAAAAATATACAGAGCAGAAGAATATATCTGGAAGAAGCAGTGCACAAAGCTACAGCTAATAAGAGAACGAAAAAACAAACTCTCAAAGCCTAAGAGCTAACTGTCCTTTTTGGGTTCCCAAATAGTAACTGAGATGTCCAGAGTTTGGGAAGGTGTAGGCAGGTCCATCCGTTAGGACCATCCATTCTCTGTCCCCTGGCCTACACACACACAAGACTGCTGAGCCATTTTGTATTCTCCTTTACCAAAGGGGGTGGGGTGAGGTGGGGAGAGTTCCCTCCCTTGAAACCAGTCTCTCCCAAACAGCACCCTTGTGATGCTTTCCTTGAGTGATTCCGCACATGTTGGATACTGCACTTCCAATCCTCTTTATAGATCATTTGGAACTGATTTTTTTGTGTGTGGAACAAAAAATCCACCTCAAACGATTGATAAAGTGCATTGAAAGTGCATTATCCAACGTGTGTGGAATCAGCCCTTGTCTCCCAGGATGTCAGTTAGAGAAAACGGTTAGAGTAAATTGTTTATTTCCCTTTCCTTTCCGGCGTTCCCAGGGCTGGATCAGAAAAGGTGACTCACAGGCCAGCTTAATATAAAAAGGCTTATGTCCCCATGATGACAGCTGCTGCTTCATTGCCACTTTTAGAAGTTAGGCTGTGCTTTCCCCGTCCATTTGAGGATTACGTAGTGTTATTGCCCCACCCCCAATTGCTGATGGGGCACTTTCTGCCACTACCCAAAAAGTTGTGCCATGATTTTCTCTTCAGTCTTAGTGCATTTTTCTCATTGGCATGTCTTTCTTTCAACCAGTAATTGCTTTCTGAGTTTTTCAAATAATTAATGCACTTATATAGTGCTCTTGTAGACATATTTGTGCCACATTCAGAATGGTGAAAATGCCAGTATTACTATTATCTCTGCAGTACAGCTGGGGAGCTGGGGCTGAGAGGAGTGGCTTTTCCCAAGTCCACCTACTGAGCTCAGAGCAGTAGAGAGAGTCAAACCAACAGACTGCTGATTTGCAGCCCAACCACTTTAACCATTATGTGACAGCTGTACTTGGGGTTGTAAAATTTGGTTTTGGAAAGGGGGTTATTTCTATTTTACTGAATTTTGATTTTCTAAAATGTAATCACATTTTGTTTCAATGATCTCTGTCTTACCTATTCACCTCCTCCTTTCCAAAAAGCAGGGGCGGGGGAACCCATTGTGGCAACTGCCTTATTTGTTTTGGAAAAACTGCTTGAAGATTTAAAAACATCCCATCTGAGTAAGTCTGCACCTTTCTCAAGATGTCTTGTACTTCGTAATAATGTGAATTCAAGGGTCGAGACACAAACTTCTTGTGAGATCATGTACTGACATTACATTCCTTACTTTAAAATGAATTGCCGACATGGAATATCATTGGCGTTTTCTGTTTGAAAAGATAATGGAAAGTATTTTTTAAAAATATGAACTTCTGCTGTCATCCTCTCCTTCCATTCATGTTATTTCTGTACACATGAAGCAGCCCGGGGAGTACCTGCTAGCATACTTGAGGATATGCAGCTAAAAAATGTGATACCTGTAAACACCATTGATTCCCTTTGTGATAACATCTGAACAAGCATGAAAGACCATGGTGGATTTTATGAGCAAAATTGCAATGATAGCACATTATTATACTTATTGATGAGTCATGCCGTTTCTAGTATCCAGGCTACGTGCCATTGCAGAGCCCTTCTGTTTTCAGCAGTAACGAGAATAATGAATCCTCTGGAACACAGCCGATTGGCTGCCTGACATGAGGCTTTAACACAGCATGTGGAACCTAACGTATAGTAAAACCTCAGGGCAGAACGAAAACAAACGAATCTCTCTGCTGTTTAATAACAGAATCTGCGGAATTGGGAGAAGGGGGTGAGAGAGGAGGCTTCTGGTAGCAGCAGGTACTCTGTGTGTGGGCAGACGTCACGCTGCCTTGTATAGTTTGCACAAAACACGAGGCAATTACTGAGCTCAGATGTTGCGGTGCAAGGTGCCTGGTTCGTAGCCGTAAATCACTGCCCTTTGAAACACGGCAAAGCTGAACACGTACTAGTTTATTGCACTCAGGTAGCTTTTGAGTTTTTCTGCAGTAATAAAGAGAAGTTGCTGGGCTATCTGCAATAAAACATTAGGGGAATGATTGAATTTCCTAGACCTTTGCTGTAAATACTAATAGATCTACTTTTGTCTTTGTTCTCTTTCTCTCTCCCCCACCTTTAGTTTGGAAAAGAAGATGACTTGTGAAAGAGCTAAGAGAGAACCTGATGCCTGGTCACTGAAACAGACAGTGTAGGGCAGGGAATATAGAAATAGTTTATCATGAATGCATGACAAGTATTGACTACTGGAAAATGGCCTATGTTAGAAGGATTATCCAATAAGATAAGGCATTACGAGATTTCTTTGTCTATCACAGTTTTTCTTATCAGGCTTAACTTACAAGATTCATTCAGTAAATTCATCGGTTGAGATATCTGTCTAGGTAAATAGTGATTGAAATGAAACTCAAAGATCAGAAGACAAAATCTTTAGAGTCCTAAACACAATGAGCATTCTTTTAGTTTCCAAAAACAGCTCTGATCCTTTATTGCCTGACATACCTTCCTATGCCAAGTATTATTGAGCCCCTTACCGTGTAATTTATCTGCTTGCCTCTGCTTTAAGTATTTCTTTTGATTAAATTTAAGACTTTCCCTTGTTGTTGTGTAGTGCTATAAATTTCTCTGCTGCAGGAGAGGAAAAATTTTCATCTTGTAGTTTCATCTGCAGGACAGTGCAGTTAAATAAAGCAGTCATTTCATTGCAAGGCTCAAATGAAATTTTTATCGGGAGGAAAGAGCGGAGGATTACTAAATCGCGGGTGTACAACGAGGATTTTATCTTGGGAACAGAGTTCTGCTGTTGGGGTGGGGATTATTACAATACTGCATTTTTAAAAAGCCCATATGGCACGGAAATGTATGCCCTAGAATGATAGCAACATATGCTGTTAGTCTAGGCTGCGTCGATATTAAATTGTACTTCTATGAACCAAACTGACTGCAGTGTTGGGTATCCAAATGTTGCTGTATGCTGCCTCAGTCCTAATCGCTGCTGTTTGAACCTAGAATTTCAAAGGGAAGCCACACATAACTATCCCTCTAGCTTCTCTTTCTTGAATAACTCAACTCCTACGAAGTGAAACCCCAGATGTATTCCCTCCTGTGAGGATAAGTCTGGGCATGTGTGTTTTAATGTTTTATATTAAGTTACCAATGAGTTGTCCTTGGTTTTTAAAATTTTTTCTAGGATACTCAAAAAAGAATTATCATAATGAGCTGTTAGTTCCCGTGGCAGCCTTAAGAGGGACTGTATCCAGCCTGTCTTGCCTCATTGAATTGCAACGCTGGCTCCCAGTCGCTGTCTAAAGCTAGGCTTATTTTAAGCCATCTTCCATTGGTGTGTTGTATACTGGCTGAATGTTGTCCTAGTGTTATGCAGCCTGATGCTGTCAGGAAGCGGAGGTGGCTTTTGCTTCTACTTAAGAAATCTTGAACCTGCAGAAACCAGATGACAGAGTGCCATTGTTATTTATCCCACTTCAACTCAATCAACACAGAGTATTAATGAAACAATAAAATATGCAATAAACATCGTAAAGGGCGGTGAGGGAGAGATTCCAGTAACACCTGCTGCAGTCATTTTTGAAAGTTCTAAAATAGAACAGATTTACTATACGGTTAAAACTTTTATTGGAACAAAGAAGTCTTAATTAGAGATGGGCATAAACCAAAATATGAACCAAAGTTCATCAAAAACCTGGCTGTTTTTTGGTTCGCGAATTGGCGGTTCGTTGGAGCTCATTTCTGATGAACCATGTTGAACTGCTATGATTTTTAGAGCAGTTCGTATGGTTCATTTTTCAGTTCGTCACTGCAGACAGCCTGGTGCTGATCAATCTGTTACCTAGGCAACAGGAGGGATGGGCTTTCTTCAAGACCTTCTGCAGCCGTGAAAGTGACGAACAGATAAACCAAATGAACTGGCCAAGTTCATGGCAGTTCGTGGTTTGTGAAACACAACGAACCACGAGCTGCAACGAACCGTCATTTTCCTGGTTCGTGCCTGCCTCTAGTCTTAATCTTTTTTTCTAAATAGAAATAGTAGAAACTAAGCCTATACACTGGTAAACACCATGCTGTAGAATTTTGAAGCACTGTGAAAAAAGGCCCTGCCTCCTTTAACAGTTCTTAACCATTCCTACCTCTGTGGGAAGAAATTACGAACAGGGGCTCACCTCTAAATCTTAAAGTTGCTATCAGCATGTCAAGGTTGGGGGTGGGGTTAAACCGTGTAATCTTAATTAAAATGGTTGTACCAATTTATTCCAGTAGGAATGGAGCTCACCAACCTTGGATCAGGCCTTGTAAAACACTCTGTTAGAGAGGGTACCGCTTGCCTCTTGGTGTACTGAAAACGGGCGTATAGCAACCTTTCCAAACACTGCAGCAGATATTGTTCACAAATACACAAAAAGGTCTCTTTTGCTTCCTATATCCCCTTTCTATAAACTCTAATGCAATACAAGAGGACACTTTGAAAACATCTATTGGTCATCTAGACTTATTTTTAATACTAGTTTCTCTTGTAGCGGAGAAACTGCTGCAGAGGACGCTTCAGGCTGCCTGGTACTTTACATACCAATGTTTTTTTCCCAGTATCCTGTTTTGAGAGGACACCAGTGTTCGCTGCAGTCGATTGGTTGGAGCCTTGGAACTGGGTTACAGTGCCTTCATCCAAATACATTAATTCTGTCCTTTGTATTTTGGCAGTTTTAGCATGGAGCATTAAAACAGAAGCTACCCTGTAATAGATCTTCCCACAGTCGTTGACAGATTCTGTTCAGAGAGCCAAATATCACCCCTGTCTCAAGCTGTAATGGTCACCCTCTGGCTTTCTTTTTCCCCAGACTGTGAGCTTTTGCCTAGTTCATATTGTTTATGTATTTGTGACAAACTGCAAGCAGGGTCGTGTAGCTAAAGGCAAAATTGCAGGCTAGATGGCACACAGTTTACATAATTTAGAATCTGGTGTGAAATACTTTGCAGCATATGCTCATTAAATTTGCATGGAATTAGATTTTTTCCCCTTTTGGTTGATGATTGGATTTTTTTTAACCATTTAATTCTTTTAACTCCTAATTTTCCAGAAATTATCTCATTCAATTTAACACTTTCCCCTTCCCTTCCCTTCCCTTCCTATCTATTACAAGTTTTGAGCAACAAACTGGACATTCTAACTAATCTTATTTTGGTCCTGGAAGAATTGACCTCTCTTCTCCGTTTCCTCCTCTCCCTGGGATCTTTTTCTAAAGGCCATTGTGATTGCTGTTCCCCTTCTTGAATATAAGCTGAGAAAGCTAATTTAAAATGGTTCTCCACATTCCAATACCATTATTTCATGATTCGAATCCCACTACTGCCATGAGCTCAGTAGGGTAAGCCCCTCCTCTCAGTAGTATTGTGGGGATAATAATAACACTAACTTGTTCACCGCTCTGGATGGGGCACTAATCTGTCTAGAATAGCAGCATATTAGTGTTGTTGTTGTTGTTGTTGTTAAAGACCAACTAGATTTCTTGCTCTAGTACAGTTAATGTTAACCTAGTACCTCAGCCAGTACTCTGTTGAAGTACAGCAGTCTATAAGGCTCTGCTGGACAGTGCTACATAGATTTATATGTGACTGTAATGGGTAGGCAGCTTATCTCTATTTTTTGTAATCAATGGGTATTGCAGCCCCCCCTCCCCGAATAAATGATACCGATACTCAAAGGTAGAACCTTTCTCTGCTTATGGAGAAAGTGCGGGTCCTCTTCATTAGACAGATTACTTAGCTCCAAAAGCAAAGCAAGCATATAAAAAGATATAAAAATATCTTTTTGATTCATGGTTTTATAACTAGCCTTGAAATATAGGTTCTGGCTCTTTCTTGTTTGTCAGAGTGACAGTGTGTATATGTATGAGTGGGTGGGTGTCTAAATTCAGTGAACAGAACTTTTTTAAAATTCGCTCCTCATTTTTTGGTGTGATTTTTAGAGTTTCTCATCTGTTCCTTTAAAGTCTACAAGTATTATCAAGCATTTCATGTTTGTATTGCTAATTGTTAAACTTTCTTTTTGTCAACTTAGCCTGAACAGTTTTTAAAATCAAGCAGTAACGATGAAATTTCTTGTGGATCCTAAGAATCAAGATTATTTTTATTTGGCTTTGATTTGCTAATGTGAAGGCATTGAAAGAGCTGCAGTTGGTGAACATGAGCATTTAGAATGGTAAAAGGCAGGGCTCATTTCAAGGGGGAACACACAGGACCGCAGTTCTGGCAGTTCCCCAAAGAGGTCACATGTCAGGTGGCCCCATCCACCTGACTCTTGGCCATTTTGAGCCTGTTTCAGCCTGGATTGGGGCCGAAACGGCCTGGATTGGGCCTCTGACGGGTGGTGGATCACTCTCCCACTCAGCAGTGGCCCGATCCTGACCGTTTTGGGCCCCTTTTTGGCCATTTTCAGCCCCTTTCTGCCATTTTGGGCCCAATTTCGGCCCTGAATGGCCAGGATTGGGTCCAAAACAGCCAGGATAGGTTTGGCATATGCAAATCATTTATACTAATGACACACTTCTGGTGCCGGCAAGGGGCGTGGCATATGCTAATAAGGTATGCTAATGAGTTTCTGCAGCTCTTTTTCTACGAAATGACCCTTGGTAAAAGGGCAGAGCCTCCTAGGAGATCGATGCAGCTTCTTTTAATAAACAGTGACTTGGGCTGCCAGACTTATTAAATAGGTTTCAACACTCATATAGCAGCTGTTTCAAATGGTGGTGCGAGTATACAGGGAAATCTTGTACAATGCTGCTTTCCATAGTGGGGGGCTGCCTCCATTAAGCTTTTGTGTTGGAGTGTCCTGAGAAGCCCCTCTGAGTCACCTTCCATGGTGAGGCTTCTTTTGGGGAGCAGCGGCAGTTTTCTCACTTGGCCCCACAGCTCCTACTGTGACATCATTTTTCAACCATGCAAATCTTTTAAGGCTTTTGATATGGTCAGATAATTGTTATAGCAACCAATTAGAAAAACCAAGAAATTCGTGAATGAGTACATGGAAAATATGATGGCCTTTTTTCCTTGGTGCTTTAAACTATGATTTATATCAGCAATTTAAATTACTGACATTAATTCACCCTGGTTTTGAGGAAGTTATGTGCTCCATTTTCAAACACTCTTGGTAATTTGGAGTGCTTTGGAGTTCGTGTACGAAACTTCAGATTTTCTGTTTTGTGAAACTGTCTGAGCAACTTGATGTCCCTGCCAATGAGTGTATGTCCGTTTTATTTTAAGCGTGGATGCTTATATTTTGCAAGATTTCTGCAGATGTTCTAGTGTGAATCAGGAACTACAAAGCAGGGCTCCATCTGGATGGCGAGGTTGCTAGAAAAGACATCTCCTAAAATACATTAATCCATACCATTTATAAATTGTGTGTAACACCCTGAACATGCCTCATATACTTTGCTGCCATCATTCATGGTAATACTGTGTATTGGTTTACCGTAGTGTTTCCCAGCCTTTTTGGTATGGTGATCCACAAATCCAAATTTACTTGGTATGGTGACCCACTTAAATAAACAGAACATGCATACATGCTTATTGATTAAAATGTTTTTTCTTCAGCAGATGGAAAGTAAATATATGTGCTGTTTAGTTAGGAAAGACCTAAATATTAATAATGAGAACTGAACACATTGCTAAGCTTATGGAGAGTATAAAATAGCACAGGATCTCTGATACAGACTTTGTAGATGGTTGTGGTGATAGCCCCGAAAGATGAGTTGCTTCTTCCTGCCTCTAATAGTAATCTCAGAAAAGTAATAAAGTAAATGATTTATTGTGTAATTAGTAATGCTTAGTGCATGGATACTCAGTGGCTCGGGAGCCACATGTGGCTGTTTGACATGCTACTTGTGATTCTTCTGAACCCCGTTCCCAGTGTACACCCATCACATATTTCAGAAAAGTTGGCATGGCCATTGGGGTTTGTGATTGGCTAATAGTTCCTATTTTGAAACAGCTGCCTCTGGAAGACAGGGAAGCTGTGAGCCTCTCCCCATACCAGGGATGGAAATGAAGGACCTGTCCTCTGACCACTCCCCCCACCCTTCTCCATGTCTTCTGTACTCTCATAACCCTGGGTAGCTTATAACATAGGGAAGCATTTGTTTTTTAACATGTTGCCTAATAAAGCAAACTTGAAAGCTTGCTGTGACAGAGTCCACTTAACAGCAAAATCAGAAAGCTGGGAGGAGGAGGGTTAACTATTCCCTAGAATGGAGAGCTTGAGTGACAGGCTGCTCCCTCTTTTCTGATTGGTCAGTTAGAACCAGTCTGAAGGCAGTCAGTTGGTTTCTGACAGGATTTGGAGTCCGTGAGTCCAAGAAAAGTCAGATAGGTTCACCTTTAGAGTGAATGAAGACTATTCCTTTGCCTTAATAGTAGTATGACTGTCCTGAGGAAGACTTTTATCTAAGAATTCAAAGTCTAAGCATCAGCATAAGCTGAAGTATGCTTTACACAGACCCCAGAGAACGGGGAGTGTGTTTTGGGTGAGAGTGATTGGGTAGTGGGTTGAGACTTCCTTTCAAGCCAAAAGGAAGAGGGGTTATATTTTCTGATTAGAAGAAGATTAATTCCTTCCCAGTTTCAAAGGGGGTTTGGCTCTGAGGAGGACCCTGATCTGTTGTGCACAAAGAAAGTGACTAACTCCAGAAAACATGAACTGTCATAGGAAACTTCCTGAAGAAACATTGTTGCTGTAACTAAATTACTAAGTAAAGCATCTCTCATTGTTAAGGATCAAACATATATGAAAATAAGCTTCAAGGATACTATTTTGCCTGTTATACAAAGTGTATTCTGTAATACCAATAAAATTTTACCTCCACACTTCCGTCCCCTGACTACAGTTACTCAATCCCTGCCTGTTAAATAAAGTTATTTCTTCTTGAATGTTATACAGTCTCTAGTGCCGTTAATAAGCACAAAAGGAAGAGGGCTCCTGCTTTTCCCCATCAAGTTCCTGGGCTGGACTAAAAGCCAAAATGATATCTGCATGTCAAGGTGGGACAAACAGACTTTCAAAACCACAAATATTAACCCGCTCCTTTAGGCTACTCGGTCAAAGCAGGGTAGCTGAATTTTGGTGGGGAAATCTGCCTCACAGAGGAGAGAGTGAAGGGTGGGGGTGGGTAACTTATTAGCTCCCAGTGTATAAGAGAAGGAGTATGGAAGAGGGATTGCATGTGGGCCTGAAGGTCCTTCCATAGTTCATTACGTAGCATCAGATCTTGGTTTGGTGGCCAGACTGCTAAGAGATAGACATGATAAACCAAGAGATAAACCAAGAGATAGACATGATAAACCAAGCCAGACTGCTAAGAGACAGACATGATTAATTTTAAAGCATAGACTTCACTGCTGAAGATGGATTAAAATATTTGGTCTACATAGAACCCCTCTTCCATGCTCTAGAGAGAAAACTGTACACTGTGAGATGGCATGATGGATGGTTTCCAGTTCCGCCCATAGTCACTGCCAATCCCTGATCCTAGGGTGTGTATGCAAATTCTTACTGACTCCATCCAATGAGAGGATGGGGATCTTCACTGTGGGGAGGGGGAAGGAAAGGAGTTAGAGAGAGAGAGAGGTGGCCAACTCCACAGATAGGGCTTAGCCAGGAATAGAAATAGGGATAGGAATAAGTATCCTGTGAAAGGCAAGTTAGTCTATTTCAGGGAGATAGTAGGTTCAGCTTTTGTGAGAGGATCAAGGCAGGATCGGGAGTGAACCTTATTTCCCGAGTCTGAGTCCAAAGGTAACGGGACTGGGGAAGTGTGGGGACTGAATCCACGGTTCAGGTGTTTCTGTCAGTGTAGTAAAGGCAATAGTGAAGGAACCAGATATCCCAGGGTTTAGTAAGCCTTTCCCACATTCCACTTCTCTCACCAGGGAAAGCAGCCTGTGAGTTCTGCAACCTTGTGAGTGTATATGACACTGTAACTATTCTTAAGGGAACTGAGACCCTATTCATCTGTGAAAAGAAACACAGCATACTGGCCAGCCAAAATAAGCCTTTTAATCTTCTATGGAAGGGACAGTATACTTACTATTTTGTTAAAGAAGCTGACTGTCCGAGTCCAAAGGGGGAGAGAGAAAATAGAAACCACCTCAGAAACAAGTTCTGCTGTCCCCATATCCAATAGGTAACTTCAGCAAATTATCTAGCTATCTCAATAATTACATTTAACTGTACTGACCATGCACCATCAAACATTTATTAAACATAACTCTTTGCTAATCTATCTGTTGGGACGGGATTCTGTTCCTGGACTGCAGGGAACATTTAGGAGGGGTTGTATGGGATCTACACAGTTGGCTTACTTTAGATCGGCTAATTTGTCCAGGGTCCAGGTCTTGAGCAGTCCTCGCAACTGGGGAATAAAAAATCGGCTGTAGCTGTTGTGGGTATGAGGAAAGGGTGTTAAAAAGAACCCACCCATCACAGACGGTATTTACCAAGCTTTCTAAGGAAAACGTTTAAACTGATTATGAAGAAATGCTAGACATAAAAGTCATAAAGGCAAGACCTAATATGAGTAGGTCCTCTGGGCAACAATGTAAGTTATTTGAAGATGCCTTTATTATTTTTATTGAACTATGCCAGTGATGCTAATTTAAATAAGAGATGCTGTAACCCTTCACAATTAAGTAGTTGAAGTTCCATTGCCTTCAAGGGGATTTAAACAATCTAACTGTGCAGAGGGTAGCAGTCTTAAATAGTGTTATTAAATTTAACGTCCATTGCAAATATTGGAACCTCAGCAAAATTCCCATTTCAACTGAATGACTACAAAAGGTTTGGAATACAGCCAATGTAGGTTGAAATTACACACTTTATTCAACTGCAAGGGGATCATCAGAGGAAGTTTGCTGGCACTTAATTGCTCCTTGTTTGTTAATAACCGGAATAGGAAATACTCCATGAATTATTTGAATGATATTTCCACTTTCATAGTTCGTTATATATTTTTGTTCACTGAATGAATAATATGTAATTTGATTGTATTGTTATGATGTTGTGGAGCTATTTATGGAATGGAACTTTCATGTCTCTTATTCCTGTTAGAGTCCCCTGCAGCCAAAATGCTGCACCCCAAGAATTATACTGTATGTGATATGAGGTCTGCAGTAGGAGGGGCATTTGGAGAAAATCATGGTTATGTTGATAGAAATGCTTATTTGTTGTCTTCTAACAAATAAGTGAAAAAATAGGGCATAATCAACACTCCATGTAAGGCAACTTTATTTACATAGAACAAAATTCAAGCCCAGTAGCATCTTAAAAGACCAACACAATTTTCCGGGGTATAAGCTTTCATGAGTCAAAGCTCACTTCCCACTCCCCCTCCCCCAGCGGCATTTGGGTTATAGTGGGGAGGAGCTTCCTAGACCCAATTGCTTGTCTTTAGAAGGAACAGTTCTCTGCTCCATGTGTCAGTCTGAGCATCAAACCACAAGAAAGCTTCTGCGTTACCAAGGAAGAAGAAATTACATTGCTTTAAAACCCTGGAATACATTTGGGATGCATTTCCTACTTTGATTGTACTTTTATTGGCAGAATAGAAGGAAAAGTGGCTCTAGAATCTTTCCCTCTCAGGACATTGCGACTTGTACAGCAGTAAGCAGCAACCCACTAAGTACATCCAGTTACAACTTACACCTTCTGTAAACAAACAAATAGGCAAAAAGCATCCCGGGTAAAAAGTAGATGGGCATGAATCGAAATACAAATCAAATTTCATAACAAGTTGGGCCTATTCGTGTTTTGCGAAACATGTTTTGTGGGGCTGCAGTTTTCATGAAATTCACGACTTTTGGGGCTAATTTGTTCAATTCGTGAATGATTCGTGATGTCAGACAGGCTGGCGTTGATCCATTGATTCCCTAGGCAACGTAGGCCTGGAATGTCTGCAGATCTTTTGTTGCCATTGGAACCCTCAATCTTAGCCCACATAACCTTGATAGGCAGCTCTCCCTGCCAACTGGAGAGCTTCCATTCTGCCCTATACAGCAAGGAGCAGGGGGGTTAATCCCTAGGCAAGTGAGGAGATGGGCCTTCTGTAGCCATGGGAACACCAATCTCATCCCTCCAAACCCTGTTAGGCAGGTCTGTCTGCCACCCAGAGACCTGTTCTGCTCTATGTGAGCATTTCTTATATAAGGCACAGCTCTCTGCCTCATGCTTTTCAGTTCAAGTAGACAGAGGGAGAGGGAGGACCTGTTGCTGGGATTTGGAGTGAGAGAGTGGAATTGGGAGCTTTTGGCTAGATTTGTTTCTGCCTTAAAAGAGCCTGAAAAGCCTCTTCCTTATTTTCAGCTCTTGGCCTTGCTGTGACGGTCATTGGGTGAGGGTGCCTTCTTTCTTCCCCCCACCCCAACCCCAGTCTCAGGGCATTGCCTGGCTCTGGGGCCTAGCTTGACTGAGGCCTAACTTTTTTTCTTTAATTTTCTTTGCTTATATTCTTATTTAGAGCATTTGTTCTTGCTAGCTTGTTGAGTGAGGGTGGGTGGAGGAGAGCTTGCTGAAGTCTCCCTGCGAGTTTGGTATCTCTGGGTATGAAGGGGGCCATTGAAGTGCCCTGATAAATCACGAAACTAACAAATTGCTTTGCGAAACAGGACAATTTCATGAAAGTTCGTGATTCGTGGAATGCTGTAAAACACAAAACGCTTGTTTTGTTTTTTCCCCATTTCGTGCCCATCTCTAGTAAAAAGTTGGTTTTGGGGGCCCTAGTTGTTCTGGTACTGTGAAATACAATGAAATACACACAACACACACACACATTTAGCTTGGAGTATAAATATTTAAATATATGTGTAAGTATATATGTGTTAACTTTTTTACAGTGTTAATCAAAATGATGTGATTTGGTTTTCAGCTTCCTACATCAGTCTCTCCCCCCATCATCAATTCTAGTAAACCCTTCTGTTTCAAAAGCAAGATTTGGTCCAGCAGTACCTTGCTATTGAACCCAAATCTTGCTCTTCTGCTACAGACCAACACAACTACCCACCTGAAACTACCTTCTGTTCCATGCGAAGCTTTTCAGTACTGGAATATTTCCTTTTTTTCTTTTTCTATTGGCATCCAAGTCTGAAATCATTTGTAGACTAATTGGTGCAACTCGTAACTTAGTTCATTCATCATTGTAGCCTTTAAATGTGGGGTTTTAATTGCATTTTAATAGATGATGTTCTTTTGGGATAGCAGTTTTATAAACAATATGTGTAAATTGTTGAAGTCGGGATGTGGTTGAGATGGTTTGCCAAAGAACAAATTGTGTGTGTCTGTTATTTAGTCAACAGAAAACATTACCTTAATTAAATATCCTGAAACCATAGCCTGTATTGAAATGATGTAATATTCATTTTGATTGGTTAATTGGTTGATTGGTTTAAAAACCGGTACAAAATTTGTGGTTAAACTTCTTTTAATTTGTTGGTGACCAAGTTCTAGCAACTGCAATGTGTGCTTGGGGGCTCTCTATATGAATAGGTTTTGTATTTTTGTCTTTGAGTGGTGGGTTGCTCTATACATTTATTAAGGAATCACAAAGCATTTTTCTTAATAGAGAAGTTCGCCACGTGTGCATTTTTGTATTGCTATGTGGCAAAGGCTGCATCATGTGTCTAAAGGATCAGAGATTTGTTTAATGATCAATACGGTGTCAAGTTTCTCTTAACTCATTATGATTTTATTATTTAGCTATCTCGGGTCTCCCCAATGTTCTCACCTCTTCCATTTTATCCTCACAACCATCCTGTGAGTACGTTAGGCCGGCTCCAGGTCACCTAGTAAGTGTATGTGGCAGAGTGGAAATTTAAATATCGGTCTCCTAGCTTTTAGTCCAGTGCTCCAACCACTATATCATACTAGCCATTTCCTAACAAGAAAATATTCCCTTGTAGGAATAAGCATGAAAACTGCATGCATGATGTTCGATGATACATGTTGAGCGTTTTTATTTATTTACTTATTTATGCTATTTTTAGCCCACCTTTGTCACTGAGACTGAAGGCAGATTGCACAGTATAGGTTAATGCAGTAAATGGCTGGGGCATTCCGTACACATTCGTTAGAGAACAGACTAGAGTAAGGATTGCAGACATTTGAGAACAAGCAGAAATCTGATAGAGATTTCTGAACACAATGCTGGAAACCAAACATAAGCTGACGTATTACATGATGCAGAATTATCCGGTAGAAGCATACTTACAGCCAGGGCTTTTTTTCTGGGGAAAGAGGTGGTGGAACTCAGTGGGTTGCCCTTGGAGAAAATGGTCACATGGCTGGTGGCCCCGCCCCCTGATCTCCACACAGAGGGGAGTTGAGATTGCCCTCCGTGCCGCTCAGCGGCAATCTCAACTCCCCCCTGTCTGGAGATCAGGGGGCGGGGCCACCAGCCATGTGACCATTTTCAAGAGGTTCCAGAACTCTGTTCCACCACGTTCCTGCTGAAAAAAAGCCCTGCTTACAGCAACAGACAGTAAATAGTACTATACTCTATAGTCCCTATTCCATTCCAGTGCATCTCTCTGAACCATTTTCTGGTGTATGAATATATTTTTCTACATTAAGAGCATCTTTGGTGTAGGAAATTTGTAATATTTGATGCAGCCCTAACTGAATCTGCTTTAGAATTGCTGACTGGGAACTAATCTAAGAGGGCTTTCTGCCTTTGAAGTGACTGTGCTGGAATGGATGCTGTTAGTTTTGCTTATTGTAGGTATTGTGTTGTGCTTCGTAGTTCATTACTTTATTATTCTGATGGGACACTGTTGGAGTGTCCCAGACTGGCTGTGTAGAAAGGAACAAATGAGCAGCAGGTAACTGCAACATATTGTGCTCTACAGGAAACTCCAGCAAAGAAAGCCGAGAGTTCTTTTGTATGAAAGGTAATATACAATAGGAAGAATTGGTCCGCCACTTGAGGGCCTTAACAGTGGTCTTAACAGAGCTTGCTCTGTAAGTGAGAAAACGCCAGTAATGTCAATCATATTGTTACTAGAAGCTAAAATGACAAAAATTAGGCTACCAAACTTTGTTCACATGAGAATACGAGACTCACTGGAAAAGACAATAATGCTAAGAAAAGTAGAAGGCAGCAGGAAAAGAGGAAGACCTAAAATGAGATGGCCTGACTTAATATGTCCTCCAGTTTGCAAGATCTGAGCAAGTCTGTTAATGATAGGACATTTTGGAGGTCTTTCCTTCATAGGATCACCATAGGTCGGAGGCGACTTGATGGCACATAACACACACACACATGACAAGATTGTATTTGGGGGGGAAGGAGAGTGTTCTGCATTGGTTAAAATAATCTTTTGCAACAGTATCCTGGGATCCTGCAAGGCTGACATTTTGATATTGCTTATTAACTCTGATTGGATACTGAGGATTCGGAAAGTAAAGACAAATGTGACATGTTTTTTAATTTTAAATGGCACTTTATACCAAGTTTAACCTTATATCTGTATTGCATAAACAATTATTATGGAATATGAGAGAGGTTAATCTACTAAGGAGTGTGTAACAATGCACCTGCAAATCAACAAGCCGTGGAAATGGAGGGTGCTGAAGCAATAGGTCCATATGCGGCTGGATATACCGCGATGAGTAGGAGGTAGGGTTGCCAGGTTCCTATACCCTCCTGGGTATGGGGGCCCGGCATTTACCTTGTGCCTTCTGTGTCTTTTTACATGCCTCCTGGCACTTGTGTGATGATGTCACTTCCAGAAGTGATGTCGTCATGCTGGCTGCAAGAGTGTTCCCACACTCTGCATGAGGCCAATTTCAGCCCCAAATGAAGTGCTGGAGCATTCCCATGGCCAGCGCAACACTGTTACTTCCGGAAGTGACGTCATTGTGTCTGCTGGGAGTGTGCATGCTGCGTATGTTCTCACAGTGCCTGCTGGTGGTGGGTGATCTCCGGGTGACTGAAAACTTGCTGGTCGCCAGTGACTGGCGGGCAAGCAGGTAAACCACCGGGAGAGTCCTTGCCACTGGTGGGCACCTGGGATCACTAGTAGAAGTGCTACTGTGGTGAGTCTTGAAGACTAGAGTGTGGGCCCAGATGAAGCCTCTGCAGTTGCTGATCTTGGTGGTAGTAGCAAGCAAATATTTTTCAATAAGCTTGTGGTTTGGTGCAGTCCTAGGAAGAGTGGACTGCAAGGGATACCCCTTTTCTTTGTTCTTTGTGGTCTATCCTTGTAAATAAAGGCTTCTCTCTTTGCTATTTGGTTTTAAAAGGCAGACACACAGGGAATAAAAAAGCAGAGCTCATTTATCCCTAAAACAGTGGAATGATCAGTCATCTGTCCCTGGGTCTCAAATGTGTTAGTAACTTATATTCACTTATCAGAGAGATTGAATATATAGGAATACAAAAAGACTGCCATGAGCTCCGCAGGTGGCCTTGGGTAAGCCACTCCTCTCAGCCCCAGCTCCCCGCTTGTATTGCAGGGATAATAATAACACTAACTTTGTTCACCTCTTTGAATAGAGCACTAATCTGTCTATAAGCGCAGTTCTTATGATTTTATCCTTACAACAACTGAGTGAGTTAAGTTACTTGAAAGTATGGGATGGCCCAAGGTCACCCAGCCAGCTTCCGTGGCAGAGTGTGAATTTAAACCTGGGTCTCCCAGATCCTCATTCGACAGTCTAACCACTCCACTATGCTATTCCACTCTGTTTGTTGAGGTGTACAGGAATCAGGGATAGTAGTGCTCAAGCTTTGAAGTATCATAGACCAAAAAAAAAAGTCTACTAGAAGGGAAGCTCTTGGAGAAGTTTTCAGCCATTCATGTTACACGTCTGGTCTCATTTTGTGGATTCAGCATAGCAAAGTATTCCCGTATCAAATCCCACTTAGATATTTTAAAAATAAATACAAGTACTTGCTAATTTTTAGAAAGTACTTCTGAGTCAATGTCATACTTTTTAGAACTAAACTCGTCTGACTCCCTGTGCTGTCATTGGCAGTTTGTGAATAACTCTGTCTTGTCATACAAGACTGTTTATAATAGTGGTACTTACTCCACTGCTCCCAGAGAACCACATTTACTGTTACTATCTATCAAAAGTACCACACATACTTCTTTCCCTGGCCTGATGCCTGCACCTTAGGGAAGCTTGCACCTTACATTGTCGAAGGCTTTCACAGCTGGAGAACGATGGTTGTTGTGGATTTTCCGGGCTGTATCGCCGTGGCTTTGGCATTGTAATTCCTGATCCTGACATTTCGCCAGCAGCTGTGACTGGCATCTTCAGAGGTGTAGCACCGAAAGACAGAGATCTCTCAGTGTCAAAAGTCACAGCTGCTGGTGAAATGTCAGGAACTACAATGCCAAGACCACGGCTATACAGCCCGGAAAATCCACAGCAACCATTGCACCTTACATGTTCCTCCAGCAGCAGCTGTCTCAGGGTGGAAACCAATTGCCAGCCACAAGCCCAATCAAGCAAGGGTATTGCTCGCTTTCCTGAAACATGGGGAAGGGAGCTCAGAAGAGCCGCAGAGTGAGTATCATTGGTTTGCAAAGAGCTACTGAGAGAATACAAGTAAAATATGCCATATTAATGTTAATATTATTGTAACACCCAATTCCCAATATGTATTTGTCCATTTTTTCCAATTCAGTTTTTGCTTATGCCATAATATAATAGAAATTTATTTTATTTATTTTATTTTATCAAATTTATACCCTGCCCTCCCTGCGAATGGCCTCAGGGCAGCTAACAGCAAAGGAAACATTATACATTAAGACCGTATACAATATCTAAAAACATTATTTAAACCTAATTACAATACAAAAGTGCAAAACTGACGCCATAAACAATACAGGCTACAGTAATTATCTAAAAACAAGGCTACAGGGATGGCACAAGCCCAGGATAGCCACCGGTGGAGCATAGGGTGGGGAGCAGGCGGGGGACAATTTGTTAGCTCTCAACCAAAGGCCCCACGGAATATCTCCGTTTTACATGCCCTGTGGAAGCGTAGTGGAATTGTGGTGGTTTTAACCCACCAAGGTAGCTT
The DNA here is from genome assembly GCF_028583425.1 of Eublepharis macularius. NCBI lineage: Eukaryota > Metazoa > Chordata > Lepidosauria > Squamata > Eublepharidae > Eublepharis > Eublepharis macularius. The sequence goes on along the minus strand of NC_072793.1, from coordinate 24,640,924 downwards.
TTTGATCCCTTCTCAAATTCCTTAATTTTACAAGTAATGCAGATTATTTGCTTAAAGCACCTAAATTGAAAGGTCACTTCCCTCCCCTTTCTGCATGTTTTCTGCTGTTGATTTTGTTGTACCCCTCATTAGATATCTTTGCGGACTTTGATATGGCTTCTGAAGTTTTGCTCTCTTGCATCTTGTTCCCTCTTCCTAGTTAATTGGCGTGCTGCCTACCGTACATCAAAGACTGAGCATTTCCTAAAGAGTAACTAGTTAAGCATGAAAGCTAATTGAACAGATGACCTAATTATTGGGTACTCTTCCAGCCATTGCTTTTCCTTTATTTTTTGTAGAGTTTTTGTTTTTAAAGCTATAGCAAATGCTAATTAATGTTCTCAAACAAATCCAAGAGAATTCCCAAAGGATGGGGAGTGGATATTGCAAGGGCAATTTTTTTTAACACTTTAATGCTTACGTTTTGGAAACATGCAGCTTTCCCAACCAAGGTTTGCAGAGTATGTTTTCCCCCTGATAGTTCTGTCTCAAGGTTGACATCTTGAATTTAGTACATGTGAGATTAAAAACACGCAGTGCAAGGCTTGGTAAATCTTTTCCATTTTCCCATATGGGATTATAGCTGTTGTTGTTGGGAGGAGGAGATTGGAAGTTTTGAGATCTCATCATTAGTGAATTCAGAAGACTCGTCAGATTTTGAAACATCAGAACTAGCCACAGAAGTGAAGCCAATTTAAGCCAAAATACCTTCTCTCTAACTAAGAAAAGCAAGATCACATTTTATTTACTTAAGGGTCCAACCCTTTTGGTTTAACCCCAAATGGGAAATCTGTATGCATTCTATTTTGCTATTCAACCCCTGTTCCAACACAGGTTTCCATCCCTGAATTCATTAAATCTTGAGGTAAATTCAGCGATTGGCCTGGAGGTGGAGGTGGAGGGTTAGATTGGCAAACCGGAAGTTGAATAAGGTGTTCTGGGTAATGGCTGGTGTGATGGGCACGTGTATCAACAACAGAGTGTAATGAAGAAGTATTCCATTGGGGACCTGTGACAATGTGTTTGTGGAGAAATGCCTTCCACCCTAGAGACTACACTTATTTTACAATAGTCGGGTCTGCACTCTACCTGTGCACAGGAGCCTGAAAAGTATAAGGGGTGAGTCGTGGATTCCCAAGCACAGAACACGACAGTGCAAATTACATTGGCTGAAGTGAACTACACCAAAGAAAAAAGTAGGAAGAAGTCCTAATGATTCCACAGGGAAAACAAAGCAGCAGGTAAAGACCTCAAAAAACCCATACAATTTATATGAAAAATTAGCTACAGTATATTCTCACATAGAATGAAATATAAAATATTACATGTAGAAATGTCCACACGTATATTTCCATAAAATGAAGAGAGGAGTAATTAGTTTCACAAAATTCTGCAAAAGACACACTGTTCACAGCTGAAGGAGCATAATACATAATACATTAAAAAGTTTCAATGTACCTTACAACCAGTACCATAACTCAGCATAAAAGAGCCAGTTTGATGTAGTGGTTAAGGGTGTGGGACTCTAATCTGGAGAGCCGTGTTTGATTCCCCACTCCTCCACTTGAAGCCAGCTGGGTGACCTTGGGCTAGTCACAGTTCTATCAGAGCTCTCTCAGCCCCACCCACCTCACAGGGTGTTTTGTTGTCGGGATAATAATGACATACTTTGTAAACTGCTCTGAGTGGATGTTAAGTCATCCTGAAGGGTGGTATATAAGTCTAATGTTATTATTAAAATACAAAACGTATAAACTATATGTTTTTACAATGTAAGGAGAGTAGCAATTCTCTATCAAAATATATTAATTCACAGTAAAATAAATGCTAATTCTTGAGTCTGACTTGTTTCAATACTGCTACAAGTATCTTCTTCAGTATGTCTGATAAGAGTGAAAATTCCCCATAGTTTGTTGGAATTAAGACAGGTATTTTTTTTAACACTGATAGTTTCACACTTGGCAGAGAATTAATGTAAATAAATCATCATAGTCACACTTGGAAGTATTACACATATTTTTCTCCAGAGAGCATATGTCATACTCATTTGTATCACATCTTGACTGTAGAATGGTCCGTGGATCTCCAGAGTTCCAGATCAGGTGAGCTGGAAGAACTAAAAAAAAAAATTAAAGGTTTGTGTGGTAAACCATTTTGATAATCTACAAAGACGTTTAGTAACCCAATTTTCAGATCAGGTGACATATTTAAATTTGATTCTATTAATTTCTTGGTTTACCTCCTCTCCAAATTGGCCACAGTTTTAGAGCTCTACCATATGTGGAAGAAAAAAAAACCCCTTGTATTGTGCAGTTGTGCCAATAGAATGGCATGGATGAGATGCTGCCTTTAGAGTAATTTTATAGCGCCTTCTTTTACATTGGGAGAAATTGCTTGAAAAAGTGGTGTGGACCAAACAAAAGACAAAATTTCAAGTTGGAATATCTCTATGATTTTTATTTTGTACTTGATAAATGGTGGGCATTGTTATCAGTAAACCATAGGGATTGTAGTGGATCATAGGTGACAAGCTATTCTCAAAGGCAGGTATAGGGCATGTGCTATATAAAAGTGATATGGCGGTTTATGTCTTAGGTTTGTATAGTGGTACTGCATTTTATGTGTCTTCTTCACTTTTCTTGATATCTAATATTCTAGCTGCAGCATGTTGGGCACACGGGATTGAAAATAAAACAGTAAGTGTCATAATGCCTTTATATAAACCTATATTGCAGCCACATTTGGAATGTTGGATAGAGTTCTTCCTAGTTAGTTTCAAAAAGAACATCACAGAGCTGGAAAAGGTATAGAGAAGGAAAGCAAAAATAGATAAGGATTGGAGCATTTTCCCTTTAAGGAAAGACAGAAGTATTTAGTGGCTTCTTAGTTTAGGGTGAAAGTGGCTGGGAACAAAATGATATTTCTACAGTTGTGAATAACATTGAAAGAATTGAGAGTATCAGCACAATCCGATGCAGAGTTACTTTAGTCTGAGCTCACGGATCTTGTTGGCCTCAGGCTGGAGTAACTGCATACAATTGCACTGTTAGTCCTATAAGACTAGAATTTAGGGTGACTTAATAGAGATGAGCCGCATCAAGTTAAGGACAGACAAAAGAAGGCAGTGATTTGCACAATGTGTTAATTAGTGAAATTCACTACCGTCAGCTGGGGTGGTAGGCACTAGCTTATTAGCTTTAAAAGGGGATTAGACAGATTCATGGAAGATGTGTTTTTCAATGGTTTATTAACCCAGTTAGATGTGAGATTCCTGTGTTTTATTTTGGGGAGGGGGAATGTAACATGAAGTTACTATACATATTCTCCCCCCGCCCCACACAAAAACATACAGTGGATTGGATACAGAGGTTTGTTCATGCAAGCATCAAAATATTCTTTGCTTTTCGCTCCCCTTGGGTCGTGGATGAGAGTCATGTGGAATAATAGCCACGCAAGTCGGTGGGCTGCAGTGAGTCATGGAAAGGGAGTGAAATCCTGCCTGCCTTGCCTGCCTCTTCCTTCTGTGGAATTCTGCTGAGAGAAGAGGTGGGAAGGATCCTTTCCCCACTCCTCATTGTAGGCCCCAATCTACTCCATACAGATACCATGACCCCAGGAATCAACTTTTTCAGATTTGGAAAAGGCAGTTGCAGGAAGGAGAAAGCAGGCAAAAATCCACAAATGTCCGTTCTTCTCCATGGAACCAACCTACTAAGTTTAGAAGCAGGCCCTGAAAGTTTGGAAACTACTATCCTAACCAATCAAGGAAACATTGCCTGTCATCTAAGTTAGCAGAGAAATACAAGGTTATTATTAACAGATGTGGGACACTAGCGGTGGGGATTGGGCTGTGGGAATAGCTACCTTACTGCACATTGGCTCCAATTCAAGACAAGCACTTTTAACAACAACAACAACAACAACAACAACAACAACATTTGATTTATATACCGCCCTTCAGGATGACTTAACACTCACTCAGAGTGGTTTACAAAGTATGTCATTATTATCCCCACAACAAAACACCCTGTGAGGTGGGTGGGGCTGAGAGAGCTAGAAGTTGTGACTGACCGGAGGTCACCCAGCTGGCTTCAAGTGGAGGAGTGGGGAATCAAACCCGGTTTTCCAGATTGGAGTCCTGCACCCTTAACCACTACACCAAGCTGGCTCTCACTACACCAAGCTGGCTTCCTTTTTCAGGAACCCTCCAAATCTAGAGTAATACTAGTTAAGTTGGCTCTTGACCATCACTTGAGACAGTTCGTCTTTAAGCTAATTAGGGTTATTATGGGGGTGGGTGGGTTCATTTTTAGACACAGCAACTGGTTCCTCTTATACTCTTTTCCTCTTTTGAAAGAGGAATTCTCTTTGGTTTGTCATTAATTTATCTTTGAGTTTTTTTCACCATGTAGTAGTGTAGATTTCCTCACCTGTGAATTTCTACCTGTTGTCGTGGCACCGTAATGCAATATAAATGGTAAAAGCAGTCTGATGCAGCAAGGATAAGTTCAAACAAGTTCTGGCTTGTGTTTAATTGGTAGTTTAATAGTTCACCTTTTTCGTTTTTCAATTATACTTGTAGTAAACACATTACTTCTTAGAGATCTAAATTGGATCTTCCTTTTCATGAAGGAGTTGATTTGAAATCGACTCAAATTTCTAAAAAAAGAGAAATTGAAAAGAATTCCTAGATTTCAGGGAGAAATTTTGAAAAGAGGAATTCCACTGAGCAACCCTAAATCTAATACAATGACAAATGGGCATTACCACTGTATTTTATAACAGACTATTGAGATTTTATTACAAAATATATTTCAGTACTCATTCTACATCTTTTCACAACTGTGAAAAAAGTTTGCAGTTAGATAGTATATTGCCCAGAACAGCTGCGGCTCAGGAGAAATGAAGTTCGAAAATTGAGCTACTCGTTACTACTCTTGTTCAGGCATTCTACAGCAATGACCTGTCATCCTGGAACTAAATCAAGAAAATTGCAAAATCAGTTCAATAGGGAAATCCACCGGGTTTTGCTATCCTGCTGACAAATGCAAGCTCCGCAGACAAAGTGACCTTGGAGAAGAAGAATCTGGGGCAAAGGGGAAATTGGTGCCAAAGTCTACGAGGATAGAGCAAACAACCACAGTCATTGCTCTCCAATGTGTTTGGGCGAGCCTCTCTTGCTTAAGCAAGTGAATGTTCTTGCAGTAATGGAAATGGGAATTTTGGAGAAAGCATAAGAGCTTTGAAAAGACATTTAATGCAAGCTGCTCAGGTTGGATTTGCAGTACTGACCTGTTCATGCCTTGCAGTTCTCTTTGGATAAATAGTTGAGCCACCGCAATGCTAGGTTGAAATTCCCAGCTGATATTCACTAGTAAAGCTTTGATAATGGGTGTATATGTAGTACACATTTTTTTTAAAAAAATCCTAATGTATTCTTTGAAAAGCTAGTATGTACTAGTTGATATATTCCCTTCTAGGTGGCTTTTAGTAGCCCCTTTGACTGAGCTAATCAATGGTAGTCTTTGAGCCTATGAAAGCTAACGTTCATGTTATGGTCATTGCTTCTCAAATGAAGATCATTTGTGGTTAAATCTGCTACCTGACTGTTTTCCAAATAAAAAACAAACTTTGCTTTTAATGAATTGAACAAAATAACCATGTTTTGTAGAGCTCAGAACTGCAACAATGGATACTTGTATCTTATACCAGACCTCTGCGTAGACATTGATTCCTTATTCCGAGCAGATTAAAGGTACCAGTTTACATCTAGGAACCCCGTAAACAACAGTTACTTTCGCATCAGATACAATCAATCTGGTATAATGATTATTATTCCACCTCACAGCTGATAATGTAGTTCAGTGTTTTTACTTTGTATATCAACACTGAAAGGGTGAGAAAGTCCATCTTCTTACCCTGTAAACTCTGTGGTTTTGTAGAGAAAAGATTGATTTAAATGTGTAAATGGTTCACTACGCTGAATTAAGGATCTAAAACTGTAATGTCATAAGTCATCTAATTATGGAGTTACTATTGTGTCCTTTCTAGTGGTCAGAGATAGCAATGGATTGATATCCAATCAAGATTTTCACCTGAGAGGTCATGTTTTTATGGCCACCGCACTCTACGTTGGTGTTTTTCGGTTTTAATGAGGATGTGCTGAAAGAACCAGCATCAAAATGACTTCTTGAAAGGGCTAAGCAACTCTGCTGTTTAAATCGGATTACCGTTTTTCTGTAATTACTACCCAGCCTCTGAGTGACCTATTTAAATAATGCTTTGTCTTTTTGTACAGAGAAAGGACCTACAATGAAGGGAGATGGAAGGGTAAAGAATATGTTTTGCTAGGGTTCTACTTGAGGGTGATCTGAGTGCAGTTTACCCTGCTAGGAAAGGGATATACAAGCTATGATGTTTTTCTCTGCTGTGGAAAATCCCAGATAAGTTTGCTGCCTAATCCTGTGCATGTTTATTCAGAAGTAAGTTCGTTGATTGTAGTGAGATTTACTCCTCAGTAAGTGTGCATAGGACTGTAGCACATATATTTCACCTTTTCGTTATACTTAGAACCTGGGAATTGGAAAGATTTGTTTAATCCAACCCAGTCTCATGAATTTGCCAGTTGCACTATAACAGACAATTTCCCCTTTAAAAATCTTTCATGGTACATGGATCTTCAACTTCCGTGTATCTCCAGCCATCCTGAGAGGAAGCTTTTTTCTGAAAGGCATTGGAAAACTTTGCTGTGTTGCTTTTTGAATCGTTACTTTCTTTGTATTCACATGTGGGCCTTACTGGTCAGTTGCCCTCCAAGGCCGTTTTCACACTACTAACCTGCTTCCGTAACATTGCAAAATGTTGTGCAAAAACCACAGGAGACACTATCTTCCGCATTTTTTGCGACATTTTGCAGCGTTACAGAAGCAGGTTAGTAGTGTGAAAACGGACTTGAAAAGTTGATTCCCTTGGTAGCTTCCACTAAGATTCCATCAACTGGGCTACATCACTTAGCACATAAAAATATAGCCTACTTGAGTGTGGTGGTTGAAGCGTCAAACTGGAATGAGACCCAGGTTCGGATTTGCCTCTACCGTTGAAGTTTGCTGGGTAGCCTTGGGCCAGTCACCCCCTCTCAGCCATGCAAGGTTGTTGTGAGGATAAAATGGAGGAAGAGAGAATGAAGTTGCAAGTTGCTTTGGGTCCCATTCACTTATGGCAGGGCTGGACAAATCCCAGGGGCCAAGTTGCCATGACTCCTAGAAATGTCCTTTCAGCAGTGATTTTGTTGTAGTGTTCGTAAGTATCAGAAGAACTACAAAGGACTTGATTCAATGAGTTTTTCCACTGATGAAAAATGGAGGAAGGGGGTCCCCTTGACCACCAAAGAGGCTGTATTTGGGATCATGGGACCTGCATGAAAAATAGCCATATGGTATAGGGTCTGTAATAAGAAAGGGAATTGGCGGCAATTGAACAAAAATGCTGGCTGCATCCAACCTAAAACTAATTTACTATTTCACGTCAGATTTTTTTGTTGTAGGACATAAAACAATACAGTAGAAAAGAGCAAGAGTCCAGTAGCACCTATAAAACTAAAATTTGCGGTAGGGTATGAGCTTTCGTGAGCCACAGCTCACTTCTTCAGATACATTTACTTAAGATTCTTGTCATACTTGTTTGTATGGTGTTTACATTCCCCCATGGGCCAGTAATGACTTGGTGCTTGCACATGGGGACTACCTTTACCTTTACATTCAGCAGTGGTGGATAAATGGATTTCTTAACCAAAGGCTTTCTACACTGGCTCCAAGCAATAATGGAATTATGAGAAATTGGGGAGAAGTTAGGCTAGAACCAACGAAAATTTGTCAAGGGCTGGCTTATGGTGATACACAATTTCCTCTATGTTATGTTCCTGCTGTATACTGGCAGAACATCACTGTAGTGTTTCTAGCATATTTTGCTCTTCTTTCATTTGTTTATCATTTTTTCTTATTCCTCTCTGTCATTCAATTCTACTGAGCACATTCTGACATCTTTTTCTTTCTATGTTGCCACCTCCTCCAGCCCTACTACTAGTACTAATGCATTCAGCCAGTTGCAAACACAGCTGTTGGATCCTGAAGCACACCCCAGTTAGTGTTTTCTCATGGGGCTGGTGCATCTTGCAGTCCGAAGAGGTAAAAATAACTCCTCACTGAACTGTGTTTCTGCTTCAAGCTGCAGTCCTGCAGCCTGAACTGAACTTACAGTACTGATGAGTTTACATTTAGGAAATGAGGAGCCACATGTAGTCTGAAACTTTAAAGGGCTCTTAAAATAGAAAAATATAGGAAGAAAGGTAAAATGACACAGCTGCGTGGCAATTAGGCAGTCTACTGACTAAGATTTTAAGGCTGTGTCCTCGTGTGTACTCAAAATCATGTTGCAGCCGTTTTATGATGTAACCCTTCGAGGATCCTAAACTGTCAGAGGAGACAGAGTAATGAAACAAAATAAATATATCCTGTAGGTTTGCTTTTATCCTATGTTTTTAAGAACTGGAAAAATATTTACCCTGTCAGCCTTTGAAAAATTGCTTTTGTGATCTCAAGTAGAAAGGTAGAACTTAAGGGCAGCTGGGGAGAAGGCTGCAAAATTCCCATACCCCTCCCAGCCATGTATTATAGTAGCTCTAGAAACCTGCGTGGACAACAGAATGAGTTCGTTCTTCCACGCTATAGAAAAAAAGCATGATAATTAAGAAAACGTCAGGGTTTTAGCCACTTTCGGGTTATGACTCTTAGCTGTGCCCTACTACACGTTGTAATCAGTTTTGGTTAAAAAAAAAATCAGAGCAAGATAATAATATCTTTGTTGTTCTGAGGTCATGCTTTGATGTCTCATTGTTCAGCCCGTGGCAATCAATGAGACTAAACAACTAAATGAAATCCAGCCCTCAAGTCATAGTTATGGCAACTCCTGGTGGGGGAAGAGACTAACAGAGGTGGTTTGCCTACCGCAGCAACCCTGGTCTTTGTTGGAGGTCTCCCATCCAATTACTAGCCAATGCTGACCCTGCTTAAATAGGACTTTGGTAATGTTTATTACTGAGGCACATGGACATTGTGCTCATTGAAGTAGTGTGTGTGTGTAAATAGAATTATTAAATAAATGTTTGCTTTAACATATGACTGGTAATTGAGAGACACATGAATGTAAACCATTGGCAAAACCAGGCCAAAGATTCGCTAAGGAAAAAGGATATCAAGGATAAGCTGTTTACCTTCATATGCCCTTCAGTTTCTGGCCACATGCTAAGCAAAGTTCCTTCCTTCAGCAAAAAGAAACAAGTACTGAGGTAGTGCCAATAAAATATTATAATGATGTTCTCTGTTTACTGCAGATCCTTAGGAATAAAATTTTGCAGGTAGAAACTACAATCATTGAGGGAGAAATCTGTCATCTCAAAAGACCCCCTCCAGGCACTTACAACTAGGGATCCAGAAGTCCTTGAGTTGGTCAACAAGCTAAATATTAATGAGATTTCCTTCAGTTGTTTTCTATCAGGCTTGTGAACTCAGTAAGTGATTCTCAGCCATTCTATCAAAACTAGTCCTTGAAACCATGAGATACTGGGATCACTGCACCTTTCAAGATAAATATTTGTTAGAGCAGATGAATTCTTAATGCCGCGAAGCCTCTCTGATGGGGTTAGGGAGTGTTACATAACATACCGTCAGCCAAAGGCTACATATGCTGTCCTCCAAATAGGCAACTCATCCTCTTGCACTGCATTTTGCAATCACGAAATGTCCTGTTCCGTTCAGGTGTGTGGAACTTTTGAATGTCTTGAAAGCTGACGCAAGTTCAAGTTTCCCAGACTCTTTACTGGAGAAAGCGGAAGAGGCTGTGCACAGGATTTCTTGAAACTAAATTGCCATAAATCACTTTGAGAATCTTGAGTTCTGAAGGAGCAGAGGAACAAAGCTTGAGCTATTAGTGGAACATGTAGCTTATCATTAAAACGACTGCAACATCGAAATCCTTAGAGATTGGCAAACATTTGATTCATTTCAGGAAAAACGGAGGAGTTGTGCCGTGTTTAAGGTGTTTCTGAAGTCTGTAATCAGATCAATACAGACCTTTAATTTTCCTATATTTGTTAATGTTCTTTGAAAGAACTGACTCTTATAGTTCCTTGAAAGAGAGTCGTACAAAAGGTTGCCCCACTGCTTTAAAATAGTGGAGTAATTAGATCAGCTTGCTGTTCATAGGGAAAAGCAACAGAGAAATTTTCTCGACTACTTCTTTGAAGAACACAAGGAACTCCTTGTCCACTAGGCCAGCATCCCATTTTACACAATGGCTATTTGGTTGCCAGCAAACAGGGCATTGAAGCCAATGAAACTTCCCCTGGTGTTGCCAGGGCCTCCTAGCACTGGTATCTATAGGTTTGCAGTCCCTTGCATTCCTACCTATAACCACTGTAAAGAGCCTAAGCATTAAGCAACATTTTATTAACATATTCATATGTTTATATAACTGAAGTTTTTAATAGGTCCTGACCACTTTTATTATCTGCACTATATCGTTTCATAGCATTCAAATAAATAGTTAAAGTTTCTTTTCAGAAAACGCTTAGCATTTGCCAGTTTAATGTAGTGCCTGGCGTGTCACCGTTTGACTAGAGAGTCTGTTATGTATTCTGATGTAGAAACAGTAATTATAGTCAGTATTAAAAAGTGCTGTAATTGCCAGTTTAGGAATAACGTGCAAAGATAAATATTATACTGTTAATAATTACATTCAATACAAAAGTGTTCTATCAAGACATTAAAATAGAAAAAAAGAGAGTAAGAGCAATCAGTGGCTATATCTTAATAACTTTACTTTGGACACATGGAGCTAGTTGTACAAGTCTTTGGATCCCAGCCCAAAATGTTCAAATCGCTCTATCAAGCAGCGCTAGCTGTCTTGAAATTTCATCCAGGCGAACACCTCTGGAGTGGCTTTTCGCTTAATGCTGAAAAGTACAACGTTGCTGAGGATCTGAAAATCTGGTACCATTATGCATTAGGGAAGAAAGTGAAATACTTTGAATGTTCTTAATTCAATTTGTTCCTCAAGACTTCTTTTATGAGATTTCCTCGAGACGTGTCTTATGAGATTTCATCTATGTCATTAACTCTGAGGTCTTCTCCATTTCCAGAGGTTGAAACTACAAGTAATGCTAACTAGCTTAACAGTGAAATCTTAAGCAGATAGAACAAGATAGGCAGCCGTGTTAGTCTGTCTGTAGCAGTAGAAAAGAGCAAGAGTCCATAGCACCTACAAGACTAACAAAATTTTTGGTAGGGTATGAGCTTTCGTGAGCCACAGCTCACTTCTTTAGATACCAGTATCTGAATTTTTAAAACCAGTGTGTGGTATTTTATATTTACTTATATGTCTATAAGTTCCTTTTGGTGTATATTGTTGGTTTAAAACATCCTTCTTTTCCCTTTTGTTGTTGTTGTTGTTTGGGTTAGAGCCTTTATTCTAATAACAACCTAACTCCTTGTCAAATTTCTGTTCTGTAATCAGGATGTTCTCTACGTCTACTGGGGGCGGGGGGGAGTAAACATCCAAAGCATTTACTTTTACTTTGAATTCTCACTCTCTTAGATAATTAGTTGCACTCATTTAAGCAAGATTTCCCTCTGGGTTTGCAGTCTGAGTGGATGATCTAAAGAGAATTCAAAAGCATATAAAAAAGAAACTTGTTTTATTCCTTATAAATGTAGATTAATTTAATCTGTAATTTGAGATGATTGGAAGTTATAACAAGAAGTAGTTCTGCCTGCTTCATCCCTCAGGCATCTAAATGTTAACATCATAATCTGGTTAGCCACATATCTCACTTAGGCATGTAGAAAAGCTTAAAACACTGGACTACTACTGTGTGTGTTGCTAGCATTGAAGAACAATTACTCTTCCAAACTAAATCTGAAATTGGTGTATTTTATGTATATGGTGCTTTTTTGAAGCCTGTTGACTGAATTATGTTAAACCTTGTGGCCTTTTGTAAAACTTTCACCTCCCTCACTATCCTCACTTCCCTCACTTAGCTAAATTCAAGGTTTAGTGCAGTGCTTAACCCTCACAATACTTTAGATATTGCATCAAACAGACCCCACACTACAGCAAAAACTAAAAGAAACCAGGTAGCTCTCTCAGTCATGGCTTAGCTACTAAAAATATTAGACCTTAAGAGTAACTTTCCTTGAAAATGCAGGAAAAACAAGAGTAAAAAGTGTAATCAGGGTAAAAAATCACCCTCACTGAAAACGTCAAAATCCCACAGAAATGTAATTGGGGTCAGATTGACCCCACCATTTTAAATACAACCAAAAAAGAGTATCACGATATCAGGTAATACAGTAGCCATTCCACCATTTTTAAAGCATAAGACATAGTTGGGTATCTGTAAAACTGTTTATTTTAAACAAAGCAATAATTTTTAACTTTTACAATACAGAAATTTAATAACAGTGCAATGTGGAATAACAAAATAAAAAGTGAGGTAAAAGGTGACGCAGCTAGAATTTTTTAAACAAATAATTGCCTCCCAAATTACTCCATTGGGTGTTTGGATGTTTATTCTACCAACCAACCCTTCACCCCGCCCCCCCCCCCCAATCCTGCCATCTCCTATGTCACATCCTTGAATAACTGCTGAGGTTCTAATGTTTGTTTCTGTTTTTCTGAAGGTGTGAATCTTCTTGACAACTGCAGGAAAGGGTTATATAAACGAGGTGACTTTGCTATAGACACTGGCTCTGTGGGAATGGAGTCCTTTGACCTTGCTGTATACACTTCCAAAATGAGAAAGCTGAACTTGGTTTTCAGAGATGGACTGCAACCTATTACTTCAGCATATCCCCAGATTAAGATGTTAAAACCCCACCGAAATGTAATTTGGGTCAAATTGACCCCACCATTTTTAAAGCATGTGACACAGTTGGGATTTTGAGGAGGGACAAGAAATCAAGTGGGCATATAACAGATCCTTGCAATGGAAAGGACTATTCTCTTCCTGCCAGTTACAGGGTTAACAAAAAGGAGAAATATCTGCACCCTTTCTCCTAACCCTCTGTATAACAAAGGGAAACAATCAACTCAGTCAGCAGATGGCTAGAGGCCAGCTAACGTTCCAGTCTTGAAGGAGCCCTTCAGCCTGGAAATGTGAAGAGCTTGGAAGGATGACTGCAAACATGTCCAGGCTTGTCTTGCAGGGGACAGAATGACCCCGCTTTACAGAACTGCAATACAGTTTGATTTGAGCTTTTCCATATGGCTATGGGACATAAGTAAAGCTTTGATGAAGCATAAACATGGGGTTTTTACATGCTGCCATTATCTACGTTACAATTCTGGTTACAAAGACTGGTTTTCCATTGGGGTATTTTCAACCCCGAAATCTGAAGTTGGTGTCAACCCCCAAAGCTGAAGGTGTGATGTTTTTTTCACAACAAATATCTCTATATAAAAAATTCTGGAGAGACATTTTAGTTTCCACTGTTTGCTCCACCTTCCTATATCAAGAAGATCTTTAGATCCATGGCACCAACAGACTCTTCAAGCCCAGATTGACAGGGCCATGAAAGTAGGATCCACATACACTGTGAGCAAATCTTGTATGTGTAAGTAAAATCATAGAGATCCTTGGACATTGTGTAGCCAACAAAAGGATCAACAAAAGGATCTGACTGCGTGGGTTAAAGTTACATCCAGAGGAGGGAGTAACTTTAATTCTGACCAAAGTAACGACCCCCTCAGAGGAGGTTCTCAAGTTAACATTAGTGTCAAAATATTATCATCTTATTATCTGTTCCGGATGTTCCTCAGACCTTCATCCTGCAGGTGTGAGCATTGCATCTGGTGCTCAGTTTGTTGCCTCTGTCTCACTCAGGGCCAAACTACAAGTGACGAATGACACAGGTTGGACACTTGTCAGCTTCCCTCAAGTTTTGATGGGAAATGTAGGCAGCTTGGCGGAATGTTGGACAAGCGACAGTTGAAAAGTCCATTGGACAACAGTTGGAGAGCCAAGCTGCAAGACCAGGACGCCTACATTTCCCATCAAAACTTGAGGGAAGCTGACAAGTGTCCAACCTGTGTGATTTGTCACTTGTAGCTTGGCCCTCAGATTCCAGCACTGCCGCTGTTCTGTCCCATCTCCTTAGTTCCTCCCACATTTTGGCGTCTTGCCGTTGTTGTGCTGCTCTCCTGGGCCTTCTTCCCATTGTGTACTACCTACCCCTCAGCTTCCTGACATCCCTGCTGCTGTCCCTTGGACCCGTATAAAGTTTATTCTAGCTTTTAGTTTCTCTCTCAAACTCTATCTTGTTTGTCAGCATTCTGTTCCTGAGCCTTTCCTTGCAGCCGTTAGAATATTTGTGACCACTACATGCCATCAAAGCAGCTCAGCCAGTGGGGAAGAAGGAGCATCACAGCAGCTCCGTAAATTCATTAACCTTTCTGTCAATGCATTCAATGGTTTGGGGTGTTTGTGTTGGCAGCAGCTCACAGACAGGCAATAGACAGTTTTTAATCTATTTTAATGTGTAAAATTATATTGTTCGTGCTTTTGAAAAGTTTGGGATTATGTGGCAAGATGTGAGTTGCTTTGGAGAGAGCGATATTACATTGCACAAGGCAGGAAGGGAGACAGATTTCTCTGCTTCATCCTTTGGGAATGTAAGAACAGCCCTCTTGGATCAGACCAGTGGTCTGTGTTGTCCAGCATCTTGTTCCTTACAGTAGCCGACCTGTTACCCTGGAGGGCCAATGAACAGGGCAGAGACCAAAGCCTTCCCTTGATGTTGTCACCTAGCACTGGTATTCAGAGGTACTCTAGGCATCCTGGCTACTAGTCATTGGTGGACCTGTCCTCCATTCATATTATCTAATCCCTCTTCAAATGCTAGTGGCCACCACTATGTCCCTTACCCATGAATTCCACCATTTAATTACTCATTGAGTGAAGAAGTGCGTCCTTTTATCAGTCCTGTGTTTCTTGCCCATCAACTTCATTGAGTTCTAACTTAATACTATGAGAGAGGGATAAAAACTTTCTCTTAACCATTTTATCTTCCCTCTTCATAATTTTATAAACCTTTCTCGTTTTCCTCCACTCCCTGCTTGTCAGTCTTCTGCACAGAAAAGCCTGAGTCTTTTCCTCATATGAAAGATCTTCTGACCTACTAATCTTGGTTGCTCTTGTCTGCACTTTCCCAGCTCTGCATTATCACATGCGAGGGCCAAACTAAACATGGCAGCATTCACGGGAACAGCTGCGGAGAGGGGATTTAAGCACTTGAAAAAGTGGGGGGAGCCCAAGAGCATCTCAGCCCACCATGTGTGGAACCTCACATTGTAAAATCACTTTAACATGGCAGTGGCATCTAAGGTGTGAATTGTGAATGCTGTCATATTTAGTTGGGCCCTCAGAATGGGTGAAACCCTCTTTGTTGGTCTAATTGAATAGGGCTATTAGAGATCAATTTTCAGATAGTTATTAATGGTCCATACTTCTTTAAAATTGGGTCATGCAGGGGTCATTTCGTAGAAAAAGAGCAGGAGGAACTCATTCGCATAACTCATTAGCATATGCCACACCCCCTGACATCACCAACCCTGTCTGTTTTGCACCCAAATCTGGCCATTCAGGGCCGAAATTGGGCCCAAAATGGCAAAAGGGGGACGAAAATGGCCGAAAAGGGGCCCAAAATGGTCAGGATTAGGCTGCTGCTGAGCAGGAGAGTGATCTACCACCTGACGGAGGCCTGATCTGGGCTGTTATGGCCACAATCCAGGCTGAAATGGGCCCCAAATGGCTGAGTCAGGTGGGCGGGGCCAACTGACATGTGACCTCTTTGGGGAACTACCAGAACTGTGTTCCTGCGCGTTCCCCCTCAAAATGAGCCCTGGGGTCATGAAAAATATTAGCTGAATAATGTGTAGAGCTACCTGCAGGAATCCTAATGCATCAGATCTGGTGACCAAAAATACTTACTTTTTATACCAGAATCTTTTAGTAGAGCATTATCTCTCATTTTAAAGGCTAGAAACCAGATGAAAGTTGAAGAAGATAGTAATAGTATAATAAGATTATAATGTAGTATTAATATACTATTATGATTATGTGTGTGTGTGTATAATATAAGTGTGTGTTTCACACTTCACACATTTCATAACATAACACTTTCACATGGTGTGCATTAGATAGTAAATTCAGTCTTTAGTATATTCAGATTTTCTGTAAGGTCAGGGCGTGGGAAACCAGAATATTGAACGAGTCATAGGGTTGCAAGGTATTGGCTGTTCTATCACAACTAAAATGATTATGTTATGTACTACCGCTTTCTTTTTCTTCTGCAGTTAAATGCATGTGTTTGGAGCAACTCGTGATAACATACGCAAATTAAAATTTGCAGACCGCTATTAGCATATTTCCTTTTCAATTCAGGCTACTATGTGGACATTGAAACTCTTGCGTAGAACTGCTGATCTTGATGTACTTCGCTGATTCCTTCTGTCCTCTGTAGTCCCCTAATCTGCCATCACAGTGTTTCACCAAAAGAAATGAAAGGGAGCATCAATCGTGAATTACGATTTCATGAAACTCTTGCATAAATCAGCTTTTGTCATCTCCGAAGAGAACACATTTATTAGCATTTTTGTAACATCAAAAGGAAGCAGTGCTTTGTATGTAAGGCACAGTTTGTCCCTAAAATGTTTGACATCATCTATTTTGATTTTCTGATCAAATGGCTTCATTTTAATCTTGTCTGGGATTTCTTCTTTTCCATTTGATGCTATTTCATCATAAAGGGATGCCTTTATGTTTTCATATTCAAGAAGCTAATTTTAATTAATTTTTTTCTGGAAGATTTATTTAGAAATAAAGTGAGTAAAGCTGTGAAAACCTCTTGGCAAGAGAAAATATAGGAGGTCTGGTGTGATTATAGTCTTAATTTTCTCTGACTGTTTGGTATATTTTGTTCAATCACCTTAGATGAATGTTTATTGCGTTAGTGTTCAGTAAGCATTAGCGGTCATAGGTAGATGCACTGCTGGAAGTAATCACCATTCCACTAGAAACAACTAGCTTTTCAAAGGTGAGTGTATACAGGGCAGAATTTTGCACAAGGATGTCACAGTACTGATTTGTGCCACTTTAGAGTCTAAGGCTTGTTCTGTTTTCCGTTAATCACTGCTGGTGTTGGTAGGACAGAGCTCAAGTTGAGGTGAGTTGCTTTGGAGGGCTTTTTTGTGTATGAAGTAGGGAAAAATATGTATTTTACCATGAGGTTCTCTACCCCTGCTGTTTTGTGTTTACTGCTGCTGTATTGATATGATCCCTACTTAGGTACAGTCTTGATAATACAGGCATTACAGAGTCAATACAGTTTTCATGTGATATGAGTCCTGGGAGTGGGGAGATGCAGGGCCGGATCGACGGGGGGGCAGGGGGGGTAGTCTGCCCCCAGCACCGCCAAAGAGGGGGCGCCGGGCGCAGTTGCCAGCCCCAGGAGCGCGTTGCCAGCCCCGGGAGCGCGCCTGGGGAAAGGCGAATGGCACGGGCGGTATCCCAGCCACCCGCGCTGCCTTTTGCCTTTCCCGCCGGACAAGGGGCAGCCGGCTTGCGGGAAAGGCAAAAGGCAACGTGGGTGGCTGGGAGGCCGCCCGTGCCGTTTGCCTTTCCCCAGGACAAGGGGCGCGTGGCAAGCCGGCTGCCCCTTGTCCTGCGGGGCAGGTGAATGGCACAGGCAGCCTCCAAGCCACTCGCGCTGCCGCCAGCTCTGTGGCGCGCCGGGAGAGCCAGCTTGCTGCGGGGGTGGGGGGCGCCCCAGCGTGAAGATGTCACGGGAGTGACGTCATCACGCAGCGCCAGGAGCACGTGCGCGCTATGCGCGCGTGTAGAGCCTGACTACGGTTGCCCTGGGCGTTGGCAACCGTAGATCCGGCCCTGGGGAGATGACTTCTGCCTGGTGACCATAGTTGACCTCCTGCTGGCAACCCTCTTGTCCTTCCGCCACTCTGTGCAGCAGGAGGGGAAAAAATCACTGGTGTTGCATGCTCCACGACATTACTTCCAGGTAAGCCATTGAGTTTCCATGATTCCAGACCTTCCCAATGTCCAATACCCACCAAATTTGCTGGGGACATAGTCTTAGCTGTCTGAAGACCCCCCAAGACCCCCACAACTGCTCCGTTGCGCCCTATGATGCAAGTTATAGAAAAGGGGATTATGCACAGTTTTCTCCAAAACACAAATCTCCCACAGTTTCTCATGCCGTCTGTCCAAAGAAGGTCCTGCTGGATCTGACCAAAAGGCAGCAATCAGGCTTTCGATATGATGTCTAACGACCTCCTTCCATTTTAGTCCCTCATGCTCCCAGCCTATATACCATGCCCATATAATATTTCCATCTGCCCGCTCATCTTCTCCCTGTGTTCAGTTTTCTGTAATCATTCTTTATATTACATGATCCTCTCCCCATTTCCCTTTGTATTTCCTTTCTACCGCGTCCTCCCTTCCTTGTATTGCCTCAGTTTTTAAAGTTGCTTTCTTTCAATTTCTTCCATTCTGAGCTGAAGAGTGTTGGATCAAGACTGAAATTTACTCATTGGTTATATTGACCAGTCTGCCTCTGGCTTCTCCCATTCCTCTGGCTTCTCCCATTCCTCTGGCTTTAGTATGAAGTGAGATTTCTGCCAAAAGACTGTGCAATGGCAGCTTTTGAGAAATGCTGCTCTTGAGAAATTTAGTGACCATATGTCACTTGTAAAGGACACTTAGTAGGATTTGCACATACCTGGCGTGCTGCTAGTTTCGTGCACATGTCTCACTCATCTCTTCTCATGCTGAGAATCTGAGTTGGAAACTAACTCTGGGTACCCATGATGGGGAAATGCAGGTGCATGGGTTAGCTGGGGGGGGGGAAATCATCCCACCCCACCACGATTCTAAACCAAAGTATAATACGGGTTTAGAATTACGGGGTTGGGGGAGGGACTTTTCTGTCTCCATCCAATGTATGTGCGTCTATTGGGTTTATGAGATAATCCCGCAGAGCCACTCTGTCAAAACATGCCAGTGAGATTTGGCTTTTAATATACATTCACTGATGTATTATTTTTTTCCCTTTGTCAGTCTTATTTAATGGTGTTAAACAATTTTTGGACTAATTCCTTTTATCGTATGAAGCGTATAAGAGGAAACCTGACATGATTTTGAACTCACCGTAGTCAATGTATTGTCGAAGGCTTTCACGGCCAGAGAACGATGCTTGTTGTGGATTTTTCGGGCTGTATAGCCGTGGTCTTGGCATTGTAGTTCCTGATGTTTCGCCAGCAGCTGTGACCGGCATCTTCAGAGGTGTAGCACCAAAAGACAGAGATCTCTGTGACACTGTGACACTGAGAGATCTCTGTCTTTTGGTGCTACACTTCTGAAGATGCCAGTCACAGCTGCTGGCGAAACATCAGGAACTACAATGCCAAGACCACGGCTATACAGCCCGAAAAATCCACAACAACCATCACTGTAGTCACACTAATATTTTAAATCAATTATATTGGTGCTGCATAGTCAGCACTTCGGTTCCTGTTGCCTTGTGAACTCAGTTCAGGAAGCTCATTTTGACCTATAAGGACATAAACATCTTGAGTTCCAGATACTTTATAGACCACTCTTTTTCATATGGCCTATTGGGCCCAATAAGATTGATTGAGATCATCCCCTTTACATTATCATCTGTACATTAGTTAACTAGTAGGATAATAAACTTGATGATAATTCACAATTATAAGATTCCCTCTCAATTCTGGCTGGGTAGGTAAGTCAGAAGGCAATAATTTTATTAGACTTCCTTTGTTTTATTTTTTTTCCCCATTCATTTTCTCTATTTTCTTAACATGTTCCTTCCCCTCTGCCTTCAGGCTGAGGTGGGATAGAAACATTAATAGCTATGTGCTAATGGTAACAGAGGAGAAATGTGAGACTGTGGTGATGTTAGTAAAGAGTCCAGTAGCACCTTTAAGACTAACCAACTTTACTGTAGCATAAGCTTTTGAGAATCACAGCTCTCTTCGTCAGATGCAGCTGTGATTCTCAAAAGCTTATGCTACAGTAAAGTTGGTTAGTCTTAAAGGTGCTACTGGACTCTTTACTATTTTGCTACTTAGGGGTCATTTTGTAGAAAAAGAGCTGGAGGAACTCATTAGCATAACCCATTAGCATATGCCAAACCCCTTGACATCACTGGAAGTGTGTCATTAACATAACTGGTTTGCAAATACCACACCCCCTGACATCACCTATCCTGGCTTTTTTGGATCCAATCCTGGCCATTCAGGGCCGAAATTGGGCCCAAAATAGCAAAAAGGGGCTGAAAATGGCCAAAAAGGGGCCCAAAATGGTCAGGATCGGGCTGCTGCTGAGTTGGAGAGTGATCCACCACCCGTCAGAGCCCTGTTCTGGGCTGTTTTGGCCCCAATCCAGCTTGAAATGGGCCCAAAATGGCCGAGAGTCAGGTGGGTGGGGCCACCTGACGTGACCTCTTGGGGAACTGCCGGAACTGCATTCCTGTGCGTTCCCCCTCAAAATGAGCCCTGTTGCCTCTACAGACTAACATGGCTAACTCCTCTGGATCTGTGGTGATGTTGAGTCTGCAGTATGAAAGAGAAATGGGGGCCTGGCTCTCACTATATGGTGGCCTGCAGCAGTAGAGTTCCTCTGAGAAAAGGCAATGCTCAGATACTGATATTTGCCAATATTCACACCCTACCATGCAAAGGCACCTGACAGGGATTCTTTCCAAAGATCTTGAGGTTCTTTGGGTTCAGAATTTGGGTTTTTGTTGCAGTATATACAACTATTATGTTTACAATTTATTTAGTGACTGTGGCAGGTGATGCATAGAATGCACATGGCACGACTCTGACCTGGGAATGTACTGGTTGAGACTATCTGTTCTCATTTTCTCTTATTTTCTCTGAGTTTGTAATGGTCTTCCATTGCAATAATTATGTTCCAGGAAGAAATAGTAGTTCTAATGATAACATGAAAGGCAGTCTATATAATTATATTATCTTCCAAATTCTTTTGAATTTAATGTTGTGACATCCATTATTGTTTCCTTGAGTAAAAATGAAGACTGGTACATGCAGCGTTCTCTTCTCTAGATGCCTTTTTGTTTCCTAAAAGCTGTTCATTAGTTGGTGGTCTGGTAGAGGTATAATGCTGGCAGTCTGTTTGCAAATCAAAGACAGCCTTAGGTCATCTTCTCAGAGTCTACATATGCACACAGATCAGCCATGCTTAACACTGAGCATGATTCCCTCATAAATGTAATAACAATAATAGCATAATAATAACAATGTGCTTATATAATACTCTTCTTTTTTTTTTTGAAAAATTTTTATTGGGTTAGAATCCATTATTTCCACATTTACATTCAATTTTCCCCAATTTTTTCATCTCTAACCCCCTCCCTTTCCCCCCCCTTTTTGTTGACTTCCAACAGCTTTCCAACCCTTTGTCCCCTTTCCCTTACTTTTATTAGCTTCCTCTATCTAAAACAAATATATATTCTCCATTATTCTAAGCAGTACATCCTTAACTATTTTTAACATTATATGCCCAAACTGTAAGTCTTTGTTTCCATCTTAGATAAACAATTTATCCCAATTTTTCAATTTCAGATATTTCTATATATCATAAACCATATAGATCATACATTCGTTTATATCAAACAATTTGACTTATTCTCTATATATATTACTCATTCTATCTTTTTATAATAGTTCTATATATCTCTCCTCACGTAGTCAATCAATTTGACCCATCTATATCTTCAGACATTCAGTTTGGTACAAAACTTATCAGAAAAAAAGAAAATATTGTTAGTTAATCGCTCCTTATATTTAGTCCTTATAATTAATTATTTTCTCTATGTTCTGTTTGTTAACCTATATATATCTATATATATGTCAATCTATTAATCTGACTGCTTATTAATTCACATTTATCTCTTCTCCCCCCGGTAAAGTCTCCCCCCTCTACTTCAATACTTCAGTAGTTCTCAAACTGCCACAGTTTTCCTCCCACCTCCCATTTCTTCTCC
Source organism: Eublepharis macularius (assembly GCF_028583425.1). NCBI lineage: Eukaryota > Metazoa > Chordata > Lepidosauria > Squamata > Eublepharidae > Eublepharis > Eublepharis macularius. The sequence goes on along the minus strand of NC_072793.1, from coordinate 24,618,725 downwards.
AGGTATTGTTTCAGCTTCTCCCAGTCTGTGTTGAACTGCCCTGAGTCCAGATCTCTCAGTTTTCTTGTCATCTTGTCCATTTCAGCCATATACAGCAATTTGTAAGTCCAATCTTCAATAGTTGGCACTTCTTGTACTTTCCATTTTTGCGCATACAAAAGTCTAGCTGCTGCTGTCATATAAAATATCAACGTCCTGTGTTGGGCTGGAATTCCCTCCATTCCCAAGTTCAGTAGCAGGAGTTCTGGGTTCTTATTAATTTGAAATTGTAAAATTTCACTCATTTCTCTTATTATTTCCCCCCAGTACTGCCTGGCTACCTCACACGACCACCACATATGATAGAGGGAGCCCTCATGCTTCTTACATTTCCAGCATTTATTAGAAGTATTCAAATTCCCTAGCACAATCTTCTTTGGTGTCATGTACCAACGATAGATCTATATAATACTCTTCTTGATAGGTTATTGCCCACCCAGAGCAGTGAACAAAGTCAGTGTTATTATTATTCCCACAATACAGCTGAGGAGCTGGGCCTGAGAGGAGTGGCTTACCCAAGACCTTCTGCTGAGCTCCTGGCAGTAATGGGATTCGAACCAACAATGTGCTGATTCACAGCCTAACCACTGAACCACTATGCAACAGCAGCTCTCCCCATGCCACAGCAACTGTTTTCAGATTCAGAGGGAGCCTTGTTAACACTGACCCTAGTTAACATCAGTGTATATGAAACGCTAAACCATAGCTAACAAGAGTGAAGGAAGGATGCGTCCCTGAGGGTAGATCCCAACTAGTAAACCATTGTTATGCCTGCACTAAAAAGTTGTCAAATTTTAGTCAAAACTTTGCAAAATTCTCCTTGATTTTCTCACACTTTTATAACAGCGTAGTATGCTTTAGAGTTGTCCTCCATGTCTCTGTACCCAGTTAAATACCTTTCAAAAGCCCTTCTGTTCTGTTGTACCTGTTGGATGAATCAGAGATTTGTTGTTAATGTAGCACTCCCCACAGTATTTATTTAGATATATGACCCACCCTGCTCTAAAGTCTTTGGGAAGGGAATAACTACTAGAGGTGTGCACTGAGGAAGTTTTTGTTTCAGTTTCAAATCTGAGGTTTTCAAAATAGCTATTTGCCATTATTGTTTTTTTGGGGGGTGGGGGGTGGCTTGTTGCCAGTTCTGCTCTAATCCGTTTGTTTTTTTCCATTATGAGTTTCAGACCCATTCTTTGCTCTTTGGGTCTGCTGTTCTTGAAGTTAACAGCACAGAACACAGTCCTCCCACTAAACCAACAACCCACCGAGTTTGAGCAGACACAATCACAGGGTTCAGCGTTTAAGGACTCCAAAGAAAGCTTGGAGAGGGAGTCAAGGCGAGTGTTAGCTGAACACATGCTCCCTGTTCTTTTCAAGAAGGGGTTGGAGGAAACAAGGATCTAGGCAGCTGTTTTGGCACTTAACCAAAAAACACATCACCATTAGTCCCCCCTCCCTCTCTAAACCATCAGTCCACCCAGTTTTTCCTCAAGTTTGCTGCACACAGAGACATACACACACAGACACACACACAACAATGGACCCTGAAGAAGGCGAGTGTCAGCAGGCACACACTGTGGGAAACTGGCTAGCAAAGCGGTGGCAGGGGAGCGTTGCCCAAACAAGAGAGCGCTGCAGCCAGTGCAGAGACATTTTTTCTATGTAATGATAGTCAACCTTCTCTTGCTGTTAAAACCAACACATAAATACATCAATAAAACAATTTAAATAACTGAATCTATTTAATTAAATAATTATTTTAAATAATTTTAAACAATTTAAATAAATTAATTAAAAACAAAAAAGATAAAAATGACAGTTAAAAACATTGGGAAGGAGGACAGATCACTGAGGGGGATGCCAAGCAAAACAAAAGTCTTCCTCCGCTGGCGGAAGATAGCAACAGCAGGGAACAGGTGACTCTCCCTGTGAAGAGTTTTGGTGCCAAGGCCCTCTCCCAAGTTGCCACCCTCCTAATCTTGGAAGGTGGGGGCACCTAAAGCAGGACCTCTGAAGATCACCACAGTAGTTGGGTAAGTTCATAAGGGAATAGGTGGTCCTTCAGGTATATCGTTTCCAAACCGTATTAGGGTTTATAATGTCAGCACAAGCATCTAGAATTGTGCCCGGAAGCAGGTTGAAAACCAGTGTAGATGAGCTAAGACTGGGGAGGAATATGTTCCCTGTGACCCATTCCAGTCAACATTCTGCTCAAGCATTCTGCTCGAATGGAATTTTCCAGGGCAGCCCCACATTGAGTGCATTGCAGTCATCTAATCTACGTAGATGTAACTTGGAGATGTGCCATAGTGACCAGATATGTGTTACCTAAGAAAGGCCACAGCTCACTAACCAGTCAAAGCTGATAAAAGACACCCCTGGCCTCAGCTCAGCCAGCTTGGGTCCAGAAGCCCCTCCAAACTACAGAACTGTTCCTTCAAAGGGAGTGCAGAACGAGTAACACCTTAAATCCTGGCTCTTACCTTCTGCTCACAAATAGCACTTCTGGCATTTTGGAATTAAACTTCAGTTTATAAGCTTGCATCCTCTCCAAAACTTCGAAGCAGTGGTTCTGGGGGTTCTACAGCTTCTTTGGGATCATCTGGAAGTGGGAGATAGTGGGAGTGTCATCTGCATATTGGTGACAACCCAGTCCAAACCTCTGGATTATTTTACACGTGAGGTTTGAGAGTTAGAGATTAGTTCAGGGGCTCTGCATTTTATCTGCATTGCCAGTGGCTCCGATGACAAGATAGTAGTATGATGTGGAGCCCCAAACACGCATGGCAATTATGCCCATGGCAGAACCAAGTCCAGCTCTTCATTCAGTGAACTGCTCTCTATTAGTCATCTATGTACGGATTTTTGCTTCAAGGAAAAATCAGGCTTCTCTGTAACCTAGCTGTTAAAAAGAATCTGACAATACATTTTTTCTGGCCTCCCGAGTGGCTGTTCTTGGATGAAGATCCTGGACAAGGACCCTGGAACTAAAGATTGTCTGATGTCCAGGGGGAATTTTGGCTCGCTAGCCTGCAGTTTAAAGCACTGCTTTACTAATAGTAGACTACTTGATTTCATAAGGGAAAGAAATGGTCTGACTATGCTGGGATGAGGTGGGGAGACCCTTGTTGGGAAATACTTTGATGCTGTGCTCTTAGGACGAATGGCTTTATAGATGAAGTAATCTGAATGAGTCAAGCTGGGATTCATGAGATACAGCTATCTTAATAGATAACATGGGGTGATAAGAAAAACAGGGGAGGGGGTACAATCCAGGGACCCTAAAAGGGCACTTTTGAGGAACTGTGTGTGGAGGAGCGGAGTGAGAGAGTAATGTTCATTCAGCAGTGTTTTCTGGATGAACTTGGGCTAGGTTCAGGATGTGCCCTGTTTTTTGAGAGAGAATCATAAGATACGATGATCTTTTGCTTCAGTGGCAACAACTAAGCAGTTTCTCCAATGTTCTTGGATGCGCCTTGGGCCACAGGCAGCATGGCCCAGGACTTGTTCAAGGGTTGAATTCCTGGTATCCTTAATAAGGTTGAGGGGTGCCAAAAAAGGCAGTGTGACGTGGTGTTTGGAGTGGAGTGGATCAAGGGAATTGACGTGGAACTTGCATGTTGCCTCAGTGTTCAATTCCAAGAGTTGTGTCCAGATCCCAAATTCAGATAACAGAGACCTCGTGATTTCCTGTGACTAGATCTTCAGTTAGTGGCCACAGTAAGCTGGTAGAGATCCAGAAGAGGTTGTATAACACATTGGCTAAGATGACTGTTTTTGTCTAATTAATTTACGAGGGGAAGGGTACCCTGAGAAGAGTATTAAATTAGGACCAGGGCTGCAGAGAGTCAGAGAAAGCCTCTCGTCTTTTTTGGTTTCTATGGTCTTTTTCAGGTTGTGCTCTACCTCTTCTGACTAAGCCTAAAGAATGCTGGTTTAAAATCTCCTGACCTGACTGATGAGAAGTGGCCAGTTTTTTCTATTTTTTTGCTCTTAGAAACTGGTGAGATTACTATAATCTCGTAAAGAGTTAGCATTTTGAAGTAAGATGTATTTGAATGTGTTTTTTTTGGTGGGGGCTAATTCTTTTGGTTGAGAAACTAGTGGAGAATTTATGCTTTGGGGTCAAAGAATCTATAATAAGAAGTCAAAATGAAGGAATTGTTGCCTTAAATCCTTCACTGCGGTATAGCTGCAGTATAGTAGTTGAATAATATTTGGGTTGTGTCTGATTCCTTTCAAATGGGTTTTGCTTCTCTTGTGCTGAGGACAAAAGACCCTTGTAACTGAAAATTAACATCTGTTCTTAATGTATGCATATAAATGCATGCTATGGTTTCTTCCATTCCACATAGGATTCAAAATTGGTTTTCAGACATTGTCTACATTTAATTAGTTTCCATTGCAAATTAGATCATTTCTAGTGACTTTTCTGAGTGTGGAAAGAAAGAAATATATTGGGTTAGTAGGAAGTATATTACTTTTTATTTATTTAGAATATTTCTACGTTCCCTCTTCAGAGTCCTGCTTGAGGTGGCTTAAAATTAAAAACCACAGTAAAACATTAAAAAACAAATCATTAGACACGAGCAGCATAAAAACTGTCAGTTAAACAGAGCAAGGAAAGATTACAAGACTGTCTAACGAAATCAGCACTTCAAAAGTATTTTATCATATCAATTGCCGTTCAGTTAATTGTAGTTTCTATTTTAATACATACATTATTTTATACAGTCCTCTTCTCATAGACCCATAAAGTGCTGGTGCAGTGCAAAGATGTAAACAGTGTCCACCACAACCAATACTATTCAGTACAACTCCACAATATACAGTTTGTTGGTCATATGGTTGTGGATTCAAGATAGGTCCAGTAGCATGCAGATGAAAACAACCATCTGACGGGATGACCGGTTGGAGTTGTGGAAAGATGCCGCTGTTGAGGTACTGGTGGGTAGAGGGGCATTCAGACATCTGCAGTTGCAGGTGACTTGCAGTCCTGATTTATTCGTGGCCTTGCTCTGCGGTTTATTCTGGAATGCTCATTCATTCATATTTGTTGCTCACCGTATTATCTGACAAAAAGCTCAGAATAGATAAGAGCAATAGTATCAAAATAAAACATAATATAGTAATAAGAGTCATGATTTTCCATTGAAATAGCAGGAAGTTGCCTTTAGTCCCACTCCCTACCTCAGTTTCTGGCTGCTAATGGTTTCTCAACAGTCGTAATGAGATAACAAGTGGAAAATTGATTCTCTCCTTCCACTCCTGTGATAGCATCAGCACATTCTCAGCTGCTAAGTGTGCTATGACCCGCACACATAATGCCGGTTTTATTTTCAGTCTTATTCTTTGTGGGAAGAATGATGATGAGTGTCTATTAGAATACTTCTCCCTCAATCTTTCATACTACAAGACCAATGATGGAGCTTAGTAAAAGCATTCAACTCTTAAGTAAAAATACAATTTCAGATTAAAAAAGAAATGCTGATGCCAAACAAGGTTAGTACCTGGATTAGGGGGAGGCTTAAACATCAGCTTCCTTAGTTGCTTCTGTGGTCTAAAACCCTCTAGGACTTGACATTGCCTTTCTCACATGAGACGACAACGTCTTTCTTCCCTTTGCCAGCCAGGATAGGATCACGAGACACTAGCAGACTAACTATATTGTTCTTACTTTCCCTCTATCCTTTTTTCTCTCTGTTTTTAATTTGTGTGCTCCTTGCAGTACAAGCTACACTTTGGACTATGTCCTTCTAATACCCACTCCCTTGTTCATACCCTGTTTTCAAATTTAGTTTACCAATGCATCCTGCTTTATAAATGCTTCTTCCCCTAGTGACTTATGGGGTCCAGAGACAACTGAATCTAGTACCATTAAAATTAGTGCAAATGGAGTGATATCGCCATAGCTTAAACTTTTACAAGTAATTATTGGCAAGGTTCTCCCCCCCCCCAGATATTATGTGCCATTATGGAGTGCCAGCACCTCTGTCTGTCTGTCTGTCTGTCTGTCTGTCTGTTTATTTATTGGATTTTTTTTAGCCCTCCCTCTCCGCAAGCAGGCTCAGGGTGGGTCACAGTCATAAATAGGATACAATAAGTAAAACCAATAAAATAACATCTCATGGATACCCACATTTCAAATGGGACACCCTTCCCCCTTCCCCTGCCCACCATACACAAGGGAAGAAAAGGGTGGAGGTGTGGGTTGGTGAACCTCTAGCTCTTCAAGCATGGGGAGGCAGATGGACCATATGCTCCCCCCCACTGCCAGGAGACCGGCAGGGAGGCTAATTAGATGGATCCAGTGCTGGCCTCAACCATATGCCTGGCGGAACATCTCTGTCTTATAGGCCCGCCGAAAAGATACAAGATCTTGGCGGGCCTGAGTGTCTTCCGACACTCTTTATGGAGTACCAGCAGCTCCTGAACGTTCAGGGCTTGGGCTAAGAGGAGACAACATCATGAATACTGGGATCTCTTTTTTTAGGGAAAAACTGCAAGTTAGAGTCTCAGACTTTTCATGTGGCTGTGCCCTCTAAGCCTTTCCTAGTTCCTAAGAAGCTCTGTGCCCATGTAATTATGAGTGATGCTTGGCTTTCCAGTCAGTGTTCCAGATTGTTCTTAAAACAAGAAAATACGAATGTGCTGTGGCTGCAGCCCAGAGGCATTAATGCAGAATCTGTGGATAACTTCAGCAGTGTCAAAGAGTAATGTGTTCTTTCTGTAACTCAGGATGATTCGCAGCTCAGTGAGTGATGCACTGCAGCTCTCATCAGGGAGAACAGCATTATTTCAGCTTGTGCAATAATTTATATCAAGTGATTAAGAGGTTCCCGGAGGTTCTTATAATTAAACTACTGTGCCCTTTGTGATATTCTAATACCTCCAGGTATTCGTGTCCCCTTTGTGGTATGAAGAAAATGAGGCATAATTTTGTCAGAAACAAATCTAGAAATATTTGTAATTGCATTTTAAGGAGGCACGTATCGAATCATTTTGTTGCTGGAAGAACAAGTAACTGTTAACACTTTTCATAACCTTCTTTCTTTTGTATAATTTTAATATTTCTTAGATGAAGGAAGACCTTGATTAGAATGCTGCATTTGAGTTGGTGATTGCCCGTATAGCTGGCTTCAGCCTGGGTATTTGGCATAGTATAAACCAAGCACTTGGCATTGGGGACACTGTGGCAGTAACATGTAAGGGCTTGCAGGGAGTATTCAGTGCAATATAATCTATATGTTGTCCTGGTCTCCATGCTCCAAACAAACTTAGTGACTCAAGCTAACTGAGCTGTAGTGGGAGATGACGTTAAACTTGAAGATGTGTTAACTGAAATTATTTCAAAATACATGCCGAAGCCACTTGAGGACGTCACAATATTAACCGATGTGTTCACTCAGTGGTGGAGTACTATTGTAGAATGCAAGCGTTGCGTGCATAAAGTTCCAGATTCAATTCCTGACTTCTCTGGTTTAAAGGGCAGAAGAGCTTCATGTAGAACTTTGCATGGGCTTAGGGTCTTGTTTAAGCTGTGAAGCACACCAGCACAATATCCGCAAAGGCTACAGATTTCTGGTCTATGGACTGAGCCCGTGAGCTCTTTTGTACAGTCTGCAGCTCAGTTTAAATGAAATGCTGAGCCCAGCAAAGTCACATGAGAAATGTCTTTACTTTGCCAGCCTTATGTTTAAAATGGGCCTCAAGAAGATGGACCAGTGATGCGACGGTATGAGATAGTATAGAGAATAGACCAAGATATTTTGATGCCTGAGTCAGAAAATCCAGATGTCCCCCAAGTTGTACACACATTATTGTAAGTTAAATTGTTAATAAGTCAGTGTCTTTTAATGATACAACATCAAATGTTGCTTGACAAGCTGTCTCATTCTGCCTAAATGTGAGCATCCTTGTTATTATGACATCCTAAAACTTCATTCAGCCCTTGTTCAAAAGTCAAAATTTCTGCAGCATAATGCAGTTGTTCATTCCTATGCAGTATTTCCCGCTGTTTTTTTGAAGTTCTGCTTAGCTGACACCATATGATATTTGTGATCTCTGCTGCTTTCCAGTGGTCAGCAGAGGACACTTTTCTAAATTCTCTATATCACATCAAAAATCAGCTAGCAGTTTTTGTCAGTTCAGATGCCTGTTTTAAAACATGAGGAGATCTAGTATAAGCCAACCCCCAGTTAAGAGTGCAAAACAAAGTTTAGAAGATGTTTCAGGTATGGTTGGTTTGCTTTTAATTAAATTAAAAGAAAAGAATTACAGTGCTGAATGAAATTTTGTTTGGAAAATATTCAACGTGGTTTTGGATGGGATGGTGATGGGGCGGCGGGGGGAATGTGGCCTAGGAGCTCCAGAATATTGTTCCTTCTCTCTTCAAGTTCCTGTTTGGACAGCCAGTGATACTTTCCATGGTGTAGATGAGAACATTCTGTTTTGGGCCTGACTGACAAGGTAAAGAGGAAGTATGATTGTTTTTCTTGTCCTCCCTCCTCCTTCACTTTCATTGTGATTTCTACTCAAAGATGTTAAAGATGAATAAAAATAACAGGGTCACAGGAGGTGAGCAAATTGCGCAGAATCCTAACAGAAAGAATTGGGAAAGGAGTTAACCACTTCCATTTTTGTCATCTAGGTATGGCCTTTTTTAATTCATCATTGTGGTTTTCTCTACAGAATACTAGAAGTTGTATTTTTAAAAAGTCTTCTTCAAATCCCTCCATGTCTATGTCATGATGTTTCTATAGGTGGATTCCATAGTGGCTGGTACCAGGAGACCAGGTTTATGCTAGGGTTGCCAGCCTCCAGGTCTGGAGATCTCCTGGAATTACAACTGGTCTCCAGGCCACAGAGATCAGTTCATCTGGAGAAAATGGCTACCTTGGGGGGTGGACTTTATGGAATTATGCCATGCCAAGGTCCTTTCCCTCCCCAAACCCCACTTTCTTCAGGTTTCACCCCTCCCCCCCGGATCTCCAGGAATTTCCCATCTTGGAGCTGGCAACCCTAGTTTATGCTGAGCAAAAAGGGGTTCTTGGCTTTATTCCTGTAATATTAATTTTTCACAAGACAGTCTGTTTTCTTGTTTTTCCTGGTTGATTCCCTCCATTCATTGCATACTGCGCCAATAAGTGTCAGCTAAGGGGAGGAGCGCAAACTCTTTGTTAGGACTGATGTGGTGTTTACATAGCACCTAAAATTCAAGCACCTTTCCCAGTGTATTCAGAGAATGCCAATATTTTTCTGCTTCAAGCACCAATTTTAGAAAAATACAGTTATTTCAACAAAATGCCTGTGATCCAGATCTCTGTGGATATTAGACATCTAGGAAGTTCCCACTGTGTGCATAGACTAACTCTCCTGCATTGTCACTGGTTTTTAATACCAGACTCATGAACAAGCAGGAGGCGCTAATAAGATTGTTATTTTGGGTGGCTGGTAGGTGACTCACCCTTCATTATATATTTATTTATTAATTACACACGCACGCACGCACATCCTACCTCCCCCCCCCCAAAATAAAAACTCAAGGCCACTGAATGTTCCTTGATGCTGTGAATCTTTTTTTATGTATGGCATATAACTTATTATTATATCCATGTATCTAAATAAAGTAGGGGAATAGTTAAGAACTCTTGGGTTGCATTCCTTTAGATGGGATTGTATTTCTTTTCCTGCAGTGACTAAAAGTTCATTTTAAATTCATCCAAGTGTCTGAGCCTGTGAGGAAAATAATACGTGTAACCGGGGCTTTTTTCCAGCTGGGACACAGTGGAACGGAGTTCTGGAACCTCTTGAAAATGGTCACATGGCTGGTGGCCCCGCCCCCTGATCTCCAGACAGAGGGGAGTTTAGATTGCTGGAGCGGCACGGAGGGCAATCTAAACTCCCCTCTGTCTGGAGATCAGGGGGCGGGGCCACCGGCCATGTGACCATTTTCTCCAAGGGCAACCCACTGAGTTTCTCCACCTCTTTCCACAGAAAAAAAGCCCTGCGTGTAACAAGGGGGCTGGCAAAAGAAGTATGAACTATAAATGCAGCTTGAAGGAAGAAGCTCTGTTGTCTCCCTTTCCTTATCCTGCAGAATGGCTATCACTGATGAAGGGTCAGGGGGGGCATGAATAGGGTCTTATGTCCCCCCCTTGCCTAAGCTGCATAGTAGCTGGCCACAGAAACAGCTGGAGAGGGCAAGGGGCACAGTGCAGTGATGTGGATTTCCTGAGGAAATAAGGATTGGAAAACTATCCGATGTTCATTTTGACTTAAACTTAGTGAACAGATTTTTAAAGTATCTCGTGTTAATATAATTTATTTTAAAACATTTGTTTGCTGCTATTCTCCCCAAGGTGGTGAACATTATACATTAAAAACAACATTTTTAGAAGTGTAGAAAAGAAAACCAAAGACACTGAAAACTGTTATGACGTACTAACAATGCAGCCCTATACAGAATTACTCCGGTCCATGGTTTTAGATTGGAGTATCGCTGCATATATTGCAATGTCATTTTAGCGCACCCAAAGAACGGTGTGTGGTATACCAGGGGCATGGTTGTCTGTCATCTATTTCAGCAGCATTTAACTCATCCGCACATTTAACGGGGGCACCTCATCAGTTACGTGTTAGCTTTGTATCAAATTGGTGATTTAAAAATCCATTCTTCCCTGTGTGAGGAAACATATAAATGAGAATTTTAGCTTTAGTTCTGATTTGGCCTTCACAGCCAGTCAGATGAATTCATAACCTGATTTTTTACAAATTTGAATTATTATACGTATTTGTGGTTTTATTTCCCCCTGCACTGTCAAGATTGTCTAATATTATATTGACAGTTGTATCCATTCAGTGTTATTATTTTATGAAACAATAAACCATAGATTTTTATATAGAAAGAAGAGTAAAGTTTCTGCCTCTCCTTTTTAGCCCTGGTGCAATTGTGGGGCAGGCAGGCCATTGGAAATAGTCTTTTATAAGACAGGTTCTTCTGTTCTACCCCACTTTAATTTCCTTGCTATAACTCAGTGATTTGGCTGTGTGTCAAAGCAATGGCTTAAGCTCTTTTCTTTTTATGTGACTGAGAGTCAGGCAAACTTTTTTATGGCGTTAATTATGACAGAATGCCACAATTAGACATATGGGCTCAGAGCCTACGTGAGTGCTGCCGCAAAAGCCATGATGTGATTTGAACGGCTTACACAAGGTTTCTGCCTCATGCTCACAAAGAGGTTGGTGTACTACCCTGCAGCTTCGTCATGTGGCCAGCACTAATGATCAATTGCTTTTCACATGTAGCCAGGGCTGGCCTGCCCATTGAGGCTGGTGAGGCCGCCTCCTCAGGGCGCTAAGGCGCCAGAAGGGCATCAGCCCGGGGGCAGGGGTGTGCGCCATGGAGCTGCTGGTGGCAGCGGCCAGGAGCACATGCTGACAGCAGCAGCGTGGGGCAGCTGAGCGGGCAGCCTCCCATTGAGTTGTTCTGTGGGCCAGGCGCAGCCAGCGGCCAGGGCGGCCAGTTGTGCCTGGCCCGCAGAGCAACTGAACAGGAGGGCTGGAAGGCCCCCCATGCACGCGCCAGCCCGAGTGATGACGTCACATGCAGTGACATCATCACACAGTCTGGTGTGTGCGCGCGCGCACACACACGCACAGAGGCAGCGTTAAGCTGCCTCAGGTGCCGGCGACGCTGGAGCTGGCCCTGCATATAGCAACTGTGTCTGCGTGTAAACTTTAATACATCTACCAGTCCTCATTGTGGCAGCATTTAAGTCCGCAAAATGGTTGCTTTTACACTGTGTACTTATATGCTAATGTGCATCTCTGTAGTATAGAAGCTGAAGAATGCAATGAATTGTTTTTTCCCTTGAAGCAAAGCACCCCTTGCTGATCCTGTTTCACCTGCCAAATCATTATGCATCCGGATGTTTTATTTATGTTATGAAAGAATTAAATCCCTTCTCAGTTGAATAGGGAAGCGCAGGGCTGATAAGGATGCTCATGATTTCTCATCACCTGATTGGATGGGACCGGAGAAGTACTGCTGCAGTGGTTTTAGCTAAGCCTGCTCTAATAAGAAGCGGCTTTATTGCCCATTCAAGACTTTCACCAGGTGTTTTCCCCCGACGTGTTAATTGTTTTAGCAGTGGCGGCGGCGTGTGGCTTGCCCAACTCAATCAGCGCGGTGCCATGGAAGCCTGCACAAGCACAAAGCGGGTCTCTCTTGAGTGATGGAGCTCAGGATGTGTGACAGGAAATGACAATGTGCCACAGATAAAATATGCAGTGCCAAAGCCCACAGTGAGTAGTGCCATGGTGACTTGCTTTCCTTCTCGCGGGGAAGGCAGAGTATTTGTATTCAGAGCTCTGAATCAGAAAACTTGCAACTATGCAGGTGTGATCTCCTGTGTAGATTATAATTTTTTGTGTGTGCGTGTTGCCACGACAAGAGTAAAGCTGCTCTTTCATTGTTGCTTTCTGTTGCTTCTTTTCTTAAGAAAGTGGTTTGAAACATTAGGAAAGAGAGCAGAGTGTAACTTCCCTTGTATCGGCAAATAAAAACTGTGTGTTTCATTACATTTTAGCCTCTTAAATGTCATGGATATGGTTTCGTCGCGTTGTCCTTGGTTTGGCAAATGTAGAACTGTGTAGAAGTATAGAACTGTGAAACTGGAATTTCCTGTAGATGGGAACTCACCGTTTTCATCAAGATAGCATCCTTCAGAATCAGAGCCCTTGGTTTTTCCACACCGGGTTAGGCTTGTCTAGTTTCTCCCTTGCTGCTGTGGCGGTCAGTACAGTTAAGCTGCAATGGGGCTTCCATATGGCAGGTTTCCCAATAGTCTCCCTGCCCCGGTTCCTCAGCAGCTGCAGTCTGCCCCCCTCCTGGGCTACCAGGGCTAGAGACTTTAAAAGGGCTAGAGGTGATGGTGGGAAGTGCTGTCAACTCGCAGCTGTCTTATGGCGACCCCTGTTGGGATTTTCAAGGCAAGAGACTGACAGAGGTGGTTTGCCCTTGCCTGCCTCTGTAGCCCTTTTCTTCTTTGGAGGTCTCCCATCCAGCTGCTAACCAAGGCTTGTTATGATGTGGACATAGGCCTTTTTATGTCAAACTGGCCCATCGTTCACCTTTTCAAAGCCAGCCCTGGGAAAAGCAGAAAGGAGAGAGGGCTGGGCAATTAAAACACCATTTGCGCCATCTCTTCCTGTGATGTTTGTGTAACCGACTGCCTTGGGATAAATAATGGTGTGTTGCTTTAGCCTTTTGATACCATCATAAAACTGACTTCATGGCCGATGTGTGCCTGTGTGACCAGGGGGCAGTATAGCCACGGAGGAGGAGAGTATAAAGTCTTTTGCAGGGTGCTTTGGTACCTCAGAAGGGAATGGAGAATGGAAAGTCCAAAGGGATGGCCTTGCCTTCTCATTCCCCAAGCCCAGAACGCCCATCCCAGCAGGGGGATGTCTCAGGTACTATTTGGTAATTCTCGATGTGATAAGTAGACAGTAGCCCTTTCTGTTCGTTATTTTCTTCTACTTAGCTGCAAGCCTAGGGCAAGGCAACTTCCTGTATACTGTGTGCTCTGTGCCTTATATACTAATAGCCGAGTGGCCCTGATCTGAGGATATTTAAATCCGGAGACTGGAGCCATGAACAGACAAGACAGATATACCTACATACCTGAAAAATGCTGCAGGTTTACAGAAAAATCTGAAATCTAAAAAAAAATACATTGAGGGAGTTTTAAAAAAACCCAAAATAATAAAAGGAATGCCTGTGACTTTAACCAGATGTCGTCAGTGGCTGTTGCTAGGCAACCATTAGCCAGTATTCCAGGCTTAGTTTCTGTCAGGAAAAGGTGTGGGGGGGATGTAGGGCCTTTTCCAGTGTCAGTTGGACATTTGAGGGAGGACTCATTGGGGCCAGGACCAGCAGCAACCTCTGGGCGACTAGATACCACATGACTTGTATGACTCACCCAGGCATGGTTGCTTGCCACTGTTCAACACCCCCCTCCAAACAACCCCCCCCCCCAAAGCCAGTGTACTGTTGAGCTTAGCGTTTCAGAGTAGAATCTGGGAGACCCATGTTTGAATCACCACTCTGCTGTGGAAGGTTACAGGGTGACTGATCCAGTCACACACACTGAAGCCTAACCTACCTCTCAGGGTTGTTGTGAGGATGATATAAGCTGTTATGGGTTCCCATTGTGAACAAAGGCAGTATATAAATGAAGTAAATTAATAAATATAGATGAAGATGGGGGCAGATTAAAGGTAAGTTATTTAGTGGGTTTGAAAGAGATGGATGCAGGGAAAGGTGAGCTTATGGAGGCTGCGAGGAAGAGGGAATGAGGAAATCATGTGGAGAAGGGGATATAGGGAAAAGAGTAGCACCCCCACAAGTCCTTGCAGGTTCCCCACCATTCAACTGGGCAGCTGGACCATAGGGGAGAGGTTGCCTAGAGGGAAGGAGAAGGAAATGGGAAGGGGGGGTAGACAAAGGTGGGTGGGAAGGAGAGAAGGAAGCAGAAAAAGAGGGGAGAGAGTATGAGGGCAGGGAAGGGAAAAATGATTGTGCGGGGAGGGAAAATGAGAAGCCCTCCACAAGTCCTTGTGCGTCCCCCACTCGTATTTTATATTCTCTGTAGTTCAATAGAGACCTTTCTTTTGGTTAAATTAAGCTGTGTGAACGTGTCTTCATTCAGAGACTCATCAGTTTCCCCAACAGCTAATAAAGGGACAGGCCTGTTTCAGATTCAGTTGGGGTGGTTGCTGCTCTACTACAAGAAACCAGTGATCAAGAGGAGAGGTGGGAAGCCCCCCTGCTGATCATGACAAGGGTGACTCTGCTTAGCTTTTGAAATGGGGCTTACCTAGCTATCCAGAACAGGGCAATGGAGCTAATGTGGAAGCTGGGAATTTAGAGAACCTGACACACCTATTGTTACATTTATTGTTACAGCTATATATAACAGTATTCAGTCGCTGATTTAAAACACCCACACATAAAGCCCCCCCCCCCGGTGGCGAGGGATGAAATGCTGTTCTGGGAATAGAGACAGGGAAAATGGTTATCCATGTGGATTGGACTGTTAAAATCCAAACTTCTGTACACATGGCAACCATCTAGCTTTTTCTTCTCAAAACTTTGCAACAAGCAGGTTTGGGGAAGATTGGAGAAAAGCCAGGGAAGCCCTAGGAAATGGATGAACGCACCACGATGCTGTGAGGAAGTAGGAGAAAAACCCACTTCCTAACATAATATAAATTAAAATATGCCACAACTAGGTGCTGGATAGGAATGTAGTAAAGTTTTTTTAATTGTTGAGGCAAATAGTGGCTGGTCTGTAAATGGGGGAGGAAGGATTTTGGGGAGAAGGGCTAATCTTCTTTCACTTTCTGACACGGTTGCAATCCAATTGACACCACTACCGGTTAACTTTCCAAAAAGAATATGTTCAGAGATCTTAATAATGAGTCTCCAATTTCTTGCCCAGTTAGGCCCTTAGAAATCATGACAGAGAGAAGCAGCAGATTCCTTAGGAAAACTGGATCTAAGTCACTAAAACGGAGTAATGTAAATTTAAAAGGACTGTATTGATCATGAGAACATGACATTTTTGCTTCAATATGCCTTTAGTTTTTAGCATTAAGTTCTAATTCTGCGCTCGAAAGGTTTTTTAAAATGACACCCTTATCTATCTAGTTTACTAATTGTACAGTTTTTGTTGTCATTCTTTTGGAGAAACCGGTATAATCCAGGATTTTGGTTACTTTCTTTTAGAGCTGGTGTGTGTTACGCTGATATTGTTATTTAGGTATTCTGTTGGTATGGTTATTTTACACTTACACATATTGTATATCTTAAACTTACATATGTCTATATCAGCTATGTGGATTGCAGCAAACATTAATCTTGCTAAGGCTGCTTTCTTTTGCACAATCTGTCAGCAGTGCTTATTCTGTAAACCTAGGCAGACAGGCAGATCCTGAGAGGGAGGACAGGAAGAGCAACATCAGTGCTTAGTTCTCGTGGCCCATTCGGGTCAGGTAGCAATTTTCCCCTAGGCTAGGAATCCTGATGGTGCTTTGCCATCTTCTGGGCGTGAAGTAAGGGTCACTGGGTGGGTGTATGCGGGGAGGGGGAGGGGGAGAGGTATTTGTGAGTTTCCTGCATTGTGCAGGAAGTTGGACTAGATGACCCTAGAGGCCCCTTCCAACCCTATGATTCTGAGATTTTAATTCAGTGGCTTAATCTATTACTTTGGTAGTATTTCATAAATCAATTGTGTACAGATATTGTAGCTTAAATCTGTTGTTGTCCTGTAGGTGTTTGGGGCACGGGGTACCTTGATTTGTATATATTTCTGGGATTGATGTATAAGCATCTGTATTTAGAATAAGTGTATTCATTATGTTGTCATTCTAGACCTGTGACAGGATTTTTATGAGGTTTATCTTCTTCTCCAACCTGATGTTGTGCATTTCTTGGGCAAGCAAATAACGTTTCATACAGTTCCCAGTCAAAATAGTACATGTAACTGTCACACTCAGCTTGTTTTGGCACTTGATGGTTCTGAGAGCCATTAGAAAAATGTTCATTTTGGTTTACTTAGGGCAGAGATCCCCACCCTTTTCGAGCCTGTGGACGCCTTTGGAATTCTGACGCAGGGTGGTGGGCTCAGCCCCAAAATGGCTGCTGCAGGAGGCAGGGCCAATCTCAGGTTATGCACAACTCCAATACTACCTGTGCAGCAGCATTTCAGGCAGCAGCTCTATTGGACAGGATGCTTTTTAAATGACTGTGTTCTTTTAAAATATCTTCTTACACATACATAGCTTTCCTTTAGCCATTCAGTGAAAATCCTTGTCCTAGGGTGCAAGTTGTTGCCAAAGCAACCTTTAAAAAAATCTGCATAGCCAATGAGAAGCCCTGCTGGGCAAAAGCCCCATCTGGTCTCACCCACATCACAAAAACGCTTGGTGGCTGCTAGGAAAGGTGTTGGAGGGTGCCTTGGTACCCACGGGCACCATGTGGGGGGGAATCCTGACTTAAGGTTTCTCTTTTGTAGGATTCCACATAATATACTTTCATATATCACTTTGGAATTAAGATGTAGCCAACATTTAAATATTCTTGGTGCAGTCGGTTGATTAAAAAAGGGAAAACTAAAGGCTCATACATTAAAATTTTACATTCACCACCTCATATTCTGTATAACACATTTCTTTCTTCAAATCTAGACAGGTGAATTTCAGGTCAGTCCTATTTTCCCAAAACTTATCTATCCTCAGGGAAGGATAACCTTATTCTCTAAATAGTGGTACTTGGGTACAGAATACATATGGACCATGTCACTTAAGAAATCTTGTAATGCAGGCCTTGACAAATTTTCTTTGGCTCCAGGAGCCAGCCCCCCAAAATTAAACATCCGCTTAATTTTTTGGCCTTCAAGTTTTGTTTTTTAAAGACCATATTTTCTAATTATTTTTTCTACAAAACTCCTCCTAAGCATTTTACAGTTTCTTTCACGGTTGCCAGGCAACTGGCAAGAGGATTGTAGGGGGCAGCATCCTGGGAGAGAAATTAAAAAGAAAAATAAGGCTTCGTCTACTTACAGGGAGTTCAAGTGATTCCTAGAGCTACCTGGAGACTATGGTAAGAACTTCCAGCTTTACCATAAGGAAACATTCTATGGTAAAGCCGGAACATTTCCTAGAGCTACCCTTTGTTACTTCTTGGTAGCTCTAGGAATTGTCAGAAATCTCTGATAAGAACTTCCTGTAAGTCGATGAGGCCTCATTTTTTCTTTGAATATTTCTCTCCTTGCTGCTTCCAGCAGTGGAAGGTAACAAGACCTGGGGGCTTGGCAGCCCATGTTTCTTGTAATTTTCTTCATGTTATGAGAACTCTAACCCTAACTCTAGTTGTCATTTCTACTACAGAAACCTAACTCTAACCCTCAATTTCTCATAATTTCATTTAATTGAATTTTGGAACTGGTACGGAACGCAACTGGTTAAGAAAGGAACTGAGCACTACTAAACAGTGTAAATTCAATATAGAAACAAAAAATTACAAGAACTTTGTGCACATGCATTTTTACATCATGCAGCAAAACACATCCTGATGGTAAATTATAAATAAGTTTTGTACTTACATTGATTTACAGAATTTATACCCAGCCTTTCTGTTCTTATAAGGGCCACAAAGGCAGCTAACAAATTAAAACCTTAACTTCAAGCTCAGGTAAGCCTAATCTCGTCAGACCTCAGAAGCTAAGCAGGCCTGGTCTTGGTTAGTAATTGGATGGGAGACCTCCAACAAAGACCAGGGTTGCAGAGGCAGGCAATGGCAAACCACCTCTGCTCATCTTTTGCCATGAAAACCCCTCTAGAGGTCGCCATAAGTCAACTATGATTCAAGGACAGGATTTCATTTCAATATTACAACAACAACAACATTCAATTTATATACAGCCCTTCAGGACAACTTAATACCACACTAAGAGTGGTTTACAAAGTATGTTGTTATCTTCACAATAATCATTCTGTGAGGTGGATGGGGCTGAGAGAGCTCTGAGACAGCTGTGACTGAAGTAAGGTCACTCACCTGGCTTTAAGCGGAGCGCTAGGGAATCAAACCCAGTTCTCCAGATGAGAGTCCTGCTGCTCTTAACCACTACACCAAACTGGCTCTCTAATTCTCAATAAGGCCCAATTTGTGTATATTTAAATCTGGAGACAAATCTTTCTCATTTGAGGAGAGGAAGACATCATGATGTATGTTTACCAGGTCCCCTTACCCTCCCAATGAGAGGGCGAGTACCTGGTATTCACTTTCTCGGTGTCCCTCGTGCATGTGCGCTCCCACGCCTGCATAATGATGTCATTTCTGGTGACTTCTGGGTTACATCATCATGCAGTCACAGGAGCATGTACGCACTTCTCAGTAGCGCGAAGTGCCAGCTGCAAAGTGTGGGTGTGCTCTTGTGGCAGTGTGATGACGTCACTCTGGGAAGTGACATCATCGTGCCACCCCAGGAGCATGCCTGGGAGGCCCGTTCCCCCTGCTGGGGATGGTAGCAGGGGGTGGAGGGTGGGAGCAGAGGATCCCCCACTACCACCAGGGGACTGGTAACTCTATCCTGATGCTTGACTACGCCTTCTCCCATGAACCCTGGAGTCAGGATATTATGTCTTGGATGCCTGCTTGTTTTCAAGTCTGCACATTTGCATACCCAACTCAGGTGAGTATCTGCCTCTAGTAAAAAAGCAAGATTCAGGTCCAGTAGCACCTTAAACAACAACAACCAACAACAACAACAACATTCAACTTAAATACTGCCTGTCAGGACAACTTAAACACCCACTCAGAGTGGTTTACAAAGTATGTTATTATTATCCCCACAACAAACCCCCTGTGAGGTGGGTGGGGCAGAGAGAGCTCCTAGAAGCTGTGACTGACCCAAGGTCACCCAGCTGGCTTCAAGCGGAGGAGTGGGGAATCAAACTCGGGTCTCCAGATTAGAGTCCCGCGCTCCTAACCACTACACCAAACTGGCTCTCCAACTAGATTTCCAGGGTATGAGCTTTCAAGAGTCAAAGCTAGTTCATACCCTGGAAATCTAGTTGGTCTTTAAGGTGCTATTGAATATCCCTGCTGTATTATATTGGTTTACATTGTGCAATCTGCTTTCTGTCTCAGTGAGAAAAGCAGACTATAAGTAACTAAAATAAAATAATAAATAATAAAATAAACGAAGAGCTGCATTTGCAACACACTTCAGTCCTTAATGCATTTTGTATTTGTATGTACAAATGGAATGCAAAATACCTGAACACAAATACTCAATACAAAATGTTTTACGAGAAGCTGTCCTCGCTATTGAGGAGTTTGAAAGCATCAGTTCTTACATACGGACCCGTCCATTTGTTATACGGCAGACTATGGAAATTGTTTTGATTTTTTGGCTATCTTGTTTTCCTCCTGAACTGCAGTTTTATATATACAGTTTTGTCATAGAATATTTCTGTAACTTTCTAAAGATTGTAAGTAAGCTTCCAGGATTCTAAAGTACAGGTTATGTTTTTTTTCTCTCATTGCCAGGAAGTCTATTTGTTTCTCTGTGTTGCCTGACTATGAAGAATCGCTAATATTTTTGCATTTATCAATTATTTATACTGTAGAGTAAACAGGCACCTCTGAATTCTAAAGCAGGATGGAGTCCTCATATTTTGAAGGCTGAGGACAGATGGGGACTTGTCTTTGTGGCTTGTCATCAGGATAGGCACTCTGTCATAGCACTTGAAAACAAAGAACGATTGACGTGGATGGGTGGCAGGCTGGGAATCAGATAAAAACATTGCTACTTGACAATTTATTGTAGTTCTAATATGAAACATTTCTAACTACACAGCAATGTAGAATTTTCAACTGTATCAATAATTAACCCTGAAGTCTGCTTTACACATAAATTCTTGATTTAGCGATATGTAAACGTTTGACACCCTGAAATTAAAATATATGTTGCATAGTTGACGAAATGTAGAATTTCTGTGCTGTGGCCTGCAGATTGCCAATGGCTCCAACTCTTGGGACTGAGGAGAGAGAAACTGCTTAACCATTGTAGCTTGCAAGTTGCTAGCTACAGTTCTACCTACAGAATTCCAGTTGTTTCAACTCGATCTCCTACCTAGAGATGCTGTAGAGGACCTGATTTAGAAGGGAGGGATTCTTTGCCACCTTTGTCTGCTAGCCTCCAGCTGCTCTGAATTCATCGGCAGAAGAGTACTTGTCCTCCCTGGGAAGGGGAGTACTTCCGCTAAGAGTTGCCATCAGCCCAAGAGCATTTTTCCCTGCAGCAGCATTTAGTAATATCTTGGAGGAGATGACTCCAGAGCCAGTTGATTGGTGTAAAGTTTCTATCACCCGCCTCCCTAATGCTTTATGTTGGTATTATCTCCCAGAGTTGCAACTTGGGTGGGGCTGAAGAGCCCTCACCCAACTATTCCATTTGCTTTTGGCTTAGTAGCTATTTTTGAT
This sequence comes from Eublepharis macularius, assembly GCF_028583425.1. Classification (NCBI taxonomy): domain Eukaryota; kingdom Metazoa; phylum Chordata; class Lepidosauria; order Squamata; family Eublepharidae; genus Eublepharis; species Eublepharis macularius. The sequence goes on along the minus strand of NC_072793.1, from coordinate 24,597,634 downwards.
GCGTAGAATATTTTCCACAAGAAGGATTGCTAGCCTCGGAGCTCTCCCCCCACCCCGCAACCTTTGGTAATTATTGAGCTGTGTCTTTGAGAACTGAGTGATGTCAGGAAAGGATCAGTGCCTGATACAGTTTATTGTAATTAGTAGTTGGTGGTACTATTTCCATTTTGAATTGTGGTTTTAAACTTTGTAAGCCACTTTGAGTCCTATAATGCAGGAGACAATTGGCATGGAACTATTTTAAACCAGAAATAAATTTAAGATGCTGTTAATTACCACGCAGCCCATAAATTCTCCATCCCATGGATGACCTCACCTCCCTCCATATACCTGAGTTCACTTCCGTTTTTGCTTGCCTAGACACTGTTCCTGTTGATTCTTCCATTTCCTTCATGCTTGCCTTGCCACCATACGGCTTGCTCAATTTGGCCAGCTTGGGCCTTCATGCATTTTTCTCGGGCATAGGGTGAGCCTTAATGGTTGCTGCTGCTTTCTCCCTTTCCATCTACGTCAAAGGAACAGAGTAAGAGAAAGCATAGTCTGCTGCCCAGCACTCTGCTGAGAGCCAGTTTGGTTGTAGTGGTTAAGAGCAACAGGACTCTAATCTGGAGAGCCGGTTTTGATTCCTCACTCCTCCGTTTGAAGCCAGCTGGGTGACCTTGGGTCAGTCACAGCTCTCTCAGAGCTCTCTCAGTCCCACCCACCTCACAGGGTGTTTTGTTGTGGGGATAATAATGGCATACTTTGTAAACCGCTCTGAGTGGGTGTTAAGTCATCCTGAAGGGCAGTGTATAAATCTAATGTTATTATATTATCAGGGCTCATTTCGAGGGGGAATGCGCAGGAACGCAGTTCCGGCAGTTCCCCAAAGAGGTCACATGTCAGGTAGTCCCACCTACCTGACTCTCAGCCATTTTGGGCCCCTTTCAGCCTGGATTGGGGCCAAAACAGCCCAGATTGGGCTTCTGACTGGTGGTGGATCACTCTCCCACTCAGCAGTGGCCTGATCCTGACCATCTTGGGCCCCTTTTTGGCCATTTACAGCCCCTTTTTGCCATTTTGGGCCCAATTTTGGCCCTGAATGGCCAAGATTGGGTCCAAAACAGCCAGGATAGGTGATGTCAGGGGGCGTGGCATATGCCAGTCAGTTATGCTAAGGGCACACTTCTGGTGATGTCAAGGGGTGTGGCATATGCTAATGAGTTTTGTTAATGAGTTATGCTAATGAGTTCCTCCAGCTCTTTTTCTACTAAATGACCCCTGAATATTATTATTATATTCCTAGGTGAAAAACACAAGTAGGAGCTCTATGAGAGTGGCCTAATTGGACACAGGGCCTGATACAGTAAAACAAGTTCTGACTGTTTTTTCTGTCTAGGACACACATGATACTCGATAGTTGGTTGGTACTTTTGTGCCACCCTGGGGTTGCTGTTGTTTTGTCTAGTCGAAGCACAAGCAATAGGCCTATTCCTAAGGATGTTTATTACTTTTTCTTGCTTTATTTTTTGTCTCTGGAGAAATCCTGGAGGGTAGCTTGAAGATTAAATGTTTCAGTGTTTTCTTCGTCTGCAATCCGAAGTGTTTTTGTATCACTAACTTGAATTGTAGCTTGTGTTTTTTTAGGGAGGCCAACATAAATGTTTTTTCAGTTTTTTACCTGTGCCAGAGGCACTACTTATTGCCTCGATGCTGCTTTGTTAAAAGCTAGTGTCTCCTGTTTCCTTCAAATATATTGTCATAGCAAAAGCGTTTGGTGTAGTGAAACCTGCATAGGGCAGAGTTAAAAAGAAACCAAATAATTATGGGAAATAACAAGATTTCATGCTACGTTTCTCATATTTTATCACACTTTTAATCAAAATACAGAAGTTTCAGACAGCTGAACTGGAACATTACAAAAGCAAAATAATTGGCCATGCATCCAGTTGTGAATGGAACTCGCTGGTTGTCTTAAGTCTTAGCAGAAGTTGAATTATTTCTTTAACACTCAGTTTTAGATTAGGCTTTTTAAGTATGTGTATTTCCATGTATGTGTATTTAATCCGTACATTGTTTTATTATACATAGTTCATTTAATACCATATTGCTTTAAATGGTATCTTCAGCTAATCAATAGGATATAAAATAAATAGAATATACTGTTATCTTTACTAGGCTTTGAAATGTGCCCAGCACTGAATGGAATAAAGTCTTCTGTCTTAATTATATAAATGGAATTGAAACTGTCCTGCAAATGGATTTCCCCAAGGCTCTTCCTGCTGACATGATGTCTTGAGTCACTAAAGAGATCAGGAAAATCAGATGCTCAGCAGAAAAGCAGCTGATTGACATCCCCATCAACAATGTCATGTTTGTCCTGTAGTGCACATCAGCAAGGCATATGGACAACTCTTGAGGCTGGCGTCAGTTTCGGAGTGACAGATACAGCTGGGTATCATCGGTAAAGCAACTACAGTTGAGTTGGCCCTGTCTGTTAGCCCTAAGCAGAGGCAAAACTCCTTGCCAATGGTCAGGAGTTGCTATTCAGAACAAATATTTTATAGAGACAATGACAGCTGCTCCGTGGGCATAAATGTGTAAGAACAGTGGAAACTTTTCTCTAGTTACTTGTGTTTCTGTTCTAGGACTAGTAGACAATGAGATGGGGTAGTACTGCCTTTGGGAAGAACCATGTGTTCATCAGAACTACTTACTCTTTTATCATAGTAAAATGCTATTGTAGCATAACAAGCCAGTCTAGAAACATATGGAGAAAAATATTTATTTTATTTTCAGCCTAAGCTAAAACCAGTCTTTTTGCTTCCAAGAATGGATTTGGAACATCTAGTAATAGAAAATAACCAACACAGACAGAGCAAGCTGATACAGAAAGTCAGAACATAAAGTAAGATTAAAAATGCTTGTGAAAGGAACAAGCTGGCACTAAACACCTTTTAAGAGAAAGAAGAAAGTGAACTTATAAGCAAAAAGATGGCAGTTTTTAAAAAGCTGTCAAAAGTTATGTTTAACATGCACATCCATATAATAAATTCATTTACTGGTGGGTCACAATCTAACATTAAGAGCCAACCAACTTTAAAGCCCTCTCTTTGTATCTGTAAGCAACGGCTGTCTATGGTTTAGTAGATAGTGGTGCAGTTTAGTCTACTTTATCTTAACAAAACCCAATACGATCTTGTGCATTGGTACCCATGGTAAATCTTTATGGGAGAAGGGTAAGGTTGTAAAGCTGTCAGTTGCAAACTTGAAAGAATGGCAAGGTAAATATGTTAGGCAGATAGAAGGAACAAGATGTGCTGCTTTAAACTCCCAGGACTACACGGACTGAAAATGAGGATGACTCCACAATGAAATGCATCAGTATTTTTTCTTTACTGTTGAAATTTATGGTTTGAGACTAGAGATTAGATATGGAGATGTGAAGCTTGGGCGTGCAGAATACATGTTTAACAGTTGTTTGGATGAGGACAGGAGATGTTCCTTTTAAACGTTGAAATAATTATTAAGAGGTTAATAATGAACAGATGGAGGGACAGAGGGAGGGGAGAGAGAGAGAACGGTCCCAGTCTCTGAACTTGTTTGCCTCTCTGGACCTACTCTCACTACCTTTCTCTACCTAAATTAATCAGATTCCAGCTATCCCAGAACGCTGCTGTCACTCAAGTAGCTCTTCCTCAACATTTTATAGTCTTAGGTTAGGGCATTAACAAAGGCAGAGGAGAAAAATGAATTAATCGTATGAAATTATGTGTAACTTTCCTGTCCGAATCTACAGCTAAGATATTGGTGTGAAATCCCTTGTCTCTCTTCAAGAAATCTCTTGTCTCTCTCCCATTTTAAAGTCACTGTAAGTTTCTTCAAGAGTTTGCACTGGGTGACTTGTAATTTGTTCTGCTATGTTGAGGACCCCCTCCCTCAGAAAATAACCATTAGGAACAGTAGTGGACCATTTTTAGTGCAATCTTATTATGTAATGTAGAGAATGCCACTTTTCATTTAATTTTACACTCAGTGCCGATGAAATGCTGGATCCTTGCATATCTTCTGCTTACAAATCAGCCTTTGGAATGGGCGTTGCCTCACCCTCCTCACTCCAGGGCAAATTCTCCCCTCCTTACCATGTTGAGCTTAACCATGGTAAAATGTTGCAAGCGCACCATGCCAACCAAAGCCTTCTTTAACATTGGAGCCCTGTTTAAAATTAACTCTAATTAGCATTAGCTAGTATGGGGGGAGGAGAGTAGACTTCAGAGGTATGGCTTCCCCATTCCTAGTTTGGGGCATGGAGTCTGGGGCTTTTTGATTCTGTTACTAGCAGGGCTTTTTTCTGGGAAAAGAGGTGGTGGAATTCAGTGGGTTGACCTTGTTGAAAATGGTCACATGGCTGGTGGCCCCGCCCCCTGATCTCCAGACAGAGGGGAGTTTAGATTGCCCTCCGCGCTGCTTGGTGGCAAGGAGGGCAATCTCAACTCCCCTCTGTCTAGAGATCAGGGGGCGGGGCCACCAGCCACGTGACCATTTTCAAGAGGTTCCGGAACTCCGTTCCACCGCGTTCCTGCTGAAAAAAAGCCCTGGTTACTAGCCTTATAGTGTTCTACCAGATGCAGATAATTGTGCTTTGGTTGATGGCAAAGGATTTCTGTAATCTTTCTAAGCATGTTTTCGGTCCATTGAAGAACCTGTCTCGATGTACTGGAGTACATCGCCAAAGAGTGATGTGGCTATTTGCAGTAAGTGCAAAACAAGCATGGTCCTTTTTGCAGTTGTAATCATGCTGAAAGATAATGCTTGACTAAAAATCTGAAGATGTCTTGCAAGATTTTGTAGATTTTTTCCCTCTTTGAATCCATTAATGCTTCAACCTGTCCAAAATAGGCAGTTTCTAAGTCTTGTGTTTTTCCTTGACTTCTGATGCTGTCAAAGGAGAACATTTGTCCGCCATCGAACATTTGTCTGCCAAACAAAACCCTTTTGTCTGGAATTTGGGGTGAGCACTGTAATGGCTAAGCTTACGGAGGAAACAAAATTATGCTGGTTGGTGAACACCAGGGCTGATTGTGAAGAATTCCAGGAGGCTGTTTCTAAATTGGGTTGACGACAACATGGCAAATGAAGTTCATTATATACAAGTGTAAGATGGTGCACATTGGAACAAAAAATCCTAACCTTATATACACACTGATGCTATCTGAACTGGTTGAGATTTGAGAGGGAAAGAAATCTTGGGGTTGTACTAGATAATTTGAGGGAAAATGTTAATTCAGTGTGTGGCAGCTGTGAAAAAGGCAAACTCTATGCTGGAGATTATTAAGAAAGGAAACTAATAGTAAAACAGCTAATATTGTAATGTCCCTGTGTAGATCTATGATGAGGCCTTCTTTGGAGTACTATGTGCAGTTCTGGCCACCGTATCTCAGAATTGATGGTGCAGAGCTGAAAAAGCACAGAAGAGGGCAACCAAAATGATTAAGGAGTTGGAACACCTTTCCTATAAAGAATTGTTATGAGCGTGGGACTTCTCAGTTTTGAAAAAAAGATAACTTAGAGAGGACATGATGGAGATTTATAAAATTATGCATGGAATAGTGAAAGTTAACAGAGAGAATTCTTCTGCCTTGCCCATAATACTAGTACTCAAGGGTACCCAAGGGGGCAACAGATTTAGGACAGGCAAGATTAAATACTTCTTTACTCAACGAGTAATGAAATTGTGGAAGTCACTGCCAGGGGATATAATGATGGCCACAAGCATGGGTGGTTTGTAAAGGACATTAGAGAAATTCAAGAAGGAGAGGTCCATCAATGGCTACTAGCTGACTAAACATCTCGGTACAAGTGCCAGGAGGCAACATGAAGGGAAGGCTTTGGCCTGTATTTCCTGTTTGTTGGCCCTTGAGGATGACCCGTTGGCTGCTGTATGAAATGGGTTGCTGGACATGATTGATCACTGGGCTGACCCAGCAAGGCTCTTGTCTTTTTCTTATGCCTTTAAGCAACCTTTCTTTCTGTTCTACAGAATTAATATTGACTGTGTATAGTCATAGGGTCAAACTACAAGTGACGCCTGACACTAGTTGGACACTTGTCAGCTTCCCTCAAGTTTTGATGGGGAATGTAGGCGTCCTGTTCTTGCAGCTTGGCTCTCCGACTGCTGTCGAATGGAATGCCGCTTGTGTAAAGTGCTGATATTGGACTGCATAGGAAATGAGAGGTGTGCTGCATTTTGATAGCGAAAGGGTTTTAAAAAAAAATAGTATTTGGTGCATGGTGGTTAGAAGGTTGAATCTGGGTTCCAATCCCAGCTGAACATTGGAGAACCCTGCCCCCTGCCTCCACATAAACTGCCTTGCAAAGCTGTTGTAAGAATAAAATGTTGAATCCCATTTATTTGGTACTCACTTCCTTGAAAGGGAAAGGTGGGTTCAGATTGGATGTCATGTAAGAGAAGGCCCTGACTGAGTAGAAATCTGATGTTCCTCCTGGACTGCTTACTTGTACACAGTAAAGCAAATTCTGCTCGTTGTCTGCTCTTTCTTCAGGGTATATTGCCTGTTGTTCTGAGTTGGTCTGGAAGTGTGGGGGAGGGGGAGAAAAGGAAGGAAAGGACGGGGTGGGAAAGGAATAAGCTCATAGGCAAGAAATAGAGCTATGTGTTATTAAGGCACAAAGCAACCAAAATGGCTTATGGCGCAGGAGAACATTCATTTAAAAAGAAATGAAACTTTGAGCTGCAGTTCCATGAGATGAAAATGGGTTTTTTTTGCTTGCATGGAATCTTACATCCTGATTTACTGTTTATACAATATTTGTGCTGTCATTAAAATGGTACAACAGCTGTGGACGCTATTTTAGAGAACTCATTTTGACAGGATAACATCTGGGGGGAAAAAACTGTGAATCAAAAGAACCAAGCTGGGCTCTTCATATTGCTTTTTCCTTTGGTGTTCTGTTGCATACACAGGGGGACGTGTACATTTTTAACAAAAAAAATTCCTAGTGTTTTTGAAAAGGGAAGCGGGCAACATTCTTTGAGTCATGTACCTGATTTGTTTGCAAATTGATAGGACTGATAAACCAAATTAATGTGATGAAATATTTTTTGAAAAGTAAATACGGAGCTGCATGCAGCTGGAATGGGGACAGTGAAACATGCCGCATATTTAAAACTTCACACGTGTTGGGTTATGGGATTTCATGCGTTTGATGAAGTGGGCTGTATCCAATGACACCTTGTGCCACAAAAAAAAAAAATTAGTCTTCAAATTGGGAGAAAACTTTTTGTTGTTCCTGGTGCAAAAAACTACCATGATAATCCCTCTATCATAGAAGAACTTGTTGCCACTGGATGTAGCAATGGTCACAAATGGAAATGAGATCAAATAAAAATAAAATTTTGGTGTAATAAAATGCCAACATCAGTTTTGTCATAAAATGTATTGTTGTGCATAATGCTCTGGATGACTCTGATCAGGCCTGATACAGATATAGGCATACACTTAAGAAGTTCTAAGTGTCTGCTTTCCCATATCAAATCATTTAACTCCTGGCAAGAGGAACACCACAAATAACATTTTAGGATCGTTTCCGGGTATAATACATAGGTAATACTATCACAGAATCTCTGCGTCCATTTTAAACCTTTATTGATAAACAGCATTCTTAATATCAGCTCAATTAACAGAAGATCATACAATCCCTTATCATAGATCATTAAAGGAGAGCAGTTATATGTGTCTAAGTATTTTACCCAAAGATAATCAGGTAAGGAGTGCCTTCGAAGAAGAAGCTCCTAATCAGTTCAGCTTCTCATAGGGTTTCAAAACCATCTCCTAACAATAACTAACTCCCACTACAAAGGGTGCATATTCTTGGCTAACTAATCATCTTATAAGTTCAAACTCAAAAAGTTATCTAAATTTGAAATATCTTCTTAAAGTGTATAAAAATGGTTTGTTTTATCTTAACAAAGTCAGTGGGAAATTAATGATTACAGGTTTCTCATACATATGAATATCTTTTGGCCCTCCACCAATACATCTATCCTTGAATCATATCTTCAACTTCTGGTAAAGTTAGACATTCTTGTTATTCTCAGACTCTGCATCTGAGTCTCAACTAGAGACAGGCACGAACTGGGAAAATTGCAGTTTGTTGCGGTTTGTGGTTTGTTGCATTTCACGAAACATGAATCACCATGAACTTGCCTGGTTCACGAACTGGTTCGTTTGGTCCGTTGGTTCATCACTTCCCGGGCTGCAGAAGGTCTGCAGAAAGCCCATCCCCCAATTGCCTAGGTAACAGATTGATCAGCACCAGGCTGTCTGTGGTGACGAACCGAAAAACGAACCATACGAACCGCTCTAAAAATAATAGTGGTTTGTCGTGGTTCATCAAAAATGAGCTCCGACAAACTGCCACTTCATGAACCAAAAAACTGGCCCGGTTTGTAACGAACTTTGGTTTGTATTTCGGTTCATGCCCATCTCAAGTCTCAACACGTTGTATATATTAATTAGACAGTTTTTCTAATTTACACAAGGTCATACAACTGTGTTATTCCTCTGTTTTGTGCCTCTCTCTAAGATTGTTCTGTTCTAGGCCTCTATACTCCTTTTATGGCCTGTCTAGCTAAAGGGCTGGGCTAGCTCTGTTTCTGTGTGCAGAAGTATCTTCTATGATTTTCTTGGTCAAATCTAGCAACTGGTCTCCTATAGTTCTAGCTATAATAAGCATTCCTACATAATATGTAAATTGTTAGCATGAGAAACAGGAAAAAAACTTCATAGTTTCTACTGATACATGTAGTTCCATAATCAATCACCTATAGTTTCCATGCTTTATGATACATCAGTGGGTAGGGCTGTTTATTGAATGTGGAGTTCAGATTTACCTCTGGTGGTGTTTTTCAATAAATTCTGAAGGAAGTAGAAGGGTTTTTTTTTACTATATGTGTATTTGAAATCTCACTAATAGAACCACAGCATACTGAAAATGTTGCACAATATTGGGTGAATCTGTGGCTTGTGGAGAGTTTAGACGAAGTATTATGAGCACAGAATTCTAAAGTTGAAGTAACAACCTTCTCAAGGCAGAATGTCTGTTCTTTAAAATTCCAACAACGTCATTGCCCCAAAGTTTTATATCATTTAACTAAAATGTATATGTAGTAGAACATATAAGGTAGATTGGAGAGCCAGTTTGGTGTAATGGTTAAGAGTGGCAGGACTCTAATCTGGAGAATCAGGGTTGATCCCCCCCACCCCTCTGCTTGAAGCCAGCTGGGTGACCTTGGATCAGTCACAACTCCCTCAGAGTTCACCCACCTCACAGGGTGATTATTGTGGGGATAATAATATCATACTTTGTAAACCGCTCTGAATGGGCGTTAAGTTGTCCTGAAGGGCAGTATATAAATCTATCATCATCATCATCATCAAAGATCTGGCAGTCTTTTACCACATGGCAGGATATAACAAGGCATGCATTTCATGCTTAACACAAGCTGTTCAGTAGAAATGAGCAAGAGTCCAGTAGCACCTATAAGACTAACAAAATTTGTGGTAGAGTATGAGCTAGAATGTGAGTCCATTTGTCCTTATATCTTGGAGAGGGGAGTGATTTCAGCTGCCGAATGACAATAGCAGATAAACGACAATAGCTGGTGAATGACAATAGTGGGTGTGATTGGATTAGGTGGTATATGCAGAGGGGTATTAGGTGTGGAGAAATCAGCATTGGTCATGAGACAGGAAACCGTCTGTTCAAGCTGTACAGTTTCTTCTTTGTCTCTGTGGCAGATGGGCTATTTTATGTTTCTTAGACTTGGCCCACAAGGTTCCAGTCCGAGCTCTGGATCCCCTGATAGTACTCCGTGCCACAATAAAACATCATAAAGCTTTTCCTGAAGTTTCTACTTCCTGAGTTACTGCCCTACTTCTCTGTTTTTCTCCAAAGGAAGTATTACATTGCTGTCAGAGGCAAAACAAATTGCTGGTTATTCCTCTCGTCACAGGCAAAACTAATAGAGATTTGGTTTGTCTGCGCATCAGAATGCTGTTTAATAAAGTGAAGGCTAAAAGTCCTTGGCTGACAGATGGGTATTTATCCAGTCATTAACAGGCTCTCTGCCTTTCTTCTGTTCCCTTCTCCTGCATCCCTGCATTTATAAATGTGGAAGTGATAAGTTTATTTTAGGTTAGATGGGCATACTTCTCTTTTTCTTCATGTTCATTAATTGTGAACTCAATTTAATATTCATACTAAGGAGATGTGATAGGAGACTCCAATGAGGAAATTAAGTATACCCCCCCTTTTTTAAATGATGTGGGAATTGAAAAATTGCCTACCACTTGAGGGCTTGGTTAAAGTGTCTTGTAAATGTGCCAACAGGCAGAATGTGATTTAGGATGTACATTTTGCAAATCAGCACCTTCATAACGGCGCTGTAAGATATGAGAGTGAGATGGAAGGCGATGCTTGCATTAATACAGTCTTCTGTGAACAACATTCCTAAGGGACAAACCTTGGCATCTTTCTTGCAATTTCTTGTCCCTTGCTCATAAACACGGTCGAATAGGGTGAAATATTGCACTGCAAGGCACAGTTTTCTCTGAACAGCTTGAAATGCTAAGAACCACCATTCCTTTATGCCTGTAAAAGTAAAAAACTTGAGAATACAATGTGTTGTGAAAGGTTACTGGGACCATAACTGATACAATAAAATGCTCTGTTTCATTTGTTAGTTTGCCAAAGCATATGGAGGGAGCTCTGTGTATCAGTGTGAAATTGGAGTATGTCTCTTTGTTTAGATGTAGCCTTTTTTCTCCTTTTTACTTTTAAAGGTGTTGCCTGTTGATTCCGCACCTCCAATGGCAACATATTAAATGCAAGGTATTTAGGTATTAATGGGAATTTGATTCCCTTCTTGGCTCAAACCCTTATGAAAAGCTATTGGGGCTGATGTGAGAATTCTTCTTTGAGCCGATGTAGATGAGCTGATTTTCCTCCACGCATGAAAAGTGTGGCATTGGCAGGCAACATATATATTGACTCCATCTGTGAACAAGAGTGGACCAAAGGCTGTCCTCTGCTTGTGGCATAATCCAAGAAGATAAAAATATTGTGTTGTGATTGTGTGTGTGTGTGTGTGTGTGTGTGTGTGTTTGGTAGGTAGATGCCACTCATTTCATTGTGGCTCATACAAGAGATTTTTATCCCAGGAGATGGAATGTGACATCACCTGTCTTTTAGATGCTTTTAGAAGCCTCATGCACTCCTTCCTTCATTTAAGCATTCAGAGTTAGTTAGTAGCTAGAATCCAGCAATGCGTAAGTGGAAATATAAATAAACAGTGCAGTCCTGCTTGTGCAACATCTTATGCAGTTCCTCTCACTTTCCGCCCTATATATTATAGTGCCCAGAAATTAGTTGCACAAGGTCTTGCTCAACTAGAAACAGAAGTGGGAATATAAAAGTTTGACATAGTGCAAGCGTCTACCATTTTTTCTCCCATTTCCACTTGCACAAGAGCTTTAGCACAAGTGGAAATTTTGCACGGGATCAAACCCATTAATTTCTGATTTTGCACAAACCATAATTTGATGCTACATCCAAACTGGCAAGTTTGTACTTCCCCTTTAAACCAGGTTTGTAAACCACAGTTAGAAGATCTACAAATGCAGGGGACACGTGGCAATATATAACCATAGGGCTTGTTAATATATGACCAAACCATGGTTTGGCGTAACAGCTTATTAACTTTCTCACATAACAGACTTAGGTTGATAACCTGACCTTAAAGGACATCCTCAAATGGAAAATAACAAGCTATGATGCCCCCTCCCCTTTTTGACTTAAACAACATAAATTGCACTAGAGGCATTTTTAAATTAAAAAATAACAAAATATTTAATTTAACATAGATGAGAAAGGTCAGGTGAAATCAAGGTTGAAAATTTCTGAGGTAACTTGATATAGATAACTCTGAGGTAAAATCAGTACATGTACAGACGTAATGTCTAATGTTTCAGACTAATGATAGTTTCTTAAGCTCTTCACAGTTTCTTAAATCTTTATGTTGAAAGGCTTTTGTTCCAGTGTTTTCTGAAACCGTCTAGAATGATTTTTTTTTAGTATTCTCTTACTCTTTTTGGTTTCCAGAAGGCTAGTATCCTCTTTCCAGTACCCAAACCCCTTCTCTTGAAACACCAGTACTCGTCTTGAATTTTAAACTGACCCTTAAGTTTCCAAAGACAGTTTCTAACCACACTAGACCAGGGATCTCTTCACTTTTCAAAGCTAACTCTCTGTTTGACTGGGTGGGGAAATTCTCCTCTAACTAGAAGATCTATCCCCTTTCTTTGGCCTGAATGGGAATCTTCGCTCACTTCCCGAACTTCCTTGCCAACTTTCCCCCAGTTCTCCTGTCTGTGTTCAACTGCTCTCAGGGCTGAATCTCCAAACTGTCAGTACTCAACTCCTCTTAGCTAGGGCTGAAATCAGACTCTCTTCTTCTCAGCATCCAGTTCAAAAGTCTTTTTCTGTTCAGCTCATGCTGAATCAGATTTGTTGGAGTAGCCAGTCACTCAAAGCTCTCTGTTTCTGTGAAGCATTAACTTTTCACAGTCCTTTGGCTGTTCATACAGCACTTCTAAGCTTTTAAAAAGTGCAGTTCACACAAATTTGCAGTATACTCAGTCTAATATAGCTTCTATTACTGGCTGATGTAATTGTTGCAATACAGGTGGTGTGTGCTAATTGTAGTAAACCCCTAACAGATCTACTCCTTATTAGTGATGGTGACACCTCATTACTAGGGGTGTGCAATTTGGTAAATCTGGTTTAAAAATATACTGGAAAATACCCTATTGGTATTTTTCAGGTATATTGGCAATCCTGATCAAAGTTGGGATTATTGGATATACCAATAATGGCTTCCTGGTTAATTCCTACGAGGAAATCTTTATGAGGGGCTAGAAAGTCTGTTTTTTGTACCAACCACACCAAAATTTCAGTATAGTGAGGGCTGCCTGCCCTTAAAGACTGCCCCTCCCCACCGAGTTGGATAGATAGTGCAGTAGCTCTCTCTTACATGCAATGCCATTCATCTTTGAGAGTCACTGCTCTCCCCTCTCCTTGGCTGGGAAAGCAGTGAAACGGAAAGGAAAGGGGGGCGGGACCCAAACTGCACTTTCAGGGTGAGGAGTTCGGTCAAGTGGTTTCTGCTGGGATTCTCCAGTTTTTGGGGGCTTTGCTAGTTCTTTCGGGGAGGCTTTGGGTCAGTACTTATACTATTTTGTTTGGGTAAGCCTTCTTTGACCTGGAAGAAGCATGAGATCTCCACAACCCCCCCCCCCCCAATAGGCTAGGCGCTTTATAGGACAGGCAGACTTCACTGCACTTCAACGTTGGTATAGTTTGCATGAAAAATAGACACCGTATTTCTCTGGAAAGATTCCTCCATAGGGAATAAGGAAGCTGAATATAATTCAGAATATTTATTGCATGTGGCCAAAGCCACCACAATCAAGCAACTAAAACTAAATAAAACACATAAGCAAAACATAAATATGGCACAATAAAACTATAATGTGAAAAACACATAAAATTACTTAAAATACATAAGCACCTTTGTTATATGTAGGCGAAAGAGTCACAGTCACTAAGGTCATAGATCCAGAGGAGTTAGCCGTGTTAGTCTGTAGTAGCAAAAGGTCCAGTAGCACTTTTAAGACTAACCAACTTGCATCTGACGAAGAGAACTGTGGTTCTCGAAAGCTTATGCTACAGTAAAGTTAGTCTTAAAGGTGCCTACTGGACTCTTTACAATCACTAAAGACAGCTTGAGTCCTGATATTCTTAGCTGCCAGGAAAAACCGTGCTACTGTGCTGCTATATAAGAGATGTGTTGATCCAGATTGGAAAGAAGGACGCTTACTTTTTCCACCCCAGAGGAAGAATAAATGTTTTTTAAGATTTCTTCAAGAAAGTTATTTCTGGGCTCTGTAGACAAAGGGCAGAACAAAAGATAACGGGGAAGGTCTACGGGGCTGAAGCTCCACCAATACAGAAATGGGTATCTGTTGATATTTGTTTGTCATATATTAGAATTCCTGAAAAAAATAAAATACTAAACCAGTATTTTGGTGCCCAAATAACCAGAATACTGATATTTATCTGATTTTTGATACCTGAATCTGAAAAATACTGATTTTTTTTTTAGTGCACCCCCATACCCATTGCTCAGAGCTTTTTCTAAATGAATCTTAGAAAAACATAATTTTGAAGCAGGGGTAGGGACTGGAAGCTGAGTCCTTCAGTAAATGTAATGGTCATGGTCATCTCGTGGTGACTTCCAAATAATGTTCAGAAACATTTCCTCAGTTAAAGATAACAATAACTAATAACCTTGTGATTTTTTTTTGGCTGGAGACGCTAAATCCAAGAAGAGCCAATACCATCTTGTTTGGAAAATCTCCAACCAGTTTCTGGCAAATTCCCTGGTTTGCTGTTTGGCTGCAGTTATATGGTGTCCTTGATACTGTTGATGGACTTTTGTTTACAGCTGATGAGACATAGACCCAGTTCTCTGCCAGGAAGCCCCATGTTGCCAAGGACTATTTCACAATGCAAAAGGTCACTCCTTTGCCCGTCACATCTCACTGATCTAGGTCTATAGTTCTATAGAAAACAACAGTAATGATTGCTGCCTAATAGCTGAACTAAATTTCTGTGTTCAAGTAAAATGTATCTCCTCTGAATAGGTTGTGGGGGAGATCCCCCTTGCTGTCCTGCTTTGTATGCCTGCCTCTGGATAGTTTCTGTTCGAAATAGAATGCTGTGTGAGATGGATCTTTGATCTGATCCCTGATAACTCAAAGAAAAAAGTCAAAAAGTCACTGGACTAGCATAAGCCATCTGCATAGCTCTGTCTGTCACAATCATAGACATCTAGAGAATTTAAAATAAAACAGGAGCTTAAGCTACAATAGACTTTCATTTGAAGAAGCTGTTGTACTGGAATCCTCTGCCTTCATTAATGTTTATTGACCTATTGGCTGATTCCGCACACGTTGGATAATTCACTTTCAATGCACATTATCAATCGTTTAAGGTGGGTTTTTTGTTCCGCACACAAAAGAATCTGTTCCAAATGATCTATAAAGAGGATTGGAAGTGCATTATCCAACGTGTGCGGAATCACTCATTGTCTGGGTCTACATTGTTGCAAGGCCTTGTCCTGTAAACATTTTAGGTGTTCATTGGACACCAATATGTCAGAGAGGCTTTTGCAGTAGGCTACCTTCTCGGGATTATTCAGTAATGTAACAAAGGTAGTTAAAAAGTGGCCTGCCTGCCTGCCTGCCTGCCTGCCTGCCTGCCTACCTACCTACCTACCTACCTACCTAGAGAGCAGGAATGAATATATGCTTGCTGGTCGTCTGTGCGAATACTTTGAACTGTTGTTAAGATTCATGTTTATGCAGAAATCCAAGTAACTGTTTTTTGTTTTTTTAAAACAACCAGGCTCGGTACAAGCAAAGCCTCGATCCTACAGTAGATGAAGTTAAGAAACTGTGTACCTCATTGCGCCGAAATGCCAAGGAAGAAAGAGTTCTTTTCCATTACAATGGACATGGTGTCCCCAGGCCAACAGTGAATGGAGAAATATGGGTGTTCAACAAGGTATGTGATTTGCTGTGGGAGGAAGACCACAGTCCCTCTTGTGCCAGCTTTGCTCTGTGTTTGCAGGAAAACCAATAAAATACCGCACCGTATTTCTGATGCTTGACCTAAAAGCTTCAGTTTGTTTTACTTACTTCATGTGCCCCCAGGTTAAGTTCTTATTCGTTTCTCAAGTCTCTTTTCCTGAGGGTGGTGGTATCCATATTCCTTCTTGAGCGGTGCTCTGAGCATGAACATCTTCACTGAAAGGAAAAGAGTATAGAGCAAATAAAAGTCTTGACTGAGGTCCAGAGCGGTGCACATGTACGATTCATATGCGTACCCAAATTTCCTTCTTGGAAGATGATCCTACAGAACTCGCAAATTATTCTTGAGCTTCTAAAATAATATGATACTAGAACATTTTAAAGTAGAATTTAGAGGAGAACTTCATGTGCATGTGTGGCAGTCACCCCCAAAGTTCTGCCTGTCTTCAGGGCTCTGAACCAATGCTGGGAAATCTGCCCTCAAGCCCTAGAAACTGGTCAGCCAATGAGAGCCCCTGGAATGTCCCTGGATGGGAGGGGGAGTGAGCCACCTCAGTTTAAAAGGGGAGAAGTGCTACATTTTCCTTTGGATAGGAAAATGGTGTAAGCCAAATGTAAGATACGTCAGACTTTTTTCGGGGGGGGGGGTTCAGTTAGGGTTGGGGGGAGGTCAGGATTCTTGTTTTTAATGAAACTTTACTTTAATGATACTGCTCATGCAGCCTATTCGGCTCTGAGCAGTGCCACACTAGAATTAGAATTAAAAGGAAAAGTTTTTAATATATAATCTGTATAGTATTAAAAATTTAAAACATTTAATAAGTATTTTTCCTTTACCTGTTGGGAGAGAAACTTGGCTACTGCTAAAGTAGTACTAAAATCCACCCCTGCTAAAAGAAGCCTTAAATTATCCTCTATACTTCCTGGGTCCTGGATGTAGGGCTTGATCCGGCTGTCCCTTGCCACGTTTAGAATATTGCATTCAAATAGACAATGTTGAAGGGTGTCTATTTGGCCAGAGCCGCATTGGCAGAGTCGCTCAGGGTAGGGAACCTTATTTAAGCATCCCAGCAACTCTCATGATGGAATACTTGTTTTTAATGAAATAAACGCCCCTTTTTGAAGAGACCTCCAAAACCCAACTGTTCTGTACCGGTACTGAGAGCAGTTTCTCTCAAAGTTAAGGGAGTGGCCTGGACCCTGAGTAGAAGCCGGTCAGCAGTGATTATTTGCCGAGGAGCTCTGTCCGGAGGAAAAGGAATTATTTTCTTCTCTCGGCTTTTGTGTGTGTGTTAACTTAGGCTCAGATTCGATTAGTAATCTCCCAGTAGGGAAAAGCATAACCTCTGGAGTAAAGTTGTAAGCCAGTTGTACCTTGTTTTTACTGTTCTACCGCACTGAATCTGTCGCTCATTTCTACACCTAATGTTTTGTGAATAAATTGTTGGTTGCCCTGTTCCATCTGTGTGTTGTCTGTCCGATCAAACTGTCAGAGGGAGAGAGGTTTCTAATCACCTTCCTATTGACTACCACATTTTTAGATGTCAGGTTCCACTGTAGGGGCATCAGAGCCGGGGGGGGCTTACCCTCCAGGTTGACCTGCTGCCCAAGGTGAGTTGCCGGGGGAGGAGAGAGGTTTACAGCACCCTCACACCCTCTCTGCCCTGTTGTGTGGCTTGGTTGCTTCCCTCTCACTCTCCTCTCTCTTTGCTGCACGGTCATCTTCCTCCTAGGCCCGCCTGGGAGGCTCGCCTTTATAGGGGCTGCCCTGTGGGACACCGCCCCTCCTCCAAACTCTGACAAATGCAATTCCTTCTCTGACTGACTGAGGGGCTGCAGGCACAATTGGGGGCTTCTGCAGGCTCCTTACCCTGTCCTGGCCTCCCTGCTGGCCATTGAATGTGGATCTGCAGGATCGGGCTGGTCGGGCCTCTCTAGCTGCCATACTGGGCAAGATGCCACGCTGGGACTTCCCTGGCAGCCCCCCCCCCCCAGTTACCACCAATGGCAGTGCGTCCGGGAGTGTCCAGGCTGTGCTGTACCTGTTGCCATTGGGGAGA
Organism: Eublepharis macularius; assembly: GCF_028583425.1. Taxonomy (NCBI): domain Eukaryota; kingdom Metazoa; phylum Chordata; class Lepidosauria; order Squamata; family Eublepharidae; genus Eublepharis; species Eublepharis macularius. Next base: position 24,579,861 of record NC_072793.1, on the reverse strand, counting down.
GCTGCTGCCAGCACAGAGGCTCCCTTGGCGGCCATAGCATGGCTGCAGCAGCTGAGGCCTCCTCTCTGCTGGGTGGCCTCTCTGCTGCCTGCTTCCTTGGTAGTGCGGTCCTCCCTGCTGCCTGCTCCCTTGACAGTGTGATGGTGGTGGGGCTGTGACACCCAGAGCCTTGCTAGCTGGCTGGCTGCCGTTCCTCGGTCTATCCACCACCTGTGCCCCTGGCAGCCCTGGTTCAGCAGTGCCCGTCTATGCCTCCGGTGGTGGAGGTAAGTCCAGGGAGGCTCCCAGGACAGCCTGACTTTTTAGTCCTTGACCAGCAGCACCTCAGTCTTGTGTGGACTGAGCTTCAGTTTACTGGCCATCCTTTTACCTTCTCCAAATATTTGCTCTGGACTTCCAGAGACCTGTTGAGACTCATTGGTTGTGGAGAAATGGAGATAGGTATCATATGGGTAGTATGTTACTCCAGATCCCCAGGTGATCTCTCTTAGCATTTTCATATAGATGTTAAATAGCATGGGGCGGGGGGAGGGGGACAGGATGGAACCCTGTAGGACCTCATTGCACAAACACCACGGGGATGAGTGGTAGTCCCTCAATACCACCTTCTGAATGGGGCCAGGGAGATTAAGAGCGTGGTGTCTCAGCCTGTCCAGTTTCTGCAGAAGGATACCATGGTCATTGGTACAGGAAGTTACTGTGTGGTCCAGGAAAATGAACAAGGGTGTGCTCTCCTGCCACCCTCATAGGAAAAAATCATTACTCTGGACAACCTAAGTCATTTCTGTCCCAATTCTAGGCCTGAATGCAGATTGAGATGGGTCTGGATAGTCCATGTCCCACAAGACTGCCTGCAGCTACATAGTCGCCGCCTGCTTGAGTACCTTGCCCAAGAATGGAATAAAGACCACCAGGCAGCAATTAATATTAGATTAAACATAGCATGTACAAGACTACAGTGAAAGACTTTTTAATGCTCCTGACCTTATTATTTTGCTAGATTTTAATTCATGTGAATAATTAGAAGCACTTTACCGGTATTTCCAGCTTGCATGTTGTGTTTGATGCCATATCCTAATATAGCACCGCATCTGTACAGAATCATTGTCAGTTTTATTCCCAATAAAAATTTATTTAAATCCCTTTATAAAAATGGTTCACTGATCAGTGCAACTGAGTCATCTCACTGACTTAAAGGACACTTTACTCATTTAAATGGCTAGTGAGTTGGTTGTTATGATTCAGGACTCTGTTTAAGCTAAATCTGGTATTTAAAAACACTCAAGAGGGTATTCTTATCAAGTGGTTTGTGAGCAACGAGTGGCAGAAATAATGCTATGCTGAATCTATTACCAGAGGGAAAAGAACAAATTACTATTCAATGAAATTTGGATTTTGTGCCAGCAACATTATTAAGAATTTATTTATTGGGCATTTGCCAGCTAGCTTGCCATATCAGCTGGCATAATCTGATGAAGACTCCACTGGAGTCGTAGAGATTTATCATTCAGGATATGAAGGAGGACTGTTTTTGTATAGGTGGAATGTTAAATTTTATAGCTGTTTTGCAGTATTTTAGCCTGTCAGAAATGGAAGGAATATACTTTCTTGCAAAATACATGACAAAATACATGAGCGGAAAATGTGTTTTAAGTACCATCTTAAGACCATTTTGACCTTAAGAAACAAGCATAAGCTGCCTGGCTTTTGTGAGCCTGCCCATGTTTGGTTGAAGTGCTAAACGAATCCGCTTTTTATTTTTGTTGTTCATGCTGAGCTCTTTTGCTGTCACCTCTCCACTTATAGAGCCAACCCTTGATAAGCAATTAGAAAACCTCTTAACCAGAGGCTTGGTTACAAATTTGGGCTTGGCTTCTGGACTAGCTGGCTGTTTATGGCTACCAGAAGCACTGAGGAATGGACAGTGTTTCCCATTTGCTGGGCTCTTGTAGAAAAGGTAAGCCGGACTCTCTGTTGCTGTCTCCTGCAAAAGTCTAACCAGAAAGGAGAGAGAAGCCGCATCTCTTTATGGTGAGCGGAAGGGGAAAGAACCTGGGTTTTTGTTAACAAAAAATGTCTTACTGCTGTTGCTGCCTCCCACATACCAAGGTGGGAGAGGAACTTCCTTCCCTCTCCCAAGTTCCACATGAAGGAGTCGTTGGCTTCACCTTTCTGTTGTTTTTGTGTGTGAGGCTGCAGCAACTGCAAGGACTGCTAGGTTTCCTTCTGCAAATGCCCAGTTCACAGGAGGAAAATCACTTCTCCTTTTCTTTGCAGAGAGTGATGGAGGAAAGAGTAGTGAAGCAGAGGATACTGAAGGTGCAGGGGTATTTGCCACTGGCAATAAAGACAAGTGCATTTATGGAATTGTCTGTTTGAGAGGGGATTGGTAACGGTTTGTGTTGGGATGGTCTTTAGCTGTCTCTCTGAAATCCTATGAGATATGGGGAAAGTGGTGATGTTGCTTAGGTACCTGTGTTGATAGCCTAAGTATGCCAATCTCCAGGCAGGGCCTGGAGATCTCCTGGAATTACAGCTGGTCTCCAGATGACAAAGATCAGTTCCCCTGGAGAAAATGGTCACTTTGGAGGGTGGAATATATAGCATTATACCCTATTGAGGTCCCTATGCTCCCCAAACTCTACCCTCCACTCCTAAACTCCAGGAATTTCCCAACCCAGAGTCGACAACCCTAAGACAACCATATTATTTGATGTTTTAGTTTCTTATTTTTATTGCTGAGATGCTGATAGTGCTATATTCTTGTCACCTAGTTTTCTAAATTGTTCCGTTTGTTTGCATTTGGGATCATGTGCCTTGCTGATAAAAGGCTTTGGGATATGTTCTCTCTCCCTCCCTCCAATAAACTACCCTGGCCTCTTTCTTACTACGGAAGGCCATATTGGTGTGGCTGGCTTGTATTAATAAATATAGAGCTAGACTTGGTGGAGTGGGGAGCATATTTGTGGGTTTGAATTGTGGGAAACTCCCATAGTGATTCCTTTTCAGGCACAGAGCCTTGGACAATTTGTCATCTCTGACTAATGTTTATCATGAGGAAGTTTTGAAAACGAGCGAGTGTAAAACTTGCCAATCAGTTTGGTTACTGAAAATTACTCAAGAAAACGACTGCTGTTGTATATGATGAGCACGTATATAAAAACAAGCCAGTGTCCTTTGACTTTAGTTACAATGCCTGCCTTGTACATTGTGCCCTTTTTCTCTGCAAGAAGTACTTGCACACTGGAGAGGTCAGCATCACCAAACAACAATGGGGAAATGCTTCCGCAGACAGACAGTGATTTTACCATGATTGCTGTTATTAGCAAGCTGTATAGCAGTGTGGAAACTGAAGGACTTGCATGGTTTCCCATCTGGTCCTAGATTCTTAGAAGTTCCTGTTCATCTTTGGTCTTCTGTGCAAATTGGGACTGCACATGTGCAGTCTTTCCTTTATTAACAATAATTTTCTTCAACCTGAGGTCTTAAACCAAACAGTACAATAGTTACAAAATCATCAATCATATATTTGGTATAGTGGTTAAGAGCTGCGGGACTCTAATCTGGAGGACTGAGTTTGATTCCCCACTCCTCCGCTTAAAGCCAGCTGGGTGATCTTGGGTCAGTCACAGCTTTTTTGACCTCTCTCAGCCCCACCCACCTCACAGGGTGATTGTTGTGAAGATAATAATAACACACTTCGTAAACCGCTCTGAGTAGGTGTTAAGTAGTCCTGAAGGGCGGTATATAAATCAAATACACTGCTGTTTTAATGATGTTTTAATGTAGATGAATTTTTACTGTATTTTAATATGTTGTTATCTGCCTTGAGTCCGCTTGCGGGGAGGGTAGAATAGAAATTTGAAATAAATAAATAAATAAATAAATAATGTTGTTGTTATATCAATAACAAGCAGAGAATAACAAATAACAAACATTGTACTGTCAGTACATCATTATCCTGTTAAATACATAAAAGAGAATGTCTCAAACATATTATAATGGATAGAAACTTGGTTACAGATCACATAACTGCAGTGTTAACATCAGCCAGCAAAAAGGATACTACTTGAGGCTCAATAACAAGTTGGTATGTACTTAAAATAGGAAAGATCCAGCGATCCCAAAATGAAGACCAATGTTAACAAAATAACAAAATGTGATCATGGTCTCAATCATGCCAGAAGCAAAGGAGCAAAGAGGCACTTAAGTTCGCTATCCACCATCTTTCCTTCAGACTTTTATAGGTGTCTTCCTTCAAAAGATGTAAAAGACCTTGATAGGAGCTTGATGCTGACAAAAGGGACTTTAATCTCAGATTGAAGGCACAAAGCCAAGCCCTGGATTCCAGTTGTGCAAACTCCATTCTTAATGCAGTCCTTGCCACACAACATGGTACTCCAGCAATTCGGCAAAAATACAATAACAGCGAATAATCAATATCTTCAGAAACGTCATTTATCCAAAGACTTGGACCATATAGAATTTGTGGGAGTACCTTTGCATTTAAGGTCTCAGTGGCTACTGGTACATATTGCCTTCCTTTAAAAAGGAAAAAAAAATACAAGAACATTTATATCTACTTTAGCAGTTTTCTGAACTAAAGAAATATGGGTCTTCTGTGCCAAATTGTAATTAAATGTGACACCTAAATATTTAAAGTGGGCCACTTGTTCAATTACCCTTCCATTTATAGGCCAAGTCTTACACTTCACTCTTCCGTTTTTTGAGAACAGCATAAGTTTAGATTTTCCATAATTATCTGACAGTCCCTCAGAGTTACAATAATTGACAAACATTTTTATTGCTCGTCTGCCTAAAGCAAAACCAGAACATCACGGTTAGCTAAAACCAGTGCATGATGCTTCAAATTCTGCAGATAAGAGATCATATCATTCACAAAAGGTTCAAAAGTAAGGGGGCTAAAGAACAGCCCACACATGTGCGCTCCTGCCATGCAGATCTGAAGCCCAAAGTCAAAATTTCGAGTATACTGTACTCATACTCTCCAGAGACAATTGTATTCCCAGTGTTTGTTTTTTTTTTAATTTATTGGATGGGTTAACAAATATAAACATACAAGTCATTACCATTTTCCACCCCATCACATTTTCCCCATCCTTCCCCCCCCCTTTTTCTGGTGACTCCCAACAGTTTTCCATCCCCAACTTAATCTAAAGAATATATCATATCCTAAAATCTATAATAATATATATCATATATATCTAGTCTATTTACTTATATTAACTATCATAATATAATACTTATCTAAATTAAGAGTATGAAAATTATATAACCATATAATAAGTACATATATATATATATATATATATATATAAAATATACTATTCCTTAACTCCCTATTATCTGTATTATAAATCTATTACTTCTATTACATCCCTAAAATATCATATATACTTACTATTACCCATACAATCTTGTTACTCAATCTTATACTTTCCCAAATAATTATACTATCTTACTCTTAAATTTATACTACTACAATACTGTAACTCTCTAACTCTATACTATACCATTAAAATATGATAATATACCCCCTTTTAACCTTAAGTAAGTTTCTATCTCCCCTTAACAACTATCCAAAGACCACAATTTCCCCTTCATGTCCCACTTTTTCTCCACATATTTCTTAAATTTTTCCCAGCTTAATGTATATTCCAGTTCTTCTTGTTCTTTCAATTTCCTTGTTTAACTTGTCCATTTCTGCCATATTCAGAACTTTCAAAATCCAATCCTCCATAGATGGTATCTCCTGAGTCTTCCACAACTGTGCATAACACATTCTGGCCGCCGTAATCATATAAAATACCATAACTCTGTCCATTTTATCAAAGTCCTCTAGGTTCATGCATAATAACAACAATTCTGGGGTTTTATTTATATTCCTTTGTAAAATATCCGACATAACCTTAACTATATCCCCCCAGAACTGTTTTGCCTTATCGCAAGTCCACCACATATGATAGAATGAACCTTCATGCTGTTTACATTTCCAACATTTATCAGACATCTGACTGTTACCATTGGCCAACTTCTTCGGTGTTAAATACCATCTATACATCATTTTATAAACATTTTCAGGCACCGTGGTACATGCTGAAATTTTAACTTCATTTTTCCATACCTTTTCCCAAGTTTCCATTGGAATTTTCCTATTACAGTTTATTGCCCATTTAACCATCTGGACTTTAACAACCTCCTCCTCCGTGAACCATTTCAGTAGTATCTTATATATTTTAGAAATCATTTTCTTCCCTCCCTGAAGCAAACAATTCTCAATCTCAGCATTTTGTAGTCTAAAACCATTTTTCCTCTTGTCTTTCTCATACAAATCTTTTATCTGCATATATTGAAACCATCCATATTGGAATGGCAATTCATCATTACCTTTAAGCATATAATTATTCTGTTTTATCTCAAGAATTTCTTTATATGTCAACCAGTCTTCCCCTGCATATTCTGTTCTTGGATTTACTACTTCCGCAGGGATAATCCACATTGGTATAGTCTCTTCCATATATTTCTTGTATTTAGTCCATACGGCAAACAAACTTCTTCTTACATAATGATGTAAAAACATAGAATCTGCTTTTACTTTGTCATACCATAGATATGTAGCACCTTTAAGACTAACCAATTTTATTTTAGCATAAGCTTTCGAGAATCAAGTTCTCTTCGTCAGATGCCTGATACAGAGACTGGTCACCAGTCTCTGTATCAGGCATCTGACGAAGAGAACTTGATTCTCGAAAGCTTATGCTAAAATAAAATTGGTTAGTCTTAAAGGTGCTACTGGACTCTTTTTGATTTTGCTACCACAGACTAACACGGCTAACTTCTCTGCATCTATACCATAGATATGCATGCCATCCAAATAATTTATTATATCCTTCCAGTGCTAACAACTTCAAATTCTTCAATATCATCCATTCCTTTAGCCAGTCCAGACATACCGCTTCATGGTATAATTTGAAATTTGGTAATTGTAATCCTCCTCTTTCTTTTGCATCATAGAGTACTTTCATTTTAACTCTGGGTTTCTTTCCAGCCCAAACAAAGTTTAACATCGTTCTCTGCCACTTCTCAAATTGTTTACTGTCTTTAACAATAGGTATTGTCTGTAGTAGAAACATCATTCTTGGAAGAACATTCATCTTAATTACTGCAATACGACCTAACCATGACAAGTTCATTTTATTCCATCAATTTTATTCCCAGTGTTGGAGGGAGTTATGAATATTGTGAATGGGATATGGGAGAACCCTGCTTCTATCTCTGCTACATCCAGGAGGATAGAACATATGTATATGGTTAAGCAGGAGGGATGCTCCTTTTTATTAACTCATCTGCCCCCCCTCTTCTTTAGTAACTCAGAAGGTGCATTCAAAGCGGAGACAAGGATCTAATGTTTTGCTGGCTGCTAGGGCAGAAAATTGGATTCTGTGGGTGCAAAACATACTCTTCCACTGCGTTGAACGTAAAGATTGCAAACTACCAGGCAATTATGGAGGCTTATCAGATGTTCCTTTGGGAGAAGTTGTTGACTTATTTAGACCCTATTTCCAGAGGATTAAAAAAATCACTGGCTAGTCATCCAGACTGAGGCCATACACCTGTCAAAACAACAACTTAACCCAGACAGGCTTGCAGCTTACTGTTCTTCCAGGGCTATGGCTTCCTCCATCATTCTGCTCAGACCTGTGTGCCTGTAGTCAACAGCCCTTACCAACAAGACTAACACTGAAGGCATGCCTTTTGACGGCACCTCTCTGTTTTCTGCTAAAACTGATGATACTCTGAATCAGATGAAGCAGAACAAGTTCACAGCCAAGTCCTGGGAGTGACACCTGGGAATGCACAACCGTATAAACAGAGATACTTTCCTCAATTCAGAGGCCATCTTTCATACCAGCGGGATCACAGATAATACTCATATTAGCTGTCGCAGTATCGTCTGCAATATCTGTCTCAGAGATCCTTTCCCAAGACCTACACCCTGCCTATTCAACCTCTATGCAGAGTATATCGTAAGGAAAGCTGGATTAGATCTAGAAGACGGTGGAGTGAAAATTGGTGGAAGGAACATTATTAATTTGAGATATGCAGATAACACCATGTTACTGGCAGAAAATAGTGAAGACTTGCAATGACTACTGATGAAGGTTAAAGAAGAAAGCACCAAAGCAGGATTATAGCTGAGCATCAAGAAGACAAAAGTAATGACCACTGAGGGATCACACAATTTTAAAGCTGACAATGAGGAAACTGAAATTGTTCAAGATTTTCTATTCCTTGGCTCAGTCATCAACCAAAAAGGAGACTGCAATGAAGAAATCAGAAGAAGATTGAGATTTGGAAGAGGAGCTGTGAGGGAGCTAGATAAGACCCTTAAAGATAAAGATGTCTCTCTGGGAACCAAGATCAAGATGGTATTTCCCATTACTATGTATGGATGTGAAAGTTGGACAGTGAAGAAAACTGACAGGAAGAAAATTAATTCATTTGAAATGTGGTGCTGGAGGAGAGTTTTGCAGATACCATGGACAGCCAAAAAGACAAATAAGTGGGTACTAGATCAAATCAAGTCTGAATTCTCCCTAGAAGCTAAAATGACAAAACTGAGGCTATCATGCTTTGGTCACATCATGAGAAGACAAGATTCTCTGGAAAAGTCAATAATGCTAGGAAGGCAGTAGGAAAAGAGGAAGACCTAAAATGAGATGGCTTTACTCAATAAAAGAAGCCACATCCCCTAGTTTGCAGGATGTGAGCAAGTCTGTTAATGATAGGACGTTTTGGAGGTCTTTCATTCATAGGGTCACCATAGGTTGGAGGCGACTTAACAACACATACACTTAAGGAGGTGAGGGGGATCCAGATAGAAGCAGGAATTACAGCCACCTGGCTTCCCAAGAGCAGAATTGGCTTGAGTAGCCTACCTTCTGATTAAATATACATTCAGCCATGGGATGGGTTAATTTTTTGAACAGGCTATCCGCCTTTAAGAACCATTGGTTGTGATTTTACTTCAGGTTCATGGACCCTTTCTATGATTGCAGGGGGCTACAGATTAGAATTTCAGACTTGCTCTACATGTCAGTTGCCTGGGGCTTTTGTTAATTCCTTCCCTGAGTTAGTTATTCAGTGAACAATTTTGTTGCAGAAGTGTGCAGTTCAAGCTGTTCATACATATCTGTATCCGTAAAACTCTTCTTATGGCTTCTATCTGAGATTCTTTCTCATAGCCGTGAAAGATGGAGGCCATAGCCCTATTTTGGATTTGCGATGAGATGATTAATTATTTTCTCAGGGTTACAAAGTTTCATATGCTTACCTTAACTTCAGTGTTACAATTATTAGCAATAAATGGTTGGTTCTCGGTGTTAAACTTGCAGGATGTCTATTTTCATGTAACTTTTCACCTGGACCATTGAAAATATCTTCATTTCACACTTAAGGCTGTTATGTATCAGTATATGGTACTGCCCTTTGGGCTAGTCACTGCCCCATGAATTTCACCAAAATATTTGGCAGTGGTCATCTGAGAGTACAACAATGCTCTGTATTCTCCTGCCTGCATAATTGATTGGTTACTGTATCTTCCAAAGAGGAGCTCTCTAGCCACTTGAAATTAATATTAGATTCTTGCCAATAATTATGTCTCTAAGCTGGAAGAAGTCTGTGCTCCTCCCTTTACAGATGGTACACTTTGTTGGTGCTGTTCTAGATTCCAGTTTGGCAAGAGTGACTCTCCCTGATGAATACACTCAAGTTTTTAAAAGTATTAATTAGTTTCCTGGGTTGGGGGGAATTACCTGGTCCTCTGGACTTACCAGCTTCTCAGGGCATCTCTGCTTCATGCTGGGAGGGGCCTGGAGACAACCCATCTGGTCAGCCAACCAACGCAGCTGCGGAAACAAGGAGCCCCTGCAGCAGCCAGAAGACTGCACGATGTCAGCTTCAACAAGCTTGCCTGAACAAATAGGGCTGCCTCAACAGGGACAGGTGAGCTGTTATTGCTGGTCAATTGACCGTAATAAATTTGAGTTTGAAAATAAAGTTATGACCAGGCAGTTTTGTCATGTCCACTCAGTCTGTGGGCACATTCAAAAAGAGCTGATTCGGTTTCATTTTCCCGGCCATGTTGGACGCTCCTCTCCGCAGGTCCAGGAGGAAGTGGCCGAGCAGCCTGACCGGGTGGTTGACCTGCGAGGGTTAACCCCCAGGACTCCCAGGTAAGGGGTCAGGATCCGGAGCGCTGCAGGAAGAGCCCCCTGAAGTCGATCCAGGGGGTAAATAGCCCATCTGCTCCTATGGAGGCCGGCAGACTTGCGCAGCACATTGCGTGCTGCCGGGCCATGGAGAACGGCAACAAGCAGATTTAAGGTGAAAACCTGTAAGTAAGCGGATCCCTTCTGTTACTTTAAGCGTATGCGAAGGATTGGTGGGAAGCTTAAGAAGGTTTGGATATCTTCCCCTTCATTGAGTTTTGGAACTTAGTTGGCGGACCCTCCCCCCTCCCCCTAAGATGGCGATGAAAAAGCAGAGCCCTGCTGTGGGCAAATCGGTTTCGGCTGCATTGCAGGGGAAGGGAGAGACTCTTGAAGAGGTGGTTAAACGGTTGGTTGTTGAAGCTATGAAGCCCTTTGTTGATAGGCTAAATGAAATCGGACAAAGGGTTGGTTAAGTTGAAAATGAAGTGAAAACCACTAAAGATGTAGCACTCGAGGCAGAGAAATCTACTCATGAAAATGCAACACTCATGAGAGCTACAAACAAAGAAGTAAAGGTTTTGGAGAATCAACTGATAGGACTACAAGTGGATCGTGCTCAGACGGTATTGCGTATACAGGATGTGAAGGAGGAGGAAAGTGAAAATTTAAAGGATCTGGTGTCGGAACTTTTGGCGTCATTCGCAAAGGCAACTAAAGAAGAGTTAAAAAGCGATATTCTGGAAGTCTGTCGGACATCTTCAAAATATGCAACGAAGCGTCAGCTGCTTCGCGAGATTATTATTGACTTTTCATCTAAGAAGACTCGGGACACCATTTTATATAATTCGACTAACGTGGACTTGGACTTTTTTGGCAACAAGGTTAAGATATTGAAGGACGTTCCATTTCTAGCTTGGAAAACAAGATTTAAATACAAAAGGTTTGCAGCTCTTCTGAGAAAGCGTGATATAAAATACAAATGGTTATTTCCGGAAGGTATCTGGTTTAGATATAAAGACCAAGCCTACAAGATAATATCAGAAGTACAGCTGAGGGATTTTGTGCTTAATCATCAAGAGTTCGAGCAAGAAGAAGATCCAGAATCTGAAGGGGGGAGTGGGGAGGAGTGAGCGCAGCTATTGTAGCTGTTCAAAGAGAACTGAGACCGAGACGCGGGGGGGGGGAGAAGACCTGATCCTGACTGTAGTTTGTATCTTATAAGATGTACCAATCTAATAGCATATTAGAATGTTTAACTTTAAATAATTGTATTATGAAGGGAATTCAATACTTGTAGTTGTAGTTTGTGTTCTTATGTTGTTTTTTCCCTCCCCTCTTGTTTCTTTTTTCCTTTTTCTGTTTGTAGTTTGTAGTTTTGTAGTTTTGATGTTAGTAATTAAAATAAAAAAAATAAAAATTAAAAAGAATTGCGGGGGAGCAGGTGAGATGCTTGCTTCCCCCTAGGACGTCAAAAAGCAAAAAGCAAAAAAAAAAAAAAGAGCTCAGGCTTCCTCTGCAGTTTTCCTTCAAGGTGTTCCACTTCCTGACTTTTGTAGAGCTGCAACGTGGTCTTCATCAGACACTTTTGTTAGACGTTACTCTGTTGACATAAATGCAAGAAAGGAGTCAGCAGTGGGGAAAGCAGTTCTTCATTTGTGTTTCGGTGAGACCTTCACCCCATCACCTCGTAAGTAGCTTGTTAGCGTGGGACTGCACAGACTATTGGAGATGAAAACAGAGTTGCACTTAACTATAGCTGTTTTTTGTTACGTTGTCTGCTGTGCATGCCCACATTCCCTCCCTGATGTCCTGCTGTGAGCTCTTTTTCACGGTTATATCCCTGGAGAGGGCTGGTGATGTCTCAGGAGAAACTGACGGAAGGATATGATGCTTTAGGCGGGGAAAAAACATTGTGCACGCTCCAAGGGGAGGCACGCTCCAACAGGAGGCACGCTCCTTCAGAGTTTTAAAGCTAGAAAATCTTCTCCATGTGGTGAGCCTGCACATTCCCAGTGTATGAGATGACAACTCAATTAACAATAGTTACAGGTAAGTGCAGCCCTATTTTTCTGAACCTGAAGTGCACCTACGAGCCAACTAATGTGGGCGAGGAGAAAGGACAGCACTTGGAGAAATACAGAGTCCCAATATCCTTCCTGAATCTCCTTACTGGTTTCTTTTCTGACACCTTCAAACCTGCTGTGGTTCTTCCTCAGCCTCATGGGCCGGTTCTACACATGCATGTCAGCTTATGATGATGTGGACAGATGGAGGGCATCTTCTTTCTGTGGCTCAATGACAACTAAATTTCTACCACTGTGGGAAGTCTTAATTGATACTGTCGCATCAGTTATAGTATCGGTGGCCAGATGTAGCAAGGGTGGCATCTAAATTAATATTCTGGGACGGTGGGATTATTAGAGTCTAATAAAAGCTTTGCAGGTTTTACCATTTTTAAAAACTGCATTTGTCCTACTGTAGAGAGCCAGTTTGGTGTAGCGGTTAAGAGCGCGGGACTCTAATTTGGAGAGCCGGGTTTGATTCCCCACTCCTCCACTTGAAGCCAGCTGGGTGACCTTGGGTCAGTCACAGTTCTCTGGAGCTCTCTTAGCCCCACCCATCTCACAGGGTGATTGTTGTTGTAGGGATAATGATAACACACTTTGTAAACCGTTCTGGGTGGGTGTTAAGTCATCCTGAAGGGTGGTATATAAATCGAACGTTGTTGTTGTTGTTGTTGTTGTTGTTATTACTGATAAGTAATAAAATAGTTTGTCCTCTCTTTCCCAGTTGGCTCATGTTAAGTACAATTGAAGTTTTGAGGGTTCAGATGTAAATTAAATACTATTGTTATAAATGACACCCAACAATTCAATAAAAGCAAATTTCTCCCATACTCTTCTTATATAGCAGATAGAAATCCATTTAGATTGAAATACAGTTGACTAGCCCTGAAATGCCCTTAAGGGTAGGTAGCACTGTGTGTAGTCATGCTCTTCTTTTGAGCTATAGAGTTGAGCTATAGACAGACTTTGCAAATGATCTCTTTGCCCTTCAGTAGAAGAACTGTGAGGTTTCAGTGGTTCTGTGCAAATCTGGTAATGCTATATTTATGAGCGATTAAGCATAATATATCCTGATAGATAGATTAAACAGGATAAACCCTCCAGGAAGTATTATTTCAGCCTGATTTGTTTTAGCTAAAAAGTCAGATCTTAGTTGCTTCGTTTAACTAAGCAGAGCTGAAATTCCACAGGGTCCAAAGGTAAAAAGCCAATCTTGCATGGTTGGAATGAAACTTTTTTAAACGAATAGTTAAAATCTGATATTTTAAAAATTGGCATATACACATGCACCCAAATCTTACCTCCCTTCTCCACCCTTTGCTTCCATTCATTTTATCCTTACGTTTTTCATTATTCTTGTCGTGTTGTGCTTGTTGTGGTATAAGTGCCTTTGTGGCTGGGCTAATCTTTTAGGACTGCTTTAGGAAGCAAGTCTACTTTTGAATGTTTAATCTTACCCGACAGATAGAGAGGATCTTAATAAATAAATAATCTGCAATACTTCTCTGTTCATTTATTTGGAATGAAAAGTGGGGTTTCTTTATATATTTAGTATGAGAGAGATAATTAGGTTGTGCCCCTCCTCCTATACCAAATCCATATCGCCATGTGGCGAAGCATTCGGGAACGAAGGGAGCCAGTTCCTTTGGAGATTTGCTACCTGATTTAGATGCAGTACATCCAGCTTCTTAATATGTTGAGAGAGGCAAAGATGTACTGCGGTACCTCAGACAATGTCAGGAATCATTTATTGCTACCCTCCCCCTTACCTCTACTGCAGCAGCACAATGGTCCAGTGCAGCCTGGTAAAAATGATTGGTTATTCATCTAAAGACTTACAGGGGTTTAATTTTGATTTCCAACTTGACAAGCAAAGCAAGCCAGCTCTTCAGAGATGCAGATGGACTAGTACATAGAAATAATGGATGAGCTTCCCCCAAGTCATAGCCCCCTACCCTATGAATCCATCAAATCAGATTTTTGGAACAAGAATGCAACACCCCTCAAAGTTGTTCTTTGCTTTTGTAGAAGTTAATGGGCATGTCAGTGGTGAGTTGCTCAAAGAGAAATTACACCCCATGCTAAGGAAAAAAGCAGCAACCAGGGGTTTGAAAGAGGTTTCTTGCATGCTCTTTTTTTCTTATCTTTGACAATAAGGCAGAAAGCTATAGGAATCTATAGCACCATAACTGCACAGAATTTGTAAAATAGGTAAAGCTGAGATATACAAAGTATCTGTCTGTCTGTCTGTCTGGAAGAAGTTGGCCCATGCATTATTGAAGAATTCAATTTTTGGGTTTAAGCAACTTTAGAAGAGATGTAGTAATCACATCAGATGGTAGGTAAAGGTAGTCCCCTTTGCAAGCACCGAGTCATTACTGACCCATGGGGGGACGTCGCATCATGACGTTTTCTTGGCAGACTTTTTACAGGGTGGTTTGCCATTGCCTTCCCCAGTCATCTACACGTTACCCCCAGGAAACGGGGTACTCATTTTACCGACCTCGGAAGGATGGAAGGCTGAGTCAACCTTGAGCCGGTGACCTGAACCCAGCTTCCGCCAGGATCGAACTCAGGTCATGAGCAGAGCTTGCACTGCAGCACTGCAGCTTAGGCAAGCAGAGAAATCTGTCATAATGTTAAATTTTCTTGGCAAACCCAGCCGTTAATTTTAAGGGCATAGTTTACCAGACTTAACTCTTAACACATGTCTGATGGAAATGAATGGGACTCGTACAAATTGCATGCTCTTGTTCAGTGGTGCATGCACAGGTGACATTTCTGGTGTTTGGTTGTTTGTCGTCAGATTTCCTGAAGTCCGATTATTGTGTCCTTAGTATAGTAGCCCTGGTTTCCACATAATAGTTCAGTGAGCCTTGCAATGAGTTGAAAGACTGGCAACTGTATGGCCACAAGTTGTTGGACTAGGACTGGATCAGGTGCTGGGTCTTGAACAAAAGCAGACGTCTTTTGTTGGCATCTGCTTAGGAGTACTTTGGCAAAGCATTGCCTTTTCAAATTTGTAAACTTCTTTATAGACTATACAATTGTCATTAGGAAAATACGATATGCAGGGCTTTTTTTCAGCAGGAACGCGGTGGAATGGAGTTCCGGAACCTCTTGAAAATGGTCACATGGTTGGTGGCCCCGCCCCCTGATCTCTAGACAGAGGGGAGTTTAGATTCGCGCCGCTGAGCGGCGCGGAGGGCAATCTCAACTCCCCTCTGTCTGGAGATCAGGGGGCGGGGGCACCAGCCATGTGACCATTTTCTCCGAGGGCAACCCACTGAGTTCCACCACCTCCTTTCCCAGAAAAAAAGCCCTGACCACATGTATTGGCATGGTAGTTGACAGGATTGTTTTGGAAATTCGTGATATGCTTTGCTGAATCTGAATAAAATCCTGGGGGGAAATCATCATGGAACATTTCTATAAAGACATAGCTTGTTCCAAGGGACCGGTGCAGATATGATTCTGTTTATCCCTTAATGGCTAAGGCATCGGAGATCTGGTCTCAGATGTACCTTTTCTTGAGTGCAGGGATTCTTTCTTTCCAGTAGATTTTTAACTATGGGAAGTAGTGGCTGGAATATGTTAATCAAGGTTCAGTGTGTAAAACTATGACAGTTCAGTTTCCTCCTCCTAGGTTAGCAGAATTTCAGTACTGATTGCACTTTCCCCTCCTCCAACTTCCTTTGCTAGGTTCCAGTTGTCCATGCGGACTTTTTTGTTTCGTTTCAAGCTATCCATGAAGAGTGTTTTTTGTTTTGTTTAGCGTTCCCTCAGTGATTCCTCCTCCGTGCCCAGTGTTTTAATTTGTTTTAATTGTTTTTATATGCAGTAGGAAAAGAGAAAGAGCCAAAATGTGATGGCTTGACTCCGTAAAAGAAGCCATGTCCTCCAGTTTGTAAGATCTGAGCAAATCTCTTAACAATAGGACATTTTGGAAATTTTTCATTTATAGGATCAGGAAGTGATTCGACTGCATATAACACACATTTTTTTTAGCTCTGGTTTTAATTATTTTACTGCTTTGTTGATGTTGCTGCTGTTTTGGTTGGTTTTAATGGTTTTAAAATGTGATTATATTATTTGTTAGCTGCTTTGGTGACCCTTATGAAGGGAGACAGAGGGAATATAAATATTGTTAAATAAAAATAAAAAATGAATTAAAATAAATGCATCTGCTTTACCAGGTTACTGTTTGGCTGGAAGTTGAGGATAGAGTGAATCAAGATTGCAGGTTTAATTGGATCATAATGAACCGAGTATTGCCATGGTTTTATAATAGAGAACTGAGTTTTGTTGATGAAGATAGGTCCCATCATCCATTCTTCCAGAATTATTTTAGAGTGCTTTTGGGGTAGCCAGAGGCTAGGGGGATATCTTGTTATAGGGGATATAAGGTGTTCTTAGATTGGTGTTTTAATTTGGTTTTAATGGATTTTATATTTGTTGTTTTAATGTTTCATTGCTTTCATGTTTTTACATTGTTATCATCTGTCTTGGGTTCTGATTGCTCAGGAGTAAAGACAGGCATATAAATATTTTAAATACATATGTATGAATGCTAGTAATTTGTTTGCCGTGGGCTGCAGTGCAGCGAGAGTTGAGCTTTATTCTGTTGTTGCACCTTTTACTCTGTAGATACAAGATTGCGCGCTTCTTGTCATTCAGGCAATAATACATTTTCCCCTTATACATTTTGTAATGAAGTAATTTTGTCTACTGCAAAATAGTATTTGAACAGTTACAGTCTTTTATGGGAAACAACAAGTATTTGTCCAACATGATAAGCAACATAATAGCAACATGATAGCAATGGAAATCCTATACAGTACAGTTTGCATATGCTGCTGCCTGTGCCCTCAAGCATTTGGTAAAGTTTATTTTACTTCCCAAACTGGGTCTGATTGTTTTCACGACTGTGAACTAGTATCTCATATGATTGTCTCGCTGATACACAATAACTCCTCCCTCCTTCCCCTCCACCCTTCTCTTCTTGCTCTTTCTTACATGGATGAAGAATTTGATTATTAGGAGCTGCTTTTCTTCTGGATAATTTTCTGTGTCGCAATGAGAAATATTTGCTTTTATGAATTTCCAAGGGTTTTTTGGTTGTTTTTACTATATGTTGGAAAAGATACGGAAATTTTCAATGAACTACTGCAAGAAATGCATTCTAATGTACATAAGCAGGAGTTGGGTTAACACACTTCAAAACCCTTAGAAGACTTTCCAGCAGAATAAACAGTTGCTCAGCATTTTAGGGGTTTTATAAGATGTGGGTGGACCCTGAACACAGAAATAACTTTGTATATTGCAAGTAAAAGGCCTGTTAATTTTGGTTATTAACTACCCTGTGCGTTCTTTTTATTTCTTTTGCAGAACTACACACAGTACATCCCATTATCTATATATGACCTACAGACTTGGATGGGCAGTCCTTCCATTTTTGTATATGATTGCTCCAATGCCGGACTTATTGTCAAGTCTTTTAAGCAGTTTGCCCTGCAGAGGGAGCAGGAGCTGGAGGTGAGCGTTTCTGGATACTGGCAGAGGGCTGGTGGGGGACTGGAAATGCTGGACGGGGGAATTCTTGCTGATTGGGAAGCACACGACAACTAACTGGGCAGAAAACTGAATTGAAAAAAGAAATTTATTGGGAAAGAGCTCCGTTCTGTCCCAATCTTTCTGGCACTGTTTGCCGTCTGCTATTATGGCTGGATAATTAATAGGTTAATTAAATTATAAAATTAATAGAATCAGTTAGTGTCCTAACGAGTTTTTTTGCAGAGATGAATGCAGGGGTGAAACAGGTCCGTATATCTTACACATTACAGACATGGAGATCTGTTGCTACTTCTTGCTGTTGTATCGAACGTAACAGTTAGTAAACGAATGTTTTACAAAGGTTGCAAAGAACAAACTTACTGCGGTTGCCATTAATTTTACAGAATGAAGAAGAGCCCCGGTACTGTTAATAAAAAGCCGCATTTGCGTTTTTAGCGTTAAGTTTAGTGTTGCAAATGTAAACTGTAAAGATAAATTATATTTCAGCTTTACTTTTGACACTGAGTTTTGATAGGTATTACTTCTTCTAGTTTACAATTGCCAGAGATTCATGAATAAAAACTAATTTCTTGTTTTATGTTGCTAAATCCATTCAGTCTTTTTAACTTGCAAGTTAAATTTGTCTGAAGCATGATTCTGATTGTCAAGGATATCCACAAATTTAATGTTTTGTTAAAAAAATCTGTGTTGAAATTTTCAGTGTTTAATAACAATGAAATTTCTTATGTATAAATAACATACCCTTTCAGATAGGTGTAAATTTTTATGAGCCTGCTTATGCATTTACCTGCATGGTACCGAGTGGCTGAGTGCAGCCTGCCAGGGTGATATCATATGTCCTTCTCCCTGCTGCTACTCAGTGGCAGGGAGAGGGGCATTTCACCCCCGACTCAGCTGCTTGTGAGGGGTTTCCCTAACAAACGGGTTTCCCTGACAAACGGCTGAGTGCAGCCTGCCGGGGAGCATTCTTCCCTTCAAACTCTCCCCCCCTTCCTCCAGCCAGCTGGAAAGGGCCCTTCCATGCTTCAACTGGGTTGCAGGGGGTTTCCCCTATGACCCAGATGGAGTTTAAAGGGCAGGCCACAAACTCCGCCATGCAGCTGAACTGCTCGGTGGGATTTGAACTCTCCCTCCTCGCATCTTATTTCACCCAATGGGAGGGGAAGGAGGGGGTTCACCCATTGGGTGAAATAAGCAGGGGGGGTAGTTTGTCAGTGTACTCCGAATCTTTACGGAGCACACCGAAGCTGGTCAAACAACGGATTCCCAAAGCAGCTTGTCGCTTCAGGAATCCCTTATTTCTGACTCTTTTTTTCTGCTTCGGGTTTCCCGCTTTTTTTTTTTTGCGCACCCCTGTCAGGCTATGGATGACAGGCTATGGCAGATAGATCCCTGTACCATTGTAGCAAGAATCCATGCTCTTGGTTAAATGGTTTTATTCAGAAATCAGATCATTTCCACAGATATGTCTACAGGATTACTCAGAAGCAAAGTTAGCAACTAAGAAACAGGTTGACAGGAATAACGATACGAGAGAAAATCATTCCTCTTAAAGACAATTACTCCTCTCCCCCTTCCATCAGTAAATATACTTTTGTCGCAAACCATTCCTGAGAACTTCACGCATACTTTTCAGTTATCAAGTCTAGACAATGAGAAAGTAGGAGATCAAAGCTGAGACGCAGTAACTCATGGGAGTGAGCAGTGTCCAAGGTCAGACACACTGAGAGTTCCACAGCCGTTTGATAAGGCACCTGCATCTTCAGTAAGTCTGTGAAAGCATTAAGCCTGTGAAAGCAAAGCAGTTATGGCATGGCAATATGACATCAAGTTACAGCATGAAACACTGGTTCAGAAATACAGGTCAGCATGAAATAATGGCATGGATGGGGCAGACATGACAACCCCGAGCATTAACTACTAGATGAGGTCTGGAGTAAACATTGTCCGTATACGTTGACTGACACAAACACATTTTAATATTAACTAGTAATGCTTGAAACCTGTTGTTGAATTTGTTTATGCAAATCTTTTACCCTCCGTCTACTGATCAAACACATCCCTCTTGGTATTTCTTGGTCCATCCCTCTTGGATTCACTGATCAAGAAATATGTCTTTCAATTTTGGAGCATACCCTTTGTAGAAAATATTATATACCTTAAAAACATACAGTGCCTTCAGTTTTGTAAAACAAAATTTATTAAGGATTAAATTGCAGGCTGTTTTCAGATGACAGATACATAACAGTGTAAGAGTACATCTTATATTTCATAATTAACTGAGATTTTGATCTTGGTACTATATTTTTAATTAAAATTAAGAAGTGCCTGTTTTTCTCCCATTAGGTTTAATGTCATTGGTTATTGTTTAGAGTGTTGCTTGTATAAATAGCGGATATTAAAAACACAAAATCTGTTCCTAGCAAATATCTCTAAATATTTATTTTGGTAGATATAATATTTCCACTCTACAAGAAGTAAACCAATACAGTATAGCGACGTAAGAGCATAAATTGCATTTGTTCAGTTCTTCCTCTGAACTTTATTTTTGTGCCTTAAAAAAAAGTTGACCTACTGGACTATCGATTTATCAAGTAATTTGACATACTTTTAAAAAAATGTGGCCCACAATAGAAGTAGAGCTTAAAGGATGGCCAGATGGTGTGCTGAAATAACAGAGCAGAAGTAGTTGTGTACATGGTGTTTGCTACTTTTCATGTATTTTAATGCGAAGCGTGTGGTTAGATTATGCTCCCCACTCTATCAATCGTTAGCTGTCAGGCCGTGCTCTGTACCTTTATTAATATAAACTAGGTTTCCTCCCAGACTTGTTAACCAAGATATTTTTTCCTGAACTTAAATTTGATGTACAGTTTACTCGTATTCCATTTATAGCTAGCGTCCGTGCATGTGAGTCAACTTCCCTTTAAGCATGAGGTCTAGAAGCTTGAATTATTCAGAACGGAAAAAAACCTCTGAGATGGATAGTCAATCCTGTTTTTTGCACTGGATAAATACATGCAATAAGCATACTCTGGGTATGTTATCAGCATTATGGAAAGTAGCTGTTTCCTCTGTGGGTGCTGGTTGAGAGTGTTTGTGTGAGACTTTAAAATCTCAATGGAGACTGCAATTAGGAAGAATTCTTGCTCAGCATGAATAGTGTTCCTGAGGGACATGAAGATGAAGGGCTGAAATGCCAGTTCAGAGTTCTGAAAAAGTTAAATGCCAATTCAGCTGTATTTGTAGTCTGTGTTTGAAAACGCAAGGTGAGGGTATTTTTCTTGTTGCATCAATATAGCTCCCTCTTTTAATCACCCCAAAGGGAAGTTTTATAAAGTGCCCCTTTGACTTCACAGAATCCCATGGAACATTTTAAATCACTCCCCAAGATTCTAGCAGTGCTATGACTATAAACAAAAAGTGCCATATGCCATCCAGTGGTATTCACACGTTACAGGAATTTTTCCAAAAGAGATTGTTATTGGATATCATGACTAGAGATGGGCACGCACAGCAATATGAACCAAAAAAAGCCACAAACAGCCCAATCTGCTGTTCGCGAACAAGCTGTTCATGAGGCCCCATTCTAAATGAACAGGTGGTCGTTGCAAGTCTTGTTCGTTGCTGTTCGTCAAACCAGACAGTCTGGCACCTGCAGTCAATTCCCTTGGCAACATAGGCAGTGATTGTCTGAACTCTGTCTGAACTCCTGCTGTTGTTCTGGAAACCCCAATCTAAGCCCAATTTAGCTTGATAGGCAGGTCTTCCTTTCAAGTGTGGAGCTCCAAATTTGTTACAAGGGAGCAAAGAGCAGGGGGGGAGGGGGGCTCCCAGCTCTGACTTTGCAGACAGTGGAGAGGGAGAGAGACAGCTGCTGTTGGCATTTTGATAGAGAGACAGGGAGAGTGCATTGGAGCTTGAATTTTCTTTGTGTGTGGCGGGATAGGGATCTACCCCTTCAGGTTCCAGGGCTGCTGCCAGGCTCTGGCCAAGCTATTATTTATTATTGGTACCTTTCCTGCTGCCTGCTTAGGTAGGGTTTCTGGGAGTGGTGTCATGGGGATCTGCCTCTTCAAGTTCCAGGGCTGCTGCCAGGCTCTAGAGCCAAGCTATTGTTTATTATTGGTACCTTTCCTGGTGCCTGCTCAGGTCAGGTTTCTGGGAGTGGTGCAGTAGGGATCTTGACTAAACTTGGATGATGGCTGGAGGAGAGCCTGCAGGCCCCCATGAACATCCAACCACGAACACGTTCGTGAACAGGTCATGCTTGTAAGTGTTTGTGAGTCCCTGTTCGTGGATGGCAACGAACAACAAACATCATGTTCGGTTTTTTTCTGTTTGTGCCCATCTGTAATCATGACAGCTTTAAGAAGGAACCAAAAACAGACAACTGCCTGGAGGCACCTCCTGTAGGTGGTAAGGTGTCCAGAAGCTTCACCAATTAAAGCAGCACTCTGCTTGCCTCCAGATGTTGGACAGATGTTATTTTACAAGTTAACAGCTGCATGACCCACAAAGATACGTTTTGACCGTACATTAGGATTTTCCCTTTCTTTTCTGCTTTTCCTCAGTTTTGTCCAGGGTGTGAGAACAAACCAATAGCATGCAAACTCAGGGAGTTGATGCTCACAGTGATAGAAGCACCACTCTTATCCAGCAGCAGTTCACACCGCAGGGAATATTCCATCTTCCAGCAATGAGTGCTCCTAAAGGGATGGATAGGAATGATGTGCCTTTACTGGATGTGATAAGGATTGGTGTAAGAGGTGCTGGGCCATGGCTGCAGCACAGATAGTGAATCGATAGCAGAACTTGGTGTGGATGCAGATGAAGACATGATATGTTGGCATCGGGTTGCCCTACCCACTTAGTAATTGTGCAACTGCATGGCACTGGACCCTTGGCACCTCTGGCATCACCCGCTGATGCTTTCCATTAAGAGCACTGCATTCCTCTCTCTCATTGGTGATGCTTCGAGATAGGAGCTGGAATCCTCTCTGCAACCCACTACATGAGCAGCTGTAGGCCAGGGGGTAGGGGGCTCCCAGCTCTGGATTTGCAGACAGTGGAGAGAGCTGCTGTTGGCATTTTGATAGAGTGCATTGGAGCTTGAATTTTCTTTGTGTGTGGTAGGATAGGGATCTACCCCTTCAAGTTCCAGGGCTGCTGCCAGGCTCTGGGCCAAGCTATTATTTATTATTGGTACCTTTCCTGCTGCCTGCTCAGGTAGGGTTTCTGGGAGTGGTGTGGTAGGGATCTACCCACCCTCAGGTTACAGGGCTGCTGCCAGACTCTGGGGCCAAGCTATTATTTATTATTGGTACCTTTCCTGGTGCCTGCTCAGGTCAGGTTTCTGGGAGTGGTGTAGTAGGGATCTTGACTTGGATGATGGCTGGAAGACAGCCTGCTGGCCCCCATGAACAGCCAACCACAAACATATTCATGAACAGGGCCATGTTCATGAGTCCCTTATCGTGGATGGCAACGAACAACGAACATCTTGTTTGTTTGTTTTTTTCTGTTTGTGCCCATCTCTAGTAGTGAGCCCAGGCCATGGCCTATTGCAGGACATGGCCACAGTTTTGGATGCTGATAGATCAGATGAAAATATTATAGCTTTGTCCCTAGAGAGTAGTCCTACCAGGAGAACAGGGGTCTGGCCCCAGAATGTTTTTACTTATGGGGGCAGGAGACCAAACTATTTAGATATAGAAAATGGTTACATGAGAATTCCAGAGATCGATGTTAACCACTTTCATTATGGTATAATTGGGAACTTCAGTCTAAGCACAGGTGCCAGATATGCTCTAAGGCACAGGGATAAACACAGAAGGGCTACTTCAGAGTACGAAACCACTTAGAATGATAGATGACTGATATTGCTAGCCAAGTGTGCTTAAGTTTTTGTGTGAAGTACAGGGCAAATTAACCAATTTTGCTAGGCCTGTGTAGATCTCGAGTAGTGAAAGACTAGGTAATCTACTTCTAGCCCAGTCACCTGACAGCCTGGAGATTTTCTAACTATCAGGAGGAGATGGGCTAATGGAATAAGAAGGCTGTGTCCATTTTAATTTACTTGTCCATTTCTGTATTGACATCCTTCCGTAAGCCAGTTGAACATGCAACACCATTACAAGTACAGTCACACTATATCGGGGAGGTCTGTATGTAAATACCAAACGAAAGGGACAACTCCTAAACAGACCCAATTGTTGCGAAACCTCTTATGCCACACGCAAGGATTATCCAAATCAATGTACACTTAAAGAATCCACATCTTCATTCTTTTCAATCCATCTTTATTCTTCTCATTTTCAGGGTAAACATTCAAGCCACAACGTGTTGTGCAGTGAAATCGTTCTGCCGTGCCGCCCTGAAGGGAGCTCCTGGCGGGAGATTGGCAATGGGCTCGCTAGCCTCGGTTTTTCCCATTTCGCCACAACCGCTTCTTCACGGCCTTACCAATTGCTTATTTTGACTCTTTGTTATGCTCTACTCCAAAGCTTTTCTACCTAAGGCTTTGGAGTAGAGCATAACAAAGAGGCCGTGAAGAAGCAGTTGTGGCGAAACGGGAAAAACTGATGCTAGCGAGCCCGTTGCCAATCTCCCGCCAGGAGCTCCCTTTGGGGCAGCACGGCAGGACGATTTCACTGCATAACGCGTTGTGGGTTGAATGTTTACCCTGAAAATGAGAAGAATAAAGATGGATTGAAAAGAATGAAGATGTCGATTCTTTAAGTGTACATTGATTTGGATAATCCTTGCCTGTGGCATAAGAGGTTTTGCAACAATTGGGTCTGTTTGGGAGTAGTCCCCTTCGTTTGGCAATTACAAGTACAGTGTAACACCAGAACAGTTTAGCTAGTGGCATCTAGAAGAGAAGGAGAATGTTTAAGTAAGACCCTGTCACCCGTTTTTCAATGAAAAGTGACAGAGCAAAACAAACAAACCCCAAACAACAAAACTGAAGCGTGGAATGGGGGTGTTCAAGAGCATCAGAAGTTTGATCATGTTAGTTGCTCAGTCCAATGCTGGCAACTCATATGTATCATCAGAAATATGTTTTTTACTTATTTTTCTCACGGTTATCAAAAATTGTCTCCACCCCTTCCGCAAAGGTTTTTGCAAATTTAGAAAGCACTTTGAGTTTTAAATACAGAGTCTGCTTCTGCTGGATGTCCCCCCCCCCTTTTCTTCTGGTGGGTTCATGTCATTCTTGGCACTGTGATGGCTCCTCATGAGAAGGCTGGAAGTTGTCGGGGGGTACAACTGAAGGTCTGACAGATCCCCAGGCATGATCTCTTAAGAAAGCAAATTGCACGTGAGCTCCAGTCACTTGGTAGCTCTTACGGAGAAATAAGGCACCTCGGTCCTGCTCTCAATTATCTAATTAATTAGCTCTATCGAGTTCAGAGAGTGTAAACACACCATAATTCTGAATGGCTAAATGAGCTGCTCAAGGACACTGTGTTAAACAAAAGGCTGCTGATCTTCCTCTATCATCCCACATAATTACATATATACAAAGCAGCTTATTATATTTCAAGAGAAACTGGGAAAGGAAAGTGTCGGGGAATCTCTGCATGTTACAGGGATCTGCTCAGGCTATACAGAAAGGAGCACTGACACATTGGATTTCCTCACCTTATTTTCAGGCCTTTTTAAAAAATGTAGTTTGTGCTAAAGCGTGATATTCCTTTGTGTTTATTCCTTCTTTGTGTGGGAATTAAATGGTACCGTGGGAGTGCTTGTTCCTTTAGATTCAAGGAGGGTACATGACTAACTGCTTCTGATCAGAACTGATGAAATCAGCTTTGTAGTTTCCATTTGCTTTCCATCGTCGGCAATGATGAATCTTTGGAGTTACAATCCAGGGGAGTGCTGCATTATATGTCAATGGTATGGGGAATTTTTTCCTAATCTGTTAGAAAGAAAGAAGATTGTTCTTCTCTAGCTTTGTTAGCACATAGAAGATGAGGATGCTGTCAGTTTTGAGAAATCACCAGGCCTTGCCAGCACTCGCAATTTTAAGAATTGCAGTCTCCAGTTACCACGCTGTCTTTTTGACCTCGCACTGTCTCATGTAAACAATTGCTGTATTGCTAGATCAAACAGTAGCATCAGAAAAAGGTACAACGTATCAGCTCCTAAACAGCTGCAGGTGAGACTCTGGGCTTCAGAGTATTTAGATCAGATATTATGAATTTTAAACAAATTGACTTCATGGAATGGGTCTATCCCCTTAGCCCACCCCCTGATAGCCTCCTGTGTGCCCTTAAAAACTGTTCCTCGTAATCAGGAGGCCCCAGGAAGAGTGGAATTCAGCATGGGGAAATTGACAGAAAAAAACCCACTCTTCCCAGAGTTAAGCAAAAGCTTGCACAGCAAGAGGAGATTGTGCCCATTCCCCCTTCCTGTTGCAGGGGAAGGCAGAAAGTTCTGTCCCATGAAGTTTGTTAATTCAGTTTCTGAATTCCAACCTGTGATATTCCTACATGGTTATATATACTAATGTAGAAGGAAAACCCTCATCTACATGGTATAAACCACCATGTGTTACAATCACACTGTCGTCTTTTGTTTCAGTGACCCGTATGCTCATTTAGAAACTGAATTTTGGAAACAAACTACTGTACATGTTTCCCAGTGTTCATCCTGACAGGGAAAATGTCATATGTGAAGGAGGCCCCTAGAAAAAGTAAACCCTGCAGTATAGCTGCGCTCTACAGATGTACTGGGAAGATGCTTTGTGGCAAAGAAATCTGCTGAACAAGGGACATGAACTGTAGAGTTACAGATGAGTGTTGGGAGTAGAGGTGTGCAGGGACAGGAAGATTCGGCTTTCCCACCTTGGAATTTCCAAAGCAGGAAAAAGAATAAAAAATAAGCGATTTCCGAAGTGGAAGCCACTTTGGAAACCGCTTAGTGCCCTGCTTCAGTATGCCCATAAAGTTTCGGAGCTTACTGACACTTCCTGCCCCACCGCTTATTTCACCTGATGGGAGGGGAAGGAGGGGGTTCCCTCCTTCCCCTCCCATCGAGTGAAATAAGTGGCAGCAGAACTTTCCACGCTTCACCCTTTAAATGCCAGCTGGCCCACAGGGGGATCTCCCCCTGCAAGCCAGCTGAAGCACCGAAAGAGCCCTTTCCCTGCAGCTCAAGCAGCAGGAAAAGAGTCCTTTAAATGCCAGCTGGCCCATGGGGAGATCCCCCTCCCCCACAGGCCGTGCAATGGAACGGGCCCTTTAAATGCTAGCTGGCTCATGGGAGGGGGATCCCCCTTCCCCACAGGCAGGCTGAAGCACCAAAAGGGCTGGGATCCTCCACAGGTCAGCTGGAGCCACCTAGGGTTTGAAAGTCCCGAAGTGGCCCGAATTGCTTCAGGAAGCTTTGATTCGACATTTCTGAGTTGTGGCCAGCATGCTAGGCCAGATTCAGAATCTTTACAAATAGGGTCCGATTTGGGTATTTATCCCGAATCAGAAATCTGAATTGCACACCCCTAGTTGGGAGTGGAGTCCTCAAGCCAACTCAGACATACCAAAGGGCAATTGTGAAAGCAGGAGGAACAGAACTGAAACTGGAGGGCTGTTCAGATGGTTCTGGGCCCCCAAGTGAGGTAGATGAAGAGCAAGCTTTAGGTCACAACCTGCTTCTCCTTCGATAGAGGGAGACATAAACAAATGAACTGGGAACATTATGTGTTTATTTTAATTAAGAATCTCCCAATCCCTCAAATAGAGTAAATCAGCTTTCAACCAGATTGTGTTTTGCAAACTAAGGAGGTTCCAGCATTAATAAAGATGATAATTCTTTAATTTATTCTTTCAATGGGGTAATCCCAAGAAGGCAATAAGCGAGCCTCAGGTCTGCTCTTGACCCTAAATTCCCCTGATAAAATTTTGTAGATGAAGTATCTGTACTGTAAAGTATTGCATAGTGAGCCCAAGTTAGCTACTGCAGAACTACAAATGTGCCTCTATGTAAGCAGTCTCAATGAATAACTCCTGGTCATTGACCAGTAGGAGCCTCTAAGCAGTTCAGAATTTCTGTGGTCCAGAGACAGAATGTGGAACCATGTTCTCTGGATTATTAATATCACTATCTAATTTTTGTGGTCGTAGTCAGTTGTAGCTTTCAAATGTATGCTGTATCACCAATCTTTTGATTAGTTGTAAGGCAGTCAATTAAATGGCAAGGGGAATTTCTTGCAGTGTGCAAAGGAAATGGACTAGAGCAACAGCAAATGAGATGCTAGGTAAAATCTAGAGGAATCTAAATGTGCCTGAGCCTTATGTGTTGTAAGGAAATGGTTCAGAGAGATGCTTTGGTAAAGGGATACGGACTGTTTATTGTTTGTTGCTGCAAGTGTGCGCCTACTGCATAGTTTCCATGTTGTTTAATATGCAGTGTTAAATTGCTTATGTTTCAGCATCATTTCAGCCCAGGATTGGATCTTTGCAGTCCACCCACTCTACAGCATTGTTTATGGGATGCCCCCATCCTGTCAATTGTATTGACATACACTATGTAATCATCCGTGCGTTTCAGTGGAAAAGGCGGACTATAAATAAATAAAATAAAATAAAAACACTTCTCCTACATTTTTCTTGATTCAATATATTCAGGATGGTTGTCCTAGCAAATGGAAAGCTGCCCAGACACTGCTGAAGTCAGCTCTGGAAATCCAGCATTAGTAATCCTTTTGCTGTACATCGAGTTGTGCTCAGCTGATTCTGTGCCATCAGAAAATGCTTCTGCCTTGATACAAATGGCACATCTTCTTGGCCAGTTCTAAATTCTGGACTGCCCAATGTTGATTCAGTGACTGTTCCACATTTACCAAAGAACAAGAGCTTTCAGATCCTGTGAAATCAGCCCACAAGTATTTTGTGACAGATGCTGATTTTTCAGATTACTTTTTTTCCCCCTGACAAATACGTGACCACGTTGCAAAACTACAGATATGGTATCTTTCAGGTAGTATTTTTGCTTGTTAGAAGTTTGTGTTTGTAGCATGTATTGTCAACTTTGTTTGACCATAGCACACTAAATTGCTTTTGTTGATTAAATAAAGCTCATTTCCCCCATGGTTTTGCCTAGTATAAGTTTATGTTTTGTATATGCAAGAAGGAAAAATGAATAAATGGTAGTAATTCTTTGATTCAGGAGGGTCAGTGATGGAATAAAGCAATATTGGCTGTATTCAGGCAGCAAACTTACCCATGGTGGTTAAATTAAAAGGTGCACAGATCTGGCTTGCTGTTAAGCTCATGATGAAGAAATTCTTGTTAGAAATTACCTCTAACTACTCCTAAATACAAACACAAGTGCATTGGTCAAAGAGAGTTATTTTCTCTCTCCCTCAACCCCAAACTAATCAGGATTCTAAATCAGATTTTATTTCAGGCTTAGAATCCTGGTTAGTGAGGGGGAACTTTTGTTAACCTGTACATCATGAGTAGCCAGAATTGGTTTCTAACCGGAATTTCTTCATTGCGCTCTGTTCAAGAAAGGAGGAAGGAGGAGCAAGGTCCATGCACGAACCTGGCAGCAAGCTGTGGGTTTGTGTGCATTTCAACCTGAATTTGTTTTCTGAATGCAGCCAAAATATTGTTATACATCGTCCCTATTGGTTATCTAACTGATCTCAGTGCCATATTTGACCAGATTGGCAATACTGAACCTTTGCGCGGATATTTCCAAAGTACAACACCCATATTGCTTTTCATAATTTGTATTTGAATCCAGTAGCACATTAAAGACCAACTAGATTTGCAGAGTATAAGCTTCCGAGAGTCAAGCTCCCTTTCCCAGGAGCTTGATTCTCTGAAATGTATACCCTGGGAAATCTTGTTGGTCATTAAGGTGCCACTGGACTCACATCTTGTTCTTATACTGCAGACTAATAGAACTACCCAACTGAAAACATAATTACTATGAATCTCTTTATCTGGTATCACTGTATAGAAACACAAATGATCTTTCTAATTAAAACAGCGTGTGAAAGAAGCTGTGATGGGTTGGCACAATCTAACACGTCATCACATAACCAGATTTGATTGGCTGGATGATGACGCACAGTTGCTAGGAGGAAAGGCTAATTTTTTTGTAATAAAATGAACTCTTGACGCTGAAGCCAAAGTGGGCTGCAAACAGGCTTACTGTCAGTGATGCTACTCCCATCTGGACGCTAGGTAAGAGGGGGCTTGGGTTCTTTCTGTATCTTCTCCAGTGAGGGGAAAATGCAGGAACATGTCCCCCCCCCAAGAGGGCACCCCCCCCAAGAGTGCATGCACATATATTTCTTAAGAGGATCTATAAAAGGTGCCTCCATTTTGCTTTGCCCCGCTGCCTGACCCTGTGTTGGCCTGACTGGTCAGCTTTGCGTTGTCTGCACAGTATTTGGCCCTGATATTCAGATTCCACACTCTTTGAGACCAGAGCATCAAAGACTTCAGTATCTCGTCTGCAGTCAGTTTCAGCCCCCTCCCCTTTGAAATGGTGTCCTCCAGCACCTCTCCAGTGCTTCCTTTGCTTGGCACTTCTTCCTTTACATCCATTTGCTGCCTAGTGTTGATGGGTGGCAGGAAAGGGGGGGGGGAAAGCACCTCAGCAACAAAAACCACAGACACAGCAAGTGGAGTGAAAAGAAGACCACAACTTTATTGATTACAGCAGTAGGAGCATTGGCACACATAGGGATCGGATCCCCACATCGGCTGACCCACCTTTCAGGTGATGACCTCCAGCCCTCACAGACCCCCGCTGTGGAGGGGAAACCCAGGGATGGCAATTAGAAGGGTACACGTGGGTGTACACCCCTTGGTGTCCCCCTGCCACCTAGGAGCGAGTCTTTCCTGGCAACCCTCTGAACAGGGCTTGCCCCCTCGCCTCGCTCCCTAGGTTCCTTATGGGAACCCCCTAAAATGGGAGGTAGACGGGGCAGGCCGGCCCCATCTCTCCCCCCCCTTGAGGGATTGGATCCCAATGCCACTCCGCCCCCCAGAGTTGTGACAATGTGAACTAAACAAAACCCAACTAACGCTAAAATACAGGGAGAGGTGGGTGGGACTTTGCCTGCTGGGACTCAACTGAGCAGGGCCCGGGGCATCCATGCTTAAATCCTGGCCCGCCAGACCAGAGAGAAGACTGGGCTGCCCAGGTCAGGCCCACGCCCCGCCCCCCCAACCTTCCTCCGCCACTGCTGATTGGCCAGTCGGAGGATTTGAACTTGATTGGCCGCGGGCGAGCCCAGGGGAGTCTGGGGAGCCACGTCGAGGCCGCCGCGTCTCCCCACCCTGTCCAGCCGCCCCGCAGTCAGCAAACCGGCCGCCCGGGTGAGTCAGGCGACCGTTGCTTTCACTCTATTGCTGATTTTTTGGTTGTGATCTTGAAAACGCATGCTTTGGAACTGAAGTCCTGCTTCAACATGCTGGTAAATTTATGTGGTGGTTTTGCCAATGAGAATGCCCTGCTTCAAAAGAAGAAAGCTCATCATTTCTATGGAATGTCGATTCTTACCTAATCCTCTGAGTGGATGAATTGAATACCATTTATACAATTCATGTTTTCTAGCCATTGTTGCAGGGGTGCTGTTAGCATAATGTATTCATCACTGCACATCTAGTGTGTGAAAGCTGCGGTTGACATTTCTGTCACCCTGCCTATTCTCTCATCATGACTCAGATTTCATGGCTTGCTGTTCCTGGATCAAGCGTGATGCATAGCAAGGATATCATCCAGGCCTTGGGAAGCAATTTCCTGTTTGGAGCGATTTCATTTTGTTGACTCTATTTTGGTTAATTTTATTGACGTGAAAGTCACATGACTTGATGTTTCTCCTGTGACCCACTGCTCGGGGCAAAAAGCTAAGCTGTTATTGCAGGCTGGCTACTGTCTCTGACCCCTTTTAAACACAAAACTTTAAAAAAGATCTAGTTTAAGAGTTATACGTCCTCTAAAGAAAGCATTTAATTTCCTTCTCTGTGTATTCATTTTGCATAATGGTTCTTTCCTTTTACCTTGACAAACCTGCCCTCCTCTTTTTGGAATAGACTTCATTAGAACATCTCCATGCAGTTCTCTTTCTTACTCTTAGTTCACCTCACCAATTAGATGTGTAATTTTCTTTCCCTGAATATGAGGAATGGCTAGTTTATTCAGATCTTTCTAGTTAATTAGTATCTCTGATCTCCATTGTGGGGGTTGGAGGTGATAATCAAGTGTTATTTTGTGGGTAAGAACAAATGCTTGCTTACAACCACAATTTTAAAACCAGAAATCTCTTGAATGATAGCCAGAAATCTCCTGGCATGTCAAAAACTATTTTTTTTTAGAGACATGCTTTGCACCAGGCATAGACTCCTTTGTGAAAATACGCCCTACTTGCTCTTTAGTATTCTTGTTTCTCTTATAAAATCATCTTCAGGCAATGAAATCATTATACTGTTTTATTATTTTGGGATAATAGAATAGATGAATGAAGTGGTATCAGTAGTTCAGTGCTGACCTGGCTAGTTTGTCCAGACTAACATTTTGTGTCTTGTTATTACATGTACCTGGTCTGCACAAAGGAAGCACATTAAAATTTTAATTTCAGACTAAACAGATTTTTTTTGCAAGAATGGTGAAAGACAAAGGGAGTTGAGGTTGTGATGGTTAGCAACTGATTGTAACCAGGGCTTTTTTTCAGCCGGAACACGGTGGAACAGAGTTCCAGCACCTCTTGAAAATGGTTACATGGCCGGTGGCCCCGCCCCCTGATCTCTGGACAGACATGCGGTGCGGAGGGCAATCTAAACTCCCCTCTGTCGGGAGATCAGGGGGCGGGGCCACCGGCCATGTGACCATTTTCACCCGAGGATGATTTAAACTTTAAAAAACTCCCCCCTTGTTCCAGCTGACCCAGCGTAATGTCATTGTGCAGTCCCGAGTTCCACTACTGAGTTCCAGCACCTCTTTTCCCAGAAAAAAAGCATGATTGTAACTAATTTTGTTATATTGTGACTGCACAGCTTTGGTTGCCTCTGATTTTCATTTGTGGCACAGACCTGATGTGATAGGGAAAGGAGAAGGATGGAGAGCAGAGGGAGGAGACCTCTGAAGGGGGGGAAATCTCGGGACTGAGTGCTGCCCTGTTAATCCCACGCTCTGACCTCTCCTTTCCTTCTGTTTAAAGCCCAGCCACCACAATAACAATAAAGAAGGAGACACAAGCTTTTATCAACTGGATGGTAGCATGTAGCTGTACGTCCCTTAAAAGGTTTTTATTTGTGACCCTAATAATGTGGTACTTCATAGTGAGATGATTGGAAACCCCTTTCCCACAGCTGTTTTGACTGGACAGACAGCACACAGTTGGAACACAACAATCACCAAAGATTTATTTACAGGAAATAAGTTATAAAAATAGTTATAGGTTGTGTGTGGAATAAATAATAAGAACAAAGGTACAAGTGGCTTGCAACTCCACTCCCCAGAGGTTATGCTTTTTTCCCCACTGGAATTTAATTGGTTGAACCTAAACCTTCATTAATACAGATGCTGAGGGGAGAAATCAATGCTTTTTCTCCAGACAGGGTTCTTCAGCATTTAAGGTTCATTTGTAACCGTGAGCACAGCTAACAGGCTTCTTTCTTCTCAAATACAAGGCCACTTTTTTTAAACGTTCAGAGAACCCGGCCTCACTACCAGAAAAGTGATATTTTGGATGGGCTCTTTACATGGAGCTTGTTTAATTCCTTAAAACAAGGTTCCTATCCTACTCTGACCCCAGATTCCTAATTAAAAAGCCCAAAAGAAAAACTCAGCTTACACTCTTATCCACAGACAAAATCTGTCCAAAGGAAAATATAACAATCCTGCTTTGTAAACTGAGATGACTCACCACTAGACATGGGCACTATCTGAATTACGATTTCAAGTCCCCGATTTTGGCGTTTGCTCCATCGTGACTCAGCTCATCGGTTCTGTCCACGGCAACCGATCCAGCAGTTGGGAGTTTGCTTGTTCGGGACTTGATCAGATATATCGGTTTTTGTTCGGAATTGCAGACACTCTGGCACCAGTAATTAATTCCCGGGGCAATGGAGTCAGGGGGGAAATGAGCTGTGTTTGCCCTCCTTCTGTCGCCCTCAAAACACGAATGGAAGCCCAGCTTTCCTTGATTAGCAGGCTTCCTTCCAACCACGGAGCAGCAACCCAGGGGAGGGAGGGGGAAGGGGGTGGGCACAAAGGAAAGGCAAAAGGCAGCGCGGGAGGCTGGGAGGCCGCCTGCGCCGTTCACCTTTCCCCAGGACAAGGGGCATGTGGGCAAGCCAGCCGCCCCTGGTCCGGGGGAAAGGCAAAAGGCAGCGTGGGAGGCCACCCGCACCGTTCGTCTTTCCCCAGGACAAGGGGGGGATGTACTAAAATGAATGACAGGATTGCCCATTGAAAATAATGGGAGAGGCTTGAATGCCCGTTGGAAATAATGGGAACCTGGAATGCCTATTGACTTGCATGGGCTCCATTGAAACACATTAGAGCAAAAAAAAGGTGCAAAGAAAACGTGGAATGGATTTTGAAGGAAACTCTTTGGGCCTAGATAGACTGTTCTGGGACTGGATTGACAGGCCCCTGAGTGCAATGACGGCCCCTGGGTGTGACAGAAGGGGTCTGGGACTGGAATGACAGGCCCCATGCTGGAATGACGGCCCCTGGGTCTGTCAGAAGGGCTCTGAGACTGGAATGATGGTCCCTGGGTGACAGTCAGGGGTCTGTCATTCCAGTCCCAGAGCCCTTCTGGCAGACCCAGGGGCCGTCATTCCAGCATGGGGCCTGTCATTCTAGTCCCAGACCCCTTCTGTCACACTTAGGGGTCGTCATTCCTGTCAGGGGCCTGTCATTCCAGTCCCAGAGCCCATCTGAGACACCGAAGGGCCCTCATTGCACTCAGGGACCAGTCAATCCAGTCGCAGAACAGTCTATCTGGGCCCAGAGAGTTTCCTTCAAAATCCATTCCACGTTTTCTTTGCACTTTTTTTTTTTGCTTTAATGTGTTTCAATGGAGCCCATGCAAGTCTATGGGCATTCCAGGTTCTCATTATTTCCAATGGGCATTCAAGCCTCTCCCATTATTTTCAGTGGGCAATCCTGTCATTCGTTTTAGTACATCCCACAAGGGGCGCGTGGGCAAGCCAGCCGCCCCTTGTCCTGGGGAAAGGCAAAAGGCAGTGTGGGAGGCTGGGGGGCCGCCTGCGCCATTCGCCTTTCCCCAGGACAAGGGGTATGTGGGCAAGCCAGCCGCCCCTTATCTTGCAGGGCAGGTGAACGGCGCGGGCAGCCTTCGAGCCACTCACGCTGCTGCCAGCTCCGCAGCGCACCGGGACAGCCGGCTCGCTGTGTGGGCGGGAGCGACTCAGGAGCGCGCATGCGCGCGCAGCAGCCTGACTACGGTTGCTCTGGGCGCTGGCCTCCCCGATTTCCGATTTTGGATCCGATTTTGGACCGGAAACGAGACTTGATCGGTTAGAATCGGGTACCTGTGTTCGGCGGCGCCACAGAATCACGATCAGCTAAATCGGGATTATTTTTTGGATCGTGCCCATGTCTACTCACCACCTCCCATGCAGTGGAGCTCCAGGGGCTATGATTGTCTGGCCCATCTCTGGGGCTTGCTTGGGGACATTTCAAAATGAAACTACGTTTGCCTAGGCAATCTTGAATGGCTGCTGAGATCTCATTTAATTAATTAATTAAGGATATTTCTATGTTGTCTCTTCAGAGTCCTGCTCAAGGCAGCTTGCAATTAAAACAACATCAGAATATAAAAATAAGCTATTAAACACAACAGCATAATGTTATATTTAATGGCCATTAAAGCATTGGTAAGAGAAAACCCCTAAATCAATAGCCTGGGTAAAAAGATGTTTTGGGGTTAAAAGAAAGTAAAGTATGTGCCAGACAAGCCACATGAGATAATCTTGCGAGATCTCAACATTTTAAACTTTTTATTTTCTTTTAGTCTCTTCTTTTTTATCATATAGATGAAGATTCAGCGTTGGACTTTGCTGTTCACATGGGCATCTTTCTATGCTCACCAAGGCAATTGTTGATTCCGCACACGTTGGATAATGCACTTCCAATCCTCTTTATAGATCATTTGGAACGGATTTTTGTGTGTGCGGAACAAAAAATCCACCTCAAACGATTGATAAAGTTCATTGAAATTGCATTATCCAATGTGTGCGGAATCAGCCATTGTCTCTGGGAAAAATTATCCGCTTTCCCAGCCAGAACTCTAAACATGCTTCAGGTTATGTACTATACAGTGCCAAAAGAGCACAAGAAGGGAATCCTTTGGATAAACCATTAGATATAGTGTAGAGCGATTCACTCTTGAATGATAATAGTGCATCCGTATCATTACCTGTGAGGACCTATGACAGTAAGAGTAATCCCTCAGTGGAACAGGAGGTGGTGGGCTCTCCTTCTTCGGAGGTTTTTAAGCAGAGGTGAGATGGCCATCTGACAGCAATGCTGATTCTGTGAACCTAGGCAGATCATGGGAGGGCAGGAATCAGTGCTTAGCTTCGTGGCTCCTTCTTATATGCCCAGGGTTAGGCAGGTCGCCACCTTGGGGGTCACAATTTTCCCCAGGCCAGTTTGGCTAGGGATCCTGATGGTGCTTTGTCATCTGGGCATGGAGTAAGGGTCATTGTGTGTGTTGGGGGGGGAGTATTTGTGAATTTCTTGCATTGTGTGGGGGGTTGGTCCTTGAGGTACCTTCCAACCCTGTGAGTCTATGATTAGCAATTTGAGTGTTGTTGAATGGAGTGATTTGCTCAGCTTTGACATCGCCCATCAGAGATCTACGCTATCAGAGGACTTTCCAGATAATGATAGTTAATCAGAAGGAAGACTTAACTGTTTCTTGTTTTATTTTGATCTCCCATAAAGGTGGCTGCAATTAACCCAAATCATCCCCTTGCTCAGATGCCCTTGCCCCCGTCGATGAAAAACTGCATTCAGCTGGCAGCCTGTGAAGCCAGTGAGTTGCTACCGATGATCCCCGACCTGCCAGCTGACCTCTTCACATCCTGCCTTACTACACCGATCAAGATTGCACTGAGATGGTAAGTGATTTGCTTGCTGTCTGGGGGGATAATGTGCGGTCTGTGTTGTTTGAGACTTGCCTGTTGTGCCGATAGACTTGTTGACCCAGATACTTCAGCTGCTCTAAAATTTCTCTGCAGTACTAAATTACAAGGATTTGAGGTGTTCATCTGGGAGAGCATCTTATTAGGCATACTTTCACCTTTGCGGCTTTGATTATCCTTCTGTTTATTACATTTTGGATTCTAGCTGGATATTTGGGTTTGCTCAGATTAAGGGACTTACTGCGCTGGAAATTAAAATAGTCTGCCTTTTCACAGATCAGAAATACCATATGGCCACAGTGTTATATCAGGAAATCGTTTTTCAGACAAGATATAGTACAGATCCTCAAGTCCTTTACCTGTGCATGTTCTGTTTGCGTTCGTTGGGCTTGTCTCGGTATTATACTTTGGGGATTGGAGTGTGAATCCCATATGTTATAGAAATGCCTCAGATAAGCTAGTTAAATAATAACATGGGGAACAAAATTAAGAGGTATAAATAAAAGAGGAGATGATTGGAAATTATATGGCCCTTTGCTAAGGCAGAGAAAGCAAGCCAACTCTGCCAAGAAATGGAACACACACACACACACACACACACACACACTATGCAAACACATTTAAAACTTTATTCATTTTAACAGTGTTCAGTTCTGTCCTGTATTAAATGTCATAATACTGAATTGAGATTCATTTTTGTTTTTTCAGTGCTTGTTGAATTACTGGTGTTGAATCGTTGTGTCAATTTGGTGTTACATGCCTTGGCTTTCCGCTGGACAGTCTCATACTTTGTATGACAGACCCAGTTGCTGCATATATTTGAGTATTGTGTGCAGCAGACATTCGGAAATATGGAAAACTTTCAATTAGTACAACCTAAGGATGTGAACAACTTGCTTAAAGAAGTCCAGCCACCGTCCTCAAAGCTCAACCCTTCCCTTCTGGACTGAATAAAGCTGGCTGAGGGGGACCCATTGTCTGGGTCTAGAAATCCATAAATATATCTTTAAAGAAGTAGGCGGTACAAAGTTTCTTGGAGGAGATGGTTGTGAAACCGAGAGTTGCCAGGTCTCCCCAAGGGCAAACGGGGGCAGGGAGGGAATGTGTTCCCGCGTTGCCAGAAAATGATATCATTTGTGGCACAATGCAGAAGTGTCAAGTCACACCAGGGCCAAGTTTCTAGGCATCGGGGAGCGCACACGGATGGGCTGGTCCCTCACACCTTTCCCCTCTGCTGGTCAGGTGAGTGGGGGATGGCAACCCTAGTGAATCCCTTTCCTGGAGAGGCCATTCCTGGACCCAAAAGAACTGAATATCCTGTGGTGAATATCCCATTTGGGGCAAGATACCTGAGGCGCAGACTGTTAAGCTGCAGTACTGCAGCCCAAGCTCTGCTCATGACCAGAGTTCGATCTCGGTGGAAGCTGGGTTCAGGTAGCCAGCTCAAGGTTGACTCAGCCTTCCATCTTTCTGAGGTTGGTAAAATGAGTCCCCAGTTTCCTGGGGGTAAAGTGTAGATGACAGGGGAAGGCAATGGCAAACCACCCCGTAACAAAAAGTCTGCCAAGAAAACGTCGTGATGCGACGTCCCCCCATGGGTCAGTAATGATTCGGTGCTTGCACAGGGGACTACCTTTACCTTTTACCTACCTGAGGGGTAGTGGTCAATTTCCTTCAAGCATTTCTGAAGCATTCTGATCGTCTAGGCCCATTTCCTTCTGGCTCCAGGGCCAGCTTTGGTACATAAACTATCTTGTTTGTCCCAATAGATGACCTGTGCCAGAAGAGAGATAAGGGAAGTATGGCACTTCCGGTTCTCCTCCTGGATCACTCCATGGCTTTTAATACCATTGACCAATGCATCCTTGTGGATTGGCTTGCTGATACGAGCCCAGATCTCAACCTAACAGAAACACAGATTTCTGTTGTTTGGGTTGGTTCTCCTCTCGTGACTGTCAAGATGCTGGCAGCATCTGCCATACCCTACAGGGCGGAGGAGGTTGCGGCTGGAGGTTATAATGTTATGATTATCTGTTGCAGATGTGTTCCTTCACTGTCCCAGGGTTATTCTTCCTGGAGTTCTCTCTCTTAGACTATGCTTGCTCCTAGCCACTGGGACAGGAGCCCACATAACTTTGACCCCTGTGTCCTCCCCTGTGCAGATAGTTCCCAGCAGAATTAGCCAGCCTCTAGGAAAGAGGGGGAGGGAATGTTATCCTGCGAATGATATATGTTCTTGATATTTGGTTGTGCCTCATTCCTGACAATGAACCCAGTAAGATCATGATACTAGCAACTTTTCAATAAAGCTCCTACTAACAAACAGTGGAGTCTTTTGGAGGTTACTTACAGTGACCCTTCTTGGAGAGGTGGGATTTTGCACTCTTTCAGGCTACCTTATTGTACCTTACTGTACTGTACTTTGCCTCTGGTGATGGTTGGGAAATTGGAATTGATACAGAATGCTATAATGAGATTGGCTGATTCCAGCCATAGCGATCACATCTTGCCAGTGTCAGAACAACTGCATAGGCCTCCCATTTGTTTCCAGGCTCAATTCATAGTGCCGGTCATGATCTTTAAAATCTTAAATTGTTAGGTACCAGGATATCAAAAGGATTGCCTGCCTTCTCCCTTATGTTTCTACCCATCCTGTAAAATTGCCCCTGATGCCCTGTTCTGCCTCTCTTCTTTTTTTGGAGGCGGGGTAAGTAGTAGCTAGGAACCAGGGTCTTTTCTGTTGTCTGAGGCCAGCTATGGAATATCCCTCCCCTTTGGCTTGTTTGGTGCAGACTTGTTGTCTTTCCAGTGCTAGGTAAAGACTTCCCCCCGCCCCCTCTCTCAGGCTTTCCCTGCTTCCCTCAGTTTTACAGTGTTTTTTTAAAACCTTAGACTGCTGTGTTTATCACTGCTTTTTATACGTTTCTCTTACTGGCTGCCTTTCATTGCAGTGTTAAGGAAGTTAATGCCTAGGCTCCAACACCGAGTCCCAGAAAGAAACGTTGCAGTCAGGGCACTCAGTTATTGAAAACTAGAAAACAAAGCCCGTTGTGGGGGGAAATACAACAGGCTCTAGAAAGGGGAGAGCGGGCAGGCAGGCATTCCCTCCTCCTCCGTCACTGATCCCGGCCAGTGAAGGAGTGGGGTGGGCATTGCCACCTGCTCCACACCTGATCTCAGCAACATAAAGGGGTGGTGGGCTTTGCTACCTGCTGCATGTCTGATACAGGCCAGGTAAAGGGGGGCAGGCATTGCCACCTGCTCCACTCCTAATCCCAGCTGGGTGAAGGGAAAATGGGCATTGCCTTCTGCTCTGTGCCTGATTACGGCTACGTGAAGGGGGGCAGGCACTGCTGCCTGCTCAAAGCCTGATCTCAGCTGGGTGAAGGGCATTACCACCTGTTCCTTGCTGGGTGAAGGGAGGAGCGAGTACTACCTTCTGCTCCTCACCTTATCCCGACAGGTGAAGGTCCGCTTTGCTATGTGCTTTGCTACATGCTTCGCTCCTGATCCCAACTGGGTGAAGGGGGTACAGGCATTGCCACCTTCACTGTTCCTAATTCCAGCAGGTTGAAGGGGGGCAGAGTTTGCTGCCTGCTTGGCTCCTGATTCCGACAGGGTGAAGATGGGTTGGGCAATGCTGCCTACTCAGTGCTTTATTCCAGTAGGTTGAAAGAGGCGGACATTTCCACCTGCTCCCCTTTTTGGCCTGGCTGAGTGAATGGAAGAAGGGAATTGCCTCCTGTTCTGTGCCTGATCCCGTCCAGGTGAAGGTTCTGGGCGGGCACTGGCACCTGCTCCACTCCTGATCCCAGCTGGGTGAGAGGGTGGGCGTTGCCATCTGCTCTGCTCCTGAACCCACCTGAGTGAAGGGGGTGGACATTGCCACCTGCTCCACTCCTAATACCAGCTGGGTTACAGCGGGGGTGGGCATTGCCAGTTGCTCTACTCCTAATGCTAGTTGTGATAAGGAGGGGGTGGGCACTGCCACTTGCTCCACTCCTAATACCAGCTGGATTAACATGGGGGGGTGGGCATTGCCATCTGCTCTGCTCCTAATACCAGTTGAGTTAAGGCGGGGGAGGGGTGTGCATTGCCACTTGCTCCGCTCCTAATACCAGCTGAGTTAAGGCAGGGGCAGGCATTGTCACCTGCTCCACTCCTGATCCCAGCTGGCTTAATGGAGGTAGGCAGTGCCACCTGCTCCACTCCTAATACCAGCTGGGTTAAGGAAGGAGGCAGGTATTACCACCTGCTCTTCTCTTAATACCAGCTGGCTTAAGGTTTGGGGGAGCGGGAATTGCCAACTGCTCCACTCCTAATACCAGCTGACTGAAGGAGGGCGGGCATTACCACCTGTTCCGCTCCTATTACCAGCTGTGTTAAGGCAGGAGGTGGGCATTGCCACCTGCTCCTCTCCTAATACTAGCTGGGTTAACATGGGGGATGGGCATTGCCACTTGCTCCTCTCCTAATACCAGCTGAGTTAAGGCAGGGGCGGGCATTGTCACCTGCTCCGCTCCTGATCCCAGCTGGCTTAACAGGGGCAGGTGTTGCCACCTGCTCCACTCCTAATAGCAGCTGGCTTAAGGAAGGGGGCAGGCATTGCCACCTGCTCCTTTCCTAATACCAGCTGGGTTAAGGTGGGGGTGGGAATTGCCACCTGCTCCACTCCTAATACTAGCTGGCTGAAGGGGGGCGGGCATTGCACCCTT
The DNA here is from genome assembly GCF_028583425.1 of Eublepharis macularius. NCBI lineage: Eukaryota > Metazoa > Chordata > Lepidosauria > Squamata > Eublepharidae > Eublepharis > Eublepharis macularius. Next base: position 24,538,126 of record NC_072793.1, on the reverse strand, counting down.
TTCCACTCCTAATACCGGCTGGGTTAAGGTGGGGGTGGGCATTGCCACCTACTCCTCTCCTAATACCGGCTGGGTTAAGGCGGAGAGTGGGTATTTCTACCTGCTCTGCTCCTGATCCCAGCTGCATGAAGGGGGGCATTGCTACCTGCTCCGCTCCTAATATCAGCTGGGTTAAGGAAGGGGGCCAACACCGCCACCTGCTTCACTCCTAATAACAGCTGATTAAGGCAGAGAGTGGGCATTGCCACTTGCTCCAGTCCTAATCCCAGCTGGATGAAGGGGGGCGGGCATTGCCACCTGCTCCGCTCCTAATACCAGCTGGGTTAAGGTGGAGGTGGGCATTGCCACCTTCTCCGCTCCCAATACCTGCTGGGTTAAGGTGAAGAGTGGGCATATTTACCTGCTCTCCTCCTTATCCCATCTGCGTGAAGGGGGGCATTGCTACCTTCTCCCCTCCTAATATTAGCTGGGTTAAGGTGGAGGGCCGGTACTGCCACCTGCTCTGCTCCTAATAACAGCTGGGTTAAGGCAGAAAGTGGGTATTGCCACCTGCTCCGCTCCTGATCCCAGCTGGCTGAAGGGGAGCGGGTATTGCCACCTGCTCTGCTCCTAATATCTGCTGGGTTAACGTAGGGGGCGGGCATTGCTACCTGCTCCGCTCCTAATACCAGCTGGATTGGCAGGGGGCAGGCATTGCTACCTGCTCTGTTCCTAATACCAGCTGCCTGAAGGGGGTGGGCATTGCCTCCTGCTCCGCACCTAGTACCAGCTGGGTTAAGGTGCGGGGAGGTCATTGCCACCTGCTCCATTCTTGTTCCCTGCCTGGGCTTCCAACCATGGCATGTGTTCTGGAGCGATATGGTGACCTATCTGGGCTTTCCTCTGCAGCAGTGCCCTCTGGTGGTGCACCCGGGTATAAAGTGAGTTGTCTGAAACATGCGTACTCAATTATATAGTAAGATATTGAAAATAAGTGGTGATAAAATGTGCTGTTTTATTATTTGTTTTATTTCCCCCCTGCCTTTTCCCAATGCCCAGGGCTTTCTGCCCAGGGCTTTCTGTATCAGTTGGTCTGTCATTTACAGATTGCATTTGTATCCTTACTGCTTCAAAAGTTGTTTTTCTGGCTATGGCTGCATTCAGATGTCACAACAAGGCCCCGTCTGTGAAGGGAATGACTCAGCTTGTTTTCAAGGCCATGCACCCCCCTTACCTCCCTCATTCCCTCCAGTGTGAAACAGAATTGATAGCTTGCTGGTTTGCAAAGCCTTCACTGAAACACCTTCCCTCCTTACTAGTGATGACGACTCGGTGAGGCAGTGCTGTGTGGCTTCATCCTTCCCAGAGGAGATTTAGAAAACAGCGGGAGAAAATATCTGTTAATCACATGCTTTTATTCAGTTTGCCAACATACAAAATAGAAATTGCACCACACAAAATGCTGTTGCAGTCAAAAGCAGTTCATACCTCCACCTGTCGCCATACCTCCCTGTCCATAAAAGAGTTTCTCCTTCAAATCAAAACTATTTCTGTTTACTCAGGCTTTTAATTATTGGGCTGATCTTTTAATACTGTTTTAGTCTGGAAACTGTTATTTTAAGCTGTTAAACTAGGATTGTAAGCAGTATCTTTTAATGTTTTGTTTTTATTATTTTTTATTTTATAAGCTACCTTGGGCAGGCTCCTGGAGAGGGGGCACAAACATTTTCTAAATAGATAAATGACACCAAAGAGAGAGAGAGAGAGAGAGAGAGAGAGAGAGAGAGAGAGAGAGAGAGAGAGAGAGAGAGAGAGAGAGAGAGAGAGAGAGTTTCTTCCAGAGCTTTTATTTCTTTTCTGAGAGAAAATGAGATGAGAGATTGGGACAAAGAGAAAATGAGAACCGGGTGGGTGAAAATTAGTGCTGATTTTTAGCCGAAAGTAGAGAGGAGGAGGCTTGGCTGTTCTCAGCCCCCCCGCCCCCTTCTGTCCCTGTTTACTGCAGCCGACAGTAGCAAGAAGTCTGTATATGTAGTGACACTTTGTCAACAGCCAGGAAATCAAAGGAGGTCTAAGGTCGCCCAGTGAGCTTTACTGGTTGAATAGGGATTTGGATCTGGGTCTCTCAGGTCCTAGTCTAACATCTTTACTACATCTGATTGTCTGCATGCAATGTGTCAGGCCTATATATTTTTTAAAAATATATCATTGTGGAATAGTGTTGCCACATCTCTTTATGCTCCCAGTGGGACGGGGTGAGACCTGGTGCTTACTTTTGTCTTCTTCTCAAGAACCTCCACGCACACGTGCTTTGCATGTGCACAGCCCTGTGTCAGCGTGATGATGTCACTTCCAGGAAGTGATGTCATTGCACAAGGTGGGGGAGGGCGTGCACGCTTCACCACAGGTCAGTTTGGGCCCCAAATGGGCCCTATTTGGCCCATTTGGGGCCCAAATTGGCCAGCTGCGAAGTGCGGGAGCGTTTTTAAGGCCAGCGTGATGACATGAGTGACCCCGTCGCTCTAGCTCTGGGAGTGCAACTGGGAGGCCCATTCCCCACCTTTCCCTCCCCATTGGCCGGGTCAGTGGTGGTGGTGGGCAAAAGATGGGAGCGGGGGATCCCCCACCAGGGGAATGAGATCCCTATTATGGTATGTTATAGACCAGACTAAAAGCTTGTGTTTGCACTGCCCTTGTTTCCAGTATTATGTGGCCCTTGAGGAATGTTCAAATGCACAATCTTCACTTTGTCTGTTGCGGGGATGTTCCCTTCTGTTTGAAGTAAAAGGGGGAAAGTAATATATGTCTGTATGCGTGTGGTTTTCCTCAGGTATGCAGAAACCTTTCTGTTCTTTGTTGGCGATCTCATTGTCCTTCTGTAGTCATCAGCAAGCATTGGCCACCAATTTAATTCTTGGAAGAGAAGACATTTCAGACTAGTTTCAAGTGGGTAGCAGTGTTGGTCTGTAGTAGAAGGGCAAGATTCAGGTTCAGTAACACCTTAGATATCAAGTAGATGTCCAGGGTGTGAGCTTTTGAGGGAGCTTTGACTCTCGAAAGCTCACGCCCTGGAAATCTAGCTGTTCTCTAAGGTGCTACTGGACTTGGATCTTGAATTTCAAACTAGTGGTTTGTGCTTAACTGATTCCTGCTCACCTGGCTGGTGGAGGGTGGGGGCATCTAAAAAGGCCAGAGGCAGGCTTGAGGCATATGTGCCCTCTTGTTACTTCACAAAATGATATCATTTCCAGCACAATGCTGAAGTGCTGGGTTGTACCACAGGCCGATTCTCTAAAAATTGCCCCTTAATACTAAGTTTCGGAACAATTTTTAAAGAATCAGCCCCCCCCCCCCCCAGTGCAACCTGTCACATCCAGGGCTTTTTTTCTGGGAAAAGAGGTGGTGGAACTCAAGTGGTGGAACTCAGGACCGCACAATGATGTCACTTTGGGTCAGCTGGAACAAGGGGGTAGTTTTTTAAAGTTTAAATTGCCCCTGGCAAAAATGGTCACATGGCCGGTGGCCCCACCCCCTGATCTCCAGACAGAGGGGAGTTTAGATTGCCCTCCGCCCTGCTGCGCGGAGGGAAATCTAAATTCCCCTCTGTCTGGAGATCAGAGGGTGGGGCCACCGGCCATATGACTATTTTCAAGAGGTGCCAGAACTCCATTCCACTGTGTTCCTGCTGAAAAAAGCCCTGGTCACATCCATGTCACGTCGGAAATGACATCATTTTCCAGCAGCACAGGCGTGAACATGGGATATTTACCTACCCAACACTGTTCCCCAGTTTGGCCCTCAGGGGACCTGGCAACTCTGGTCATTGCGGAGTGGATAGTTCCCTTTGTACCATGTTTATCTAGGTTATCAAATCATTCCCTTGAGACTATGACTCAAACTCAATGATTTTTTTGCAGTTCAAAGGTAGAGTGGCCTCTGTACCCCAGATGCAGAAAAAGATAAGAGGACAATAGAAAACAGGGTTGTTGTTTTATAAGAAAGTCATACGCTCTATAAAGAGAAAGATGCAATTCCAAAGAGACCTTTTAAGCGACGTTATTACTGTACAGAACAATTTGAGGATCTCTTTGTGTGAGGGATTAAGGTGGAGGATAGGTTCTCCAGAAGTTATAGTTCTTTTGAACTGAAATGAGGTAGAGAAATACATCTGAATGTTCTTCTGTTCCAAATCATCTCATTACAGAACAGTTGCTTTTGTACTTAATCTAGCACAACACATTTGAACAAAATGTACTGTACATGTTATGCACTAGTCTACAGAGGCCTCCACTTAAAAAGTGAAGCGTGAATCAAAATTCAAAAGCTTTAGTATAAACGGAACTGCCGTATAGTGTTTGGTTACTTCTGATATAATAGCTTAGTCATAGTGTGTATTATCAATTCATGGGGTGTAACTTCAGAGCCGAATGGCATGCAGCTGCAAAGTTTGTAGAACAAGGGTGCGTGTGCCAAACTTGCATGCACTGAAATGAAATTCTGCCTGGAGTGAAATGACAGATAAATTATTAAGTAATTTTCAGGAAGAAATAGAATGCCACAAGTAGAGGCATGCAACAAAACATTGCAGATTGTGTTTTGGTAATACTGGGGTCGGGGGGGGGGGGCAGTGCCGAGGGGTGTGCTGGTCCCAGAGTGGTGGTGGTGTTGAGAGTGAGGGCGAAGGGAATTTGTAGGGAGGCGGAATCCCATTCCTCCTGGCTTTGCTTTCCTCCCTGCAATCCATCCTTCCCTGTTTCTTTTTCCCCTTCCACTCACCCTTCCATGTTTCTTTCCCCCCCAATTATTCCGTGTTACCCTCCCCCCACTCAACATTTCTCTCTGCATGGTGCAAACAATGCCAGCCTCGGCCAGCCTCTGCCCTCCTTCTGGGCCCCCAGAAATGCCCACTTGAAACTGAAGCAGTGCAGAGGCCAGGACAACACAGAAGACTGTCAGACTGCTGTGGGGAAAGGCGGTAGCATGGAGCAACTCAGCACCCAAGGAGGGGGCGACGTTGGGGAGAGCGGTGGCCTAACTGCGCAGCAGTGCCCTGTGGTTTTCAGAGAGAAGACAAGGCACTCGGCAGCACGGGCAGCCAGCCTCTCTGTCCAAGAGCAGCCCAGGCACACTGCTTGCAGAAGTGTGGCTGGGCTTGCACCGCTCAGCCATGACAGCCTCACCCAGTGTGGCAGTGAGAGGCCCCCGCCCTTGGGTGGGCCAGACCCCAGCACCAACAAGTTGGCAGTGGCAGCCTCCAACCCTGTTCGGCCCTGCCCAGCCAGGTCAAACGCCCAGACCAAGAGAAGGAACCTGACCCAGGTGGAGGCCTTCCAGGGGACGCAGGGGTGGGGTTGGGGCAAGGCTGTATGGCAGCTCCTAGCCCAGGTGTTGGGCCTCACCCTGGGGTCAGGGACCTGAGAAGCAGGGTGGAGCATCCCTTAGAGCGAGAGAATAAAACAGGCTCAGAATCCTTGGCTGGGGAGGAGAGAAGAGGACTGACCCTGCTTGCCAAAGCCAGCCTCCAAGGCAAGAAAGGGCTTTTGGGGTGATGCAGCCTCAGCCCCTCACCTGCCATTTTTGAGGCCACGAGGGGGAGCTCTCGACCATGGTGAGGGAACCCTGAGGGCAGTGGCCTGCAGACGGCCAGCTCTAAGAGGATGGGATACTGTGATGGCATCACAGCAGAAGGGCAAGCACCCCTGATGAGCCTCATACCCTCTTACCCTTTTTACCCCCTCCAACCTTTCCTTGTTACCCTTTTCCCCCACCCAACTTTTTCTGTTACCCTTTGCCCCCCACCATACTGTTCCATTTTACTCTGTCACCCCAACTTTTCCATGTTACCCTTATGCCCTCTTTTCTGTGCAAGCTGTCCCTGTAACCCTTTCCTTTCCACAGCTCTTCCCTGATACTCTATCCTCCTCAACCCAGTCTTTCCCTGTTACTCTTTCTCCCCCTCCCATTCACATTTCTTGTCTTTAACTTATTGTCAGTGGTTTTCCCCGTAGGTATTGGCACCATCCCTTCATTACATCGCCTTCCCCCACTGATCCCTTGGAGCGATCCTTGCTCACGCTGATGCTGCTTCACCCAGTAAAGCCATTATCATGAGCTTTTAGCTGTTAAAAACTTGGCATGAGGCCCTAATTTTGCACTGTGCTGTATGCCTGATCAGGATCAAGGCCTCGTGGCGATTGTAAAATCAGTAAGAGCTTCTGTAAAATGGCATGCTGTTGGGGAAGGGGAGAAAATCGTGGGGGTGGATTTCAAGGAGCCACGTTGGGCTCATGTCCCCCTCAACACCATTGCCACCAGCAGAGGCCAGGAACCCTTTCCCCACTCTGTATCAGTGAGTCTCACAAGCAGTTGCTTAGTTTCACTGCAAGAAGCGTAGGGAGGAGCTTCCTGGTATGTGCTGCCAGGCTCAGCACAGTTCGTAGCTGTGGTGACTCCCCAGGCAGCTGGGCACCCTGCCCCAGAGTCATCCCTTCAGTGGCAGAGGCAGCAGCAACTCTCTGCCAGGCCCAAGCTTCAATCTCTTAGCAGAAGCAGCAGCAGCTTCACTTCCTCAGCAGTGAAAACTGGAGGCAGGTGTGGTTCTGCACTTGTGCAGACAATGCTGTTCTTTTTTGGGGAGAGAAGGGGTAACCCTCCCGATATATTTCTCCTGGTTTTCAGGTTTTTCTGCACCCCTCAGGAATTCTTCAAGGTTGCAGAAGCATTTGCTTTGTAGCCAAGTGGCCTCGACCCACAAGTTTAAGTATCTGCAGATCGGGGGCGCCTGCCTATTAGTATATAAGATGTGAACTCCAGTATTTGGGCTATGCAAATAATTGCTGGGTTAAGCGTAAGAATGGCCAGTAAAAAGTAATGGGCAGCACCATCCTGAGGACCGCTGAGGTGGAGGTGGCTGGCTGGCAGTGCAATTGTGGTGGCGCTGGTCCATTCCTTACGGACATTCCACAAGGGAAGACAATGTACAGCCCTCCGCAAGGCACAGACGGTATAGCAAATGCAACAGAGTCCATAGCAACCCCAACAGCATCCACCAATTGGGCAACAGCAGCCAATGATGCCTTTGTGAGTGGCCCACACAGAGGCAGCCAGTTACTGGCCACCAATCCAGCCACTGCCCCTCGATGCCACTCCACCCACTCCGAGGGAGAGCCAGTGGGCAGGGAGGTAGCCAGTGGACAGTAACAGAGGCCCATGCCCAAGAGGCCGTCTCTGCATACCATTGGGAAAGGGTACCCCTGTGGAGGACAGAATGCTTACTGCTTCCCTGGCAGGTGCCCAACTGGTGGTAAAACTGCAGCCCACATGCGACCATCCCTGCTCAAAGATATAAACCCTTCTCCCTTGAAAAAGTGCAATAAAAAGGGGCGGGGGAGAGAGCCACCCTGTGCCTTTTAAAAACTTTTTATAAAAATCATAAAGCTGTAATGAGGAACAACAATACATGATTTTTGTGTATTTATCATATAAAGCACACTTACTATATAAAGTAAATACTTTATCATATAACGTACATATAAAAACATCAGAGATAAACCAGAGAGAGGAGTGAAAATGGAGTGAATGGAAAACAGAACAGGGTACGCGCAGACATCCACACACCAAGGTAGATAAAGTCATGAAAGTTTCTTATCTAAATAATTAAATTGCATAATGGATGTTAGCTTTTCCTATTCAATAATGTTTTCTCTTCACTAGCATGTATGTTTCTCCAATATTTGAATGCTTTGCCGTCACAATTACCTGCTTGTTATAACTTCTATTCAGTTTTACTGGAGCTGAATAACATAACATGAAACTTGTCCTAACCCTGCCTCAGATTGCTCCAGTCTTATCTATATTTCTATTAATTATTACTGAATAATATATTAATTATATAATAAATATACAAGGTACTATATGGAATGTATTTTACTTATGTCATTTTTATGGTCCGCCTTTCTCACTGAGACTCAAGGCGGATCACACAGTGTGAGAGTAGTGTCAGTATCAAGGACAATTTCATGAACAATGCCGTAGGGTAAATAAACAGAAATTTACAAAGACATAACATTAGCAAGAATCCAATACAGAGTTGAAGAAATGCTGAAACAGAACATAAGCAATTCTAGGGCTGACATAGGAGCGCATATTTAAAGCAACAGATAGTACAATAAGGTAACATAGTGGTGAAGTCTGTGGGTGAAGTCTATGGTCCCTAACTCATTCATGGAGCATCTGAGACCCCCTCCCTACAATACAAAAGCCTTTTTGAATAATTCGGTTTTGCATCATTTGCAGAAAGCTAGGAGGGTGGGGGCTCTCCTGACCTCCTCAGGGTAGGGGCCACCACAGAGAAAGCCCGTCTACAGGCTGCTGTTGATTTCGCCAATGTGCAGTGTGGCACCTGTAGGAGACCCTGTTCACATCAGCAAAGTTGCCATGGAGGAACATAGGGAGGGAGGCGATCCCGTAAGTATGCCGGGCCAAGGCCATGAAGAGCCCCGGAGGATTAGAATCAATATTAAACAGATGAGGCAGGATTTCTGTGAGGATAAAATGGACGAGAGGAGACCACTGTATGCTCTGTGACGGAAGGGCTGGATCCAAATGTACTAATGCATTCAACTTTGCTTGAGATGCCTGTTGAAGAGAGCCAGTCAGTTGGAGAACGAAAGCAGAGAGTAGTAGGAAGCAGGTAATTTTGAAAGTAAGAACCAGATGCTTGAATTTGGCACACAGCTTGAAGCGAACCACTGGAACTACTTAAGGAGCAGGGTGACATGATTATAGCAATAGGAGAGAAAAGGGACTTGGGGAAAGGCAATTTAACTCTTCTAGAGAAGAAGAGCGAGGAGGGAGGGAATATTTTAGGTAAAGTTACTGCAGACCTGTTGAGGTCATTAATGAGCCGTACTGAGATGACAAATCTGCAAGATGTTTACTCTGTGTTATTGAACTCAGGCTGGAGGTATAATATGGTGAAATAGTACCATGTTTCTTATCTTAACCTAGTATTTTTAGTAATGCAAAACATGTGATACAGCATTGCCATACTTTTTAAAAATCATAAAGCTGTCATAAATAGCTTTCCCATTCCCTCTAATGTCAGCCGATGAAAGGGAAGCGAAAGCTCACGTCACATGTTTTCTATTACTGGACAACCTAGGGTTGCTATTTTTGTCAGCAGCAATGTGTTTCCTGGAATGTCTAGTTTTTCTTTATTAATTAAAATATTTATACCCCACCTTTCTCTTATGGCTCAAGGCAGTTTGCAGTTCCAAATTTAAATGCAAAATACAATAAAACCCCAATTAGCCTGGCACTGCGCCTTCTGGCTTGGAGGGCTCTCCTAGCCCTCCTCTGACGGTGCTCCCGAGGCTTTGGTGATGAAGGGGGAGAGCTGGCCCGCACCTGGCTTTCTGTTGCCAGTCCAGGGCTCAGAAGCTGAGGGGGAGAGCTGGCTGGTGCCTGACTCTGCTGCTGGCCCAGGGCTGGGAAGCTGAGGGACCGATGTTGTTACCAGAACTGCTCTATTTGAATGGGGAATCAGCTAGCAGTCTGGAACTAAATTTAGTGCGGATCTTTTAGCCAATATATATCGGGGTCCCTCTCCAGATGCTCATGCAATAAAGAGGCAGACTAAATAATGATACAACGTGTTTTACTAAATAATGTGGCGTATGCCTGAACTAGCACACACATACAAAATTACACACAAGAGCTAGGAAAACAGAGTAGGAAAATATAGACGGTTGCATTAGCAGGGTAGCCCACTTGAGAGCGATGAAGTTGGGTATACTTACAATCCCGACGTGGAGCAAAGACGTAGCAGTGAGATGAGATGGTCTAATGCCTGCACTAGATCCAATATAGGGTGACAGCAGGGAGTCTGGATAGGAATGGTACGCGCGCCATGTGGCCTGAGAGGCCGGCTTAAGTACCCCAAAACGTACCCTGGGGCTGGTGCGGTTCCCAGTGGTTCTCACGGGTGGAACAAAGGTTCTAATGGCTTTACAACTACCCTGAATGGGCCATCTTAGAATCTGATTGTATTATTGTGACACCTTGGGAAGAGGGGACAAAGGAGGGAGGGGGAGATCCGGGCGTGTTGAATGGATGTTCCAGCGGACAGGGCTTGTCCTGTCGTCATCATCTCTGGAATGCGGAGGCTGCTTTGAGATGCATTCCCTAAGCGCTTGGGATGGTCGGCACTTAGCTTCTTCTCTGGGGCGGCTATTAAGATATGCAGAGCAAGGCGAGGTTTGCCGCTGCGGGTGTGGTCTGCTCGCTTCTCCAAAATGGCTTCTCTCAGCAGGCTGTTCAGGCTGGTCTTCAGGCTGCCTGGGAACATGGCTGCCAGCTGGGCATGGCTGCGGCTTGCTAGCAGGCTGCCCAGTAGCGGGGGTAAGCTGGGCGACCGGCCCGCAGGAGACTCCAGGCGGGGACTGGCCAGGGGGTGCCTGGTCAGGGTCGCTGGAGGTCTCCCTGGCTGGCACCTGGCTGCTAACAGTGCGGCTCAGGCCCAGGTGAGGCAGGCTTCCATGGAGGCAGGGAACAGCAGGTACAACACAGTCCATAGCAGTGGTAGGAGACGGGCACAGTCCTTGGTAGATAATAAACAGGCAGGAAACAGAGAGGGAGGCTACTTGGCAACAATGTGCTGGGACCTGGCTGCGGATCTATGTCTGAACCTTCAGAGGCTGCCTCCTCCTGCAGTGCCTCTGCCACTGGCGGTGGATCTGGGTCAGGTTCGCCAGCTGCCTCTTCCTCAGAAGAGTCCTCTGTGTCTCTCTGCTCAGCTGGGCTGGGTCGGTCCATGGCATGTAGGCTCCATCTAAGAAAGGGGAGAGTTAGAGAACCAGATGCATCTGATAGAAGGCACTCATGGCCACCACTCTGGCCCGCGTTTCACGAACAAGGCTGGGTCTATGTGAACCGACAGGCTCTTAACGTGTTTTGCAAATGCTAACTCCACTCTGCTCAACTCGCCACAAGTGAATCCAGCCCCTTCAAATCATCAGCATTATCTGGTCTGAATTCAGCTCGCTCTGCCTCAGCTACTTGATCACATGCTTAAAGCGCTGGTTCAGAGCTAAGATCGATACACATGGAAGCTTAGATAATGAACTATAGAGCTGGGTGTCATCTGTTTATTAATGACATCCAATGCCAGAACTCTGAATGATCTCATTCAGTGGCCTCATTTAAACGTTGAAGAGCATGGGTAACAAAAAAGAATGCAGAGGCACTTCCCAGGACAAACCCCAACTGAAGACTTATTTTTGTAACACCGGCTCCATATTCCAACTTTGGTCTTTTGGCAAAGTTACTAACATGGCACTGCTGCAATGAGAGCTCACTTTTTATATGCAGAGGTGAAGTTGAGGATATGAGCGCTTTTCAAAGGAAATTGTAGCGTCTACTCAGTTGCAGTATATGTGTGTGCTTATACAAAGGCAAACAAGAACTGAAGCTATTTGCAGTTTAAACCGCCTGGGAGCTTTTAGGATGTTTGAGTTATTAATGTAATTCAGAAAAATAAATCTCAGGTAAAACTAAATTACAGCTCCCCTCTTCTCGATTGGCTAGCGTGGGAAGAAAAATGTCTGCTTACAGTACCTTAATATCATTATGCACCAGGACTCCAAATTATTTCTCTGACTTGTCGAGAAATATAACCTACAAATCATCTGAAATGTAGCTTTCCCCCTGTTTCTGGCATCTATAGTTCTTCTGGGCATTCAAATCATAATTGTTCAGTGCAGCTTTCAGTATATCTTGTCTGCATGGGAAACCTGCAAATGTGAGGTGCATGTTATTGAAAAGATACTGGTGAGATCCCGTTGAGTACTTTTGGAAAATCCAATGAAAGAGTAAAAATTGGTGGGAGGAAATTGAGATGTATGTATTCCCTAAATGGTTCTTTGAAGTCATTTTAGTATTACGGTTCCAGAGAGTGCATCTCCTTTAAAAATTTCAGAGTATCTGGTTTTTCTCCATAGACTGGCTCCGCACACTTTGAATCACCTTGACATTCCAGTCTATGCAATGGGGTGGAGGAGAGTATTTCTTGTGCCAAACTAATGTTGCAACTAATTTCTTGGAAATCCTTCTTTAAATGATGCGAGAACACTGATATGTTGCGTTTGGTTAAATAATTTCCATTTTAATTGGGACGCTTTTTTGTTCTAAAAGAATAATGAGTTACAGATTCTTATGAATTGTTTTTGCCTCCAGTGAAATATAGATCTTTTGTGGCTATCTAATACCTGTAGGCAGGGCTCATTTCGAGGGGGAACGCGCAGAAATGCAGTTCCGGCAGTTCCTTAAAGAGGTCACATGTCAGGTGGCCCCGCTCACCTGACTCTCGGCCATTTTGGGCCCGTTTTGTCCTGGATTGGGGCTGAAACAGCCTGGATTGGGCCTCTGACGGGTGGTGGATCACTCTCCTGCTCAGCCGCGGCCCTATCCTGACCATTTTGGGCCCAATTTCAGCCCTGAATGGCCAGGATTGGGTCCAAAACAGCCAGGATAGGTGATGTCAGGGGGTGTGGCATATGCAAATCAGTTATGCCAATGACACATTTCCGGTGATGTCAAGAGGCGTGGCATATGTGAATGAGTTCTGCTAATGAGTCCCTCCAGCTCTTTTTCTACGAAATGACCCCTGTTTATAGGTCATTGCCGAGTGGTTAAAAAGAACTGAACTGAATGATCGAAAGTGCTGGGAGAATTACAGGAGATCAGTCACTATCAAAAACTGTGGCATAGGGCAGGATAGATGATGAGGAGAAATAAAGAGAGTTGAGGTTGCATTTGAAATGTTATACCTTCTGGCATCTTAGTGCCTTTGGGCAACACGCTAGTATAGCATAAAACAATTCTGAAATATTTTGTTCATTTTCTGATTCTTGTTTTGTGGCACGCCCTTAATGATATTTATATAACTTCAATTTGCTGTGACATTGTTAAGTGAAGGTAGAACGAGCAAATAATACGTTGTTGTACATGAGAGCTTGAGTCAATACACAATGGCAAACAAACGATGACAATTTTAAAACCTAGTTACCATATTCATTGTCTCTAATGCTGATGATGTTAGAGCATATTTCTGCAGCCAAACAGTGGGGAGTGAAATAAGAAGTGGGTTTTTATGGCACGCAAAACTCTGAAAACTCTGCTTATTTGTCCAGATTTCCTACAGATATTTGAACAGCTTGGTGAATTTTAGCATACGCGCAAAATGAATTGCTGTTTGATGCTATCAAGAGAGGTAAAGAGGGAATATGTCATTCATTCATTTATTTGACAGAATTTCCAATACCTGTTTTAAGCTGAATGAGGCCTAAATATACCCCTATTTAAGTAGATCTTAATATGCCCCTATTTAAGTGGATCTTAATATGCCCCTATTTAAGTGGATTAAGTGGATCAAGAGCATTTTGCCTTGGTTTGTGACCCACCTCCAGAGTTCTTTCCTGTTCTTTCTCTGCCCTTCCTCCACTCCACAGACTACTTTACTAAAAGAAGCATCAAGGGTTTGTCCAACATTAAATTAACATGATTTTTTTTCCTGTATGGGGGCATGTGTAAACAGGGTAGGAAGAAACTTTGGGAATCCTTGAAATATTTTTTTAAAAAATTATATATTATTGATTGATTAATTCGATTTATATCCCACCCTTCCCGTGAGTGGGCTCTGGGCGGGTTACAGCAGCATATTACAAAAATAGACATTTAGATAACATTAAAACCATGGTCGTCAGTAGGTATGTACAATCAACATTAAAATAACATCAAGATGGCAGCTCCTTCCACTCTTTCCCAATCAGAGTATAAACAGATGGGGGGAGAGGGGGTACAAGCTAATATCACCACAGTAACTGCGCATATGAGGTGGCAGATGGTTGTATACAGCCCTCCCTTGACGGAAGACCAGTAGGGAGACATTCCTAAGAAGCCTTAGACTGGCCTCAACCGTCCGCCTGGCAGAACATCTCTGTCTTGCAGGACCGCCAAAAGGATATAAGATCTTGGTGGGCCTGAGTATCCTCAGACAAAGAGTTCCACCAGGTTGGGGCCAACCGAACCTCCCTGGGGCCAGGGGCCACCACTAGATGTTTTCCTGCTGATCTAAGCACTCTCCGGGGTATATACGGGGAGAGGCGGTCCCTCAGGTATGTTGGTCCCAGTCTGTTTAGGTCTTTGAAGGTTAAGAACCTTGAACCTGATCTGGAATTCCACGGGGAGCGAGTGCAACTGCTGCAGGAACAGAATGATATGTGCCCTGTATGGTATCCTCATCAGGACATGTACAACAGCATTCTGGACCTGCTGCAATTTCCGGGTCAGGGCCAAAGGAAGCCCTGCGTAGAGCGGGTTACAGTAATCTAATCTGGAGGTGACCATTGCATGGATCACTTTGGTTAGGTTGTGGATAGACAGATAAAGTGCAAGCTGCCTGGCCTGCTGAAGAATGCAGATGGCAACTACCGTGACGGTACAGTGTAGTGGTTAGTGTTGGTCCCAGGAGACTTCTTATCTCCACACTACTATGAAGCTTTCTAGATGAGTTTGGACTGGAGCAGTCATAGTCTCTAAACCTAACTACTAGAGAATAAAATGGGAAAGGGAAAATCAGGTGTGCTGCTCTGAGTTCTAGTCATGTGCTAATTCTTCCCCATTGGCAGAAAAGAAGAGATACTTTGCCATTGTCAAGGGTTGTTCAGGCTTTCTGTTTTATGAAAGGTGCCTGTTGTGCCTCCAGAAATCATTCCCTTAGGAGTCCATGAACCTTGGAAACAATGTGAAAGGCAAAGTGGAGGTCTGTGTTGGGAGAGGCCACCAAAATCAGTCCCCCCACCGACCAGAAGTGCCTTTCCAATGGGAAGAAACATGGTTAGAATATAAGGCAGAGACCTGAGATAAGACAAATAAATTTGGTTACTTTATTCAGAGGGGGTGTCACAGCATTGCAGAGAAAAGACTGCACACTTGCCATATTTTTGGCATCAGCTTATCCAGGTTTGCAGGGTATGAATTAGCTTTCCACATTAAAATTAAGCATTTGTCTTGAGTAATAATTCTTGATTAGCAGAAAAGGTTCAACCCCTGTGTTGGCCACACCATCTTTAAATTAAACGAGAGTTCAAAAGCCAGAAAGAAAGAAATCTTTCCAAACAGTCCTAATTAATTGTTATCAGTAACAAGATCTTAAGTTCAGAGGTCTCCCAGGAAATGCATAAATTTCTCAGCCAGTGAGAACAAAGTTGTAGGCTAATCTTTTATCTACGTTTCAGGTGGGTAGCTGAGCTGTGTTGGTCTGCAGTAGAACAGAAGGATTTGAGTTCAGTGGTATCTTTCAGACCAGCAAGGTTTTCAGAGTATGAGCTTTCAAGAGTCAAAGCATATCTGAACAAGGGCGCTTTGACTCTTGAAAGCTTATACCCTGAAAGTCTTGTTGGTCTCGAAGGTGCCACTGGACTCAAATACTGCTGTTCTTTTATTTAAGAATGTCTTCAATTTATAATAAAAAATAAACCTGGTATAATTGATTTTTTAAAACTTCCAGCGGCCTATAAGTTTTTCAAGAAGCAGGTCTAGAAACGTCTAGCTGTTAGTCAGATTGAAGATTTAGTGTCAAATATAAATGTGACTATATGACAAAGGACTATCTAGATCCAGATTTGCGATCTGGACTTTTGATCAATTTTTGAAAGAATTGTGACCAACTTTGGGGTCCCAGCCTATTGTTCAAGAACCACTGGTTTCACCATTCCAATCTAAAACTCTTCCTGTGAGTTACAATAGTTGTATGATATTCCTTTAGACCCAAGGCTTGTAATCATGTTAATATCTTCAACTTCCTTTTCCCATCCTTCATTATCCTTGAAATGAAATCTTGCCCTCAAGTCATAGTTGACTTATGGCAACCCCTGGTGAGGTTTTCATGGCAAGAGACTAACAGAGGTGATTTTCCACTGCCTGCCTCTGCAACCCTGGTCTTCGTTGGAGGTCTCCCATCCAGTTACTAACCAAGGCTGGCCCTGCTTAGCTTCTGAGATCTGATGAGACCCTAATGCTTATCCCAGCAAATGTACGCCCCAAGTGTTAGGAGCATAACCTCATGAGAAGCATGAAGAACCAATCATAAGCCTCCTTTTTGAGAATTAGTGGTATAAATCAATCCTTTTTCCTGTTGTTACTATTGCTACTTGGCTGCTGCTTTGTTGTTCTCATATTTTTATACCACTTGGCTCCTGTATGACCATAAAGGGAAGCAGAGAAGGCCTGTAATTCAAAATTAGTAGCTCTGCTATCTTTCAGAAAGGTATTTGGCAAAACCCCATATTTGCTACCTGGGATTGAGCAAAATCATAATAGTTAAATTTCCACAAAATACATGGTTGCTGAGAATTCATTCATCTTCAGTATAACCGATATATGCATTTTCTTATGTACTGGATGTACCAGAGTATGTAACATAATGGATGGTTTTCTTGGCATATATTGTTTTAAAAACAAACCTGTCCTATGTAGTCCTGAAAGGCTTGGGTTGACTAAGTTACAACCAATTTTGTGAGGAGAAAGGGAAGTTTTTTGGCAGTTATTCTGATATGGCAGATTAAACTCCTTTGGTTCCTGAACCCAGCTGAACTGAACACGTCTCAAAACATCTGAAAAGCAGGGAGAAAGCACTTTACTTGCCACTTCCATCTCTTCTAAACCCAAATATGCTATGAAAGGCTTGTTTGCACGTGGGAGCTGAACAACTATGGAGACTCCCCCACCTCCCCCCACCCCCGAATATAAACATGCACCTGTAGCTGTGGAAACTTCCTGGGAAAACACATTTTCCCATTGGTACCCTTAAAACAAGACAACCAGAAGTCAGATGCACAGAAAGCACAATAATTGGGTCTCGATGAGAGGGTCAAAAGTGCTTCACTTGGCTGTACTTGGTATGTTTCTAGAGAAGCACAGGGTTCATTTTGAACCCCCCCCCCCAAGGCTAGACATTGCTGACATTACATGACACACCCAGGCTCAGTTGTCTAAGAAATAGTGGTGGGCACGAACAGGGGAAAAAACTGAACACGATGTTTGTTGTTTGTTGCCATCCACGAACAGGGATTCACGAACATCGACAGACATGACATGTTCATGAACATGTTTGTAGTTGGAGGTTTGTGTGAGCCAGAATGGCCCCCTTGGGACTTAGCTGAACTTGAGCCGGGAAAGGTATGATCCATGGGTCTCCCCCTTTAATGTCATTTTCTCTTCACAGTGGCAAAAACTGGACTGTCTGCTGGAAGCTACTTTGAGGGGTTACAAACTGACCTTCCCAATGTCCAATACCCACCAAAGTTTCAGGGGACATAGTCCTCACTGTCCTCTGAAGACCCCCCCCCCCAAGTTTCAGAGATTGGACCCTGGGAAAGCCATGATCCATGGGTCCCTCCCTTTCCTGTCATTTTCTTTTCACAGTGGAAAAAAACTGGACTGTCTGCTGGAAGCTACTTTGAGCGGTTACAAGCCAGAAGGAAAGCCAGAAGGAGTTCAGACAGAGTTCAGACAGTCCATGCCTATGTTGCCAGGGGAATCGATTGAAAGGCGCCAGACTGTCTGGCTTTATGAAGGGCTGACGAATGCCACAAAGAGGGCTTGGAACGAACACATGTTCGCTGGGAATGGGGCCTCGTGAACAGCTTGCTCGCGAACAGCTGATTGTTTTGTTCGTATTTCTGTTCGTGCCCACCTCTACTCAGTAACACAGAGATTAACTGATTCTGGGAGGAGAAAATGTTCTTTGCCCTATTACACTACTGGCTCTTGATATGCGGTACTTCACAGGGGAGTCATTCTCCGTATGTACTTGGATTGGAGGTCTGTTTAAATTTGCATCACTCTGAGGTTAGTATATAAAGATCATTGCTTTTCACGTGGCTGCATGGCACGCTCATTAATAATGTGGGCAATAGACCTTTCAGTGCATTTGATGTTAAATCCTGAGTCACAGCTTAAATTTCATTTCTCCTAAAAGTAGGTCACCAAGATAAAGCAGTTATAACAGGTATTAAAGGACTATTTTGCAAACCAAGTAGTGGATATGAATAAGTTCCAAATTAACCTTCTAATTAAGTGACAAGAATTAGTTATAATACTGCTAAACTCTCACCAAACTGCGTGTGTTTCTATTTTCCATACACACATGCTGTGTTTGAAGTGCAGTCCCTATTACCATGAGGAAAAAATTGAGTATAAATTGGATCTCACTCCTGAGGATATTTATAGAAACTTATTTCCTTATATCTGTCTATCTGTTGTTCAGATCTTGTGAGAGCAACAGCAATCTCGTGTAACATTCTGAACTGCTGGGCCTTCTGGGTCTATCATTTCAAGAACTACCACACCCAGAGTTCCTTTTGTATAGACAGGAGAGAAAAACACCTGGTGGGAAGGGCAACACACTTGGGAGCAAGTGCTGTTGCTTCATCTGGTAGGATTTGCAGGACTAAAATATATGTGTAGGCTTGCCATTCCCCCAGTAGGAACAGGAGATCCCCCGCCCCCAGCCTCTTCCCCCCATCGCCTCTTACCTGGCCAGAGGGGGGAAGAAGGGGGTGAGAACACCATGTTGGGGCTGAAGCGCACTCTCCCATGCTCTGAAGAGCCCCCATACATACCCACATTACACCAGGAATGACAAGTCCTGGTGCAACATGGGGTGCTCTGGAATGCATACTCATGTGCGGTAAGTACCCCCTATACCCCCCGGGGGCCTGGAAACCCTATATATGTGTATAATTCACTCAGTCACAAATGCACACCCTCCATGTTGCTGTACCTGGCGGTGAATATAAATAGAAATCAGATATCCAGAAACGTAAGGAAGTAAAAGAAAAGGATTTTTTTCTTCAGATCATATAAGGGCTTTCTGTAGTGAGTCAACAATACAGTAACTGCGGAAGCAGATGAACAAAATCAAGGTGAAAATTATTTCAGTGCAGAGATTGTATTTCAG
The DNA here is from genome assembly GCF_028583425.1 of Eublepharis macularius. Lineage (NCBI taxonomy): Eukaryota > Metazoa > Chordata > Lepidosauria > Squamata > Eublepharidae > Eublepharis > Eublepharis macularius. Next base: position 24,519,126 of record NC_072793.1, on the reverse strand, counting down.
TGAAGTGTCCATAGCCCTAAAGATTATTTGCACGTTGCCAATGACTGTGGAAGAAGCGGAAAGAAGTTTCAGCAGGCTGGCACTCATCAAAACCCGAAAGTGTTCTACAACGAAGCAAGAATGGTTAAGCACTTAGCCATCTTTTCTATTGAGTGAGAACTGGCAAGAGAAATTGACTGGGGGGGGGGGCTAGTTCATGATTTTGCAATGAAAAAAGGCCAGAAAAATAACGCTTTAAGTTAATTGGCCCATTTTTGTAGCCATGTTGGTCCTGTACATTTTTTAAAAAAAATACATTTGCAGGGTAATTCCTTTTTAATAACCAAAAAGTTATGAAATAGCAAATTTGCAGAACATTCGGGTTTGGGTGTTATTAAGCAAAAGTTGCAAAAGTGGGCTTTTTTTCAAAAATGTAGAAAATGTAACAGTAATTTTATAACTAAAGCAAACTTTTATCACGGTTCATGAGATGGTATATATGGAATGAGGAATTGTGGTATAGGTGTAGAGGGGAAGCATTTTACAAGTTTTATTCGCCTGCCCCCCGCCCCCAATAAATCTTTGGATGCTAGTCTGATCTCCTTTGCATTGCCAGCCTCACTACCTACATAGCCTGCTCATATTGGTTGGAGAACCAGGCGGAGGAGGCTCGGGGAGGTCCAATGTATTCATCCTTGATTTTGGCTAAGGGTTGTTTCCCTCTCCCAGCTGCTTTGCTGTATTCTCAAAAGATAGTTTCAGGTAGGTAGCCATATTGGTCTGCAGTAGAACAGCAAGATTTGAAGAAGGGAGCTTTGATTCTTGAAAGTTTATACTCTGAAAATCTTGTTGGTCTTTAAGGTGCCACTGGACACAAATCCCGCTGTGTTCCCCAAACTGTACATTTTTCTTGCCTTTAGTGAAGTTAATGAATCACGTTTCTGTTTGGTATAACAAGCTTTCGAGAACCACAGTTCTCTTCATCAGATACTTGCATCTGACGAAGAAAACTGTGACTCTTGAAAGTTTATGCTGCAATCAAGTTGGTTAGTCTTAAAGGTGCTACTGGACTCTTTACTATTTTGCTACTACAGACTAACATGGCTAACTCCTCTGGATCTGTTTGGTATGTCATCACTAAAGCAGAGTATATGTATGGAGGGGACAAGAAAACACCATTGATAGCTGGAGTGGCAAGGTTTTCTGTGTACAGGAGGCTAAAAGGGGCAGTATTGCTGGGCTCGTGTCTAAATTCAGAACAAATTCACAACAAATCATAGTTAACAAGCCAGGGACAAACCATGTCTTAGAACCTCAATTTAGTATCTACCAGAAAACGGAGCTTGTTGGGCAACTAGCGTCCAGAAATGAGCCTTAAACTAAAGTCCATTCATGGTATGGATTATATACTGTGGTATACTTCTGAATGTGATGAAACAATCTGAAATGATTGTTTCACTTCAGATTCAGTGTGTAAAATACTGTAAAACGGGGGGAAATACTGAAGAAACTGGGAATAGTTTTATTGGTAGATAATACAAGTCACCACCATGAGGGACACAGCCTCAGCAAGCTTTTTGGATCGCTATCTTGTACAGTCAGACCTGCAGCAAAAAGCAGAGGTTTTTCTTCATTATTCCAATGCACAAATCCACCCCCTCGTTTTTATATGGGAACTTTTAAATGACAGGCTAAAAGGCAGCTGTAGGACGTCTTACTTTTTCTGGATGGTGTAAAATTGTGAGCATCTAATTTGAAATAACTCCTACCTCACGCCTAATTTTTCTAAGCACCAGTAAAAAAATTTCCTAAATTGTGCTTGCCTGGATTTTTTTTTTTGGCTCCACATTTCATAGCATGCATGCATGAAGTTGTTATATTATGAGAAACTGCACTTGCTTGTGTTTTCCTTCTCTCGCTCTCAGCAAGTTTAGACCCCATTAGCATATACTTGAAGTTGGGGTTTTTTGTTCCAGTGCGCATTACCTTATGCTTGCCTATGCTGAATTTCTTTTGCCACATTGTAGTTGACAGTGAACTTCATAGCCGAGAGGGGATGTGGTCCAGGGTCTCCAAGATGATAATTAAGCGCTCTAACCTCTCATGATTTCTCTATTCCACAAGCCACAACTTAGGTAATCCTGAGTCTTGGAGCTGTGCAGTTCTCAAACAGGTCTGATGGAGCTCATGGAAGCTTCCTAACCCGATTAAGCTAATGAAAAAACAATATATAGACTCTCAAGCCCCTTCCACAGCTCATGTAACTAGTAACAATCCCACCCCTGGCTATAGTCCTATGTTCTAGGGGAAAGTTTTCTAGAAAATATGTAAAATGACTTTGGCTAAGTTTTAGTTCAGTTGTGTTGAGGACCTTCCCCAAATCTACTCAGAGAAGCTCAGGAATCACACAGCTCCTTTGTCCCAAGAAATTTCGCTGAGCTGTGGCCTGTTGGCTAACTCAGGAACCACACTGTTCTCTTAAGCAGCGATTCTGAACTTACTATGCTTCTTGGGACCACTTGCCACTTTCTCCCACTCCAGCATAAAGCTCAGGAATATCACATTAGTTAACACTGAACAGGCCCTGATCTGGATAGGCCTGGTGAGCCTGATCTCGTTAGATCTCAGAGGCTAAGCAGGGCCAGCCTTGGTTAGTAATTGGATGGGAGACCTCCAACGAAGACCAGGGTTGCAGAGGCAGGCAATGGCAAACCACCTCTGGTGGTCTCTTGCCATGAAAACCTCACTAGGGGTCACCATAAGTCAGCTCTGACTTGAGGGCACTCTCCACCACCAGCACTGAACAGAGGCATATTTTATTTTGCTTGGTTTGTATCTATAAATGTAAAAGTGGGAGTCCTACAAACACTTGCAGGGGCATCTCCTCCACTGTTCCCTCTTTCTTTTCCTTGGCAGTCCTCATGGCCTCTCCCTTTTTTCCTGCTTCCGTCTGTCCTTTCTACCTACCAGCCAACCTTATCTGCCCCCTGTCTTCAGCTTTTGCTCCCTCCCAGGAGCCGTTCCCTTGGAAACTCTGGCCAAGTTGTAGGGCAACTCCTCAGCCAGGCCCAAGTTGCATGGCCGGAGAACCTATTAAGTGCTTGTGGGAGGGGGTGCCTCACTTTCCCCTGTATCCCCTCCTCACATTATTTTGCTCTGTTGGAAGCTCTCCATTTGAAGCATGCAGTACTGATGTTGTCTGTATGATATAAATTGATGTAGGACCTGTGCCTCTATGCCCTTGATAAAGATCCAGTGAAACGCATGGTTTAGATACCGGACCACTGTTGGGCAAGGACCCGGAGATCAGCAACAGCATCCCCTGGAGGAGAAGGTCCTCCTTAAGATAATTTTGATTTGAACTTAGAATCACAGAGTGGAAAGGGGCCATATAGACGTTCTAGTCCAACCCCCTGCCCAATGCAGGATGAGCCCAAAGCATCCCTGAGAAATATTCATCCAGCCTCTTCTTGGAAACTGCAAGTGAAGGGGAGCTCAGCACCTCCTGAGGCAGCTGATTCCACCTTTGAACTACTCTGCCGCTGAAGAAGTTTTTCCTGATATCCAGCCGGTACCTTTCTGCATGTAACTTAAGCCCGTTGCTTCGAGTTCTATCCTCTGCTGCCGACTGGAACAGCTCCTTGCCCTCCTCCAAATGACAGCCTTTCAAATATTTAAAGAGAGCAATCATGTCCCCCCTTCAATCTCCTCTTCTCTAAACTAAACATTCCCAAGGCCCCCAGCCTTTCCTCGTAGGGCTCAGTCTCCAGACCCCTGATCATTCTCGTCGCTCTCTTCTGCACCCTCTCAGTTTTGTCCTCATCCTTTTTGAAGTGAGGCCTCCAGAACTGCACACAGTACTCCAGGTTCAGCCTGACCGAGGCAGTATAGAGGGGGACTATGACCTCCTGCGATTTTGATGCAATGGCCCTTTTGATGCAACCCAAGACTGAGTTTGCCTTTTTTGCCACCACATCACACTGACTGCTCATATTTAGTTTACAGTCCACTCTTACTCCAAGATCACTTCCGCATACACTACTATCCAGAAGTGTATCCCCCATCCTATATTTGTGCTTCATGTTTTTGTGGCCCGGATGTAATACTGTGCACTTATCTGTGTTGAATTGCATCCTGTTCACAACTGCCCACTTCTCCAGAGTATTCAGGTCTTGTTGAATTTTAACTCTATCTTCTTGGGTGTTTGCCACACCTTGCCGCCCACGCCATTCGCCTGCCCTGAAGGACAGGGGGTGGCTACCTTGCCACACGGCCCCTGTCCTGCGGGGCAGGCGAATGGCACAGGCGGCTTCCCAGCCCCCCGCGCTGCCTCCGCCAACTCCGTGGCATGCCAGGGCAGCTGGTGAGCTGCGTGGGCAGCATGTTCCTCCCCACATGATGACATCACGGAAATGACATCATCACGCGGTGCTGGGAGTGCGTGCATGCGCGAGGAGCCAGACTTGGGTTGCCCTGGGTGCCGGCAGCCCTAGATCCGGCCCTGCATTTGCAGGGCGTGATATGCAGAACCTCATCTGGCACGATTGGGTATGCAGAAATTGGTCAGTTTGGACTGAATTTGACCAATAGGAAATGTGAGCCCCAGACTTCAGGTAATTTAATCTGCATGCTTTAGTTTCTCCCTGTTTGACTAGGGAATTTTTTAAAAAATGTGCATGCGTAAGTGAATTACATTGCCTTCACAGACACTCAGAAAGAGCTAATGAATTTTAAAAATTAATTTAGCGATAGGATTAAGGTAGAAATTGCTAATTAAATATCTGTGTAGAGCTCTGGATATAGGTGCAGGAACTGGCTTTTGATAGCTATGCGAAGCCTTCAACAGTCTGTTTGGTTCTGGCCTTCGATGTTCCTGTAAGTGTAGCAACAAATTTAAAAAATGGAAGCTTACGTTTTTTTAAACACAGAGAAAATTGAGATTAGTGGTTGGAGGATAGAGCCGCTGCTAACATCTATAGCATGTTTCTTAATCTGTTCAAGGTTAAGGGTGTTCCTCAATCAGTTTTGTTTTGATATGATTTTTTCAAAAGAGTGAAATCCCCTATAAGTCTTTGATCTGGCCCCAGTGAGTTTTCCTTGAAAACCAGATGTGGACGTGTTGTACCGTATATTGTATTGTGTATTCAGAAATGCAAAACTCTTCATTAATATCAGTTTGGTATTCAAAGTAATGACAACTAGCATCTAGATAAAATCTGTAAAGATGTGCAAGAGAAGGGATTTTTTCCCCTTCCTGACCTTTTGATTACAAAGGGAACACCAGCACTGATGGGCTTGTATTCTGTTCTCCAGGCCTGTTTAAAATTCTTTGCAGCTCTGCAAGAACACAGGATTAGCCGATTTCTTCTTTTACAGACATAATGGAAGGAGAGCCAGAGTTTGGCCAGGCAGGTTGAAATTCAGAGCTCTATAATAACATCAGTTTCAGAATACTTTAATGATTGGTTTTGGTAATGATACATGTGAGGACATTTTGCATGGTTTAGCAGTATAAAATGCACTTGAGTGTGTTGTTTAAATCCTAAGCAATGATGCTCTCAGAAACTACGGATCCTTTAGAATACTGAGGGATCTAACTAGATAGACATCACAACATATAAAAACTGTAGTACAATGCCCAAGCTTGCTTGTAAATTACAAGGGCTAAAATTTCGGTACTATTAACATTAACAGTACTGCCCTATAAATCACAACTGAATCACAAGAGGATTTTAGGCATTGGCTGTGGTGGCAGGTGGTGGTTTAAATATGTTGCAGTCCAAGGGATGGGTGGAAGTGACAATATAAAAAGAAGATAGGTTCCCTGTTTTATGCACAAGGTTTCTTTGTTACGACTTTTCCTGTATTTCATAATCTTTTGCAGTTAGGCTGACCGTTTTTTGCCCAAAGTCACTTGAGAACAGATTTACAACCTTCTAAGTCCATTGAAGTCAATCAATATAGAAGGGTGTAACTCTGTTTAGGATTGCACTGCAAGTAAGTTCATGGCTCAGTGGGGATTTGAACCTGCAGATCCCATCCTACACACATACTCAAGTGGATTCAAGTGGAACATCAGTTCCCTTCTTCATCCCTATCCTTTACCCTTCTTCATCACTATCAAGCACAACTGATAATTAAGCATCTTTAGCCTGGAAGTATTTTCTCAGAACTTGATTAGAAAAAACACTGTTCTAGTGTTTCCTAGAGCTGCAGATTCTGGTTAGTACTCTACTACTGGTACCTGCCATTCTTCACAAAACCAGCAGTGCTTAGGCTCTGACCTCAGTAGTCAGTCCTTCCCAAAAGCACCATCTCGTTTTCTCCTAATATTCTTTATGAATTTTACGGTGCAACCTTAGGCAGAGTTACAACCCTATAAAGTCAATGGAATTAAATGTAAGGGTGTAGCTCAGAGCAGAACCACAAGTGACAAAAGGCACAGATTGGACACTTGTCAGCTTCCCTCAAGTTTTGATGGGAAATGTAGGCATCCTGGTCTTGCAGCTTGGCTCTCCGACTGCTGTCCAATGGACTTTTCAACTGTCACTTGTCCAACATTCCGCCAAGCTGCCTACATTTCCCATCAAAACTTGAGAGAAGCAGACAAGTGTCCAATCTGTGCCTTTTGTCACTTGTGGTTCTGCTCTCAGGCAATCGTTCCCAATAAGTGCTTCAGCTGTGGCATCCACCACCAAACTCCGTCCGCAGATTGCCCATCCGTTCAGTATGACTAATTCTAGCTTGGCCACCAAACAAGCCAAATAATACGCACCGTACAAAATGGCTGTTGTCTTATTGCTTGTACACTCCGGATGAAGTGAATTATAAGAAAACTTTTAACTTTGTTTTTTTCTTTTTTGTAAGTGGGATAACTTGAATTGCTGCTATATGCCAGTAAAGGCGAACTTGAACTTGAACTATAAGAAACCTCCCTATGCTGCAGCACTTTCCCTTTTCCCTCTTAACCAGTGAGAGATGTAAGAGATCCTGCTGGTTCTGAAGTCTTCCAGTATCTCTGCAAAAGGTGAAAAAGCATTTGGGAAGAGCCTGCCTTTTAAAGCCTGCTAGGTATTTGGACTGGAGTTCAGGGTCTAAATTTCATTTGGTGCATTATTTAAGATCTCAGACTTAACAAACCTCTCCTAGGTAGGTTTTATTGTGGAGCTATTTGGGTGCCAGGTATGTACACTCTCATAGTCATGCATGCTTACCCAAGGTATTTGCACAATGATTTGGTCACTGACTTGCCTTGATAGCATGTCAAATAATTTTTGAGTTTACAGTGTAGTCTTTTATAAGTTTATAAGTGAAGAAAAAAAAAGATATCAGCAAACCTGTTTGGTTTATCTTTGGCCTTCGTGAGAGAAAATGCAGAAGGTCCTTAACAATAAAAAGTCAAGATTATACTAGTTTGCTGGGTGTCGAATTAGCCTGGTGACGGCACATGCTCATTAAAGGAGAAGACTTGAAGTGTTTCCTTCACTAATCTATTCTGAAGGAAGATTGCAGACCTGCGGACATGAAAGGTACGAGTTCTTGCTGAGTTTGTGCCATTATGTCAAACACCAAGCAGGTCTATGGTGTACTGGCTGTGCCCTCGGAAAAGGGTATTTTTCTTACTGATCAAAAGCAGACGGACCTGAATCATTATTCTCTTGCCTTTGAGAAGCTGAAACCTCCCTTAAAATTTCTGAAGTCTCAGCTTTATTTACATCCTGCTCATATGTATTTGTGGAATGCCCCAGAGGAGGAAAGCAAAATGACAGCTTTGTTCTGTGTGGAGCCTGTGGAAATACCTTATTATAACTGACCCCGAGCATGCACTTTGTTTTCTTTTTTTGTATAAAGAATCAGAATGAAATACTTGACACAGTGACGTTCCCCAGCTCTATCCGATGTCTGGGAGGTCTGCGACAGCTCAACCGCCAAGCCCTAATCAAAAGCCTACTGCCCACAAAGCATATTCTCGAATGTTTCTCCTGGGAAATGAGGTAGAGGCGCTATTTAGATCTCGAGAAGGGCTCTTTGCACTGAAGTCTATGATCACAGTTCGATCCTTAGGCTCCCAGAGTGCAGCCTATATGGGCTTGATGAAGGAGAAAATAAAAATTCACATTTACCCTTGTGGGTGGCTGGTAGCTGTGCTATTACTCTGATGTCAGATTGCACAAGCTAAGCAAGATGAGTTCAGGTGCCAAACGAACCATGCTCTAAAGAAGTCAGTGACCATCAAGCAGGCACATCCTGACACTCTGTAGATGCTGGTGAAGGGATATCAGTTAGATGCCTGAGTTACACTCATCCTGAAAGGGCACACTCTCTATTTATGCATTTGTTTCAGATTTTGTAATCTTAGCAGAAGACATTTAGTGCTTAGGCTTCAGGTACAATTTTTTCCTACAGTTTTTGCTCATTAACTTTACTGTTGTTGTTCGAAGGTAGTCATTCCATCCATGATCTTTAAGAAGGTTGTATAGCTTCTCCTTCCCCAAAAGCAGCAGACATAAATGGGTATGGTTTATTCTAACAATCAGCCATGGGTTTCCCCATCCAGAGTCCTGTGTTATTAACATCCTGCATCACCTTCTTATTTAAATCTTGGCTGTTATTTTTGTTAACAACTAAAACTTTATTTCCTCCCAAGAAAAGCGTAAGGCAATAATCATAAACATTATATGAAATAATGTTTATATATAAACAAGAATAAATTGTATTAAGGCTCTCATGCATACAAGTACTTACAGAAATAGCGTATAGTATTTCAAGGCCAGGCTAAGTCATAAGGAAAGGGTGATAAGCAAATCTCTCCCCAAGGTGGTGTCAAAATTTCACCTACAACAGAAGGTTACATTACCTGTATTTTCCCCAATACTATTTCTGAAGCAGAATGTGCCTTACACAATTTGGATGTGGAAAGGGCTTTATTGTATTACTTAGACAGAACAAAGGGTGTTTGCAAATCTACATCTGTTTTTGTGTGGTTTTTTGGACATTGTAAGGGTTTCCAAGCATCCTCCCAAACTTTATCCAGATGGATAGTGGCAGCTATTAGACTCTGTTACAGGAAGGCAAATGTCTCTTTGCTGATGGTGATCAGAGCACACCTGACTAGGGCACAAGCCTTGTCAGCAGCATTCCTATGAGGGGCCCCTCTTCGAGACATCTGTCAGGCTGCCATGAGGTCCTCAGCAGATACCTTTGTAAAGCTCTACTCTTTCATCACAGATACTAGAAGGGAGTCAGCAGTGGCAACAGCTGTCATGCATTCCTTGTTCAGCTGATCCACTCACACCCATCACTATTGGTGAATAGCTCACTATACTGGCCAATTATCACCCAGTCTCTAATCTGCTCTTTCTGGGCAAAGTGATTGAGACAGCAGTAGCTGACCAACTCCAGACCTTCTTGGATAACTCTAGCACTCTGGACCCTTTCCAGTCAGGTTTCAGACCAGGGAATGGGACAGAGACAGTACTAGTAGCATTAGTGGATGATCTCCATCTGAATATAGACAAAAGGCCATGCCTCCTTATTGCTTCTATTAGGTCTATCTGCAGCCTTTGATACAGTAGACCATGTCATCCTTTTGAGGTGTTTAGAAACTGAAGTGGGCATTAAAGGATGTGCCCTGGACTGGTTTAAATCATTTCTCTTGGAGCAGACTCAAAGGGTTGCCATTGGAGATCAGCTGTCTCAAGAATGGGAACTATCTTGCGGGGGTTCCACAGGGCACAATCTTATCTCATATGTTATTCAACCTCTACGTAAAGCTGTTAGGAGAACTAATTCGCAGCTATGGAGTGGGGTGTCATTAGGGGGGTTAAAAAAAAATTCACGTTTCCCGCTTCGGGAAACCTGAAGTAGAAAAAGGAGTGGGAAATAAGGGATTCCCAAAGCAGTAAGCTGCTTCGGGAATCCCTTCTTTGACCTGTTTCGGTGTGCTCTGTAAAGATTTGGAGCACACCGACAAACTACTGCCCTGCCACTTATTACATCCAATGGGAGGGAGAGGAGGGAACTCCCTCCTTCCCTCCCATTGGGTGAAAAAAGCGGCAGGGGGGTTCAAACCCCACCAGAGCAGATCAGCTGCTTGGTGGGATTTGCGGAGGGCCCTTTAAACTCCATATGGGTCACGGGGACCCCCCCCCTCCCCGCGCGACCCAGGTGGAGCGCAGAAGGGCCCTTTTGCTGTGGCTTGCAATGCAAGTGGCGGCAAAAATGGCCCTTTAAACTCCATCTCGGTCACGGGGGGAATCCCCCCGTGGCCCAGATGGAGTTTAAAGGGTTTTTTCACTGTGGGTGTCATGCGGATCAGCTGCTTGGTGGGGACTTCCCTGCCAAGCAGCTGATCCGCAGTTTAAATGCCCCTTTCCCTGCAGCTGCATAGCAACATGGCAAGGGGCATTTAAAACTCCATGTCCCAAAGCTTCCCAAAGCGATACGAATCGCTTTGGGAAGCTTAGATTTGGGGTTTCCATATCCCAAATCTTTGCGAATTGGGTCCGATTCAGGTGTTCTACCTGAATCAGAATCCCAATTCGCACATCCCTAGATGTCATCACTATGCAGATGAAACCCAACTCTGTATCTCGCTATCCAGGTCCCCGCAGAATGCAGTAGAAAACTTAGATCACTGCCTGACAGCCGTGGTGAAATGGTTGAAAAACAACAAGTTGAAATTGAACCCAGGCAAGACTGAAGTGATGCTTGTTGGGACGGCAGCGATCTTGAAGGACATTGTACTCCCCTCTTTTGATGGAGTTCGTCTGACCCTTGCAGACTCAGTTATGAGCCTAGGGGTTATACTGGATCCAGCATTATTACTAGAAAAACAAGTTAAGGCAGTGGCAAAAAATGCTTTCTACAACCTCACTCTAGCTTTGAAGATGGCTTCTTATCTTGACACGGCTGACTTGGCCACTTGGATCCATGCTATGGTAACATCAAGGCTTGACTATTGTAATGCTCTATACATAGGTCTCTCCTCTAAGTTAACTAGGAGGCTCCAATTAGTGCAAAATGCTGCAGCTCAACTGTTATCAGGAGCGAGCAGGAGTATGAACATCACTCCCATCCTGCAGTCGCTCTGTTGGCTACTCAGTTACCGTGCTCATTTCAAGATATTAGTTATTATATGGCTTTGGTCTGGCATACCTACGAGACCACCTCCCTCCCAATGTTCCTGCTTCGTGCCCCACTGTGAGTGCTTTTGTTTATTATTTTATGCCTCTGGCGGCTCAGGAGAGCTGAGGGAAATAGGGGCGCTCCAGGTCACTAGCTGCGCATTGGCAGGAAAACCTCTGTGCATGTGCAGTAGAGGCAGAGCTTACAGATTTTAAGAGCTAGAGAAATTTCTTCATGGCTGGCCTGTGCATCCTCAATCCCAATATGTGCATGCACAAAAAAATGTGGATGAACAGCAGTTACCAGTAAGTGCAACCATGTTTATCCCTTCAGCTGCCAGGATCCCCAAAGGACAACAGCCCCCTCTCCCCAAACTACCCAGCTTCACAATTCCAGCCTGGTCTGAGGTAATCTCTGAGCTATTCCCTAGGCTTTTATACATTGAACTACAGGGATTCATCATACTGGTCTTTACAAGAGTGAAACAGTGCTATGCCGTTTGCCAAGGGAAGACCCTGTCCACCTTTGGAATACAGGCTTTCATTTCTGACTTGAGACTGAACATCTTCTGGCTAGAGGAAGTGTTGCTGGGCGCTGTGGGAAAGTAGAGAAGGCAACAGGGAGGAATCTGAGGGGAGGAGGAGACCCGGGAAAGAGAAGGGACAGAGATACCAGGTGAATATATAATAATCATAATAATAGTAACAACAACAACATTCCATTTATGTACTGCCCTTCAGGACAATTTAATGCCCACTCAGAGTGGTTTACAAAGTATGTTATTATTATCCCCAGAACAATCACCCTGTGAGGTGGGTGGGGCTGCGAGAGCTAGAAGCTGTGACCGACCCAAGGCCACCCAGCTGGTTTCAAGTGGAGGAGTGGGGAATCAAACCCAGTTCTCCAGATTAGAGTCCCGCGCTCTTAACCACTACACCAAACTGGCTTTCACTGCACTAAACTGGCTTTCAGTCAAACATGACTGTGAGCTGGAGGAGGAGAGGGGCTGAAGTTCATAATGATTTGAAATAACCAGCCAATTCCTGTCGACTGATTTGATGGAACTATTGGAATGAAAAAGGGGACAGCATAAATGATCTATCAGTCCTTTCCTGACTGACTGTAACTCCATGAAATGTTTTCCCTGATCCTATTTTATCCAGCTACTGCTTTTTCGAACCCTGGGCTCCTCCTTCATTGCTTATTCTCTGGGAAACCCAGCTAACATGGGTAATTTATTTCATTAGCTCAGCTTTGTTTTTGTACCTATTGCTCCTGCTCTCTAGACAAAATGGAGGATGACCAAACCTTTTTCCTCGTCTCTCCCCGTTCCCAATCTGTTTAGAACCTTGTCACTGTGGCATTTACAATACACAAGCTTGACACCGTGAGGATGGAAATCACTGCATAATCATGGTTGCGGCAAACGCTGAGAAATGCTTGCTTCCTTCTATGTTGTAGCAAACTTTTGTCAACCCTTACATATAGGAGAAAATTCTAATAATGAGGAACTCGTTCCTGCCCCAGAACCTGCAGATGGGCTGTCATTAGATATTTAATTAGTGTGATTTACATTTAATCTCTTCTTTTCTCTGCAGGTTTTGCATGCAGAAGAGTGTGAGACTGGTACCGGGAGTCACACTGGATTTAATAGAGAAGTAAGCATGATTTTTGAGCCCGTAAACAATTCTAATTTGTCTAGCTTTTGTTTTTGTAAAGATTAAGTCTGAAAGGCATAGTTAAGAAGTCCCTTTCATCCAATTTCTGTGAACGTGAGCATCTTTGAAATGTTTTGTTTACTTTTGTTATACTGGAAAACACAAGAGCTCCACAGTGGTTGTGGCAGTATGACACAAGGAACTCACTAGCCCTGTGGCCACTTCATCAGAGCAACAGCACGAGAGCGAAGCTTGTTTTGTAGTAAAATACAGGTCCTAAATTCAGATAGCAGATAGATTCCATTCAGAAATGAGACTGGCTAAGTAGCAGGGATGAAAGTATTTATTTATTTACTTCAGGTATATACCACCTTTCTCCACAATGGTGACCCAAAGTAGCGTCCATTGTTCTCCTCTCCTCTATTTTATCTCACAACAGCCCTGAGAGGTAGGTTTGGCTGAAAGAAAGTGAATGGCCCAAGGACACACAACAAGCTTCTACGGCAGAGTGGGGATTCAAACCTGTGTCTCTTAGATCAGTTCAAGGTTTTGGTTATCACTAGGGGAGTGCAATTCGGGTATAGTACCCGAATCAAACCTGATTTGCAATGATTCAGGATTTCCTAACCGGGCCCAGCATGTTTGGCCTGATTCAGAAACACTGAATCAAAGTTTCCCTAAGTGATTTGTATCGCTTTGGGAAGCTTCGGGTCAAGGGGTTTAAATGCCCCTTTCCGTGCCACTGCAAAGCAGCACGGAAAGGGGCATTTAAACCCACAGATCAGCTGTTTGGTGGGGAGATCCCTGCCAAGCAGCTGATCCAGGCCTTCCCCACTGCCCAGCTGGCTGCTGCGGCTGAGGAGGAGCTGGCTCCAGCCTTCCCCGCCACCCAGCTGATCAGCCTCCCCTCACCCTGCTGGTCAGGTAAGTGAAGTGGGTGGGTGGATTTGCCGTGGGGGTGGGGTGTTTGCTCCACCTAATTTCAGTACGCTTTGAACCTTTATGGAGCATACTGAAGTGAGCTTCAAGATTCTGGTAATTCCAGATTCTTTTCCCACTTCGAAATGGGAAACCGGAATTTTTGGGCGGTGCACACCCCTCGTTATCACTTACAAAGCTCTTCATGGTCTTGGTCTGGCATACCTACGGAACCACCTTCTTCCCTATGCTCCTCCACAGCAGCTTCGCTCATCTGAACATGGTCTCCTGCAGGTGCCACCCTGCACATGGGCTTTCTCTGTGGTGGCCCCTACCCTGTGGAGTGGCCTGCCTGAGGAGGTCAGGAAAGCCCCCACTCTTCTGGCTTTGCATAAACAATGCAAAACTGAATTATTCAAAAAGGCTTTTTACTCAGATAGGAGGGCTGTATGGTAGGGAGGGGTCTCAGATGCTCCACTAATGAGTTAGGAGCCATAGACTTCACCTCTATGGATTCCTGCTAATGCTATGTCTTTGTGAACTTGTATCTGTTTACCCTGTGGCATTGTTTATGGAAATGTTCTTGATACTGACTGTACTAATCTCACACTGTGTAATCCACCTTGAGTCTCAGTGAGAAAGGTGGTCTATAAATACGTAAATAAGTTACAGGTAACCAACTTTTTATATATGTTTATGTGCCAGCATTTGGGCTTATGTCTATGTTTGGTAATGGGAGGAGGGTTGAATATGGAAAAGAAACCTCACTGAATTCACATATCTCACTATGCTCAGTTCTGAACTGTTTTTTCATACACGGACATTTTAATATATTTAGTATATAACCTTTCTGTTTCTTTACAATTCCTGTTACTCTTTTCATATCTTTCCTGAAAAGTGTAGCCTAATCTAATATTAACCATTCCGAAACGATGCCTTGTGAAGCTATAATTGGGAAGCTTAAACATTTTTATTGAAAGGTGATAAAAGAGGGTTAAGCAGAAGGAATATTAGCAATCTTTATCTCTATTCTCTTTTTATTGTTTTTACTCTGGGGCTCAAGGAATTTGTGAAATGGTATTGCTCTGCTTACCGAGCTACGAACGAGTGTACAACTCTGTATTTTCTAGACCATATAAACTGGCCATCATTTAAAATAAACCAACTTGTCCGGAGGGTGTTAGATATTGGAGTGCGGCGTTAGTGCTCTCTGAAAGCTTAGATTGAGAGGAGCTGATCTTGCTGACATTGCCGCATGCCTGTAGCTGAGTGTGCAGCTACAGAGCTCTGTCATTTATTCTGCACTTGGGGTAGCAGGGCATTGCTCTAGGACTAATGAAGTGCATTGGCACAGATGTTGTTGTGGTTTGCATAGCTGCAGCATTGCAGAAAAAGACGTTTTCACTGTGCTTGCTTAAGCTAAGACTTTCTTCAGCCACTGCAATCATTCTCTCTTTTGATGTCCAAAACGCCTTCTGCATCTTGAGTGTCTGCCAAAAAGTTGTGAAAAGGAAAAACAAACTGTGTTTTCCACTTCTTGGACACATTCTGTTTCTTTATAAAACACATAGCTTTTCTTTTGCAGCAGCTAGCTGCTCTTTAATAAGCCTTCCATCGGAGTCTCATATTACCATAAATATACACACCCAGTGGTAAGGCATGTTTAAATTGATAATGGTAGGGTTCTCTCTCCTATAGTTCTGTTCATATACATTGAAAGGCTAAATCAAAGCTGTCTGCGTTTTTCAGTGTCCTGCATGAAGGTTTTTTTGCAGACAAATGTTAGTATCTCTGATGCTCGTTAGTGATTTTGACTCGCCTGTCCTTTGTATGTTGCTTTGTGTTCAATCAACAAAAAGCAATTAATAAGAGATGTTTTGATTCCCAAAATGTCTTTCATTTAGAACAGGGGTGGGCAAATTGCGGCCCTCGGGCCACATGTGGCCCGCTACAGAGTTTTTTGTGGCCCGCCAAGACAGTCATTAAACTGATTCTAAAATTAAATGTGCTTGCAGCTATAGATGATATGAAATTAGCACAATAAATAAATTGAATAAAACTACCACTATTTTATTTAATTTATATTTATTGATTTTTATGATACAATTTATACCTTTTCTGAAATGCAAAGTTAACTAATGAATGCAATCATTTTAAAAAGTGCGGCCCTCCGCTAACCTCCGCTCCCACAAAGTGGCCCCCGAGCCAAAACAATTGCCCACCCCTGATTTAGAATAATTCTTTATTAAGATTATTTGGGAGCACAAACAATGGACTCATTTGGGTTTCTGATGTGCCTGCTCAGAAACAATTATTCTTTTTGCACTTATCCTGGCAAAAAATGCAGAACAAGGAAGTCGAGTGTATTCTAATTGTAATGAATAGACTTGGGGAGGGGGCATGCCTAATAGAAAATACTTTGACCAAAAAGTGAGATTTTGTAGTTATGCTTAGCTAACTTTGCTTGCTCAAAAGCCATTGCAGAGTTTGGTAATTATTGCAGTTGCAGAATTCCTGCAAGGGAATTTGCATACTCATGGCTGCCAAGTATCAAGCACTAGGTCACAGCAAGCCTTTCACAACGTTGCAACGCCTGTGTTAGATAGATAGTTTTAGAAGTAACAAAGAATGTTAGCTCTCCATCAGTTTCCTCCAATGCCTAGATCGTTTTCCTGGTGCAAAACAACAGAGGCGTTCCTGTAGGGAAAATACTAGAATACCCAAAAAGGTTCCCAGGGAATGAAATCTACAAACTGGCCCCCGAGGAAGTGAACATCACATGAAACAAGCCATCTTTGCCGGCTGCTTGTTGGGCGGGGGGACCCCCTTGGGTCCTCATAACATCTTTTGCTGTTCCATCTAATATTAAGAAAAAGATCATAAAGAGATTAAGCACTTTCATGGGAGAATTCGCTTTGGAGTAGCTGTTCTGACTCACCTGATAGGAAGAGAACGACGTTTCCTGGCAGTCATTGTTTCCTTCATTGCTTCTGAAAAGAGAACTACCCGCAGACAAAAAATACTGTGGACTTGGCACGGTCTCCAGTTTTGAAGACTTACATTGATGTCAATTTCTGTTGATTTAGAGACTGGAATTATGATTCACTGAGAGACGCTTGCTAGCATCACGGTCAGATGTTCATTCACTGTTGTTATGTATGATGGGTATTTGGTTTATCCTACGTTAATTATTGGTGAATTTTCATATAAATATTTGTATTGGATTACTGATTGAAAATTCCGGTTATTCGTTGTCCATTGTAGATTTCGTTCTCTAGATCATTTTCCCGGCAACTTTCTGCCACAAAGATGATATTTTCCAGTGTCCCCCCCCCCCCGAGCATGAAACAGTGTCCTCACACCACATCCTCTCAAATGCAGCTTTGAAGCCTGACCCCAATGCTTGAGACTTGCATTTAAAAGGCATTTCAGATTTCTGTTATCTCCATGAAACTAGGTCTGTTGTCCTGCTCATCATTTTGAAACAGATTTGAAATCTACACCCACTGAATAAAATTGGAATGTAGCACCTGACATGGAAAAGAAGATCAGTAGGAATAGAAAAGCATTCATTCCCGCTGCCCTGCTTCATTCTCAAAGCAGCCTCCATGAATCATTGCTGAGAAGGTGGTAGGTGGGTGGTAAGGTGGGCAGGAAACAAATCTTCCATCTCTCCTCTCCATTCCTCCTCCTATTTTTGCATCCTGTCTCAGCAACATTTGACAAATTTGCTGGGAAGCGTTTGTCTGGTAGATAATTATTCTAAGAGAATTGGCTGCTCCTTATAAACATCGAAGCTTAAGTCAAAACATCTTGACATGAATTTTTGGGTCAGCTCCCATCTGTGTACCGCAAGAAAAAAGGCTAGTCACATTGGCTACTGTTGGATACTCAGACCGGGATTTGAAGATTTGGTATTGCATGACACTTCCAGCACTGGCTAATCTATGTAATGCAGAGCACGTGCCCACTGGTTGCACAGGAAAGCAACCTACTCATGCTGACTGAAGTTGGCAGAGTAAATAAGGCTGCTAGATAATAGCAGATCATGTGGGAAATAACAAAAAGGAATTTCTTTCGCTAACCACATTTGAAAGAGCAGCTTGCTGCATAGCCAAATTTGGATACCTGTTTGGTAAAATAAATAAGAAAACAGTAGGGCGACGGCAACGCTTTCATTTGTCTTGAGGACTTTTTTACATATGAACTTTGACTTCCAACTGGAATGCTATGTTGATTTTTCAGGTGTTTGTTTCTATTATGCCACTGCTGAACACAATTTTCTTTTCCTGCTGTTTGCAGCATGCCTCATGTATTTTTAATCATAGTAATCTAGGCTGCATATTGCACACTGCATTGGTGTTTTAGCCTACTGCTCCAGGAATCCCTGTATGTGACCTGTATTTCAGACTGCAGAATTAAATACAGGCCATTAAATAACTCATAAAGTTTGGCATGGCTGGAAAAGCAGTGCCTGCAGTCCTGAAATAGTAAAGAGTCCAGTGGAATAATAAAGAGTAAAGAGTAAAAAGTAGAGTCCAGATGCATCTGATGAAGAGAGCTGTGGTTCTCGAAAGCTTATGCTACAATAAAGTTGGTTAGTCTTAAAGTTGCTACTAGACTCTTTTACTGTTTTGCGACTACCGACTAACATGGCTAACTCTTCTGGATCTACAGTCCTGAAATATCCATGTGTATAGGTAACTGGCACCTGCCTCTTGTTCATTCTTGCCTTACGGTTCTTTAAAAGATTCAGGAGCTTGCCAGGTTGAGGAGACCAATTTTAAAGAAGAAGTGTTATTGTTTTCAGTAAAGATATATGTTGATGAGATAGTGGCATTGCTTCTCCACTGATAAGAAAGCAGGGTGCAACTCTTGGTCTTGTGAAAGAGCAGCATGAAGAGATTGTCAGCTGTGTTGAGCCAATCACAGTGGACCCATCTAGGCAGAGCTGTTTCCTGACTTGCAGGGAACAATCAGGTCAGGGCCAAAAAGAAAAGCAAAAAAAATGGATTATTACAGGAATATGCACAGCATGCAGAGGAATTTCCTCTGTTGGGAAATAGACACACACACACACCCTCAGAGTTCTAGACGATTCTGAATGTATGGAATAAAGCAGAGTTGGCCTCCCTAATTCAGTTTTTATGCCTGATTTGTTCACGCATAAACTTTGGAGTAACCATGTTGGGATATCCTGCCTCCCTTGGAGACATCACAGCTTGCAACACTTAAGGATGGGGTGTATATATGTGATATATGTGAGAGCCAGTTTGGTGTAGTGGTTAAGAGCAGTGGGACTTTAATCTGGAGAGCCGGGTTTGATTCCCAACTTCTCCACTTGAAGCCAGCTGAGTGACCTTGGGTCAGTCACAGCTTCTCGGAGCTCTCTCAGCCCCACACACTTCACAGGGTGATTGTTGTGGGGATAATAATAACATACTTTGTAAACCACTTTGAGTGGGTGTTAAGTTTCCTGAAGGGTGATATATAAATTAAATGTTATTATTATATTCATGTTAAAGAAAGGCACTTTCTTTTGTTTGTTTGGAGAGATACAACGAGCACATTTTAGATTTCATGCCCAAACTATAAGTGGGATGTATGCTACAGCTCCATGGGAATGTAGAGAAAGCATATAATGTGGTATGGGGTGAAGGATACAACAAAAACATCTCATTTTTCTTTTAAGCTTTGAAAAACAAAGTTTTTAACCCTTTGATAGCAAACTATACATGTGGGCATTGCCTGCTAAAGCTTCAGCTGGAAGTTCTAAAATTCTGGAAGGACTACTGAATAAGATATCATGAGTCAGGGTCCAATGCCATTCATTGCTTCTCATAGAATCAAAGAGCCGGAAAGGGATCCTAAGCCGTTTCCAAAGAAACCTGTTCCACTGAGGCCCTGCTCTAACTGTCAGGAAGTTCTTCCTACGATTTAGCCCAAAACTCTTTTTCTTTCATTTGAAGCTGTTATTTCTGGTCCGACCCTCTGGGGCAACAGAAAACAACGCTGCTCCATCCTCTGTATGACAGCTCTTCATATACTTTAAGAGGGCTGTCATATCTCTTCTCAGTCATCTCCTCTCCGGGCTAAACATACCCTGATCTTCAACCTTTCCTAATAGGACTTGGTCTCCAGACCCCGCACCGTTTTTTTGGGCCCTCCTTTAGACACATCCCTGCTTGTCAACATCCTCCTTGAACTGTGGTGCCCAGAATGGAACACAGTTCTCCAAGTGAGGTCTAACCTTGCAGAAACAGAACAAATTATATAAGACAGTGAAAGCGTAGAATATGTTGTGTATAATAAAACTAGGAAATATTTGCTCATTTATTTAAAACATATCCTGCCTCAAGATGGCCTACAACAAATACTAAAATAGCAATTCATTAATATTATTATGGTGTAGTGATTATTGAGTGTTGAACCATGCCGTTCTACTTTGTCATGGAATCTTACCGAGTGGCCTTGGGTCAGTAAGATACTTTCTACTTAAACCGTCTTACAGAACTGTTGTTGTTAGGAAAAATGGAGGAAAGGATAATGATGCAAGCCACTTTGAG
The DNA here is from genome assembly GCF_028583425.1 of Eublepharis macularius. NCBI lineage: Eukaryota > Metazoa > Chordata > Lepidosauria > Squamata > Eublepharidae > Eublepharis > Eublepharis macularius. The sequence goes on along the minus strand of NC_072793.1, from coordinate 24,498,878 downwards.
TCCATGCTGGGAAGAAAAGTTGAAGAAAATATTAGAACTGTGTAATAGAATGCAGCTTTTCTTATCATAGAAACTGGTTTTTCCTGTTGCGGAATTCTCTTTTGTTTTTGTTTTAAAGCACCAGAGTATTCAGAACTGTGGATATAACCAGTCTGTTAGGAAGAAATCCCCTTGGTACATGGCTCCTACAGCTGCCATCCAGGATCCAGTGCTAGATGAAGGATCCAAATTGGTTTACATTACCTTGTCCTGGTGGAGAGGTAGATTGTGTTGGTTAGACTCAGGGCTTTTTTTCAGTTGGAACGCTGTAGAATGGAGTTCCAGAACCTCTTGAAAATGGACACATGGCTAGTGGCCCTGCCCCCGATCTCCAGACAGATCTCCAGCGGCGCAGAGAGCAATCTAAACTTGCCTCTGATCAGGGGGCGGGGGCACCAGCCATGTGACCATTTTCGCCGAGGGCAATTTAAACTTTTAAAAACTTCCCCCTCTTGTTCCAGCTGACCCAAAGTGACATCATTGGTTCTGGAGCACCACCTCCCGCCAAGAGTTGCCCCCTGTGCTGGCAACCCACTGAGATCCACCACCTCTTTTCTCAGAAAAAAAGCCCTGGTTAGACTCAATCATGTGTCCCTGAATTCTTAGTGCATTACTAGCGCAGACTTGATGATCAAGCTAGGGAGAAAGGTCATGGTGGTCTGTAGGAGTTCCACCTCTTTCTCCAGGCCCCCAGTATAGCAGTTTTAAAATTTTGAGTGTTCATCTCTATGGTAACGTTGGGTACTTAGAACACATTAGAATTTCTATTGGTGAACTACTGATTACTACTTCTGGTGTTAATTGTTGCTGATGATTTTGTTTTTATCGTATTTTATGGTAAAAGACATTTTGAGCGTTATTAATCTAAAAATTAGATAACAGTATTTTGGCTGAAAACCTGGGAAGTGCATTCCTTTCCCATGTCATATAGCAATATTTGCAAGATTTTTACCAAGTGTGCAGTGCTTGGACTAGACTGAAAGAGCTGGGATATTTATTTTGGGTTTCCAAATTGCTTTTCTCAGGAGGAATTCTGTGCCTTAACTTGAGAAGGGTTATCATGTCAAGGGCATTGTGAGAGTCAGGACTCTGGCATGGTACAGAAGCATTTGGGCCCAATGCACCTATGTGCCATCTGCTCTGAGTGTACCAATCACATATTTTGGTAGGTTCAGTGGTAACCCCTTGGTTGGTGATGCCAGAGAATGAGATATTTACAGGTGATTGCAGCATACTGCATGGGAGAAGGGAGGCAGAAAATGGGAGCCCCTTGTGCTTGATGAGAGGTAGGGGTGTGCACACACACACACCACAAAAAAATCCGATAAATCAGAATTATTTTAAAGAATCTGACAAAAAACTTGGAATTCCCTGAAAAATTGTTTTCTATGAGAAAATCACTCTGGGAGATATCCAGTGGCTCGGAGGGGTCATTTTTCAACCAAACACCAACTTTGGAGGGAACCTACTGCTGACTGTCCTCTAAAGATCCCCTAAGTTTCATGAAGACTGGACCCTGGGAGCCAATTTTATGGGCCCCCCAAAAGGTGCCCCCCCATTCTCCAAGGGACGCTGTTGCAACTTAGCCCAACAGAAACAAACTAAAGCATGGGAATGCCTTGTGCTTGTGGTTGGGTACTGTTTGGTTCTGTTCTGTGGTGTTTCCCCCGTGGCTGAACTCAGTATCTGGTTTCTGTGAATGATACTGGTTCTGTTGAGCTAAGTTGCAATGGGGTTGCTTGCTTCAGTTTGGTTTGGGTGGAATGGATGTGAATCTCTGATGTGATGTTGGTCCCCTTGCTTCATTTTGATTCTGGGGGAATTCCATTCCTGTGCTTCAGTTTGGTTCTATTGGACTTTCTCTGGGATGAGTTCACCTTGCATTTGGGATTGTGCCTTGACCATGGCAGCCTTGCCCCAGTGTGTTTCTTCAATGGGAGTCAGCTTTGACTTTTTCCCCATAGGAAACATAGGAAACAATAGAGTAGCTGGGGACACCTTGTTCAATGACTCAAAGAATTGGCCCCTGGAGTGCAATCTTCCTAAAACATGGGGGGTATTTAGAGGGTGCCCAGGAGTATGTCCCCTGAAAATTTGGCAGAGTTTGCATAAAAAATGCCACCCCCAGCCCCACGGATAGCCCCCAGATATTTTTCCCTATAGAGAATAATGGAAAATGGGTGGGGCACCTTCTTTGTGGGCCCATAAAATTAACCCACGGGATCCAATCTTCACAAAACTTGGGAGGCCTTTAGAGAACAGTCAGAAATAGCTTCCCACCAATTTCCCCAGTGTCATTTCCCCATAGAAAACAATGGCCCAATTTTACCAATTTTTTTTTGAAAATTTGGTAAAAATTCAGAATACCTGGTTTTTTATTCAGAATACCTGGATTTTACCAAATCAGCCAAAATTCAGTATTTTAATCTGAATTCTGAACTGAACTGCATACCCCTAATGAGAAATGAACAGTCCAATCCTGTGCAGTTATTTCAGTCTGTGCCTGTTGATTTCAGACACCCTAGACTGGAGTAACTTTACAAAGGATTGTACTAGTCCAGCAGCTAGATGATGTGCTCAGTGTGTGGAGTAATTACCTTTTATATTACTGGCACAAACTGTACCAGCTTCCCCCATCCCCATGTATGTTAGAGAACAGCATTAAAATTTAAATGGAGACATATAAGAATAACTCCTTTACTGCATGTTCTCATTGCATCCAAAGCTGAGCTTTCTGCCCTGATATGAAAGAATCATCTTGCAAACAGTGGAATCGAAGTTTGTTTCCCTCTCTAAGCCACTTTCTATGCTTCTGCCAGATGAGAACCAAATGAGAAGAACCCACTAAATTAACAGAAAATGCCTTTGTGCAATGAATCTATGCTGTGTAGACTTTGTTTTGCTTTTGTTTTTTGCTTTTTTGCATGTGTGTTTATAAATAGGCAGTGTGGTTTGAAAATATTCTCAAGTCTGCCAAATGGTACATTGAAGAGGAGGGAGAAGTGCTTCATCATTAAACCCACTGCGTATTGATTAAGCTGTCAGGGCATTTGCCAAACTGGATCTCTGGATTTATTGTATAATTGGGAAACTTGCTACATATCCTCATTGCAGTCAGTTTTTTCACTCTACTCTTCTCCCGAAATTGGACAAAGAATTCCTTGTAAAACACTTTTTTAACTAAAGCAGACAAGATTGACTTCTTTCTCTCCGCATCAATTTTAGTCCACTTGGGGTTGTTGTATCCTCTGCTTCGACCCTTAAATCCTTCAGATGTTCACAGCAATAGAAGCCTGCTAAACAATGAAATAAACAGTGTCAAACCAAGTTATTCCACATGAGTGCTTTGCTGGGAAAATTCTCCTGCTGGCAAAGAGAGCTTTCTGTTTCTTTGCCACTTCTGCTGACTTCAAAACTCAGGTTCATCGCTGTAACCAAAGCATTTGTTAAGTTTTTGGAACTGAATTTTCCGAGTGTGAAACAAAAAACCACTTCCAAACGATAGCTAAAGTGGTTGTTGTGGCTTTTCCGAGCTGTATAGCCGTGGTCTTGGCATTGCAGTTCCTGACGTTTCGCCAGCAGCTGCGACTGGCATCTTCAGAGGTGTAGCACCAAAAGACAGAGATCTCTCAATGTCACAGTGTGGAAAAGATGTTGGCAGGTCATTTATATCTACTCAGGAGGGGTGGGGTTGAGCTGAGTTATCCTGTAAGAGTTTCCCAGAGTGTGGAATGCTAATGGCGGGAGGCTTCACTGTATCCCGAGGAGGTTCTTTTGCATATAGAGGTTCTTTTCCACACTGTGACACTGAGAGATCTCTGTCTTTTGGTGCTACACCTCTGAAGATGCCAGCCACAGCTGCTGGTGAAACGTCAGGAACTACAATGCCAAGACCACGGCAATACAGCCCGGAAAACCCACAACAACCATCGTTCTCCGGCCATGAAAGCCTTTGACAATATATCGATAGCTAAAGTGCATTGAAAGTGCATTATCCGTCATGTGCGGAATCAGCCTATGAAGATTAACAGAAATAAAGAGAAACAATGAAAAGTTCATGTAATGATCCATGCCTTACTTATGTCTAGACTGGACATTGCAATGCACTTTACTGGGGGCTACCCTTGAAGAGTGTTCAGAAGCTGTACTAGTGCACTGCTGTTTGTGGCCAGCTATTGGGATCACGCGATTCCCCCCCCCCCAACATTACAGCTGTTACATTGGCTACCAATTCGCTTCCAAGCAGTATTCAAGGTGTTGGTTTTGGTCTTTAAAGCCCTACATGGCTTGGGATCAGGGTATCTGAAGGACTCCCATATGTTCCTGCCCTGGAATTAAGATCACAGGGAGGGGCCATTCTGACTGTCCCGTCAGCTAAAGAGGATCACCTGATGGGAACATGAAAGAGGACAGCACCACCAAGGAAGTGCACCTCGCCTTTCATTATCGATCTTCAGTAGGCGACTGAAGGCATTTTTACTTCGGGCTGCTTTTAATTCATTTTGGTTTTTATGTTGCTGGCAGTCCCAAACAGTGTTGTTGTTTTTAAACTTTGTTTTTGTGTGTTGTTTTTAACTTTGTTTTTTAACTGCGATTATTTTTATTTATATTGCATGCTGCCTTGAGTTCCTGCATGCTAGAAAAGCAGTTTACAAATGTTTTAAATAAATAAAGTGTAGTGTTCAAACCTATTAGGAGAAATTAATGTTACCATTAAAATCATTTCGCATTTTGCTTGAATGTAGCAGAATATTTCAGATTGAAAACTTTTGTTTGATTTAGCAGGCTATGGAAGAACTATGTAGAAACCGGTAGCTGCTTTAAGTGGTGGATTTTTTCCCCCCTGAACACAGTGGGATACCTGTAATGTTTAACTATCTCAAATTGAAAGTGTACAAGCAACTGAATTTTGAAAAGTGCATGCCTTAAAAATAAAGAGGACAACGTTTGCATTGCATCACGCATGAATAGCTGTTCTTGCTTTCATAAAGAAGAGGATGATAACCTAAATTCTGATCAATGGTTGTTGGGGGTTTTCCGGGCTGTATTGCCGTGGTCTTGGCATTGTAGTTCCTGACGTTTCGCCAGCAGCTGTGGCTGGCATCTTCAGAGGTGTAGCACCAAAAGACAGAGATCTCTCAGTGTCACAGTGTGGAACATAGTGGCTGAACATAGCCTAACTCAAACAGGGCACAGTATCTTATTCCAGGACACCAAAATACTGGACAACACTTCCAACTACTTTGTCAGACTGCACAGGGAAGCCATTGAAATTCACAAGCATAAGCAAAACTTCAACAGGAAAGAAGAAACCTTAAGAATGAACAGAGCATGGTTTCCAGTTCTGAAAAACACCAGGCCAACAAAACACTCCACACCCGACAATAGCCCTGCAGAGAAGATTAGCACATCAAGCACCAATCCATATGCAAAAGAACCTCCTCAGGATACAGTGAAGCCTCCCGCCATTAGCATTCCACACCCTGGGAAGCTCTTACAGGATGACTCAGCTCAACCCCACCCCTCCTGAGTAGATACAAATGACCTGCCAACACCTTTTCCACACTGTGACACTGAGAGATCTCTGTCTTTTGGTGCTACACCTCTGAAGATGCCAGCCACAGCTGCTGGCGAAACGTCAGGAACTACAATGCCAAGACCACGGCAATACAGCCCGGAAAACCCCCAACAACCATCGTTCTCCGGCCGTGAAAGCCTTCGGCAATACATTAAATTCTGATCATCTTGCAGACAAGCGTCTAGTGAGGAGCAATTCATCAATACCTAGTGGAAGCATTTCCATTTAAGTTAGCAGTGTGCACCCCTGCTTAGTCCAGTGGATGCTTGTTTAGTGTCCATAACAGACAAGCAAAAGAAAAGAGGGTGTTTAGGGATGTTGCAGCTGTGTGTGTGAGAGAGAGGAGATGGAGAATCAACAGGGCCGGATTGACGGGGGGCCAGGGGGGTAGTCTGCCCCCAGCGCCGTCAAAGAGGGGGTGCCGGGTGCAGCTGCCAGCCGCCGGGAGCACACTGGTGGCTGAGCAGAGGGCTGAGAGCCCGCCTGCGCCATTCACCTGCGCTGAGGGCAGGGGGCATGTGGCAAGCCTGCTGCCTGGTCAGCGTGTCGCCTGTGCGGCAAGCCGGGTGACCTGGCGTGCCGCGGAGCTGGTGGCGGCAGTGTGGGTGACTGGGAGGCTGCCCACGCCATTTGCAAGCCGGCTGCCCCCTCAGTGGGGCAGGTGAATGGCATGGGTGGCCTCCCAGCTGGGAGCAGCTGGCTTGCTGTGGGACGGCGCTCTGCCCTGCATGATGACGTTACAGAAGTGACGTCATCACGCGGCGCCAGGCTCGCGTGCAGGAGACCTGACTTGGGTTGCTGTGGGCACCGGCAACCCTAGATCCGGCCCTGAGAATTAAAGTGGTATGGAATAGGGTCTCAAGGCTTTGCCCTGTGAGGATGGGGGAGAGAAGCAGCACAGTGCCCAAGAGCCAAAGGAGAAAGGGAGTAAATTGGTGGCACCCGGGGTTTGTCTCTGCAGTGAGCAAGCCAGGGAAGGGGTTGTAGCGGAACCAAACTGAGATGAGAATGGGGTGGGGGGGGTGTATGAGAGAAAAGTGGGAAGTGACAATGGGAGAAAGATCCATATGCTGCCTGAATCAAAGCATGAGCATAATCAAGAGTTATGGAAGGAAAATCCTGAAGTGGTAGAGGAGCAGACTGGAGAAGAATAAACTGACTGAACCTGAACTAAGCCTTCAAGAAGCACAATAGTGGAGGGACAGTCTTGGGGTAGAATTGAACCTGAAGTGCCAGCTAACAAGAGTCTTTTATACTTAAAGTCCACATCTCTTTTTGCTCGTGGCAAGAACCTTATTTTCTGGGAACTTGAGTTACTCTGAGGGGGGTTCTAATGAGACAGGAGATGACATCATTCTGTTGATTAAGAACTCAATCAAGTTACCAGGCAGGCCTCTGTTGAAGAGATGCCTTTAAGAGGGGTGGGATGTTAGGTTATTGTCCCACAAGCACCAGTTGTTCAATTTGGCTGGCTGTGAGGAGAAAAGGCATCACAAGACAAGCCCTTGATGAAGGAATATGACAGTTTTTCATGGAAACTTGTCTGTCTTTTCATGAAATATCATTTTATTGCATTAAGTTCCTACTTTGATTCTCTGATTGAATCTAAGATGAAGTCTGAATAGATCCTAGGAGCGTAGGGGGATCCAGAGGCAATCAAAGGTAGGTAGCCGGAAGTTACTGTTAAATTACGTCTTCCGGTAATAGAAAAATCACCCTCCCTCCGTTTTCATTACCAGGTTGCCTAGTGCCCTTCCTGTTGCTCATATTTTTCGATGGCTTTTCACAAACTAGAGAAGAAGAAAGACTTGAAGGAAGAACAATGTGGACTTTACTATGAAAGAAAGAAAGAAAGAAAGAAAGAAAGAAAGAAAGAAAGAAAGAAAGAAAGAAAGAAAGAAAGAAAGAAAGAAAGAAAGAAAGAAAGAAAGAAAGAAAGAAAGAAAGAAAGAAAGAAAGGGGATAACCATTATTTTTGTGGGCTTTGCAAGTTAAAGCGAACAGTTATAAGTCAGTCGAATGAGCTTTAGAAATTATTATAATTTCGACATTTTTGGCAGATAGCTGGAGAAGACAAAGTTGACAGGAGGACTAGGGTGGGTCAGCTATAATATGTAAGGCAGGTGAAGATATGGGCAGTATTACACAGTTTAGCATTCAGAACAAGAATCATGTCAAGATAGGGAGAGGAAGAAAGAAGTGAAGTGAATCCCTTTAGAATTCAATGTGCAAAGTTTGTACCCTTCCTGAAGTTTGTTCATTTTGTTCTGATGCCCTGGAGTCACTTCAGACTTCGTGGCTATTGGGTCTATATGGTTCAGAGCTTTGCTTTACAATGACTTTGATAATTATTTTACTGAGCTATCAAAATGGGTTTTGCTGAAGTTGATATCTGTGAAGCCAACCTTCCCAAGATCAAAAAGCTGTTTGGCCTTTTGATCTTTTACTGCAGCCACAAAAGCCCGTGGGTAAATTCCCTTTGCTCTGGGATTGATCAGAAATTCACCTCTCGTTTGGTATTTCCTTGAGACACTTAACTATGATACAGCTGTTCTCAACTTTTTCTCACTCTTCAACCAACACAGCAAGGAATATTTTTTTAACAAATGTAGATCATTGCTGGAAACTTAGCCAGTCAGCTAATCCAGAGACTCTGGGATTTGGTTAAATTAAAAATCCAAATAAAATAAATACAGAAGTAAAACGGTGCCTTCACATATCCTCTGCAGTTCTGTGAAGGCTGGTCTTAGGAATGTGAAGATAAACTCCACTCATTGTTTGACACGGATATATTGTCTTCTGTGTATAAGAAAAAAAGATGGGTGGGTGGGATAGGAAAGCAATAAATGCAGACTCAACAGCCAGCCTCAGACTAGATAGATGTTTGAGCTACAGGGAACATATAGCCAGGGCTTTTTTTCTGGGAAAAGAGGTGGTGGAACTCATTGGTGGAACTCAAGACCACACAATGATGTCACTTTGGGTCAGCTGGAACAAGGGGGGAGCTTTTTAAAGTTTAAATTGCCCTTGGCGAAAATGGTCACATGGCCGGTGGCCCCACCCCCTGATCTCCAGACAGAGGGGAGTTTACATTGCCCTCTGCACCACAGGCAATCTAAACTCCCCTCTGTCTGGAGATCAGGGGGTGGGGCCACCAGCCATGTGCCAGAACTGCGTTCTATTGCGTTCCTGCTGAAAAAAAGCCCTACATATAGCCATAGTTGTTGGAAAAGGCAATAAGCAAAGAGACCTGGAATTGGTCCATGTGGTTTGTGTTCTGTGGAACCGTGGCCAGGTTAGCACTCTTGCGGTACCTTCCTTGGTTTTTATCCCCCATTGCAGGAATGCAATTATTCCTCTTCTTGCTCTAAAACATTAGTGCCACACAGCTGGGCTTATTTTTATATACATGCCTAGATTAAATTGGGGTTTAGGAGCAAAACAGACATAAAGATCACACAGATACTCATTCATCTTTAAAAGTCAAATTGCAAGCACACGTAGCCCTGGCTTTTAAGCTGGATGTGTGCAGAGGGGGGTTTATCCCTTCAGCCTTCACACAGTTTCATGAATTACCGTCCCCCCCCCCACACACACACACACTGCTACTGGCTCTTCAGAAGAAGAAAGATGAGTTTTTGAAAGGGCACATCTTTCTCCTGTTAAGTGCTAACTGCAGGATGCCCTTCTATTTCAATTAGTGATACTGTATAGGGGTTGGAGGGTTATGCCCTCTCTTCTCTCCACATGGTGGCCTAATTTGAAACACAGTTTGCCTGTTACTGAAGAATGAACATTTATGACTTTTGTCATGGCTGTTTTGGCCCTGAGTTAGTAATTTGCCAATCAGAAGCAGTTAGATCATGATAATGTATGTTTGTGTAAAGAAGAACTACATTTATTAAAAACTGATTGAAGTAAGGTTCTCTTGAATATCATAGCTTAAAAACTTCCTCACCTTAATGTGTTACATGCAGGGCTTTTTTTTCCAGCAGGAACGTGGTGGAACGGAGTTCCGACACCTCTTGAAAATGGTCACATGGGCGGTGGCCCCGCCCCCTGATCTCCAGACAGAGAGGAGTATAGATTGCCCTCTGCGCAGTGGCACAGAGGGCAATCTAAACTTCCCTCTGTCTGGAGATCAGGGGGCGGGGCCACCGGCCATGTGACCATTTTCGCCAAGGGCGATTTAAACTTTAAAAAACTCCCCCCTTGTTCTAGCTGACCCAAAGTGACATCATTGTGTGGTCCTGAGTTCCATCACTGAGTTCCACCACCTCTTTTCCCAGAAAAAAAGCCCTGGTTACATGTATCAGTGATAAAGAACTCTTTTTTAGTAGACCCTAATTAAAGCTTGGGCAAACTGTGAAGGCGCAATATATTAAATATTGAGAAGCTGTAAACTTTTGAGTAAAAAATGCCTTGCACTTTCCTTGAAAAGCTGAGATTTATCATCAACTAGCGACACAAGTATGTTGCTAATATTGCCTCTGCTGCTTCTGTAGCAGCTGTAGGGATTCATTTTCAGCCCTTCATTGGAATGCCCCAAGTATCCCTGATTCTGAGATGTTGGATAGTTGCCTATCAGCAGCCATGCTTTGGGGTGAGGGTATATGATACAAGAATATCAGAAATATAGGGACATTCAAGAGATCATGGACTATTTCTTAGGGTCTGAGAACATACTGTGGAAGATGTGTATTCCACTATCATACTAGTCATGTTTTTTTCTTTGTGAAATGAATTTTTGGTCAAAGCAATTTGTAATAGCTGTTGAACAGCTTGAAAATCTGTCTCTGCTTTTGGCTTAATTACTCCATATGTCCAACTGCTAGCTAGGTTTTAGAATGTTAGTACCAGGGATCATTTCGTAGAAAAAGAGCTGGAGGTACTCATTAGCATAATCATTAGCATATGCCACACCCCTTGACATCACCAGAAGTGTGTCATTAGCATGACTGATTTGCATATGCCACACCCCCTGACATCACCTATCCTGGCTGTTTTGGACCCAATCCTGGCTATTCAGGGCCGAAATTGGGCCCAAAAGGGCAAAAAGGAGCCCTAAATGACCGAAAGCAGCCCTTTTGGGCCTGGATTGGGGCTGAAACATCCCAGATCAGGTCAGTGCTGGGCAGGGGAGGGTTCCCCCGCCCAGCACCGATCCAATCCAGGCTGTTTCAGCCCCAATCCAGGCAGAAATGGGCCCAAAATGGCTGAAAGTCAGGTGGGTGGGGCCACCTGACATGTGACCTCTTTGGAGAACTGCTAGAACTGCGTTCCTGCGCGTTCCCCCTCGAAATGAGCCCTGGTTAATACCATCATCCTTTTGAAGAAAATGAGCTTTTGAGGAAAATTCTAAAGGTAATGGCAGTAGGTCCAAGGTTGGTCCGTCTAGATAGAAGCAGCACAAGGGAAGCTAGTTTTGCTATTCCTCACGATGTAGTCATCCAGCAGTGACTGATCGTTGATCTCTAAAGCTGTCAATTAGATTCTTTTTACCCACACAAAATTCACTTTGGAGAATTTATTAAAAATAACTAAATCTGATGATACAATTACCTTTGTTTCCATTATATACAATTACTTTTGTTTCCATTATAAGTATCATGGAGAGAGTCAGGATGGAAATCAGTAATTCATTAATGTCTGCCAGTCACTGATAAGATGAGTAATGATTCACCATGCGTTAATTTAGAGATGAAATGTGGAAAACAAAATCCTTAGAGAATGTGCAGCAGGAAAATTGTGAGTAACGGGGGTGGAGGGTGGAGGGGTGGAAATTATACTGCAGTATAACAAAATAACCAATTTTGCCTATGTACCATCATCAGAGATCCTTAATTCAAGCAGTCTTGCTTTTATCATGGCTGATCTGGAAGACAGGCTGAGGGATGTAGTTGACTAAGATTCTATTGCTTCACCTCTGGAGAATTGGATTAAAAACGGGTGTACAAGTCAGTGGTTCATGCGGTGCTGACTGAGTTTCTCATAGCCTTTTATGCACTGAAAAATCGGTTTTGCCATTTGTCATGATTAGCAAGATCTTCTGGAAGCGAGGGCTGGCCATAAAACAGAATTTAAGCGACTAGAATTTCCTTTGTGCTAGAATTTTTTTTATGCACCAGCTGGCTATATAAACGTGAACACCATATTCTGACATGCATTGGTCAGTGAAGCAAAGCTCCATAATGAACCAACACTTGGTTACTAGTGTGTGTCATTATAGTGGTGTTGGTGATATATATATCACCATATCACTATATCACTGTAGCCATTGTGCTGTAGTGTTAAGAGTAATGGAACTGGGAGGAGGGAGACTTGGCTTCAAATCACTCTCTGGTTGACCTTGGGGCAGTCAGCCTAACCTGCCACAAGAGGATACTGGGAGGATAAGATGGGAAGGGGTGAGTCAGGTATGCTACCCTGAGCACCCTGGAGGAGTGGGATTTTTTTTAAAGTGATGGAAAAATAGGTTGGTGAGTTACAGCATGGGTGCTTTTTTCTTCTTCTCACCAGCTGCTGTGCTTGAGTCCTGCAGTTATTCGTGTATGTTCACAAAAGTTTTTGGATGAACAAGCAAGGTACTCTTTTACCAGATCGACAAGGAACTGCTCTCTTAAAGTGGCATGTGCAAGTGAACCATCATTATTCAAATCTCAAATATACAATAAACTATTCTTACTAAAGTGCATGTGCTTCAGTCTTCATTAAACATAGTAATGATAAGGCAAGCATAGAATATTGCTCAGTTCCACGAAAGAGTTCAAAAAAGGTTCATATTGCACCACAATAATAAAATGCGGAGTTAGTTCCTTATAAGTTATAATATCCATGCACATTCAGTTCTTGTTGAATAAATTCATCACTCACTTAATTCATAGGATATCTGTAGGTCCTTCATGCAGGTACAGGGTGAGCCATGATCAAAACTTGTTCTATGGGTTATCTAGATCCTTTAAATCCCATTTCAACATCAATCTTTTTCAGAGAATCACAGACTATAGCAAGCAAAATCATTCAGGCTTGCTGGCGTGTTCAGTCTTTAGCTGGTGATGTGTGCTTGAGTCCTAGCAGTCGTGGAGTGCATGTAAGGTTTAAACTATTGGGCCCCCAACATAAACCAAAGGGGTGGGGGGGATAATTCCACATGAAAAATGGCACATTTAAAATTCTTTAGCATTGAAATAGAGCTTTACAATGCAGTCCTAAGTAGAGATGGGCATGAACGGCAATACAAACTTAAAAAACCCCACAAACAGCCCAATTTGCTCTTTGCGAACAAGCTGTTTGTGAGGCCCCATTCTAAATGAACAGGTGGTCGTTGCAAACCTTGTTTGTTGCTGTTTGTCAAGCCAGACAGTCTGGCACCTGCAATCAATTCCCTTGGCAATTTAGGCAGGGATTGTCTGAACTCTGTCTGAACTCCTGCTGTTGCCCTGGAAACCTAAACCCAATTTAGCTTGATAGGCAGGTCTTCCTTCCAAGTGTGGACTGGAGCTCCAAATTTGTTACAAGAGGAAAGGACCAGGGCGAAGGGGGGCTCCCAGCTCTGGCTTTCAGGGAGAGACAGCTGCTGTTAGAGAGACAGGGTGAGTGCATTGGAGCTTGAATTTTCTTCGTGTGTGGTGGGATAGGGATCTACCCCTTCAGGTTCCAGGGCTGCTGCCAGGCTCTGGGTCCAAGCTATTATTTATTATTGGTACATTTCCTGCTGCCTGCTCAGGTAGGGTTTCTGAGAGTGGTGCGGTAGGGATCTTGATGACTGGAGGAGAGCCTGCTGGCCCCCCCGAACAATGAACATGTTCATGAACAGGATCATGTTCGTTGTTCGTGGATGGCAATGAAAAACGAACACCATGTTTGGGTTTTTTTTCTGTTCGTGCCCATGTCTAGTCCTAAGCCCAGGTATACCCTTTTAAGCCCATTGATGTTGGCAGTCTTAGAAGGGTGTAACTCTCCTTAAGATAGAACTATTAAAAACACAGCTAAGTGCTAAAATGTAATAGGTAGTTAGCTTAGCAAGGATGATAGGCCTGGGCTCTTTATTCCGCAGTACAGATTGTGAGGCTTATATAATTCCTCATCCGTGAGGTTAATGTATATAGTACATGTGATTGCACATAAGATCACTATATGATTGTCAGCTTTATTTATTTAGATAAGCTTCAGCCTAAGGCAGTTAAAAATGTAGTATCCATCGACATAAAAATTAAAATAGGTAAAACTAATAAATAATAACGAAACCAAAACTGATGCATCATATGACAAAGTAGGAAGTTTTCCTAAAGGAATGATTTTACATGATTTCTGAGAGACCAGAGTGAAAATTTCTCGTAAGCTTTCTTTGAAAGGGAGTTTCAAGAGTCTGGATCTGTAACAGAGATCTGAATTTTGCTGTCCTAGATTACATGTATACTCATGTTGTTAGAGACATGGACTAAGGTTTTCCTTTTTGTCTGGTATAAAGTGTGCAACCTTATTTTCACTTTTAGTGTTCAATAAAACTTACAGACATACAAACAGGCAGGAGAGCTAGCAAGAGTTACACCAAACAAACAAAGGCTATGAGGAATTCAGCTTCAAATGCTGGGCTTACCGGGCAGTAAAGAGGGGAGGATGATTGACATGCCCCCCTCTTTTGTGGCTAGCCTGAAATGGCAGTTGGTGATGGAATGTTGATGTGACAGTTGGTGCTACCAGAGGGACAGTTGGAGTAGAGTGAAAGGAGTTGGAGCCTGGCTTCTGACCAGAGATGGTCAGCCAGAGATTCCTTGGAAGGAAGTAAAGGAAAGATGAACCCTTACAAGAGAAATCATAACATTTCTAAAGCACTTTTAGTCCTTGAACTAAAGTGGGACAGATAGCACTCACTTCTGTGTAGACATAAGAGATCTGGGAATTGTAGTGGGCCAAGGAAGTGGGTAGAAAGGAGTCTCTCCTTCGGCACCAGGAACAGGGTTATAGCTGGGGCATAACTATAACTCCTGCCCAGTATCTTAAAAAAGTTTTGACTTAGTGGAGTACCTTGAGGTCTGCAGAAAAGGGGAAGCTGTGCTGTGTAGGTGTTAAACTTGGAGCACCTAACTTTTGAAGGAGTGCCAACCTCATAAAGAACTCATCTTTAAGTCTGATAACACCAACATCTCTCATACTCGCCAGCAACTTAAGAACTACATCAAGTGTTTTGTGCCTCACACTAGTGAAATATTAAGTTCAAAAACCTCTAAGTGATTTCAGTTTTAAACACTTGCCTATGTGCCTTCTTATTTTACCTACTTGTAAATAAACCTTGTTTCATTTTGAATCTCCCTGAGCCTCGTGTGCCAGTTCCCTTCTAAGGGAAGTGCAACCCCCTGATCTTTCCCTACTTAGACTCGGCTGGGTAACCATACCACTTACATAGTTCTTAAGGGTGGGACAAGAAAGAAGGTTGAAGCTAAAGTTGCTAAACCTCAACTATGCCACTAAAGGCTTCCCAGCCCAGTATTCAGCTTCATACACTTGGTGAAGAGAAGTTTTACCTCAGGGTAGAGGAAGGTCAGCCCAAGCCTGAGTTAGACAAGGGTTTGCGACAAGGACCTTTCTCAGGTTGCCATCCATGCAGCTTCAGATGGTGGGGGCATCTGAAGCAGGACTTGTCAAGATGACTGGAGTGGATGGGTTGGTTCATAGCGATCCTTCACTGATCATCAAGACATATAGGGTCAATATGAACACCGTGCACTGAGCCTGAAAGCAAAATGGGAGCCAATGTAGATAGAACAAGAATGGAATGATATGGTTCCTTTTTTTTTAAGTTTTTTAATTATTTTTTAATATTTAACATAAAAAAACTACAGAAGACTACAAAAGTATAAAGGGGAGGGGGGGGGAAGGGAAGGGAGAACTGGGAAAAGGGAAAATCAACATACAAACAACAAACACTACACTACATATCTTGTATTCCCTTCATGCTGCAATTTTTCTTAAAAGTTAACTTTCTAATATGCTATCAGATTGGTAGGTCTTATACAATACAGATTATATTCAGGATCAGGACTTCTCCCCCCCCCTTGCGTCTCGGTCTCAATTCTCTCTGCGCAGCTGGAGCAGCTGCGCCCGCTCTTTCCTCCTCCCCACTTTCCCCTTCAGACTTCGAACTTTCTTCCTGCTGAAACTCCTGATGGTTGAACAAAAAGTCTGTCAGCTGCGCGTCCGATGTGATCTTGTAAGTTTGATCTTTATATCTGAACCAGACGCCTTCTGGAAACAGCCATTTATATTTTATATCACATTTCCTCAAGAAAGCCGCAAGTCCTTTATACTTGAATCTTCTTTTACGAGCCAAAAATGGAACATCCTTCAATATTTTAACCTTATTGCCCAAATAATCCAAGTCCACATTATACGAATTGTCTAAGATGGTGTCCCAAGTCTTCTTAGATGAAAAGTCAATAATAATCTCGCGAGGCAGCTGACGCTTCATTGCATACTTTGAAGATGTCCGCCGGACTTCCAAAATATCATTTTTTATCTCTTCTTTAGTTGCCTTTGCGAATGGCGCCAAAAGTCCAGACACCAAATCTTTTAAATTTTCACTTTGCTCTTCTTTTACATTTTGAAGACGCAATACCGTTTGGGCACGGTACACTTGTAATCCTATTATATGATTCTCCAAAAGCTTCACTTCCTTACTTGTTGCTTTCATGAGTACTGCGTTCTCGTGCGCAGACTGCTCTGCTCCGGTCGCTGTTTCTTTAATGGCTTTCACCTCGCTCTCCACTGAATCAACCTTTTGCCCCATTTCATTCAGTTTTGCTACAAAGGGCTGCACAGCATCGAAAACTGCTCGTCTCACCAACTCTTCCAAAGTTTCCCCCTTCCCCTGTAACGTCGCCATCACCGATTTACTCATTGCTGGGCTCTGCTTTCTCGTCGCCATCTTAGGGGGGGCGCCAACTAAGTTCCGAAACTTGGTGCAGGGGAAGAAGTCTGCGCCTTTTTAGCTTCAATTCCCACCGATCCTTCGCATACGCTTAAAAATCAGAAAGGATTCGCTTACTTACAGGTCTTCACCTTAAATCTGCTTATTGCCGTTCTCCATGGCCCGGCAGCACACGCGGTGCTGCGCAAGTCTGCTGGCCTCCGTTGGAGCAAGCGGGCAATTTACCCCCTGCATTACTTCCAGGGGGTTCTTCCCGCGGCGTCCCGGATCCAGGCTCCCTCACTGGGAGTCCTGGGGGTTAACCCTCGTGGGTCAACCGCTCGGTCAGGCTGCTCAGACAGTTCCCCCCGGACCTGCGGAGAGGAACGTCCGACATGGCCGGGAAAATGAAACCGAATCGGAATGATATGGTTCCTATGACCTGCAATCAAAATTATGACCACAGCATACTGTACCAAGTAGAACTTCCAGACAGTCTTCAAGGGCAAGCCCATATAGAATGATTGCAGTAATCTAACCTAGATGTTACCAGGGCATGCACCACAGTGGCAAATTCTTTCTTGCCCAGGGAGGGCTAAAGCTGGTGAAAGGCATTCTTAGCCACTTCTGCCAACTGTTTGTCTGGCAGGAGGCCCAGGTCCAGCAGCACCCTAAGATACAAACCTGGTCTTTTAGGGAGAGTACGACCCTATTCAGAACAGGAGGGGTCCCAATTCCTGGGAAAACCGTCCTCCCACCAGTAAGCACCTCCATTTTGTTGGGATCAAGTTTCAGCTTGTTAGCCAAAATTGCTTCCAGGCACTTGTTTATGGTTTCCACAGCCTCTCTGGGATCTGCTGGAAGCATGAAATAGAGCTGAGTGTCATCTGCATATTGGTAGCTAATCAGCCCACATCTCTGGATGACCTCTCTCAGGGGCTTTACATAGATGTTGAAAAGCATGGAGGATAAGATGGAACCTTGCAGGACCCCATAGGCCATGGCCGAGGCATGCAGCAGCAGTCCCCCAGCACCACACTCTGAAAATTAACTTCAAGGTAGGACCGAAACCTCTGCAGGATAGTGTCGACCCATCCCAACCCCTAAAGGTTGTCCAGAAGGATACCATGATCGATGGTATCAAAAGCTGCTGAGAGGTCAATGAGAATTAACAGGGTCACATTGGGTGGGTCCAAAGTGAGAAAAGGGAACCTGGGTCAATGGCCTCTCCTGCCCTGCCCTCCTCAGAAGTTTTAAGAGGCTGCTCCATCAGCCTGCCCAGGTCCCAGGAGGGCCCAGCTATTGCTGACCTTCTCCTTTAGTCTGGTCCCAGGTGCAGCCGGCTGCCAGAGTCAAGCCTCCCTTCAGAGGTCTGTGCCGGACCTGCAAGGCTTTGAGGCTGCTGGTGGTACATCTCTGGGCATGGCCTCACCATTGCTTCTATCCCCACAGCCATGAGTTGAGCTACCTGCCTTAGTGGTACCTAGATGAGGCTATCCCCTGCCTAAGGCTCCTCTGGAGTAGGTAAGTGCAGGGGTGGGATAATAATTGTATATAGGCAACAAGCACACTGCCCCTGGGAGTTTAGTCATTTATACTTAAGAAATTTAAACCCAATGGGATTGCAGTAATATTATCCCTGGGACCACACCACCCTGAGTTATTTTGTGAAGATAGATCGTAAGTAGTTTAAATGAGTCGGGGATGGATTTCTTTACAACACAATGCAGTAGAATTTTCTTAAAACCATTTTGGTGGCCAGAGGCCAATGATGGCATCTGCCGAGTATACTTCTCCGGAAAGCAATCCTCATTAGTGCATGGGGTTGAGAGAAGAGGCAGCGTTGTCACTGCATTGTGGAAGATGTTCTCCAAGGTTTATGCTTGTCTATATAAATCACTGTTTTTATTGAAATGGTGCACTTAGTTTTATTGCCATTGTTACAGAGGGAGCCAGGCTCTGGAACAGCTATTGTGAATGCAAAGTAAAAATACTCAACCGGATGGTTTTCATGGCAACACTGTTCTGTCTCCTAATATAAATAAATGACATGTCTAGAAACAAACTCTCAAGTTTGGACACACTTTAGCAGTGCAGTCCTAAACTGAGTTAAACCCTACTACATTAAGTAGATTTAGAAAAGTATACATCTTTTTAGGATTGTACTTCCTGATACTTGGTGTGTGTGCGCGCGTGCGTGCACGTCGTCAAGTGGCAGCTGAGTTATGACGGGCCTGTAGGATTTTCAAGGCAAGAGGCATTCACAGGTGGTTTGCCATTGCCTGCCTCTGCAAAGCCACCCTGGCCTTCCTTGGTGATCTCCCATCCAAATACTGACCAGAGCCAATCCTGCTTATCTTCTGAACTCTGTCAAGGTTGGGCAACCCGGACCATCCAGGTCAGGGCTTTTAGTCTTTAAGGTGCCACGAGAGCCGTTGTAGTATAGTGGTTAGAGCTTGGGATTGGGATCTGGAAGACTCAAGTTTGAATCCCCACTCTGCCATGGAAGATTTCTGAGTGACCTTGGGCCAGTCACACACACTCAGCCCAACCAACCCTACAGGGGTGTTGTGGGGCTAAAATGGAGGAGAGAGGAATGATGTGAGCAGCTTTGGGTCCCCACTGGGGAGAAAGGCGGAGCACAAATGTAAATTAAAAAGGTTGCTACTTATTTTTGCTGCAGTAGACTAACACTGCTACTCCTTTGGAATTATTTAAGAGTTCTGTATTCTTTAGTAAAGAGTCCAGTAGCACCTTTAAGACTAACCAACTTTACTGTAGCATAAGCTTTCGAGAACCACCGCTCTCTTCATCAGGTGCATCTGACAACGAGAACTGTGGTTCCCAAAAACTGATGCTACAGTAAAGTGGGTTAGTCTTAAAGGTGCTACTGGATTCTTTACTATTTTGCTACTACAGACTAACACAGCTAACTCCTCTGGATCTATATTCTTTAGTTATTACAGAACATTTTTGTGCTTTGGAATTCAAGAAAAATCGGAATATATTGTTTATTTCAGCACCCACATGAAAGAAAAGGGAAAATACTATTCGCCTTTTCATTCACATTGGGGAAGATGGGAAGTGATGGTTGTTCTGGGCAGTGATGTTTTCCAGAACTACATAATCAATAAGAGACATCACTGTCCCAAGAAACAAACCATAAATAAGTTGGCAGTAGAGGATGTGAAGGGGTTTGCAGACTCCAAACCCAGAATCCTTGGAAAAGGGGAAGCCAAAATAGGGTTCCACCTGTCCATGAACCAGTAGGCTACCACCAGCACACACAAACACACCCGGGCGAAGTCCTTACACTGAAACTGGGGAACAAAGTCTCATGCTAAACCATACTTTACCCGAGTACAGCTTAAGCTGAATCCCAGCCAAATAGTGTAACAGTAGCAGAAAGCAAATTGGCCAAGGCACTGTCTTTAGATTGAAGCCTGAACTGGAGAATCATGACAGATAAAGTATAACAGCTTTTGTTAAGCAGTGGCCAAACTTGCAGCTAGAATGTGTGCATAAAGAATACAGAAAACAAGAAAGCTAAGAACTCCAAATCTCAGATACCTCACACAAAGAATCTGTATCAGGGGAAATTGCTGGTGCCTGAGGCACCAAGACCCAGAGACTTACTCCTTCCTCCCAGTTGTAGAGCATAGCAACCAGGCCAGCTCAATGCAAGGCACAGATGGATCACACAGTCCCCACGTCCAAGTGAACCACAAAAACAAAAACCGTTAGCTGGGGACCAACCTATATTCCTCTTTTGCCCAGCAAACAGCCCGAATTTAATTTGCCAGTCATACTGGAGGAATGACGTAAAAGCGTAGGACTCTGCAGCTGCTTCAGTTCCCCACTTCATGGCTCATCCCTCCTTGAGAGTTCAGACTGAACCCAGTTAAGATGATTGAAAGGAATGTGACTTTGGCCTTGAGTGCCAAACTCCCTCTTAGTAACGGATGCGTGTCAGGAATGCCTGCGCCTAGGTCAAAATAACAGTGTCAGCAGGGCTTTTTTTTCAGCAGGAATGCGGGGGCGGGGGGGGATGTTGGGATTACAAGTGTCATTCTCTTCTGTCATGAAAGAGTTAATCTGTTTGTGTTTAGTTAGGCACAGCTAGTTTAGCATGGAGGCCAGTTAGATGTCGAGTTGATCTTCCCGCCAGGGAAAAGGGAAGTTGCATGCTTAGTGAACAGATCTAGGATTGATTATTGGCTGACCAGGTTTACTGGGGGCAATTAACATTCTTTCCTTTGTCCAGGACGCCATTGCTCTCAAGACAGTTAGACCATTATCTCCATCATGTGAGGATGTAGGAACTAAATTAGCTCTTCTTTATTTTATCACCAATGTAACCTTTATTATTTTACCCTATATGTAGTAAACATTATTTTAGAAGCTGAACACGCATGTCTCTGTGATTCTTTATCTGCTGTGCAATACTCTTCTAAAACATAATCCTAACCCACAGAGTTCTGGCACCTCTTAAAAATGGTCACATGGCCTGTGGCCCCACCCCCTGATCTCCAGACCGAGTGGAGTTTAGATTGCTGAGCAGCGCAGAGGGCAATCTAAACTCCCCTCTATCTGGAGATCAGGGGGCGGGGCCACCAGCCATGTGACCATTTTCGCCGAGGGCGATTTAAACTTTAGAAAATGCCCCCCTTGTTCCAGCTGACCCAAAGTGATGTCGTTGCGCGGTCTTGAATTCCACCACTGAGTTCCACCACCTCTTTTCCCAGAAAAAAAGCCCTGAGTGTCAGGATGTCTCTGTAGAAATGCAGGCATTATTCATAGTGTGTCCAGCTACCCAGAAAGCATTGATAAAACTTTGGTGAAGTAGGCTCCAGCTACTTAATACCACTGTAGGCACAAGGCAGGCCAAATCTTTCACAAAGGAAGGGATAGAAAGGGAGAGTGAAAAGGGCTCAATAAATTAATTTCAGTTTGAGATGATACGGGGTTATATACCAAATATTTTATGGAAAAGGTGAAGGCTGAGAAGAAAATGAACAAGGCTGCACCATTCAGGTACTCTGGAAGGAAGTTCATGACATGGGGGAGAATAGGCAGAGTATAGAAGATGTTCAGGAGGCTGAGGGATGTGGACATGGAAGAGTGGTGGTCACATATGTGTTGGGAGATACGGCGGAAAAGCATGTTAGCAAGCCTAGGGGGAGTTTTGAAGGTAAAGCCAAAGAGCATATGAATAATAATAATAATAACAACAACATTTGATATATATACCGCCCTTCAGGACAACTTATTGCCCACTCAGAGTGGTTTACAAAGCATGCCATTATTATCCCCACAACAAAACACCTTGTGAGGTGGGTGAGGCTGAGAGAGCTCCAGAGAGCCGTGACTAGCCCAAGGTCACCCGGCTGGCTTCAAGTGGAGGAGTGGGGAATCAAACCCGGCTCTCCAGATTAGACTCTCGCGCTCTTAACCACTACACCAAAGTGGCTCTGAAGGATACAGAAATGGATACAAAGCTGGAAAAGGAACAATTTGTTCTGAATAACAAAGGAAATGTATGAATGACGTTCTAGATAGAGGTAAAAGATGTGACAAGATCAGAGGGAGACAGTTGTAGCAGTCAGTGGCTAATGAAGCATTAGCCACTATGGTAACTGAATAGATTGGGTAGAGGGTTTGAATGTTCACAGTGCTGTACAGGAAGAAGTGTCATGAGACATGAAAGAGTGAATATGGAGATCAAAGGCAAGGGAAGAATAAAAAATACACTTCAAGACGTTTTGCCTCAAGTACATCGCAATTATGTCAATGGACAGCAGATTAATTTAGGAGCCAGCCACTCATAAACTTGACTGCTCATGAGTGGACACTAATTTGTCTAAAAGAGTGGTATATAAGCACACTGTTATTAGTATATAGTTGACAGAAGTTCCCGTAGTCACAGAGCCGTTTGTAGCTCTTGTAATCAATGGCATTCATGTCTGTGAGGTTCATATATAACATTTGTCTACATAAATATACCGAGGGTATTTGAAATGGCCTGAAGAATACCTTTCAGGAAAATACCCAGGCTTGTACTCTGCTGATCTTGTTGAAAGAGAGCATCCCAGTACTGTGAGCAGAAGTTCACCTTTCTTATTTCATGTTTAGAAAGTAATGAGCTGTGAAAAGGGGACATCCTTGGATTGTCTACTACAGGGAAAGAGGCAATTTCTATGTATTGTTTAACCATGTTAACTGTGGCCACTCAATTTCTAAATTTTAAGAGTGGCTGAAACATACATTGATGCTCTTCCACACTTGTTTAGTTATTTTTATTTAAGTTCTTTCATTATTTAGTTGTCATGTGTAGCACCAATAAACAACAGATTGCTAGGGCCAGAATAAAACAGAAAAAGTCATACATAACGAATAGATCGTTAAGTAAGAGAGTAAGAAGTCTTGTCTTGGCATGAGAGGATAAAAACAGAGCCAGATCTAGGGTTGCTCGCGCCCGTGACATCATCACACAGGGAGGAGCGTGCCGCCTGCGCAGCTCACCGGCTGCCCCAGTGTGCCGCAGAGTTGGCGGAGGCAGCACGAGAAGGCTGGGAAGTCACCCACGCCATTTGCCTGCCCCGCAGGACGGGGTGCGCAGCAAGCCAGCCGCCCCCTGTCCTGCGGGGCAGGTGAACGGCGTGGGCGGCCTCCCAGCCCCCCGTGCTGCTGCCTGCGCACTCACAGTGGCGCAGCTGCGCCTGGCACCCCCTTTGGCGGTGCCGGGGGCAAACGACCCCCCTGCCCCCCCCCCCTGCTGATCCAGCCCTGGATAAAGATACTTGTTTCCTGGCACAGAGATACAAGGAGAAACAGCATGAAGAAGAAATCACTACAGAGAAGACCCTATCTCACTTCACCTCTGAAGGTGGTGGTGCGTAGAGGGACCAATGTTGCAGTCATTGATTTGAACTGTGCCACCAGCCCTGATGCTGCTGTTCCGTTTCCACTAGTCCACCGTGTGCTTCTGAGCCTCATTCAAGATACTTGCCCGGTCTTCAGTCTCAAAGCATTCTAGGTGTAGGTAGCTTCCTGGCCCAAGACTGTCAGTTGCTATAGCTGATTTCTAACCACGAGTCAGTATGTTCCAATCTAGCATCAGTCTATTACCTTTTTAGTTCATTCTTTCTTCAAGGTTCGGTCTGTTTACTGCAATTTATACCTCCATTTTTATACTTCTAAAGAACTTGGGGAAGTAGAAATGGTTGTCTCTTCCCCACGTTATCGCTACAACAACCCTGTGAGGCCAGTCAGACTGATAGGGCATAAGGTCATAGGTCCAAGGTCAGCCAGCAATCTTATGTGTCAGAGTGGGGATTTGAACTTCAGGCTCTGGGGTCCTAGTTCAGCACTCTTCCTGCTATTACGCTACACTAGATTCTTCTCAGGTTTTCCACTTGCCAGTTTTTCTTTCGCAATAACCCTTTTAGGCAGAGAAAGAGAGAAATATTGGCTCAGAGCCATCCAATAAGCTTGATAATCAAGTTTGGATTTGATCTGAGGCGTGCCAGTTCTAATGTTCTTCACGTTAGTTCTTGGGACTGAAAAGCAACAGCCAGAAGATATTACTCTGTTCTTCAGAGAACAGAGAAGACCATATTTCTAGCATATAAACCAGGACTAGCTATGGAGGGTTTAATCCGTCTTTCAATCACAAGTATTGATATCATACTCCACTGTTCCCTTCTCTGCCTGAAGCCTAAGCGCACACAGCTACAATTTATTAGGCTGGGTCTCATTCTCCTGCCATAAGCCTCTTGAATTAAATCCCAGAGGCCATGATGGCAGCATGCTGTAACAACAGTGGAGCTGTGGAGGCCAATGAAAATTAGATGAAAATTCTAGTTAGAGGTTTATTAAATCCTACGATCTGGACAGCTGTCAGTTGCTAGATAGTAAAGAGCCCAGTAGCACCTTTAGGACTAACCAACTTTATTGTAGCATAAGCTTTCGAGAACCACAGCTCTCTTCGTCAGACGCATAGAGGGAATGAAGAAACTGGCCAGAGATATATAGGTGGGGAGGGGGGGTGCAGGGAGTGAAGGCCGTGTAAATGCAAATCAGTTGCAAAAGTCATGAAAGAGGTGGAGTGCGCAATCCAGGCTGGGTGGGACCCCCTCCTCTCCATTGCTGAATCTGAATGGAATGCCTGAAAGGCAGTTGCTTCTGGTAATGAGATAACCATCCAGAGTCTCTATTCAATCCGAGTCTAATTGAGTCAGACTTACATCTGAATTCCAATTCAGCAGCTTCCCTTTGGATTTGGTTTTTTAAATGTTTCTGTTGAACTATGATGGACCTTTAAGTCCTTGATGGAATGTCCTGGTAGATTGAAGTGTTCTCCTACTAGTTTCTGCATATTGCCATTTCTGATGTCAGATTTGTGTCCATTTATTCTTTTGCGTAGAGGTTGGCTGGTTTGTCCTATGTACAGAGCAGAGGGGCATTGTTGACACATGAGGGCATATATCACATTGGAGGATGAGCAGCTGTAAGAGCCAGCGATTGAGTAGTTGACACCATTGGGTCCTGTAATCATACTTTCTGGATAGATATGTGGGCAGAGTTGGCATCTGGGTCTGTTGCAGGGTCTGGTTCCTGTGTTGGTGACTCTGTTAGCCGGTTCATGGTTGTGAGTGAGAAGTCGTTTAAGGTTGGGGGGCTGCCTGTAGGCAAGGAGAGGTCTTCCACCCAGGGCATCTGAGAGAGAGGCATCGTTTTCCAGGATGGGCTGTAGATCACTGATGATACATTGGATAAGTTTGAGCTGGGAACTGTAGGTGGCAACCAGTGGTGTTCTGTTGTTGGTTCTTTTTGGTTTGTCCTGGAGCAGGCTGTTTCTGATGATTTCTTCATCAGATGCAAGAAAAAGATACAAGAAAGAGATGCATCTGATGAAGAGAGCTGTGGTTCTCGAAAGCTTGTGCTACAATAAAGTTGGTTAGTTTTAAAGGTGCTACTGGGCTCTTTACTATTTTGCTACTACAAACTAACACGGCTAACTCCTCTGGATCTGATGAAGGTGGGAAGCTTGGTTTTGTTGATGTCAGATGTCCCGGAAACAGTTAAGAATGAGTCGTACAAATTTGCTAGATTTTCAAGAAGGAGTTTTGACTGAGATGCCTGGCGCAAGCTGTTTAGTGACCCTGACATTTCCATAGTCCTAACCTCACAACAGACTGTGGTGAACTGGAGCTCAGTAGGGAGGGCTGCCAGGAACAGTTTATAAAAGAAGGAAGTGAAGCAGTATGAGTATGGCTTGAACTGATCTGGCCTATTTCTTTCCATTACTAATGTATTTTAGTTGGTCTTCTGTGTCAAAAGCTTTCCTATGAATGTCAAATTACAATATGATGGCGTCAAGGGAAACAAAGTCTTTCCCCCCCAAGTATTTTGTAAGATTCAGCTGACCTTATACTTTTCTGGACTGTTGTATAGTCCCCCCCCTTTTTTGGGGGGGGGCTGTGCCTGCGAACTTCAAAACGGGTGGAAATGCACTCACCACGTTACCTCACACAGCTGATCAATGTAAATTACTTTTTAAAAACAAGATTTATTTAGGACTACGTTTTTAACTTCTGTTTCTAACTAGTGGAAATTAGAACCTTGCATAAGCACTGATCATTTTAGCATGCATCTGATAAGAAAGCAAATGAAAGATTCTTAATTTTTCCTTCTGGAAGTTGATGTGTACCCCAACTATGATATTCAATCTAGTAAATGTTGTCTGTAAGCCTTAGGCAACTTTATTATGCTGTTCTTCAGACATAGGCAATTATTTTGCATAAGACATGGTAGCAGTTTTGTCCTACAAGTGTTTCTGTGCCCATAAGTATTCAGGACTTGCTCCTGTATCTGCCACAATTCTATGAAAAGCAAGACAACCATGAAGCCTAACATCAGATTAAAAGTGCATGCACAATTCTTATCCCTTAGCATGGCTCTATTCCTTCATTTTTTTAAAAAAACAAAACCCTTGTGGTATCCTTTCAGATAATCTAAATTGTATTGCACTTGTGGTGATAAAGCTTCTGAAATTGATAAACAGAGATGGTGTTATAATTTAAAATATTGATGAACCATTCAAATAGCCATGCTGGCAATGTATGCAATCTGTCTTTTGTAAGGGAAGGGAAAGTAGTCAGTTTGGCTTAGCTTAAAACCTCACTGAGGCCCTCTGAAAAGAAGGAAGCTTATGAGCAGGCTGAGAACTGGAAAAAAGGTCCCAGGAGGTAGGGAAACGGAGGGGCAGAGAGGCCAGAGACAAATTGTTGAATACAATTTCTGAACAGCCAGTGTACTGAGGAAGATGATGATGAGGCAGGTGGAGGTATAGAAGGAAGTTTGGGGAAAGGCGCTTACGAGGTAGGGATCTGAGGTGAACGGGGGTAATAAACAAAGGCGCTGTCAAGAAAAGTAGATGATATGCTATCAAAGTGGGAAGAGCATGCTAAAAAGGGTGGGCAAGAGAATAAAATGATGTAAAAGAAGTGAGCTACAAAGTAGAAGCACTGAGAAATGGATGGTAGAGAGATGATATGAAGAAAGACGGAGTAAAGGAGAATGTAGGACTGGGACAAATCCTCACATGGCTCCTAGAGGTAAGAGTGGTTATGCAAAGTACAAGTGGGCAGGCAAGGCAAGTTGGAAGGACTTGAGACTCTGGGGCCATTTCCACACATCTTTACTGTTGCGCAAAATCGCGAAAAGCTCACGGAATGAAGGCATCTTCACAGAATGAAGGCATGGCATGATTTCTGACGTTGTCGCGTCACAGAACAGAGTAATGATGGGAAATTGCGCCATGAAGACGCCTTCATTCCGTGAGTTTTTAGCAATTTTGCACAACGGTAAAGACGTGTGGAAACGTCCCAGGTCAGGAAGCCAAAGAGTTATAGGATAGTTAAGTCTGGAGTGTAGATTCGGACAGAGCTGCTGCATCTTTTCAATGGCCGGCCTGAGGAGGTCAGGAGAGCCCCCACTCTTCGAGCTTTCCGCAAATGATGCAAAATCGAATTATTCAAAAAGGCTTTTGTATTGTAGGGAGGGGCTCTCAGATGCTTCACGAATGAGTTAAGGACCATAGCCTTCACCACTATGTTGCCTTACATACTACCTGTTGTATTAAATATGTGCTCCTGTGAGCTACTTGTGCTTCATATGGTCTAATGTCAGCCCTAGAATTGCTTACGTTCTGTTTCAGCGTTTCTTTAACTCTGTATTGGATTCTTACTAATGCTGTGTCTTTGTAAAATTGTGTTTACTGTACTAATCTCACACTGTGTAATCTGCCTTGAGTCTTGAGTGAGAAAGGCGGACTATAAATGAAATAAATAAATACATAAGTTACATAGAAGAGGCAAGCTCTGTCAGTTGTGTTTTTTTTCTATCACACTGCCAGTGTAACCTGGCAACATTAAGAGAACAGTGAGGGCCAAGAAGCAACGGGACTGGTAGGAGGTGAATACACCTGAATCAATGCAAATGACAGTTAATGCTGCATAGAGCAAGGGCTTCATTGCACTTTTGCCAGATGTTGCAAAAGTTTGTCACAAGTTGACAAACTTTTGTAGCATCAGGCAGAAGTGTAGTGAAGCCATTGTTGTACATGGCCTCGTTAACTATCACTCGTAAAGAAACAGATGTTGTTAGTTTCCTGTCATCCCGACTGCTTCGGGGCCTTCACTTGTCTCTTAATATTGCTAGATCATAATGCTGGTGTGATAGCCACAACTGTGGGCAATGCAGGTACCTAACCTATTGTGACTTATTCCAGAGGGGTAACAGTGTATTACAGTAGATCCAGAGGAGTTAGCCGTGTTAGTCTGTAGTAGCAAAATCAAAAAGAGTCCAGTAGCACCTTTAAGACTAACCAATTTTATTGTAGCATAAGCTTTCGAGAATCACGTTCTCTTCGTCAGATGCATGGAGGGCAGAAGGAAACTGGTCAAATATAGAGGAGGAGAGGGGGGGAGGAGAGGGGGGATGTAAACAACTCCTTTGATATGGAGATGCAGACAGCTCCTTTTGGTGTGGGGATCAGTTTGCTTGTGTAAAGGTTCAAAGGAGTTTGCCGTGTTAGTCTGTAGTAGCAAAATCAAAGAGTTCAGCAGCAGCACCTAGACTATCCAATTCCACTGCAGCACAAGCCTTCGATAACCACAGTCCTCCCCGCCAGATGCATAAGCTTTTATGCACTTTTCATCAAGTATATGAAGTAGATTCTGTAAGTGGAATGTGTATGGAGAAAAAAGAGGCCATAATATACAATACAAGAGACTCCATCAGAGATATCTGCAAAGTTCAGCTGCATACAAGATAAACACAATCATCATCATTCGTTGTCTCGGTATTTGGCAGTGGCAAATTCTTAGTGCACACAATAGACATTGATACACACAATAAAACATACTGATAAATTCTAGTTTGTCAATTTCATGCTTTGAAGTTTTATTGCCTGAACACCACGTGACATGGCTGATGTTGTTTATGTTGCCTATAAGGAAAGAATGGTCATCTGAGTTAATTGCAGGGCCTAGTCTCGGCTTATGTCTCTGTTTCATGGCCTGGTGGTGTTGAGAAGCTGCCAGACCTGTTACCGAAGGCCTGTGAGAGAAGAGCTTTGTCCTGGTATGGCTGGGAACACAACACCATTCAGGGTGTGGAGGAGAGGAGAGAAAGCCATGGAGAAGAAAGCGAAAAGGAATACACAAGAAAGGGGAACAAAAAGCCCAGAGCTGTATCTGAAGAAATGAGCTGTGTCTCACGAAAGCTCATACCCTATCACAAATTTTGTTAGTCTTACGGATGGTACTGGACTCTTGCTCTTTTCTACTGCTACAGGCAGACTAACACAGTTACCCATCTTGATCTAAAAAGCCCAGTTATTTTTTTAATGTATAAAAATGAAGATTGAAATGATGTCAAGATTGTGAACAGGCAGCTAGTTTCTGTGCTTAGCAGTTGCAAGTTTTTACGTCTCTGACTACAAAGGCTTTCTCTTAACAATAAACTGCTAATTCACAGTTGAGGGTCTGATATTGAAAAATAGCTAGAATCGGCGACAATGATAAAACTTCTGTTTTTGACACCTCATATGAATTAGCATAATGTATTCTGAGAATTTCAATGGCAGCTAATGGATTTATGCAGCCTAGCAGAGCTTTTTTCTCTTGGTCTTTGAGTGGAACGTTCTGATCTTCTAATGTCTTTTGGGTGTTCAGGGACATCTTTTGATACAAGTCATGAGTTGTGGTGGTGAATTTGTTTTGTTTTGTTGCCGCATATGAACCCCCTTCCCCCCCCAAGAAAAACATTATCCCTAAGCGCCGAAAAATCCTATCCCTATTGCCTGTTACGAGGAAAATAGTTTAATTGACATCAAGGGGACTTGCTTCCCTGTAATCTATTGAGGATCAAAACAAAGTTCACAGATAAATAGTCTTTTGAAGTCGTGTGTGTGTGTGTGTGTGAATCACTTACATTCTTTCTGACAATTTTAAATGTAGTGTAGTGCTTTAATAACGATTGGATAGATTGCGCACTTTCAGCCATTCAATCATCTTTGGCTGGCTTTAAAAACATGAAGGGACACATGAAATTTGGGTTAGATGACTGTATGCTGCTTTCATAAGAGATCGTTTAGGGTACGATGTATTGTCAAAGGCTTTCACGGCCAGAGAACGATGGTTGTTGGGGGTTTTCCGGGCTGTATTGCCGTGGTCTTGGCATTGTAGTTCCTGACGTTTCGCCAGCAGCTGTGGCTGGCATCTTCAGAGGTGTAGCACCAAAAGACTACACCTCTGTAGTCTTTTGGTGCTACACCTCTGAAGATGCCAGCCACAGCTGCTGGCGAAACGTCAGGAACTACAATGCCAAGACCACGGCAATACAGCCCGGAAAACCCCCAACAACCATCGTTTAGGGTACGTTTTGTGATAGACATTGAATCGACTTGAGTCTTTATTATTTTAGTGGAAGACTTTTGCTCAATTGTTTTAAACGGAGTAGGTTTTTGTTTTCCTAAATTTAGCAAGGTTTTGTTTGTTTGTTTGTCTGTGTGAGTGTGTATGTGTGTGTGTGTTCCCTCCTGAAATATTTTATAGTCCTGAACAGGAGGAACCATGTTGCTCGCCAAATTGAAGCCCCCACCCCTAGCTGTAATTGTTAGGAAGAGGAACATTCCGAAGCGTGTAAGAGTTTTGCGAACAATGAGGTTTTGCAGAAATTAAACTCTGAGAACGTCTCTGTGTGTTGTTTAATTGGTCCATTCGGAGGACGGTTGCGCTGATTACTGTGCTGTGACAGTACAAGGCAGCCTATAAAGAGATTTATGTCAGACAACAAAGTGCTTGGCTGTGTCACTTCAAGCTGCAGAGCTCCGGGATAGACTCCCATCTGCCTTTTTATTACATTCCAAAAAGATCCATTGTAGCGCATATTATTGTAATGAGGTAAATTTATGTTGTTACCTCTCCATTTATACACCTTAACCAAGCAGGATTCACGTTTCCCAAGCTTTTATCGCAACGGATCCCTGAGACTTTCTCAACAGAGACACATTTTCTGGAAGGGTGCCGTATTGTGTCAGCTTTGAGCCAGCTTGGCAGCCCAGAGCAAGTTCTGAATGAGGTTTTGCGTCCCCCCTCGTGAGTAACAGGATAATGCCAGAAATGGAACAATTTGGCAGAATGCTGAAGAGAGTGGATGGCATCAGTCGGGCAGTGATGTCGAAAACATGCATACTGCCCACGCACTGTAACAGAGGTGGAGTGTCTGGTGTGATATTTCAGTTTCAGGTGTCGTGACCGTTTGCTTCAGCTTGAAGCGCTTGAATCATCTTGCGGGGGGGGGGCACCTCTTTGGGGGATGTTTCCATAGCAAAGGCTGGTGATGGCTGACAAGTGGCTTTATCCTTTCTGGTAGTCAAATGTCTTCCTGTTTTAAAGCAATGCATTCACAGGCTACAGCTTCTGGACCAGCGGGGCTCTACTGAGGAAGTGATCTGCTAGTCCATAGGAACTGCTGGCTGTTTCATCACAATCTGTGGTTTTCAGTATTCCCCTTTGTGTGTCAAGAACAAATCAAGCATATAAAGGAATACATTCAGTGCCTGCTCCTTTACCTATAGAATTATTTCCACTATGTATTCAATATAATCCAGCTCTCTCCTGCTTGCAGTGTAAATCTTTTATTCGGATAATGTAGTATCTGGGCATAAGCAGAAGCTTATTTTAGTTCTGTTTGAATTTCAGCATTTAAAAAAAACCTTATTTATGTGGTTTAAGAAAAGTTCCATTTTATAAAACTTATCCTGCTAGTGCCTTCTAAAATGGTTATAAAGCCCATTCGTAGTGGAGCCCTACTCTGGGCACATTTGGCAAGAGCAGTGAGTGTAAGAAAACTGCTAATACTGGTTACAGTTTTCTCCACAAGTAGAAACGGGCTGCTGCTAGTTATTTGAAATTGCCATTTATCAAGAACTTGGTGGGAGCGAACAGAAAACTCGGAACTAGAGCAGACCCTTCTCAAAGAGGACAAGAAAAGAATATCTAAGGTATACCAAGCACTGCTGAAATGGTATACTGAGGATGAAATAGTTAAAGGACAAATGGTGAAATGGGCCATAAATTTCAACAAAGAAATAACAATGGAGGCATGGGAATACTTGTGGAAGACTACAATGAAAACAACGACATGCACTAGTATTAAAGAGAACATTTACAAAATGATTTACCGTTGGTACATGACACTAAAGAAGATTGCGCTAGGGAATTTGAACACTTCTAATAAATGCTGGAAATGCAGGAAGCATGAGGGCTCCCTCTACCACATGTGGTGGACGTGTGAGGTAGCTAGGCAGTACTGGGGGGAAATAATAAGAGAAATGAGTGAGATTTTACAATTTCAAATTAATAAGAACCCAGAACTCCTGCTACTAAACTTGGGAATGGAGGGAATTCCAGCCCATCATAGGACGTTGATATTTTACATGACGGCAGCAGCTAGACTTTTGTATGCGCAAAAATGGAAAATACAAGAAGTGCCAACTATTGAAGATTGGATCCACAAATTGCTGTATATGGCAGAAATGGACAAAATGACAAGAAAATTGAGAAATCTGGACTCAGGACAGTTTAACACAGACTGGGAGAAGCTGAAACAATATTTGGAGAAGAAATGGGAGGTGGGAGGAGAACTGTGGCAGTTTGAGAACTATTGAAGTACAATAAAATGTAGAGGGGGGTGACTTTACCGGGGAGGAGAAGAGGTAAAAGAGAATTTCTAAGCAGTTATGATATTAGATTGATATATATAGAATAATAAATAGAATATTGATAGAAAATAATTAATCATAAGGGTTAACTATAAGGATTGATTAACTAACAATATTTTCTTTTTGATTCCGTACAGTGTACCAAACTGAATATGTTTATTTGAAGTTGTATATGAGTCAAATTGATTGATATCATATATAGACTTATGATTGAAGGGGAATAGAAATATTAATGTAAACAAATATAACTAAAATAGAAAGAAGAAGATAGAATGAATAACATATAGAGTATAAGTTGATTTATATGAATGTATGGTTTACATAGTTTATGATATATAGAAATAATTGAAAGTGAAATAATGAAAAATGGGATAAATTGTTTATCCATTATGGAAAAAGGGACTCATAGTCAGGGTACAGAGTATTAAAAATAGTTAAAGAAGTATTGCTTAGAATAAAGGGAGAATATATATTTGTTAGATAGAGGAATATATAAAGAGTAAGGGAAAAGGGATAAAGGGTTGGAAAACTGTTGGAAGTCAACAAAATGGGGGGGGAAAGGGAGGGGGTTAGAAATTGGGAAATGGGAATATTGATTGTAATGTGTAAACATTTGACCCTAACCCAATAAAAATCTTTTCAAAAAAAAAAAAAAGAACTTGGTGGGAGTTACCAGATGTTATATGGGGAATTTAAAAAGTGACATTGCTCTGTGGGTCCCAAAATATTTTTAAAATGCCACTATTGTTGCTTCCTCTTTGATTGATGGAATAAAGTTTTACAACCTCTCTTCCCAGTACAAGGGTCCTTATTCCTTTTGCACGTGTACTTTTGATATGCACAAGTGATTTGCAGAGAATGCACAGTCTAGTAAGCATTTGCAGTATCACACAATATGGCTTCTCCAATCTCCAGAAAACTAATTGCAGAATTGTTAAACTGCTAAACTTACCTTGAGCTAGTATCATTTTGCTTCTCTGGCGAGAGGGTCACTGTGTAAACTTTTCAGCGTTTGCATAGGTTTGAACTGATTTCTTATCCCAAATGCTCAAGCTTGTGAATCTGTGCTAGTGCAATTTCTGCCAAGCCTCCAGGGATGTGAGTAGTGTGGGCTAGAGATTGTTACTTGGGAAGCTGCCATGCTCAGAATTGATTAGTGTCACTTTTCTCTTTTTTAAAAAATGAAATAATAGAGATCTGTGAAATATCATGGAAATTTGGAGTAGGGGGTGGAGGAAGATCCACAGTTATGGTTCCTTGGGAAAGAGTCTTTGAAAGTGTTCTCTGGTTAACGGCACTCCTCCCTAACTGTTCCAGCCAGCCGTGTTACATATGCAATCAAAAGTAATTATGCCAACAACATTATTAGTTTATTCATTCCTCTCCCCATTCAGTACTAACTTTTAAAATCAGTTAGTTCATTTTAAAATATAGTAACTAGATATGGGCACAAACCGGGGGAAAACCAAACCGTGCAGTTCATGGTTTGTCACGTTTCACAAACCACGAACTGTTACGAACTTGCCCCAGTTCATGAACCAATTCATTTGGTTCATGAAAAATTCACTTCCAGGGCAGCAAAAGGTCACTCCAGGGCTGCAGAAAGCACCCCCACCCCCAGTTGCCTAGGAAACTGATTGATCGGCACCAGGCTGTCTGCAGTGATGAACCAAAAAACCGAACTGAACAAACCAGTCTAAAAGTTCGTGGCAGTTCGTCAGAAACGGGCTCTGATGAACCGCTGGTTCATGAACCATGAATTGTCCTGGTTTGTGATGAATTTTGGTTCGTATTTTGGTTCATGCCCACCTCTAATAGTAATCCATCTAGGCATTCAGGAAGCCTTGTTCCAGCAATAATATTATATAAAACACAACTAAAACCATTTTACTAAAAACAGCACAAAAATAAATAGTTACAATGTTCCATATTGTCCATAATTTTCAGCAGCAGCTGTTAGGCACTGATATTCCTGATCAAAATAAATACAGTTTTGCTAAAACATGCTGGTCCTGAAAGCTAATCCTAATTCGGTATCTGAATGTTAATGTTTTGTTAATCCTCTGCTTTTTTTATTTGGGTTATGCACCAATCTGCAGCTTTAGTGTTCCTGTATTCTTTTGGCATTTCAAGGTTTCTTGGCTAGAGGGAGCATCTTATAACGACCTTTGAAATTAGTATAAGAACCTTTTGAGAGATTTGTTTTGCATATGAAGATTGGAGGAAAAAATATTCCTGCCTAATGAATCTAATATTCTTAATGAACACAGTGTCTCCTTCACCAAGAATTCCTGTGGGTTTCTATGTATTTAGAAGCTTTACACGTTAGGGAAGAAATTGATGTTCCAGCTTCATTAGTGCTTTCTAAGAGTGCTGATACTTTCCAATTTGAAATCCCTTGGTCATAAAGATGCCGCCTGTTGATATATTAGAAATTCAATATATTTAAATATTAACTTTATCTGTCCAGAAAGATACTGCTGTTGAAACCAAGAGATAGAGGAGGGGTGGACTGGCCATTTTACTTACAGAGAAAGTTTCTGGTGGACCACTGTGTTTGAGGGCTACTGGCAACAAGGAGAAAGCAAGGTCAAGCTCCATTATCTCCGCCAGCACCAATAATAAATAACATTGGATTTATATACTGCCCTTCAGGACAACTTAACGCCCACTCAAAGCAGTTTACAAAGTATGTTGTTATTGTCGGTTGTTGTGGGTTTTCCGGGCTGTATTGCCGTGGTCTTGGCATTGTAGTTCCTGACGTTTCGCCAGCAGCTGTGGCTGGCATCTTCAGAGGTGTAGCACCAAAAGATAGAGATCTCTCAGTGTCACAGTGTGGAAAAGATGTTGGCAGGTCATTTATATCTACTCAGGAGGGGTGGGGTTGAGCTGAGTCATCCTGTAAGAGTTTCTGCTGGCGAAACGTCAGGAACTACAATGCCAAGACCACGGCAATACAGCCCGGAAAACCCACAACAACCATCGTTCTCCGGCCGTGAAAGCCTTCGGCAATATGTTATTATTATCCCCATAACAATCACCCTGTGAGGTGAGTGGAGCTGAGAGCATTCTGGGAGAGCTGTGACTGACCCAAGGTCACCCAGCTGGCTTCAAGTAGAGGAGCGGGGAATCAAACCCAGTTCGCCAAATTAGAGTCCCACCACTCTTAACTACTACACCAAACTGGCTCTCAACCCCTCAACTCAGACCTGGACAGTGGCACAAGCAATGTTGTCTGTCCCCTTGCAGCTTCCTGTTGGCAGCAGTGCTGGAGGAGGCAGTATTTTTTAAAAATTAACAGAGGGAAGGGAGGGCTCATAGACATCGCCCTGCATTCATTGGAGGAAGGGCAAGACAAAAACATAGGTGGATCTTTATGTCATGGTGCCATTGCTGTTTAGACATTCCTTCCTTCCTTCCTTCCTTCGTGATGTTAGACTCACAGAATGTTTGCTTTATGAGGAATAAAGAATGATCACAAAACTGCATTATAGTTTGCTTAAAATTTCCATTACTTTCCCAGTTGCCCTTTTTCAGTAAAGATTGGTTAGTTTATTAGTCAATTCATTCAATGATTTAGTGTGCAGTTTGTCCTTACTGAATA
Source organism: Eublepharis macularius (assembly GCF_028583425.1). Lineage (NCBI taxonomy): Eukaryota > Metazoa > Chordata > Lepidosauria > Squamata > Eublepharidae > Eublepharis > Eublepharis macularius. The sequence goes on along the minus strand of NC_072793.1, from coordinate 24,462,457 downwards.
ATTAGAAAAACAGATTGTAAAAGTATTCCCCAGTTGTCTTATTACCATTTATTCTGAACTATGGAAGAGCCTTTGTTGTTATCTAGTATTTTTCTTTCCTTGATGGTGTTCGTAACTTGAGACTTTTGAGTCCACTGACTGAGTTGTTGAGACAGAAGAAGCTGCAGTGTGGGAACGGGATCAATATATGGAATAAATTGTCATGTGAAAGGAAATTCTCATAGGTCAGTTTAAGTCATGGTAATGCATGTTTTAAATTTCTGTTATAAAATGGAAATTGTAGCACAGTACCTTTACAGCCACTGATATAGGTATAGCTTATGTCTATTTATGACTAAAGTTTCATAACTTTTTGTAGAATTCCTGGAAGGCTAAATGACAGGAGAACGCCTCTGGGAGAACTGAATTGGATCTTTACAGCAATCACAGACACAATTGCATGGAACGTCCTACCCAGAGGTATGGCTGTAGCCGCTAAACCACAGAATTTCTACCTAAATATGCAGCTGGACACAAATGGGGGGGGGGGGCAGGAGTTTGAAACTATAAACTAATGAGGGAAAAAATCAGAAGAAAGAAGAACCCAGAAGGGGAAAAAACTTGAATAGAGAAAGTAGGATCTCCCCACTAGGGGTGTGCACAGGGAAAAGATTCGGGAAAAGAATCCAAAATACCCCTAAACCTGAAGCAGCAAGCGGCTTCAGGATTAGGGCATTTCCGCCGCTTCAATATGCTCTGTAAAAATTCGGAGGGAGCTCCCTCTCATTGGATGAAATAGCTGGCTTGAACTTTTTCAAAGCTCAGAGCAAGGCTTTTCAGCATTGCTCTGAGCTTTGAAAGTATTCAGGCTGGCTATTTCATCCAGTGGGAGGGAGGCAGAGGGAGCTCCCTCCCATTGGGTGAAATAGCCGGCTTGGACTTGTTCAAAGCTCAGAGCAGGGCTTTTCAGCGTTGCTCTGAGCTTTGAAAGTATCCAGGCTGGCTATTTCATCCAGTGGGAGGGAGGCAGAGGGAGCTCCCTCCCATCGGGTGAAATAGCTGACTTGGATTTTTTCAAAGCTCACAGCAGGGCTTTTCATCCAATGGGTGAAAAAGCCAAGGGCATTTCCCTTGCCCTTGGATCAGCTGTTTGGTGGGGATTTCTCCACCAAACAGCCGATCCTTGTTTAAATGCCCCTTTCCCTGCTGCTTTTCAGGGACAAGGAAAGGGGCATTTAAACCCTTGACCCGAAGCTTCCCGAAGCAATACGAATTTCTTGGGGAAGCTTTGATTCGGGGTTTCCAAATCAAGCCCAGCATGCTGGGCCTGATTTGAAAGTCCCGATTCTTTGCAAATCCGGCCAATTCAGGTATTTTTCCCGAATTGGAAACCCGAATTGCACACCCCTACTCCCCACGCTTAACTCCCTTATGATAACAGGTGCCCCTGGCATTTGCAAACTTTGGTTTCTGCTGTTATTTGCTGATGTAGCTCTGATAGCTCTTCTAATTCTAGGGCTTGGCCTATCACATGGCAGGAGGCAGTGGCATTGAAGCTGAGCTGATTAGAGGGTTTTATTAGTATCTTGTAGCTGTGGAAACCATGTAAAGATGTAGTATTGGTGCCTAGGAATAAAGACTTAGGTTCAGCTAGCTATTGTTAGTGTGTTTAAAATGTAAATACAAACAGCAGATATAACGATTGCAGTGATAATTTTGCCAGCTGGGCTGCCAAGAGTCACTATGGGCCCCAATATAAAGATTCCTTCTTCCCCATTCACCACCACTCAGACCCAGCACAAGCATCATATAAAAAACAAATGTCTTGTTTTGCCTGGCTCTGTGAGCCCACGGGATGATTATGGCCCCTTATTCCTTCCTTCTCAGCAGCCCTATTTGCCAGAGAACAGTCACATAATTAGACCTCTCATTTTATCATGGTTTTTATCACTTCTCTCTATAAACACCATCCCCCTTTTGTGTCTTTTTTTTGCAGATCTTTTCCAAAAACTCTTCAGGCAGGACCTGCTTGTGGCAAGCCTCTTTCGTAACTTCTTATTGGCAGAGAGGATAATGAGATCTTACAACTGCACACCCGTCAGCAGCCCTCGTCTACCTCCAACTTACATGCATGCTATGTGGTAAGTTGCTGCCAAAAAAACTACCTCGTACTCTGAAGGCTTTGCTCAAGCGCCTTACAGAGATTTCAGAAATTGCTGTCACTTCCTGAATGTCTTCAACACATTGTGGATGATTTATAGATTAGGAATTTCTGTTTCCAAATGCCTGTTTTCCTGTTTCCAAATGTCTGTTGAACTACATTATCTTGGCTATGTCAAATAGCTGCATTGTTTGTTTGTTTTTAGCAGGGAGTTGGGACAGAGACACCGAGAAATATTTGCATATTATGGACACCCCTCTTTATTTAGATTACTATTCTGCTATAGCTTGATTGGAATTCTGCTACATCAGGTTCTGCGTTATTTTATTCTGGATCAAAAAGAGTCCAGCAGCACCTTTAAGACTAACCAATTTGATTGTAGCATAAGCTTTCGAGAATCACAGTTCTCTTCGTCAGATGCATGGAGGGCAGAAAGAAACTGGTCAAATATAGAGGAGGGGAGGGGAGGGGAGGAGGAGAGATGTAAACAACTCCTTTGATATGGAGATGCAAACAGCTCCTTTTGATGTGGGGATCAGTTTGCTTGTGTAAAGGTTCAAAGGAGTTTGCCGTGTTAGTCTGTAGTAGCAAAATCAAAAAGAGTCCAGCAGCACCACCAAGACCATACCATTCCACTGCAGCACAAGCCTTTGTCAGATGCATCTGGCGGGGAGGGCTGTGGTTATCGAAGGCTTGTGCTGCAGTGGAATTGTATGGTCTTGGTGGTGCTGCTGGACTCTTTTTGATTTTGCTACTACAGACTAACACGGCAAACTCCTTTGAACCTTTACACAGGCAAACTGATCCCCACATCAAAAGGAGCTGTTTGCATCTCCATATCAAAGGAGTTGTCTACATCCCTCCTCTCCTCCTCCCCTCCCCTCCCCTCCTCTATATTTGACCAGTTTCTTTCTGCCCTCCATGCATCTGACGAAGAGAACTGTGATTCTCGAAAGCTTATGCTACAATAAAATCGGATAGTCTTAAAGGTGCTGTTGGACTCTTTTTGATTTTGCTACTACAGACTAACACGGCTAACTCCTCTGGATTTATTCTGGATGTAAATCTGTGGTTATAAAGGCCCAGGAGAAGTCTGTTTTAAGGCACTTGCATTGACATTCTTGTACACATACCACCTACAAGAAACCAAGCTACTGTGTCCAATTTTGCTGTATAAGACAGTGTCTCACTCGTTTTGAGCAGGCATTCCACATTTTTCAAGAACAGCTGCTGTCTAATTGATACAGTTTATTTAGAGAAAAGGCTCATCAAGTCTTAAGCCTTAAACCTCCTTTCAGTGCTGTCCCTCTGAGGCCAGTATTTTGGTTTGGACCATATTTCTGCACATGTGCAACAGGCTTTTCTTCAACACAGCTCCTGCTCATCTGGCATTAAGAAGGAGGCTTTCAAAGTAGAGCAAATAAATTCTAGGATGTCTTCAACCCTGACATCTTTCATTTTAGAAATTAAACACTACTAGCAGCTGCACACTAATATAGAGGCCGTGCTTTTTAGAGACTGCAAAGGTGACACAGAGCTTTCACAGTCGTATAGCTTAATGCAGATTGTATTGTCGAAGGCTTTCACGGCTGGAGAACGATGATTGTTGTGGATTTTCCGGGCTGTATAGCCGTGGTCTTGGCATGGTAGTTCCTGACATTTCGCCAGCAGCTGTGACTGGCATCTTCAGAGGTGTAGCACCAAAAGACAGAGATCTCTCAGTGTCACAGTGTGGAAAAGATGTTGGCAGGTAATTTATATCTATTCAGGAAGGTGGGGTTGGGCTGAGTCATCCTGTAAGAGTTTCCCAGGGTGTGGAATGCTAATGGAGGGAGGCTTCACTGTATCCTGAGGAGGTTCTTTTGCATGTGGATTGGTGCTTGATATCCTAATCAGAGAAGAGAAGATTAGCAGCATATGTAGATGAAATTACGACTGTACAAACCATCTAATTCATTTTCTCTAAAGGCATGATGTTAGATACCTCTGAGCATTCCAAAGCATTAATTGTTGAAAACTTTGTTCCATTGGTTCTAGGATTTATTCTAAATATAAAACCATGTATTCAAACGTTATCTTTCTCAAGGCCGAAGCTGTAGGTTTGCTGGAACAAAGAAAAAAATGGCACATTTGCAGATTTACTCAAAAACCTAAAAGCAAACTCTCAAGGCTACGCAAAACATTCAAAGCGGTGATTTAAAGTTAAAATCCACAACAGGATTTGGTTATGGGAACCATATAATGAGGAAGTGGTCTAAGGTAGGATGTTGTGGCATCTTTTATCAATAATTCGCAGAAGGAAACAGACTATGGGTAACAAAAGTAAACTGAGAACAAATGTGATTATGAGAACCATAAGACAACATTTAAATTGTGTAGCCAAGAAAAAGATGATAGAGAAGGCAGTATGAGTGGTTTGACCTCTCACCTTAGTCAGGGCCATATTATTCATAAGGCTGACTAGGCTGAAGCCTTGGGGCCCCACAGGGACCCCCACATAGATTACAATTAACTGATTCTCTTATATAACCTCTATTAATAAGATAATTAACTGCTTCCTTATTGGGTAAAAAGGTAAAGGCACCAAGTCATTACTTGGTACAAGCACCAAGTCATTACTGATCCTTGGGGGGACGTCGCATCACGATGTTTTCTTGGCAGACTTTTTACGAGGTGGTTTGCCATTGCCTTCCCCACTCATCTACACTTTACCCCCAGGAAACTGAGTGTTCATTTTACCGACCTCAGAAGGATGGAAGGCTAAGTCAACCTTGAGCTGGCTACCTGAACCCAGCTTCCACCAGGATCGAACTCAGGTCGTGAGCAGAGCTTGGACTGCGGTACTGCTGCTTACCACTTCCTTATTGAAGTGAAACAAATTGTCTCTTATATTAAAACAATTATCCATAATTTATATATTTTAATAAATAATATTTTAATAAATAATACAATTTTTAATAAATAATACAAATAAATTCAAAATATTACAGTATTGAAAAATTATATCCCCAAAATGTGCTTTCCTAAAGAGTTCTATTAGCGCAATAAAAATATTTTTAAAATTGTGAATAGAATTCTTCAGGAGACCCTCAAAATGGATATAGGGCTATGTACTGTGGTCTAGTACCTACCGTACCAGGGTCAGGCTGTCAGCTGTAGTGGGGTGAAAGATTGAAGTGCCAGAGGGGGTCCAAAATACCTGAGAGCCTAGGGGTCTGGCCATGGGTTAATGCAGCCCTGACCTTAGTAGCAGCACACACTCTGAGGTAACAGGTCAGCATCACAGATAAGGCCATTGGTATAGGAGCCATTTCCCTGCCACTGGAGAGTGCATGCAAATATACCAAAGGTATGGGCAAGGACAGTCAAATGGGTCTTTTCCACTTGAGGAGCACCCGAGAAGCCAAGCCAGAGTTGGATACTACTGCCATTCCTTAGGACATGATCAGGATCTAACTAGCAGCTTGTGCCCAGTGAAGGGGAAGGAGGGTGGAAAAGAGGATAAGAATTAGAACAGGGTCAGGAAACATGTCTGTGTCAGATTCTCAGGAAGAAAGAACTCGGAGTGAGAAGAAGGCAGGGGAACCTTATTGTGCAGCAGCCCATGGAAAAGTGAGAACTGTGGCTACGATCCAAATAAACAAGCAAACTTTTCATCCAGGATCGGATGACTGAAGAGTTCTTAATTCGACTTCAGCCAGTTTGGGCAACTTTATGTGTTTAGATTTCTTTTTCAGCACTATTTCAAGGACTCAATGAATGTTATGTCCAATATATAATATGGTATTCCCCATTGTATGTATGGATGTGAAAGCGACAGTGAAAAAAGCTTATACAAAGAAAATTGATTAATTTGAAATGTGGTGCTGGAGGAGAGTTTCGTGGATACCATGGACAGCCAAAAAGACAAATAAGTGGGTTCTGGATCAAATCCTCCCTAGAAGCTAAAATGACAAAACTAAGGCTATCGTACTGTGGTCACATCATGAGAAGAGAAGATTCTCTGGAAAAGTCAATAATGCTAGGAAAAGTGGAAGGCAGGAGGAAAAGAGGAAGACCTAAAACGAGATGGCTTGATTCAGTAAAAGAAGCCACGTCCTCCAGTTTGCAGGATCTGAGCAAGTCTGTTAATGATAGGACCTTTTGGAGGTCTTTCATTCATAGCGTCACCGTAGGTCGGAGGCGACTTGACGGCACATAACACAAATATATAATACAATATATTTATTTAGTGTGTGTAGATCATGACTGGTTGACAGCACTAAAAGAAATGCAAATGATGACTCCTTCTAAACCACTAGACTGCATAGGACTCTGCTTAGCTGTTTATAGTGCCTTTCGTTAAAATAGATTATTCGTATTGCAGGGAGGGGGTGGTCATATGTAGGTAAACTTCCCTCATTTGTCTCCCCCTTCTCATACTTTCCGTGGGGTGATATTAAATCTGATTTTTGTCCTGAGAAGTAGTAGCAAGCTAAGCAGTAAAGCACGTATTCGGCCATAAAAAGCAAATCATGCTCGTTGAGCCCCTTGCGCTTTGAATACTTGAGAGCACTGCAGGAATACTGGCTGTTTTCCCATGAGAAATACTTGGACTCTGCTGTAATATAAATGGGTAATTTACTCAGACACATAGGTTTACAAAACATTAATCTGCTTTCCTTGGGGATCTGATATAAGGGTTTAAAGATGTTTTTTCTTCCTTCAGTCCCGTTTCTCCTTGCTCATTTGCTCATGTGTGTGTAGCCCATTCTTGCATGCCCTTGTGATTGCAGTGTTTTCTCTAGATCAGGACAGCAATCTGTGACTGGAGATCCAGCTTGCCGAGCCCCTGCCTGTGGCCTAAATGATTATTTTGTGAAAACTGTAATGCAGATGAGGCATCATTCATGGAGAAAGAGAAAGGCAAAGGGCCTTGACAGGCTAATGTAACCTGTAACTAGCATATGGTTTTGCAATCTGTTTGTCCACATGCACACGTACCTTCTGTCCGCATGTATGGCATCTATGTATGGAGTATGGTAGCAGTGCTTCTCGTGGGGATGGCAAAATGATGAGGTTAGCACCTGGCTTGCATGACTGAGATTAATCTATCACTGCACTTTGTCCTCATAAGTTCTCGGTTCTGCATCATCATAGAAATGAAGACCAGTGAGAAGTTGAGGTGGTCTGTCAGAATTCAGTCTTGGTCATCAGCATTCTTGATTGGTAGAACCCCAGTTTCAAATGCTTTTATCTGGTGATGGTCATAGTTGGGAGAGATCAGAGGTTCTGTTCATGTACCAACAGCCTGTTTCCCTATCTGGCCTAATAGCGCTGGTTTCAGTTTTGGTGAGGAGGACCTCCAGATTCCTTATACAGGGAGATCTCGATGTCAATTCTGAGGCAGGAGCAACACAAACTCTTGGGGATGCCGTGACAACCATGGGTCTGTTCAAATATGTTACTGGGCTTACTCATATAGAAGATATTATACCTGAGCTGATAGTCTCTCCTGAGTAAGTGAGTGCGATCTGTGGGTTGTGTTCTCTACGTATACGTGAAACCACTGGATGAAGTTATCCAAAGTTTGCATGAAATGTCATCAATATGCAAATAGCATATAGCTCTACTTCTCCTTTCCCGGTCAGGCTGTGGATGATCTGAACAGGGGTAGTTAGAATTAGTGTTGGGCTGGATGAGAACTAACAAACTGAAGATCAGACATGGTGTTGGCTCACATGTACGGTTGGTGGGTGGCCGAATAGATCTTGGATGTGGTGTTTAGCACATTGTGGATGTGGTTGCACTCCCTCTTAACAAAGTCATTTGCGACTTGGGAATGCTATCACACCAGCTCTGGTTTCATTTATTTTTATTCTTATTTCGCACAATTTCTACCCTGGCAGGGTCACCAAAGCGGCTAACGAATTAAAACAATATATAATAAAATTACATTTTAAACCCTTTTAAAAAACCCCACCCCCCACCCCAATACATTATTAAACAATTAAAACTGGAGCTAAAATACGTACAGAAACATTTTTAAAAATTTAAACATTGGGAAGGAAGGAGGGATCATTGAGGGAACACCGAATGAAATAAAAGCATCTTTATCCACTGGCAGAAAATGGCACCAGAAGAGGACAGATAAGTCTCTCTGGGGAGAGATTCCAGAACTTTGGTGCCACTACTGAGTAGGCCCTCTCACAGGTTGCTACCTCCTTATCACAGAAGGTGGGGCACCTGAAGCAGGGCCTTGGAAGATGACTGTAGTGGTTGCGTAGGTTCATAAGGGAGTAGGTGGTCCTTCAGGTGTGTTGGTTCCAAACTTTAGAGGGCTTTAAAAGCCAGCATCAGTGCCTTGAATTGTGCCCAGAAACAAATTGAGAGCCAGTATAGATGAGCCAGTTCTGGAGTCAGATCCCTACAGCCCACTCTAGTCAACATCCTGGTGATAGCATTCTGCATCAATTAAAGTTTCCAAACTCTCTTTAAGGGCAGTCCCATGTAGAGCACATTGCAGTAATCTAGTCTAGATCTAACCAGAGCATATACCACAGTCGCGGGATCTTTTCTGCAGAGGAAAGGCTGCAACTAGCTAATCAGTCAAAGCTAGTAAAAGGCACTTCTGCCCACAGCTGCCACTTGCTTATCTAGCAGTAAGCCTATGTCCAAAAGCAGTTCCAGACTATAGACCTGTTCCTTCTAGGGCAGTGCAGCCCCATCCAGAATGGGCGACACCTGAAATCCTGGGTCAGACCTTACGCTCACCAGTAGCACTTCCCTTTTATCAGGATTTATCCTCTCCAAAACCACTTCCAGGTACTGGTTCAGGGTTTTTCCAGCCTCCCCGAGATCAGCCAGAAGTGTGAGATAGAGCTGAATATGACAATTCAGCCGAATCTCCAGTTGACCTCAACCAGCAGTTTCATGCAGATGTTAAAAAGCATTAAGAGACAGGATGGAACTATGCAAGACCCCAAAGGCCAAGGGGCTTAGCAGCAATCCCACATCACCACCTTCTGAAACATACCGTTCAAGTTGGACCAGAACTCCTACAGAACAGTGCCTCCCAATCCCAGCTCAGATTGGCGGTCCATGATCAGTGGTATCAAAAGCTGCTGAGAGGTCCAGGGGTATGAACAGAATCACACTCCCTCTGTCCGCTTCCTGGCATAGGTCATCCACCAGTGTGATTAAGGCTGTTTCAGCCCCATAACCAGGCGTACAACTGGATTGGAAAGGATATAAACAATTTGCCTCATCTAAAAAAACTTGAAGTTGTCTAGCCACTACCTGCTCAATCACCTTGTTCAAGAATGGAATATACAAGACTGGTTGATGGTTGTTGAGATGTCCTGGGTCCAAAGTAGGCTTGTTTAGGAGTAGACACACCACAGCCTTTTTTTAAGGCTGGGATGACCACCCACTCTCTCAAGGAGGCACCTCTCAGACCTGGTCAGCCTGCCTCCCTCTGTACATTTAAGTAGCCAGGAAGGGCATGTGCCATACAAGCAGGTGGTAGGCAAACCTCCATTGATCCCGTTTACATCCTCAGACTGAATAAACTGAAAAGTATTCTAAAGAGTTGGACAGGTTAGCACCATGAGACTGTCTGACCCTGTCACTGTCACTAGGGGTGTGTACCCCCTCCCCCCCAAAAAATTCACGATTCCGATCTGGGTTTTAGGGATAGCAAAAATATTCAGTATTCTTTAAATCTGGTTCAGATTCTAATCTGGTTAGAGAATCCTGAAAACTATCTGAGGGTCATGTGTGTATGTGTGTTGTGTCATTATTCAAGAAAACTCCACCAAATTTGCAGGGACCCTACTCCCATCTGTCCACTAAAGACTTCCCAAATTTCAAGAAGATTGGACCCAGAGGTCCAATTCTATGGGCCCCTGAACAAGCCGTCCCCAGCCCATTTCCATTGTTTCCTATGGGAGAAGCATTTCCAAGGGTTTCCAGGCAGAGGGAAAACCTTGAACAAAGGCAACCTCTGGCCAGAAGGTAGTCCCCAGTGCAAGTTCCACTTCGATGCAAGCTGGACCAACAAAACCCAGCAGAACCAGAGTAAAGCAAGGGAACCAATGTCAAGCTATAGAGCCCCAGATTCAAGATATTAGAGAGAACCCTTACTGAAGTGAGAGGGGGGAGGCTTGCTGGAGCCGTAGAGTTAAAGGTGGCTGGCTGTGTCATGAAAGGCACTTTTGGGGCATAGGCTGGGTTAAAGGGGTGGGATGGGAATCCATTCTGCCTGCTGCCTCCTGTGCCCTGCCAACCTCATGCCACTCTCCTGCCACGGTGCAAGGCTTGCTTCCACTCTGCACTGCTGGCACTGCCCTCTCACCTGCTGCTGCTCCTGCGGCCAAATAATCCAGCCCAGCAGAGTTTGGCCCTCCAGATCCCCTCCAGGATTCTTTAATGTGATCCAAGATGGCCATTTTATGCCAGATCAGCATAAATCTGGCTTTTTTTTCAGGTTCGTGAATCCCAGATTTTGCACTCCTGTCAGTGCAGACTCCAAGTCAGAAAGGATGTGACCGATTTTATTGTTGGTTTGGAATGCAGCAAGCTTTTTGACATGACGTTGACGTGTCAGCTGTCCTCTTGGACAGGAATAGTCTTGTCATACATTTCTATGCTCTGCAACATCCAGATTTGATTACTGCCCTGTGTTGTACATGGGGCTGCTTTGAACATTGTTTAAAAGCTTCAGTTGGTTCAGAAAATGGCTACCCAATTATTAGCTAGAAGTAGCTGAACTAAACATTCACCGTTATTGAAAGATCTTTCAACGATTTTGATCAGTAAAACAGCTTGGAGCCAAGGACTCCAAGGGACCATCTGGTCCTGTATGACCCTCTCTGCTTTTTGAGGTCACCTTGCTGTTTTTATTGTTTGCTTTTAGACAATTTTATTTTGTAAGCTGCCTTGAAGTTTTGGGAAAGGTAGAATAGACATTTCATAAAAAATAAACGACCCCCCCCCCGTTTGTGCTCAGGATGCTAATTTTCCAGCTGGTTTACAAATTTCTAATTGCTGTGTTTTCTAGGTCACGAGTCTCCATTCTTATATATGCTAATATTGTCTGCAGATTGCTCTATACTTAGATGATCTGATGAGCCAAGCCACTGCTTATGTTTTGCTAGCTAGATAACTGGCATGACACACTTTTAATTGCACTGTGCACTGTGTATTGTAAGTATGCACTGTGTATTGTAAGTATGCACTTCCACAGTGCTGCAGGTGCTTGTTAGTGTGACACTTGTAAGCTATCTCTTCTTTCAGATCCAAAGAAGCCTAATGGAACATTATCCTTGCACGAACACTGAGTGAATATGACATTGCAATTAAGTATTGAAAAGATTTAGTTTGTCTCCTTTTTTTTGTCATCGAGGGACTAGAAGTATAAAATAATGCTGTGAGAAGAGGGAGGATTTATGGGGCCAGGCTCAACAACCACCAGGTGACTTAATACCATGAAACTTGCAAGACTTGCTCAGGCAAGTTGCTGGTTATTGTTCAGCGGCCCTGCAAAATCCAGACAAAATTGCAAAAATCGCTAAAGGTGTCTCAAACTGGCTGAGAGCCAGTTTGGTGTAGTGGTTAAGAGCGCAGGACTCCAATCTGGAGAACTGGGTTTCATTCCCCATTCCTCTGGTTGAAGCTAGCTGGGTGACCTTGGGTCAGTCACAGCTTCTAGGAGCTCTCTCAGCCCCACCCACCTCACAGGGTGATTGTCGTGAGAAGAATAATAACACATTTTGTAAACCGCTCCAAGTGGGAGTTAAGTCATCCTGAAGGGCGGCATATAAATCGAATGTTATTGTTATGTTGGAAATGTGAACAACATGAAGGAACAATTTATCATCTTTGGTGGACTTGCAGCAAAGCAAAAAAAAATGGGTTACAAGTACACATGCTAATACAGAGAATTTTAAAGGTTAATTTACAGCTTAAACTAGAGTTCTATTTGTTGGGAATTATAGATAACAAATTGGGAAAAGAGTATGGAATCTTAATTTTATATATGGTAACAGTGGCCTGGCTCATATATGCTTAAAAATGGAAGTGTAAGGATCTACCTTCATTGGAAGATTGGGTGGGAAAAATGATGGACTTAGCTGAGATGGCCAAACTTACAGTGTTAGTCAGAGACAAAACACTCTCTGCATTCATGGCAAATTGGAAACCCTTTATAGATTATCTGCAAGAGATGAAGAGAGATCAATGATATTTGGGTTTGATTTTTAAAAATAAGGATCTGGGATACCAAGAAGACGAGACACACAGGGAAAAGATATTAATTAGACCACAAGCTGATAAATAATAAAGGAGGAAGTGTTGTAAGAAAGAAACTGTAATGGATTAATAATATGCCTAATATGCTTTTTACTTTTTTTTTATCTTGTAGATAGTAGGGGTGTATGCTTCGGGTTTCCAATTTGGGTAAAATACCCGAATCGGACCCGATCTGTAAAGATTCGGGAATCCTGAATCAAAGCTTCCCCGAAACATTCGGGTTGCTTCGGGAAGCTTCAGAGCCCAAGTTTAAAGGGCCCTTTCCCTGCCTCTTGCAAGTGGTGGGTCCCTTTAAACTTCAGATGGCAAGCAAGGGGGATTCCCCCGCCTGACAGCTGAAGTTTAAAGAGCCCCTTTCTTGCTGCTTGCAAGTGGCAGGGCCCTTTAAACATCCCACCCCAATCCCCAGACCCAGTCCCCCACCCCCACTCCACCCACCCCCACTTACCTTGGCCCTGCCGCATTGGACCCTGTTTGTGGAGAAAGGTGCAGTATAAATTAAGTAAATCAATAATAAATGTAGCATAAGATGGGGAGGGAGATAAAAGATTGGTTGGTAGGTCAGTGAGAAGGAGAAACGCAAGCAGGGAAAGTTGAGGATATGAGAGTTGCTTGAGGAAGGAAAAGAGGAATTAATGTTCAGGGGAAATTGAGGTGCCCCCCACAGGTCCTTGTGGGTTCCCCACCACACAGCTGAGCCTTGCCCTACAGCTCACACTGCACAGGGTTTTTCCAGGAAGAGGCTGCAAAATGGGAGGGAAGGAGGGAAAGTTGAAGGTGGAGGGTGGGCGCAGGTAAAGGTAGGTTGGCTGGTGGGTGGGAAGGAACGAAGGAGGCAGGGAAAGAGGGGAGTCTATGGGGGTTTTCAGGGAAGGACAAGATGAAATAGTGGAGGAGGGAAAATAAGATTCCTCGCTTCCCAGCAAGTTCTTGTGGATCTCCTACATGTTCATTACAGAGTCTAAGTTTTCTACATAAACTGCCCATCGTCTGATTTGCTTCTGCTATGTACTGCAAAATGGGTTTTTCCACACAGAGCATACTTGTTTCTCATTTGCAGCACCTAGTCTACATATATTTTTAAAGCAGCACATTTTTCTAGAGCCATTTTATTTCCCCATTATTCTGACTATAGAGTTTGTTGTGGCCACTCCACAGAGTGACTGCATGCTGATGAAGCTGTGACCCTGGCAGCTCTGTGGCTGCCTCCTGCTGCCTGCTGTTTAACAAGGCACTGCCTCCCCTCCCAATTCAGTAACGGGTCTGAGATATTATTTATGGCTGACCCCGTGAGCCACACCTGCACTATGGTGCCCTGGGTTTAACACTCAATTGATAGTTTAGTGTTTCCTTGGGTCCTTCTACCTTATATCTGCTCTTCTGTACCATTCCCACCCACCCCCTTTCAACCTAGCTGGATGCCAGAGACTTGTTAGATGTGGTTCAGTAGTTCTTGTGGAAAGAAAAGGTTAGCATAACTGACAGCCTATCGTGACAATGGGCAGTTCCACTATGAGTACATCGAAGGAATATACCTATGCTATGAATTGTTTTCTTTTTGACGCGACTATTCCTTATAAATAACCATGGAAGCCCCCTTTAGATGTAAGATGGCAACTGTTTCTCCCTCACTTTTTCTGTCTTTGTGCACCTAAAGATTTTCTCCGACTGTGCTCTCACTATGTAGAAGGTATTCTTCTCTTTTTACTCTCAGTACAAACCACATGAGATTACCTTTGATGGCTTTCTTCCATTTTTTCTCAGTTCCTCTTTAGAATTATATGTCTTGTAAGAAGAACCCCAATTCTTATGCTTACTTCATTATTGATAATCTTAAGACTTCCTTTTCCCTAAAATTATTTTAACTGTTTGCTGATATGGTCCCTTAAATGTGATATGCCTGCCAAAATCTATAATTTAATTTAATTATTTATTTATTGACTTTGGATCTAGCATAGGTTGTTATTTGTGTGTTATGATTCAGATTTTCACTGCAATTCTAAGAAGAGTTACTCCAGTCTAAACCAATTGAAATCAGTGGGCTTAGTCTGGAGTAACTAGGATTACACTGTGTATTTACAAGATCACATACCCCTAATACCAAGGCACTTTGCAGGCTTTGGTTTTGAAACTCATCTGCTTACTTAAGATAAATAAAGGAGACAAGATCCATTGAGATGGGGAAGTTAAAAGCTGGGATATAGTATTGCCTACATATCAGTTTATCATGATACACAGTAACAAGTGCTCTGTAACCATATTTGCCTAGTAGGCCAAGAAAAACACATCAAAAATTCATTTCGAAAAGGAAGCGTGACTGCTAATAGTCTGTGGCCTGTGCAGAAAGGATCTGATACTGTCTGTGAATCTGGATTTGTACGGGCATCGATTGTTACCAGGGCTTTTTTTCTGGGAAAAGAGGCGGTGGAACTCAGTGGTGGAACTCAGAACCGCACAATGACGTCACTTTGGGTCAGCTGGAACAAGGGGGGAGTTTTTAAAGTTTAAATCACCCTCGGTGAAAATGGTCACATGGCTGGTGGCCCCACCCCCTGATCTCCAGACAGAGGGGAGTTGAGATTGCCCTCCGCACCGCTTCAGCGCTGAAGCGGTGCGGAGGGCAATCTCAACTCCCCTCTTGTCTGGAGATCAGGGGGCGGGGCCACCGGCCATGTGACTGTTTTCAAGAGGTGCTGGAACTCCGTTCCACCACGTTCCCGCTGAAAAAAAAGCTCTGATTGTTGCTGTGATTACAGATAATTCCTATGAGCATTAGGAAATGGACAAGCAAACAAATATTAATTTTCTAGTATGACATAAACCATGAAGTTAAAAAGCTAAGTGCCATTGGCAGACCAAGATGATGACAGACATCTTTATTAGACATAACCAGCCTGGAATTCTAGCCGAGGAGAGTGAAGCCTCATATAATATTCATATTTAGAGAGATTATGTTATCAGATAACACAGTCAGGTATGCTATTATTATTGCTGTCTTAAAGATAGGGGATGTGTAGCTAACAAGAGGGCTTTGTTCGGCAAAGTCCAGTGCGAGCCTTCTGTCAAAACAAGACAAGCTCTGGAGGGGTCATGCTAATAGCTGTGTGATGAAAGTACCCTCTAGTCTATGAGAGCTAAGATCGGACTCAGTTCTGCATTCAGTAGTCTTGTGCCTGGATCTTTTTGACTCAAGAACATTAGGATTTTTGATGTTTCAGTTCATTTAGCATGATTGACTCTCACTCTTTGTGGCATTCTGTCCCTGTTTAAAAGATGTCCCTTAAATTTGGAATTCATTACTCTACCTCCTTCTAACTCCAGTAGCAACTGAATAAACTCCATTATACTAACCACTCTTCAAACATTTTTGAGACCATCCTTGTCCTATAGGATGTAGCAACAGGTAGCTTACAAAATAGAGCATGGGGGAAATGCGAAGGAACAGCACAGAAGCAAGTTCATTGTCTTGACTTTTCAAAATATACCTTATAAGAATGCTTGGCAGTTTTTTCTTTTGTTATTAACTGCCACTCCATGCATGCATTGAAGACACAAGCTGTTACCAGAACTGCTATTTATGGGGAAATTATCATGCAGTCTGAGTTTAATTAGTGCGGATCTTAACCAGTTATACCAGAGTCCATCTTCCGGATTACTCGTGCAATAAAGAGGCAATGACTAATAAGTTTAAAACGTGTTTACTAATAGTGTTGCGTATGCCTACAATAACACACACAAGCAAGGTACATACAAGAACTAAGAAATAAAGAGTAGGATAAGTAGAGCCGTTTGCATTAGCAGGGAACCCACTTGAGATCGAAGAAGCGGGGTGATATGCACCTGGTCACAGCGAGGAACAAAGACGTAGCAGTGAAGCGAGGCGATATCTAATGCCGGCACTAGACATGCAGAGTGATGGTTGGGGTTCAAGATAGGAATGGCGCGCACACCTCATGGCAGGGAAAGCCTGCTTAAGTACCCAAAAACATACCCTGAGGCGAGTGCCTTCCATGTGGTTTTCAAAAGGGGAAACAAAGGTTTAATGGGTCTACAACTATTGCTAATGGGCCACTTTAGTATCTGACTATATGATTGTGACACCTCAGGAAGAGGGGACAAAGGAGGGGAGGGGAGTGCCGGGCGGGTTGATTGAGTCTGCCAGGAAGCTGGAGTTGTCTTAATGGTATCAGCTCTGGAATGCGGTGGTTGTATTGAGATGCGTCCATTAGGTGTTCTGGACAGCCGGCACGTAGCTTCCATTCCAGGGCGGCTTCCAGCGATATGCATAGCAGGGCGAGGCTGGGCGCTGTGGACGTGACAGGAGCCTGGTCTTGAAATGGCAGCCTCAGAGTAAATTGTCCATGTTGGTGCTTTGCTGCCTTGGAACATGGCTTCTTCTTTGGCACGTCTTGGGCTTGCTAGCAGGCTGTCTAGTGGTGAGGGCAGACCCAGTGACCGTCCTGCAAGGGGCTCTCCGCGGGAACTGACCAGGGGGTGCCTGGCCAGGCTCGTGGAGATTCCCTCCAGCTGGCACTGTGCTGCTAGTGGCATGGCTCTGGGCCCAGGTGAGGTGGGTGTCCACGGAGGCAGGAAACAGGCATAGGTGGCTCAGTCCATTACAGCAGAGAGAACAGGAAACAGAGATGGGCAATGCTGCCCTTAGACAGAGTCTTTGGTGGATCCTCAAAACAGCAAGGCAGGAAACCGACCCAGTTCATAGCAGGCCCCATAACAGGAGGAGGGGGGACCCTGGCAACAAAGCAGCCATCTGCCATTTTCCTAGATATTTTTCAAGACTAATTAGTAGAGCTGTACCTTGCCATTGTGTTATATGTGGTAACTACGTAGCTCTAGCGTCTTCTCCAGTATGCACAAGTATCGTGACATGAAGAAAATGTTCTCACTTGGTAGAATAAACTTTAAAGGTAGCATGAGAAGAACACCCTTCGATTGAGGCACAGGTGTCTCATGGGCAGATCTGCACAGATGTCTCATGCGCAGGATATCTTCTAGGTCAGGTTCTGCATTGCTGCAAAAGCAGGAGATTGCCTAGAGAGAAGTGATGCATTCTCTGCCTCAGCCCTCAGCTCCACGGTTACCACTATAGTCATTCAGTTTTCCACCTCCAAAATTTATACTGACACCCCCTCTCCATTATGCATCTATGCATACACTCATGTTTCCTAGAAGAGAATTGGTTGCTTATTGTATCACAGAGTTGCTTGTGAGTTCAAGCAAGGGAAAATCTGAGATCAAATTGGAAAAAACACTGAGAAACAACAAACAGCAATAACTTGCTCAATGTACTCAATACAGACTGAAATGCTTAATACGTCAGAAATCTATAATGCCATCCGCTAGACTGGCGTCAATGTTCAGAGAACAGGGACGCCCGGCTACTCTGATTCTTGCAGCAAAAAATCTATTTCAGCGTTCAGAAGGAGGCTTTGGAGTATTGGTTCCTTTCACAAAGGAAAAAGCATAAGGCTAAGACATAAGTAACTTTTTACCCAAACATCGAGTTGAACTAAAAGCATTTGTGAGAGACCTGATTCGGCTCAGGAAATGAAAGCAATGCCGGACTTCTACCAACATTACATGTGACAGAAGAGAACCAAAGTGAGTCTTTGTAATAGGAAAGTAGAAATGTGGGTTTTTAAAAGCAGAAATGTGGGTTTTTAAGGAAATGTGGAAGTTCTCAGCCTTTCTTTCCTTACTTATAAAGTCAAGTTTTGCTGCCCCTCAAGAGACTTAAACTAGAAGCAAGCTGGAAGAGATTGGGATAAATTATTCAAAAGTATATTATATTCTTGCTGTACGTGTATTTGGAGTGGAAGGAGATGGAATTTTCAAGAGAAGAAATAAACACTTTATATTTTAAAGTAAAATATTGCTGCCTTTTTCTCCAGGGGAAGGTGGAAGTTAATGACAAGAATCACAGAGGCCTTTCCATTCTTTAATTTTTGATGTGGAGCCATGAGGGAGTCATGCTACCTGCCTTTTCTAGAATACTGGCGTTCCTTCAAAGTAATAGCCTGCAATTTATATTTTCATTCAGGTGGGGATCTCTTTAGTGCATCGCTGAATTTTTGCCCACAAAAATGTTGGTGTTCAAAGAGAGGGAAGGGTCTCCAGGGGCAGAGGTTTCACAAACTCCCCTAGCTTACCTGTTTTGCATGCCGTTCACTGTCCATTCACAATGCAGTGAAATGACACCTTGACCTGCAGGTAACTTGTGGGAAAATTACAACTTAGGAAAATGTTTAATTTGCTCTCTGCTAATGCTCTGAAGCTACTTTAACATAGATCTTCCACAAAGGCTGAAGAACAAGGTTTTCTGCTGAACTTTCAGCTTGCCCTAACTTTGAGACTAGCAATTACTATTAATTTCAATGACCAGAGGAAGAAAGGAGGGGTTTCTTTGTGCAGAGATGGGCACGATCTGAATTACCATTTCAAACACACACACACACACACACACCCGATTTTGGCGTTTTCGCCATCGTGACTCAGCTAATCGGTTCTGTCCACGGCAACCGATCCAGCCGTCGGGAGTTTGCTAGTTCGGGACTTGATCAGATGGGTCAGTTTCCGTTCAGAATTGCAGACACTCTGGCGCCAGTAATTTATTCCCAGGGCAACAGAGTCAGGGAAATGAGCTGTGTTTGCCCTCCTTCTGTCGCCCTCGAAACACGAATGGAAGCCCAGCTTTCCTTGATTAGCAGGCTTCCTTCCAACCACACAGCAGCAACCCAGGGGAGGGAGGGGGAAGGGGGTGGGCACAAAGGCAAAATGCAGTGTGGGAGGCTGGGAGGCCGCCCGCCCCGTTCGCCTTTCCCCAGGACAAGGGGCGCATGGGCAAGCCAGCCGCCCCTTGTCCTGGGGAAAGGCAGAAGGCAGCGTGGGAAGCTGGGAGGCCGCCTGCACCGTTCGCCTTTCCCCAGGACAAGGGGCGTGCAGACAAGCCGGCCACCCCTTGTCTTGTGGGGCAGGTGAACGGCGTGGGCAGCCTCCGAGCCACTCGCGCTGCTGCCAGCTCCGCAGCGCACCGGGACAGCTGGCTTGCTGTGTGGGTGGGGGTGACTCAGGAGCGTGTGCGCGCACGCACGCAACAGCCTGACTACGGTTGCTCTGTGCGGTAGCCTCCCTGATTCCCGATTTCGGACCGGAAACGAGACTTGATCAGTTAGAACCGGGAACCTGCGTTCGGCAGCAGCCCAGATCCACGATCCGCTTAATCGGGATTTATTTTTGGATCATGCCAATGTCTAATTAGTACCCTCAAATAGATTATAAATTTCTTCTGGTGCCAAGAGATCTCAAGTAGAAGTGGTGTCTGATATACATAGAAAGAGGAAGGATTCTTTTATTAAGGGGTTGGATAAAATGCCAGGAATTCCAAAAAAGCCTCCTCAGAGACTTTGAAGGGGCACCAGGAAAGGGTTGATTTTTTTGTGGCCCTTCCTCAGCTGGGAAAGACAAGATGCCATTTGACAACATGCTGACATCACATCATTAAACAACCACTTACCCTGAACAAGATTCCTGAAGATGCATTCTATCAGTGTGATGACATCACAATGTTACATCAGAGTTAAGGCTCTGCTTCTTGCTGTCATATTAAGTAGGCAATCATTTTCACGCACGCACGCACTCCAGATTTCCAGTGTCAGGTGTGTTACGTGTCTCATGTCACACATTTTTCATAACATCTGCATCCCCTTTCAGCCCTTTCTCTTGGTTGTTGTTGTTTTACAACAACAACAAAAATCAATTTTTTTCCCCTCAGCAGAGGCAGTCTTGAGATGAATGAAAAGTTTTAACGTGTATATCTTCCAGGGGAAGGAGGACAAGTATGAGTAATTTCCCTTTACAAGTGTGAACCTGAGAGCCATTTTACCACCTGGTAACTTATCACAGGTTCTTTTAAAAGGGTTGCATATGGCCAAATGTGGGAAATGGTTTTTCTATGTTGGATCTAGATCGCTTTCCTAAGCCTATCACTCAAAATGATTTCTCTTCGTGAGGTTTGCTACCTGCTCAGGGGCAAATGAAAACTCTTCTCCAGAAAACCGTCACGTCAAAAAAAACTCTAGCGGTCCTGAGTTGTCTGTTGTACAGGAATGAAGGGCCTTACACTATATTAAGTTGCATTATGAAGATCTTAGCCCAGTATTTCCTAAACCGTGTGCCATAAGACTGCTAGTGTGAAATAAGAAATCAATTCATAGATCATTAAGGTCCAAATAATCTGTCTAGACAAGAGGCTACTTTACACATATCTGTACCAAAATCGAAAAGAGTCCAGTAGCACCTTTAAGACTAACCAACTTTACTGTAGCATAAGCTTTCGAGAATCACAGTGCTCTTCGTCAGATGTGTGGAGGGTTCTGTTGTAAGGATATGCTCCCTCCACACATCTGATGAAAAGCACTGTGATTCTCGAAAGCTTATGCTACAATAAAGTTGGTTAGTCTTAAAGTTGGTTAGTCTTTTTTCAATTTTGCTACTACAGACTAACACAGCTAACTCCTCTATATCTGTACCGTTTACTGCTCTGGCCTTGCCTTCTTCCAATTAAGCATTGGGTGTAAGGATATGCTCCCTCCACACATCTGATGAAAAGCACTGTGATTCTCGAAAGCTTATGCTACAATAAAGTTGGTTAGTCTTAAAGTTGGTTAGTCTTTTTTCAGTTTTGCTACTACAGACTAACACAGCTAACTCCTCTATATCTGTACTGTTTACTGCTCTGGCCTTGCCTTCTTCCAATTAAGCATTGGGTGTGATCAATGAGTCAGTTATTCCTGATGCAGGCAGGGCAGAATTACCAACCCTTAGGGTTTTTCTGCACATTGTTTACACACACGCGCGCGCGCGCGCGCGCCGTTGGTTCTGGCCCCGTACTGCTTCAATTTATCCCGATTTCCGCACACATTTTTTTTCACTTTGGGGTTTTTGGTTTTTACAGTTTTTTCCCCCAGTTCGTTTGAAACCAATTTTACTGATTTTGAGTCATTTTTTCCCCTTGTGCGTAATGTTTCTTCCAATTTTGTTTGCCCCACCCACTCCCACCCACCACCAACCCGTTTTTCAATGATTAGATATTCATCATCATCAAACCACTCCCCTCCAGCTTCCTTTCCCTCCTTCCTGGTTTTGTTTTCTGTCTTTCTTTTGTCATTTTCCTATCACTATATCAACCTACTGTTGTAACAATAGATGTAACAGATTCTCTGAATTCTCAGCTTTCGGTTTTTAAAAAAGTAAATCTCTAGCCTGTTCTATTGTAAGGATAGGCTTTCCCCCTTACAACTCTACAAAATAAGGAGCTAGAGACCTTTTTAAAAGTGAAAGCTGGGAATTCAGAGAATCTACTGCATCTGTTATTACAATGGTAGGTTGATATGGAAATATGAATATGACATTTAAAAAAAAACAAATTGCTAAAGTTCTGGTAGCTCAGTGGAGGGTGAAGTGGCTACCTGGCTCCAGAAAAAGCAGCACAGTTTGAAAAACACATCACTGCAGCTCCGTCACAACAGAGGTCACTTTGCCCCACTGCTGTCGGCTTCTGTCTCCTGGCTGTGGGTCAGCCCAGGCAGGGCTCTCTGGTTTTCGGGGGGGGGGGGCTAAGGTATGGGAGGCAGATCTGCTCCCTTTTTAGGCTTCTCCATGCAAAGGCTTCCCTATATGTTCACTCTTGATATATATATCTATTTAAATTCAGCCCTTATATCAAAATAGTGATATAAGCATGTGCAAAAATAAAGGGGAGGAGTGCTGTGATGTTGCTTATATCTACAGCACCCTCATTTGAAAATCCTGATTATTTAAGTCATGTGCAGAACAAAATAAACCGACTCCACAACTATAAAAATATACATGCAAAAGAACCATACCCAAACTGATCCCAGTGCTTGTGGATCGAAGGCTAAAAAATCAGGAATAAGTCAAGTGTGCGGAACAGCTCTTAGAGCTCTTTACATCTCTGCATAGTTCACTGCTTTGTCCAGTTCCCCAAGTATGGACAGATATAGCCAATCTGCAAGCTCCGGTGCCCCTTACTCATGCAGCTGCTGCCCAGACTTCACAAAAGGTGATCACAGCATATATCTCCCCCCTCCCCCATATGATTGCCACCACCTTAGCTTCTTCTCATAGCCAGCTACGTATATATCAGGGGACAGGGGTTAAGGATAGAGCAGAGAGAAAGAGGAGCAGAGAAGGGGAGAGGGAGGAATGTGAGAGGTGACATGATGATGATGAGTAGATCCAATGGAATCCAGTTGCTTTTCAGGCCTTGGCACCTATCCTAGGAGGTTTACCTATAAATAATAGGGAAAGACCTTTTATTTGCTGAACATGTAACAGAAACAGAAGGTTGAAGACAAAGTGTACGTTTGTTTAACTTGTTTATAGGCACATTTCTTCTACAACCACATGACTTTTATATAAACTGCAAACTCAATCCCCACTCATAAAAAACGTAACAGGAAGTCATTTGAAGCTGTATAGGTCCTTCATAATAATACCTATGGGTCAGCAGCAGAGATAAAATTGTCAGATCTCTTATAGTTGCTAGATGTTGGGGTGTAGTTGCTGAATTCCCTTGTCTCTTAAGCTTATCATTTGTTAGCAGAATATTTTCGGATGAAACTGGTAGGTGAGGGCAGAGTTTCCTTAGGAAATACATAGTTAAAGTGGAACACTTGTCTAATATTGGAAAAAATGATCTTCAAAGTAATTTTCCAGATACTAAATCGCAGAGCCGGTTGTGTGAGTGGAGGCTCCATTTTAGCTTGGGAAGGGATGGTCAGTAATTGTCCCCCACTCCCCAGTTGCAGCCACCCAGGGCCTCATTTTCTCTTGACCTCCAGTATTAGACCTTCCACCTTACGCTGTGATAGCAGCTCAAGAGGCGAGAGGGAACTGACACAGCCCAAGTGCATGAACAGAAATACCAGTTAGCAGGGTTTTTATATCCAGGCTGCTATTTTGTAATGTGCCAGTGCAGTTAAGTGCTACATATTGTCATCGTCTGGCTTTTATGAAATGCTTCCAAAGTGCAGACCCTGCCATTCTGTATCCCTTTATATTCTCCATTTAAATTGAGTAGATTGCTTGCCATTCTACCCCATTTTGTCACCTCTTCATTTACCTTCACTTTTCTATATGGGTGGCATTTGAAGAGCTCTATTTCTCCCCACTTCTGACAGTTTTTACTGCATACTTGTAATGCCCTTTCTTGGGCAGCTGCCTATTGTACTTGCATATTTGTACAAGATTGACACTTGTTCTCTAAACATTAACACAGCGGAAATATTAGCAAGTCTTATACTGCTTGCAGCCCCCCCCCCCCATGCAAAAACTGCAGAGAAAATGGTCTCAGGGTCAGCAGCGTAGTAACTAAATGGATTGAGCGGTGCCTGTGAAGCAAGTCAGGTTAATCACTGGCTCTTTACATTGCTAAAGGTAGTCATATTAAATTCTGATGCTGGTGATTATGCCTTTCAAAAAAGATTGAATAATATTGACTGATACGGCCGCATTGATTTTTAATCATGTGTTTTTAGACGAAGGTAAAGAGATTTGGCCCTAATCGGCTGAAATCTCTTTTCCAGTAGCACTGAGGGCTTCCCCCCTCCTAATATCTTTAAACCATTCCAAGGTTTGACCTTGATGTAAAGTGCTATGAGCTCGGGGTGGTGGCAGTCGTAGAGGTATTCATGTTCTTTACCTGAAATGCCTTTAACGAGTTCAGCATCTGCCTCTGAAGGCTAATGACCTACACTGGTGTCTCCTGCAATTTGCAAGCAGCACAAATCAAGTCTGTAAATGTGTCTCTTCCCATGACCCCTCCTCACCCCTAAGCAATAAAGTATTAGATACAAAGCATTCATCTCAAAGCCCCAATGCTGCTGGCTCTTGTAAAGCATCGAAGAGTATTCTGTTCTACAAAATAGAATCTTATCTTGCCTTGAATTCCCCTCTTAAACCTGGCAATATTCTTAATCCTTCAGTGAAAGCTAAAAAAAATATGCAGTCAAGTTTTATTCACTACACTCTTTGGGATATTGGCTTGTCAGGTAGAAGCTGGGATGGGCAGGGGGCTAGGCTCTAGAATTGAGTTTTTGCTTCATAATCCAGGATGCTTTTTGTGTTTCAGTTCTCACCCAGCAAATCGAAAGGCTGTCAGGAGTGCTATCCGAATGCCCCAAAACAGTGGTTTACAACATGGTGGCTGGAGATCAGGGCAGGGGGTGCTGTAGGAATCCCAGGTCCCCCCTGCTATGACCCTTCACCCCTTCCACTACTCATCTGACTGGCAGGGGCGGGGGGAAGGTGGGAGAACAGGCCTGCTGGGAGCATACATGAAGACAGCAACAAAGGTGAGAGCCAGGTGTCCCCCCCATCCAGAGGGTAAGGGGACCTGGCAACGGACTGTGGAGTTATTGTAAGGGGGTTATGAATCCAAATGCACATTAAACATTGTCATTTTGATCTCTTTGTCATTGTGTGTTTTCTCAGTCAACATATTCTAATAGTACACCGACTACTGGAGGGGGCTCTGCAAATTTTCCGATGTTAGAAAGGTGTCCTCAAACTCAAAAAGGTTGGGAAGCACTACCTCTCTTCTTAGGTATGTAGGCGGCGGCTGGACTCTTTTACCCAAGGAGATGCTCTGATAGTGGTTAGGTTTTCCAAACAGCAACAAAGACAAAATTGAGTTTCAGGGAAAAAATGCTACCTTTGGCCTCAGAAACTAGTTTTTCTCCATTGTCCTAACTCCCAAGCAGTAAAACTAGCACCAAATGAGCAGCAGTACATAAGGAGTAGCCAAATCAGACTTGGAGGAGCACCATCAGATAAGCGGTAATAATACCTGCTTTATTTCCTGCTGTATTCAAAATGCATCTTTCTGTGGAAACTTTACGGAGTTGGCTGCCTACAGGAATTCTTTGTCTGCATCTACCGAGCAGGTATTTTCTCAAAAAAAACTGAGCACACACTCTGCAGTTAGATTTAATGTTCAAATATCATGTCAGGATGGTAGATTGATGTAGGATATAGATGTGAATGTAATAATTGACTTTATCTCTTGTCACAATCTGGGATAAATATCTCCCGCAACTGTTCTTTGTAACCATTTCCCCTGCATCCTGAGCATTTATTGAGCATGTGGGAGCCATTTATTGCTTTTCCTTTGAAGCTGTTTTGATTATCCCCTGATTACCTCTTAATTATATAGGCAGCCTATTGTGAAGTGGAAGGTCATTACTGAAGGAGTCCTGGGGACAAGGAAGGGAGGGAGCAAGTGAAATAAACCATATGTGGTGTACTGGAGAAGAAACGGAGAGTTTTGAAAATCTTTCCTTTTTATTCTGTGTGTAGATTTTACTGTCTGCAGTCAGCTAGTAGCTGAGCCAAAAGTCTGGACCTGCTAGTTAAGTTGCATTTGCAATAGCGTAGTCCCTTGGGTAGAAGACAGTTCAATAAGATTTAAGGGAGGTACTCAACCAAGCAGCTAAAATCCAGTGTGGTGAATTATCTACTATATCTGTGTGTGAAGATTCTTGGAAATTGCTTAGCCTGTGAATGGTAACATTTTTATTTCCATGAGTCATGGGGAAGCCACTATGTTTAAATAATGCTCCCCCCTATCAAAGAAAAAGTCCCTTAACGGTGGTATGCAGCTAACAATCCTGCTATCTTAAAATACTCAGCTTTAAGGTTTATAATGAGACATACAGCAACTGAGGAAAGGCCACTGATAACAGTCGGGGCCAAATTGATTCCATCTGTTCTCCCCCTTCCCCATATTTAAATGAGAGAAAAGTAACTCACCAAACCTTCACTAGGAATCTATAATCACTCAATTTAACCTTCACGTAGCTGGAAAACATAGCAAGTGCTAATAAAAAGCATAAGTTCATGCATGCATGGTATTTTTTTTTTATTATGTAAAGTATTTGTACCCCATCCTTCTATTAAAACTTGCAAAGCTGCATATGTTTGTCAATCAGAATATATCAACGCTATCTTGCAGTGAAACATGATAACAACCCAGTAAATTGTCACTACATTAAAAAAATGGGGCAAAAGGGGGCCACGGCAAGAATCAACTGCTAAAAGCATTGGGAAATAATACAGACTACCTTGCCCCAGAAGGTAGTATAGTAGTGTATCCCATAAATGGGACATTACCACCACAGAAAAGGCCCTGTTCACAATTTCAAGCTCCTAATCTCTGAAGTCAGGGAAATCCAGAGCAGGGCCTCAGAAGTAGATCTTTAAGAACAGGTAGCTTCATACGGGAGATAGCAGTGCTCACAAGCCATTTAGAGCCTTATGGGTCAAAAACAGCCCTTTGCCCTGAAACAATTTGGAAGCCAATTAAGATCTTTTAACACTGGTTAGATACGATCAAATCAGCTTAGTAATTTTGCCTCTGTGTTCTTTTTTTTTAATCTATTTTTTTATTTTTAAAATAGAAAAAGGGGCATAGAATAGAAAATTAAAAGGGGACAAAAATTTAAAGAAAGAAAAAAATACAGGACTATATATTACAAGGGCTATCAGAGTACAAAAATCTTATAACATTTGAGAGAGATATTTTTAAATAAACAACATGTACAAAATTCAAACCTACTTCCACTCCTCATCTTAGGAGAAAAAACTCATTATTACCCTTATCTTATTGCTGCCTTATAATGATATATTTCTTAACAATGTTTCAATACTGACTATAATACATTGTATTTTATTAATTATTTTAAGAAAAAAATATTTTACATTGATTGAAAAAGATTGAAAAAGATATCTATCTATCTAGATATAGATATAGATATAGATATAGATATAGATATAGATATAGATATAGATATAGATATAGATATAGATATAGACAGGGCTTTTTTTCAGTGGGAATGCGGTGGAATGGAGTTCCGGCACCTCTTTAAAATGGTCACATTGCCGGTGGCCCCACTCCCTGATCTCCAGACAGAGGGGAGTTTAGATTGCCCTCTGCACCACTTCGCAATCTAAACTCCCCCTCTGTCTGGAGATCAGGGGGCGGGACCACCAACCATGTGATCATTTTCACCGAGAGCAATTTAAACTTTTAAAAACTCCCTCCTTGTTCCAGCTGACCCAAAGTGATGTCATTGTGCGGTCTTGAGTTCCACCACCTCTTTTCCCAGAAAAAAACCTGGATATAGATATAGATATAGTTATCCTTTTGTTGTGTAACTTTGCCTCTGTGTTCTGAATGTTGGTGTCTCTTAGATTACTTTAAAGTAATCTTTCTGTGGTGTTATCAAGCAATGAATGATTATGTCAGGACTATATTTAATTCAGAAGGAGCTACAATTGGTGCACCAACCAAAGCAGATGAATGAATTTATGCCATGAATATCAGTGAGGGCATCCAGTGTAAATCCTGGATTTAGCAGCTGCAAACCGATTATTTAAGGGTTAATATAACCCTCTCTAAAACATGCTGAACACCATCTCCTAGATCAGCTGGATGACCTGTCAACTGTACTTTTGTCTAGTCTGGATTGAGCTTCAGTGTCTTAGCTCGATCCAACCCGTTATCAATTTCAAAGATCTGTTTAATCGGAGAATCCATTGAAAAGGAAAGCTGGGTGTCATCTTTATACCAATACTGTTTTGCTCAAAATCTCTAGATGCTCTTGCCTGTACCCATACTGAATCTGAAGTCCATCTAGCCCAGAGACCAAAACAGACGTAAACGATATCATCAGCAAAGTCCTTAGCAAATAAATCACAGTTGTCTACCAGGCTTTCATGCTGATGTTCACCTTGAGAACTCACTTATACCTATAACAGACTGTATCAGTTGGAAAAGCTACTCTGGGTGGTAATATATGATGTAATATTAGTGGGAAAGTAATTTTTCTTTGCCATCATCATTGCCACAGAATTCTAGTCACAAGTTAGACTCAGTTCAGTCTTTTTCCCATTTGCGCTATTCCATACTTGCTGCTGCTTAATTGACCCAAACTCCATAGCATGTCCATCAGCTGTTTGTTTGGAGAAGGGATTCAGGGGTCATCATCTCCACAGCCTGGATTGTTTCAGTATTCCACAAATAAATCATGGTTTTGACCAGAGTTTCAACAGGAAACTCCCTGAGCATCCTAAGAAAGCCATCCTGATTATTATTTTTCTGGGGTTGCCCCAAGTTGTTTCCTTACCTTGAAGGGCAGGAACACTAAACCTCTGTAGGAAATGGTCAGTCCCTAGCAGAGGAGATGTTGAAAATCCCCCACATACAGACACAGGCCCCAGTTTTGTGTACAAAAACTTAAGCAGGATCTGACACGTGATTTGAGATGGCCCTTTGTTTGTCATGAAGCCCATGAAGCCTTGAGCTGCCCCTAACAAGGAGTCATCAGTGTGGACAGGGCTTTTTTTTCTGGGAAAAGAGGTGGTGGAACTCGGTGGGTTGCCCTCAGAGAAAATGGTCACATGGCTGGTGGCCCCGCCCCCTGATCTCCAGACAGAGGGGAGCTTAGATTGCCCTGCAGCAGTGCGGAGGGCAATCTAAACTCCCCTCTGTCTGGAGATCAGGGGGGTGGGGCCACCAGCCATGTGACCATTTTCAAGAGGTTCCGGAACTCCGTTCCACTGCGTTCCAGCTGAAAAAAAGCCCTGAGTGTGGAGTATTGAATTCCTTATTACTATGTATGAGGCTACCTCCACTAGAGACACAGTGATGAGTGATACAGTAACAGAATTTGTAATCTGTGCTGAAAACCTCACGCTAAATGCTTGAAATTCGAACCTCCACCAAACAGGAAGTTTTGCTTTCTGTTCAAATGGTATACGTTACGGTGTGTTAGTCGTTTAATTCATTGTGGCAAAGATCCAAAAGGGCATACGTTTCCAATCCATGTGTGTATTCAAATATTTCTAAGAGTTTCCTTCTAAGAAAATGCACCCATAAAAATACAAACTGCTCTTTAACCTCTCTCCTAAGGCACGGCAGCCTTGTGTCCCCTTGTTCCTTGATGGGAAACTGTGCCGATGTTCTGATTAGTTGCAATAAGTGCTGCTATTATTGTGCTGAAACTGGAGCCGTGTCGTCTTCTGACTCCAGGTTAGCTGGAGGTTTCCCGAGCTCAGAGTTCTGCTAGTGTGGCAGGGAACATCTACGAATCATGCCTTTGAACTGTAATCTGTGATGTCTCCTTAAGAACCTGAAAGAAATAGTCTCAATATTCTCAATCATTTTTCATTGCAGCTTTAATTGGTTTTAATTTAAATGGAAAAACACTGGCTGAAACGTGTCCGAATGTCTAGTTTTGGAATAAAAGCATCTTTCCAATTATGTTGAGATTTGTTTTCTTAGATCAGTAGTGCTGAGCAATTTTACTTAACCTTCCTGGAGGTTGTGTAGAAGGCTTCCAAAGAATGTGGATTATCAGACAAACAAAAGTTCAGCTTATTTTTCCGGGACATTGCACAGTTGGGTGTGGATGACAAGGTATTTTTAGATGGACAAGGTTTAGAAAGTAGGGCTTACTAATACTATTTATAATTTATTGAGGTTGCTTTTCCTTATATCTCCTTGGGATGCTCTATCGTCATAACATAAATTTAAAAATAGTTAGAACAAGGTAAATTTTATAAAAATTAAATGGTTGTGTAAGTGGGTCATCTTGGTAGGCTCTTAATGTGTTAGAGCTAACACATTAAAGGATACTATAAGAGGCTTCTCTGTTACCGGAAGTGGTCTCCTTGCAATAAATATGATTTATGGGGGAATTAGCAAGCAAGGAAGACAGCTATACGAGAGGCGGCAACTGATATCTATCACCTGTGTATACCAGGTCCCTTCCAAAATTAGAACAGCGAGTCTGGTGCTTAATATCAAACAATAACTTTTATTGAACACAAGAACTTCATGCACAAATTACTGGGGAAAATAATTACACAGAGAGAGAGAGACTCCTAGGAAATGTAGCCAGAGATTGGGAATAGAGAGAGAGGGAGTAAGTATATCTACCTATCCTAGAGAGTAGTCCAGTCCGCGGTGAGGAGAGAGAGAGAAGAGCTTCAAATGTCCAGCGTCCTCGGCCAAGAGAGCAAGAGGCTTAGAGCAAACCTCAAGGGAACACCACTTGTGGATCTGGAAATTTGAATGGGGCTAAGGCTCTCCTTTTATAGGTAAAATGTGCCCCAAGGTGGAGGAGACTCCTCTTAGCAGATAGGACAAAGACTCCAATGGTCAGTTCCTGGGTTAGACAAAAGGCTTGATTGCCTTGATGGATAACTGCTGGGGTGTGTGAATGCAGATGCAAAACTAGTTCTATTGCTGCACAAAAAGGACAGTTTTCTGATGAAGTCCACTGGAGCTAGGTTAAGTACTTTTAGGGAGGGAACGCATTGTTCCAGGGACGAGTGTCTATACTTATGAATGTCATTTGATTAGCTCCTCATTCATGGACAAGAGATCTCATCACGGAAGGAGGGAAAGGAATGTGCTAAGTGGGGATGACTCTGCGAGACCTTTGTTGCACTGGGCACCGGCGAGGCCAGAGAGACAGTAAATCCAATCAAGCCGCAATCACTCCGCATTCCAGGGCAGCATTCCTTGCATGCCTGGTCCTCCCGGGCGGGATATAGCAACGGCAGAGGCTCTCTGGTGGCTATACGGTAGCCATTTTAAACTCCAGAGGCTTGTACCCTTTTAATATTACACGCAACTATATGAAAACTGCTGTACAAGTGGCAAAGGCAGGGCTGACTGCTTACATCTGGATTGAAACTCAGCTTCTCCTGCATGCAGATGCACCTGGATTGGAGAGAGAGGTGATGGCAGTGTTTCATAGCGGGCACACATTGCTAGGTTTGCCCTACTGACCAGAGTATCTCCAATAACATGTGCTTCATCCTCTGCCTTCACGACAATTACATCAGACTGCAGAAAGAACACATTTTAATTTTTTTTTAATTCTTAAATATTTTCCTCTTACCTTCAAAATGATCTTGTGAACCACCAGGAGGAGCTTGTCTGTTTGAGATTCACTGCATTAAGAGTTATATTTGAGTTGTGGGGCTTCTAAGAGGGTGCTTTAAGCATATTGAAGGGCTTCCTGTTACCCAGGGAGTACACATGCATTGGCTGTACACCTGTGCCTCCCAGCTCTGGCATTGGGCCCGAAGTTCGTGTCTATTCGTATGTGTACTTCAGGGATGATATTTAAGGGAGTATGAGAAAGAGAGAGATTTAATTGAACTAAAGCAATTTGTACTGAGTACAGTGCCCTGACCTGGATAGCCCAGGTGAGCCTGATCTCATCAGATCTCAGAAGCTAAGCAGGGTTGGTCTTGGTTAGTAATTGCGTGGGAGACCTCCATCAAAGACCTGGGCTGCAGAGGCAGGCAATGGCAAACCACCTCTGTTAGTCTCTTGCCATGAAAACCCCACCAGGGGTTGCCATAACTCTGCTATAACTTGAGGGCACCACACACATGTTCAGCTAGATGTCCTTTTATCCTTAAAACCTGAACCGTTTTCTGCCGCTGGTGGAAACAAGATCTTCTCATTATTTGAGTAATCCCATCACTTGGTTTGTAACCTGCCTTTCTTCCCAAAGGGGACCCAAAGCGGCTTACATCATTTTCCTCTCCTTTTTATTTTCACGACAACACTGTGACGTAGGTTAAGTTTGAGTGTGTGTAACTGGCCCGAGCAAGCTTCCGTAGCAAAATGGGGATTTGAACCTGGGTCTTTCAGATCCTAGTCCAACACTCTAGCCACCAAACTACACTGACTGCCGTAATTCCAGGGGAATGCTAATTAGGCTGGAGATTATTCTGGCGGATTTAGAATGTAATTCGTTTACCAGGCACGGTGCTCTTTGAGGGAACGGAATATCATGTTATTGTCCCACAAGCACTGGTCCTTCATTTTGGTCTGAATGGGGGAGATCCCATGGAGATACAAGACAGGTCCTTAATGAATGGAGTGACAATTTCTTACAGCGACCTGGCAATCTCATCATGATATGGCATTTTATTACACTTAATTCCTACAGCGATTCTCTGTTTTGATCCAAGAGGTAGTCTACTTGCATCTTTGGCTGCATTGGTTCTAGGAATATAGGATGCTCTCAGGGTAACACCCTGCATCTATGAGCAGCACTTTCAGGAGGTTGTATTCACTGATCGGAATCTTGATTAGGAGATTCTTCCATCGCTAGTAGAATGAAAACCAGCTGTCTCCAGGATGAGTTTATCACCTTTCAGTATATGCATTAGAATTATGGATAATGTAAGAGTTGGAGTGCAGTCTCCGTGGTGGATATTAAGACAGCAGTGAGAATTTAATGGGAACAGCAAGGTTAACTTCAAAAGTGGCCATTAAATTTAAAGCTAGAGCGAGCACAAGAAATAAAGTAAATAAATAAAATTGTCTCCTAGCACAAGCAGATAAGTACATTTTTCACGAAGGTTTTGTGTTGACTAAATTTAACAAAGGCTGATCATCACTTAGGCAGTTTAAAATACAAAGAATCAGCTGCTGTCCATTCTTGAGGACTGCTCTGTTTTACGATTACCTTTATTCTTTGCCTAGAAATTGGTTACCTTACAGAGTGATATTTGTTCACCCTGTAAGGTAATTGTAATTGGTAACAGTGCCCTGTAACTGGTTATCTTACAGGGTGATTATTACCTTTGTTCTTTGCCTAGAAACTGGTTATCTTACAGGGTGAAATTTGTACATGTTGGCCACAATAATGCACCACAATAATGTTAGGAGACCTTAAGCCTTTGGTTTTCTGTGGGTTTGAGTGCATCTAGTTCATCTCCATGGTCATAGTGCATTCCCATGTGGGTACTGCGCATGTGTGCAGGCCTGCCACAGAAGAATCTTCTAGAGCTCCATAAAACATATAAGTGTTCTCAGGCTCACATGTGCACCATTTCTTCCTGCCATTTTCAGCATTCGGAGGGGGAGGGGGAGGGCTTGTCCCTTAGTTCTCTCTCTACCACCATGAATGGCACTTCTACAGTAGCTCCTTCTTGGTGACTCATAGCACAGTTGTTTGTGGTTGTACTTAAGAGATTTTTATTAGAAAAATGTGTTTCTTTGTTCCACATTAAGCAATCATCATGTTCTTTGGCAAAATATATTTTAAAAAGAGAGGAAAAAATCAAGTTTTTTGAGGCACATTTCTTATTCCCTCATGGAGTACTATGGAGTTGGCCTAGAGATGTCTTAAAAGGCCCTGTTTAAAAAGTGCTCCAGCTGCAGGGCCAAAATGTCCCAGACAAGTGATTATGAACTCTGTCTTTTCTCTCTTGGGGAAGAGCACAATGTAACCAAATGTAAAATCTGCTGCCAATTCACTCCGAAGGCCAGGCATGACAGCACCTGCAGGTCTTAAGGTGACTCTGTGGAAGAAGGCATTGGCAGCACACACTGATAAGGCAGCCTCTTCTACCATGCAACCGGCCTCTTTGGAGCCTTGGTTGCAGGAGACCTCAGTTCCAAGAAATCAGCCATCAGTTCTAAGACTGGAATCAGAACTGACACAGCTGGCACCATCTACTCCTTCAGTGCACCACAATGTGTTGGAACTGCCAGCCGAGAAGGTAAAAAAGAATACCAACTATTTGGAACCAGGCAAGTCAGGAACACTTGAAAAACGTAGATGTTTTACATCAAAATATTCTGGCAGGTCAGTCAGCAAAGCCACATCAGTTCTGAGAAGCCCCTTACCTCATCACAGCTCACAGTCTCAGACAAATTCTCTGATGTCACCGTCAGAGGGAGAGATCATGGAACCGAGGGACAAGAGTATAATTCCACCTAACCTCAAGAGCGAAGACTTGAGTTCTAGGCACACTATCAGGGTGTCATCTCATCCGAGCTGATCACCTGAATGTATCAGAACCAGGGGCCATATTTCTGGATCTTATTATGGTTCTCTCTTTTCCAGCCACCAATGGCCCTGTCCACCTTATATTCAACGGACAGGTGTTCCATATCCATTCCCTTACCTAACCTATAGGGACTTTCATTCTGATGTGACGTAGACATAGGCAACAGGTGACACTCAGTTCTGGACAAGTGGAACCATGCATCTCCAGCCAGGGAACCATCAGAGCTAGCTCCTGATACTTCAGTTCTGATGGAAAGCACAGCATTTGGAACCACAAATCCACTCTGGTTCTGAATTAGAAGTGGACCTCGCATTGGAACCATCACCCAGTGACTCTTTTGATGATCCAGTTGAATAATTCCCAAGTAAGGATCATCACTTATACAGATCTTTGGAAATTGAAATCTCCATGTTACCACCTAAGTCAGAAGACCCTGTCATGGGCATCATGAGTATATCACATACAGGGCCAATTGCCTATGTCATCTAAGGGCAAGTGGCAAGTAATCCCCAACAGAAGCAAGACTCCACCCTCAACCTTTTAGAACTCAGAACCACCCATTCAGTGTACCAATCCTTTCAGACTACAGTCTAAGGGAAGTCAGTACGAATAGAAATGGACAATACCAAAGCAATGTTTTATTTAAGCAAAGAGGGGCACAGGGTCTCTAGCCCTGTGCAGAGAAGCTGTGATGCAGTGGGACTGGGGCATACATCACAAGGTGTCTATGAGGGCCATTCACATTCCAGAGAAACGAAACTGCATTGCATATTCACGCAGTTGCACTCATTTGCTACCTCACAAATGGTCTCAGCAAGAACGGTTTCCAAAATTGGGGGCACTTAAATGTGATTCACCTCATTTAAAAATATATGACTCAAAGGTGGTCCTCCACCGTTGCTTATCCTTTCTGCCCAAGGTAGTTTCTAAGTTTCATTTGGCCCAGAACATCACATTTCCAGTTGCTTTTCCCTAAGCACGATAAGAAAAGAGCACTCCAAATGTTAGAAGGGCCTTGTTGGTTTATATGAACAGACCACAATCCTTTAAAAAAAGATGTCAACTTGTTTATTAATCATTTCAATATCAAAAAGAGGCTCTGAGTCTCTTCTCAGTTGCTGTCATGCTCGGAGGTTTCAGCCATATGATTATGTTATCAGTTAACTAAAAAGGAGTGCCCCCTTAGTGCCCAGACACAGTCAACTAGGCTGCAGGCTTCCTCTGCAGCATTCCAAGCTGGTTTCTCCATCAACACCATCTGCAGAGCCGCTACATGATGTCACCTTTGACTTTCATCATGCTCTATGCCATAGATGCCGATGCTACAAAGGAGGCAGCTATGGAGAAAGCAGTATTACAGTCTGCTTTCTCCTTACACTATTGAGAGCATCACACCCACCATCCTGCTGTGGGCAATTTATTTATTTATTTATTTATTTTATTTCAATTTTCTATTACGCCCTCCCTGTGAGCGGGCTCAGGGTGGATAACAACATATTAAAATATAAAATACAATAAAAACAACATATTAAAATATAATAAAATCCATACACATTTAAAACAGGATGGTGGACAGCCTTCACAGGGAGGGTTAAGATTTTATACACCCCTTTTTTATATGCCTGGCAGAACAAGTCTGTCTTGCAGGCCCAGCAGAAGGATAGTAAATCCTGCTGGGCCCTGATTTCAGCAGAAAGAGCATTCCACCAGGTGGGAGCCAGGACCAAAAAGGCCCTGGCTCCAGTCGAGGCTCGGCGGGCCTCCATGGGGCCAGGGACCACCAACAGCTGTTTGTCCCCTGATCAGAGTGTCCTCGGGGGAATATATAGGGAGAGACGGTCCCGTAGATACGCTGGTCCCAGTCTGTACACTAGTCACCCATGTGGAACTGCACTGTGATCAAGAAGTTAAAAAATATAATCGCACTTTTCTGTAACTGATGTTCATTGAATGGTGACCAGTACAGTCCTACAGCCCTCCCTCCTGCCCCACTGCAAGCTTTTCGAAATCTGTCTTTTCTCATCCTCTTTTCATCTCTGGCAGCAACAGTGAGAGAATTGAGGGACAGGTGCTCCCCCTCTCCATCAGCACACTGAAAAGTAGGGGCATGCATCCCAAAAAGATTCACGTTTCCCTCTTCGGGTTTACCTCAAGTAAAAGATGCTCCTGATAAAGCATACAGGATTTTTGCATGTGCTGGATATATAACGTTTGTTCTAATGGTATTGCTGGGAATGCTGTGGTGCAAACAGTACTGCCATGCTAAAGTAAAATTTCTTGCTGGCCTCCTATATGATTTGCATAAAGCAATGAGCTACAGCAGTTAAAGTAAGCTATTCTCATACCACAGTGACTTGGATACATTTTCGCACAACTTGTTGTATTAAACTTGTCATGTTCACATTTTGCCTCTTTCCCCAGGCAAGCTTGGGACCTTGCTGTGGATATCTGTCTGTCTCAATTGCCCACCATTATAGAGGAAGGAACTGCTTTTCGGGTAAGTTACTTGTGTGTGTGGGGGGGGGTGTTGCTTGAAACGTATAGAGACCAATCTATAGGGACCAGCTCGCATTCCAGATTTCTACAGACTTCATTTTCATATTCATTTTTGTCTTTTTGAACCAGAAGATGTAACCCAACAAACACACATAGTTCTTGTTCATGTAAGCGACTAACTGTCTGTTTCTTCTAAAGGCCACATTTGAGTGGAATAGTCCCAGCAAGAGAGCTAGGTTGCTGAAGGCAGTTCTTATGTAAGGCCGGTTATGTTACAAAGTCCTTTTGTCCACCATGTGGACTTTCAATCAGATGAGCACTGGAGTTCAGACCTCCATTCCCAGGCATGCACAAGCCTGATTTGGACTGGGACTGCTGTGCTTTGTGACATGGTCTCTTAAGCCTTCCTCCTTCCTATATAATGTAACAACATGAAATGGCCTGGGAGAGCTGCTGTTTGCTCTACTGGGCAAACGTACATGTACTAATGGATACATACAAAGATGTCATAACATGTGAATCACTACGAAGTGTGCAGATAGGTGGGTGCTGCATCCTGCCTTCTTGGTCAAGAACCAAGGACTAGTCGCACATTGGAGAAAAACATGAGTACGTAGATAGATACTTCAGCACTTTGGACAGATCACAGTGAGTCCATATACTCTCTCATAACGTGGCTGCTTTTTCTAGCCTCTGTCCCTTTCCCCAATAGGAGTCTTAGAGCTAAGCTACAAGTGACAAATGACACTTGCCTGGCAAGTGAACAGACTCACATGTATTCCTCCCTGTTCACTTGCCATTCACTTGCTCTCCACTTGATCAAGTGGAGAGCAAGTGAATGACTAGTGAACAGGGAGGAACACACGTTGAGTCTGTTCACTTGCCTGGCAAGTGTCATTTGTCACTTGTAGCTTGGCTCTTAAAGGGGTAGGCCTAGTGCTCCAGTTGTCTTTCTGTCAGTTTTGTGTGTGTGTTGCCTCAGTGAGTGGAACCAGGGGATTTCAAGGCTCATGGGGCTCTGGTTCAAGGGGCTCTTGACTGTAGGGTTTGGGCTTGCCCTCAGGGCATGGGCCTAGTGTCTTTGCAGCCTGTGCTTCCCAGTGCCTCTCCTTCTGTTTTGGTGTCTAATTTGCTGCATAGCTTTTGAGTAGTATAGAGGTGGTTCTGATTTACACCTTCTCCTGTTTTGAATCTTAAGAATGAGAAAACTATCGCACATTAAATTGCACAGTTTACTGTTGATTGCTGTTCCAGTAGTAGTTGGTAACACTGTCCAATTTGGCTTTCATTGTAAGAGATCATAACAGCCCCCCCCCACACACACACACACAGTTAGTGCTCTTATTCTGACCCCTCAGTACTTGCATGGCTAAGTAGTGTATGAACTTCCTCTGGGTGTCGTTGATTCAAACTGAAATTTAGAGTAGATTGAAGAAATTACTGATATCAAGTATTATTTGCCCACAGTGGAAAAATCCTGCAATTTGACCTGTCATCATTTTGAAGTCACATTTTGTTGCTGAGACCTAATAAGCATACTTAGCTTCCACCAACAGAAAACAACCAATACAATTGGTGTGGGGGGGGGCAGACTAAGCAATTTGGGCACAAAGAGATGGCAAACTATCTCTGTTGGCCACTTGCCTTGAAAATCCCAGCAGGGGTCACTATAAGTCAGCTGTGACTTTACAGCACTTTACACACACAAAGTGCTAAGTATGCATACAAACCCATATAGCCATGGCATGTTCGTATTGCCAAGAATCAAATGTGAAATGTTTTATTTAATTCATACTACTTTTAAAAATGAAAGAAAAATGTGTTATTAATTCAGGCTGAATTCACTTCATAGGCTATTTCTTTTCCATTTTATGGACAGAACCATTTAACTTACGGCTCTTTTATAGGCTCATTAGCCTACTTGGTGAAGATGCTCCAATAGATTCTGGCCTGAACTCCGTAATAGAAGTTTGAGAAAATAAAACACAGGGTTTCTATCTAAAGCTGTTTTTGACTGCATAACCAGTTGTTTTCTAATCTGTGAAGAAAGAGGGAAAGGATTACACATACTCCATCGTTTCTTGAGTCTAAACTGTCACTCCAAAAGCACTTTTAGTGGCCATTGGTGTTTTTTAAAATACATAGTTTGCTGTCTTAAGGTTAGACTTAGACATGATGGTGTCCGATTGGTATGTTTAAAACTGGACCTTCCCCTGTCACAAAAAAACAAGAAGGGAAGCCAATTTTAATTGCAAAAGAGGAAGGTGGGTGAGGTGTTCAAAACCTTTTCTCTGGCCACTGCTTCCTTCTCAGTAGCCCCTCTCCCCACACACTTTTCTCCTTGCTGAGCTTGATTCCAGTGTAGCTGGTTGGTTGAGCAGAGAACAAGGAGAGAGGCAGATTGTGGAGATACTGGCTATGGGCAGCAGGAAGATATTTTCTGGATGACTCTGATCAGGCCTGATTCAGACGTAGAACAACTAGAAGCTACCTGGAGCAACCCGTAATGGAAATAACCAATGAATGGGATAATATATGCTGGCAAACCCCGTGGGCGGGGCTCTTTGCATTTCTTTCGTCTTGCAAGCAACTTTACAGCTTCGTATCTTCATCCTGAAATTTCTTTGGAGTGCCTGCGTGCACCTATTTGAATGAATTGTAGTTATATATTCTTGGACGTTGTTTCTACCGTTTTGGACAGAAATATGTTGTATGGCTTCCAAATATTGATTAGCCTCTTATCTTCATATTGAACTTTCCCTTGAGTGCCTGCGTGCACCTATTAGAATGAATTGTATTTATATATCTTTGGATGTTATTTCCACCGTTCTGGACAGAATTGTATTATATCGAATGGTTTTCAAACATTGACTTTGTAAGATTGATTACTGTGTATTCCTTGTTATGGATTTGAGCACTTTTTGCACTAGTTGCACTTTATAAAGTTATTTCCGTTGGTTATTTCCATTACTGGTTACTCCGGGTAGCTTCTAGTTGTTCTTGTCTGTCATTACTGGAGGAGCCCTCTTTGTATTTCTGATTCAGATGTAGGCGTGCACTTAAGAAGCCCTAAGTGTCTAGTTAGCTTTCCTATATCAGGTCATTTAATCCCTGGCAAAAGTTACACCTCAGTGTTTTTGGTTTATTATGGGTATAGTACACAAGCAGTACTATTAGAGAATCTTTGCTTCCGTTTTATCATTTTATTAGATAGCTATTTGTATTGTTAATGGTGACTAACTCTAAAGAAAATAATGCCATCCGTTATTGCAACGTATATAATTAAAGGAGAGCAATTACACAAGTCCATAAGAATATCCTCCCCAAAGATAAGCAGGTCACAAGAAAGGAGCCAGTTCTAAACAGAAGCTCTCAATCAGTTCTGCTTTCCATATTTATAGATTTTTAAAATCACCCCCAAACAATAGTTAGCTGTCTGACTTGATAAGTATACATGTTCTGGCTAACTAATTATGTAGCACCATACAAAGATATCTGTACTTAAGCATCTTCTTAAAATATATAAAAACTGTTAGTTCATTCTTGCTACTTTTTATTTTAACCAAGTGTATTTTAAAATACTGATTACAAGTTTCTCAAACATGTATGTCTGCCAGCTCTCAACCAATACACGCCATCTTTGAACTCTGTCTTCACCTCTGTAAAGACGGGCATTCGCCATTCTCAGATGCTTCTTGCACTTGGGCTTCAACATATATTATTCCTTGATCTGGGTTCGACTGTTTCTACTCTTAAAAAAGACCGTGTTGTTGTGTTACTCCTTTGTTTCCTGCCCCTCTCCAAGGCTATTCTTTTCTGGGTCACTAAACTCCCTTTTTGGCATGAGAGGTGATGCCAGTTCTGTTTCTGATGTGCAGTAACATCCTCCGTGATTTTTTCGGTCAAGACCAGCAACTGTGCCCCTAAATTACTGGCCATATGCATGATAACCCGGCTTCCCTCTTTCTTTATGGTTTGGGCGCATTTTGGTTTCAAGACACAAATCTGCTGTAGTCATGTTTT
Organism: Eublepharis macularius; assembly: GCF_028583425.1. NCBI lineage: Eukaryota > Metazoa > Chordata > Lepidosauria > Squamata > Eublepharidae > Eublepharis > Eublepharis macularius. The sequence goes on along the minus strand of NC_072793.1, from coordinate 24,421,584 downwards.
CTTTGGCTCTCGGTCCAGTATTTTTGTTTAATGGTATCCCTAACAATTGATAAATTTACCGCAATGTATTTTGTGGCTGATTTACCAATTGATAAATTTGATTCTTGGCTAATGACAAATTGCTACTACATCCATCCTTTCCCATTTATTCAAAACATTAGTCTATGTCAAGGTCTTGCCGTGAATACTCCTTTCTTGCTGTGGCTTCCTGCCATTTATTTTGACTGTGTCGTGCTTCAGTGCTGGGAATGATTTGTATATTGTAGTTTACAAATTACAGTATACAAATCATTTCCAGAAATGTATTTTGTAAACCAGTATGTCTCAGTATTTAGTGTGTCAGAGTAGGAGCTGGTGAGACCCAGGTCTGAATTCCAGCTCTGCTGTGGAAACTTGCAGAGTATTATTTATTTCATTTATACCCTATATACCCCACCCTTCTCGCCAATGACAACCCAAAGTGCCTTAAATCATTCTTCTCTCCTCAGCTGTATCTTCATAACAACCCTGAGAGGTAGGGTAGTCTGAGAATGTATGACTGACCCAAAGGCATCCAGTAAACTTCCATGGAAGATTGGGGTTCAAAATCGGGTCCCCCTGAGCCCGGTCTGACACTCTGGCCAGTCACCCTCTCACTGCCTAATTACTTCACTGGGTTATTGCAGTGAGAATATAATGAAAGAGGGTGAAACCAATGTTACTTATTATTTTTTTATTTTATTTTATTGGATTTCTATTCTGCCCTCCCGGCGAGGGTGGATCACATCATTCAAAACACAATAAACATAATTACACACAATTATCCATAAAAAAATCAATTAAACACAATGCAATTATACTGTTTTGGGTCCCCATTGAGTTTAAATGGATTTTAAATATCTGAAACAAAATAAGTTGCATTTCTCTAAATGCATATCCACATTTAAGGCAGCAGATGCAAAACTTTTTATGATAAGCTTCCCTACTTCCATGTATGGCGTGACACTGTGGCCTGGATTTTTGCGCACAGAATTCTTATACTTAGCCATAGTATTACTTATCTGACCCTCTCAGTGATTTGTAAGTCATTGTTTGTATTAATTTATAATTGTAGAGGAATGTTCCTTAGATTATTTTGTTACTCGGCGATTTCCAGAGGCTTTCAATATGTGTAACATTTCTGTGGTAATTTCATTTACATAGTTTTATTTATTTATTTATATTCCACCTTTCTCCTATTGGAGTTGAGAACTGTAAACCAGAAAAGGCAGATTAAGGTTACTTTGATCAATAACTATGTTATTATAGAATGTTCCTCGTAGGTACCCTTTGATACCCTAGGCCAGCAATGGCGAACCTATGGCACACGTGCCACAGTCAGCATGCAGAGCCCTCTCTGTGGGCATGCGAGCAGGGGCTCATTTGGAGGTGTGGGTTTTGGCCCCGCCCATGTGATTCCTTTTCCCAGGGCTCATTTGGAGCCAGAATGCACAGGAACAGCATTCCAGTAGAGCTGAAGAGAGGTCACGTGGGCTTTGGCCCTGCCCACGTGATTCCTTTTCCTCCGAGCGCAAGCCGAGTGGTGCTGGGCTTCAAAGGAACAGTAAGCTGCTTGGATTCCTTCTGCTCTGCTCCTTTACTTTCATTTGTGATGGCGGGGGGAGAGAGAAAATGAGTGAATGAATGCAAGCCGAGTGGTGCTGAGCTCCAAAGGAACGCAAGCTGCTTGCATTCATTCTGCTCTGCTCCTTTACTTTCATTTGTGAGGTGGGGGAGAGAGAAGATGAGTGAATGAGTGCAAGCCGAGTGGTGCTGAGCTCCAAAGGAACGCAAGCTGCTTGCATTCATTCTGCTCTGCTCCTTTACTTTCATTTGTGAGGTGGGGGGGAGAGAGAGAAAATGAGTGAATGAGTGCAAGCCGAGTGGTGCTGAGCTCCAAAGGAACGCAAGCTGCTTGCATTCATTCTGCTCTGCTCCTTTACTTTCATTTGTGACAGGGAGGGGGAGCTCTTTTAAGACAAAATATGTTAATTAGTTCGGACAACTGTATGAGTTGTTTCTAAACTAAAACCTCAGTATTCAGGTTTAATTGCAGTGCTGGCACTTTGAAACAAGTTGGTTTAGTGTTGCAGTTTGGGCACTCGGGCTCAAAAAGGTTCGCCATCACTGCCCTAGGCTGTTACAGCCCTCCTAGGTATTGTCAGGTTTCCAAGGCCGAAATAACCCTTGAACTAAACATCTATTGATGTAATACCCCAGCCAAGTTGGGTTGGACCCAGTCAATTATCATAACCCTAATTAATCCTGATTTCACATAATTTTAATTAGCATATTTTTCTCACGTGACACGAGTTCTTCAGAATGCATGTAAAGAGCTACTTCCTTCAAAGAGCTACTTCCTTCAAAGTGTCTCTCAGTTAAAAACTCTCACCTGATACACATACATGTCCACACAGAGAAAGATTTTGGCATGAATATTATATAAACAAACAGTTCTGTGTGGGCAGTTCAAATGTGTTACAACTGCATGTGAGGACTCTACTATATGAATATCTACATCTGACCTGGACAATTCTGAGCATCAAGTTGCAATTGTACCCTGACGTTTGCTAGCGGTGCATAAAGCTCCAGCGCTTCTCAGCCTGTAAACTCTGCCATAGAGTTTAAAAGGAGGAGGAGGGGAAAGGGGGAGTCAGCCCTTAAGAGGAATGCCTTGCCAAATCTCTAGCACAGAGATAATGTGTTGCTAAGATGAGCTCTGGTGGAAACATCTCAGTCACTGCTGGCTGCCCTTTGCCTTTGTCCGAAGCTTCTGTTTTCTCCTGCAGCGACAGGGAAAAGCTGAAGGCTGTGCTTTGTGAGGTGGGCAAAGGTAAGAGACTTTCCCCCCAAGAATGTAAGGAGGGCTAAAAAAAACACCTGGCCCAGAGGGGAAGCAACAAATCTGTCAGTCGTGAAGCCAACTTCCAGTGGGAGTGGAATCAATCAGAGCACAAATAATAAATTAGATTGTGAGTAGTTTTCTATTCAGGCTCAGTGCACTAATTATATACTCAGGGTTATGATCCAGATTTACTAAATCACTGGAGGCTCCTGTTTGAAATCTAATTCCCCCCACACATCCATAGAACTTTATGTGTGAATTGAACAGAGAATAATTATTGGGTATTTTCTTCCTTTATTTTGGTTCTAGTTCCATAGCAATTAAGCAGTAGTGGTTTAGCTTAAATAAAAAAAGTTTGAGTCTGCACAAACTTATGCTGCAATGCATGTCTTTTGGGTGGTGTAGGATTCTTGGTTTTATTGACACACGTTTAACATGGCCATGCTACTGGAACCCGTTAATTTAGGCCCCGTTTGTTTACATTCAGCTGAATCAAATGGTGGGGGGTTTTGTTACGCCGAACAGTCAGTGTGCGTGGTGCTTTACAAGAAAGACAGTCCCTGGAGCTTACAATCTAAAATTGGAGAAAAGGAAGATGACAAATAGAGGGCAGAGAAGATGGAGAGGAGGGAACAAATGGGGGAAAATAATATATATTCTGATATGTACGTTGGCTTAGTTCCTGTAGGGGAGGGGAACTAATGAGCTCTGAGAAAGTTTTCAGGTTTTTCCTGGATGGTGCCCCTTCAGGAAATTACCTTCATATGCACAAAACATTTTGTTCTCTATCTGAAAGATGACGAAGAAGCAACTCTTAGGTTGCCAGATGTCCAGTTTTGATCTAGATAGTCTGGTATTTGTGCTTGCCGTCCAGAAAAAAAATTGAGGAAAAAAAATGAACATACAAATCCCAGCTATTTTCTAATTAAGAGATTGCCACCGCGGAGGGCAATCTAAACTCCCCTCTGTCTGAAGATCAGGGGGCGAGGCCACCAGCCATGTGACTATTTTCATCAAGGGTGATATAAACTTTAAAAAACTCCCCCCTTCAGCTGACCCAAAGTGACATCGTTGGTGCGGTCCTGGGAGCGTGCATGCACTTTGCACATGCGGTACCAGGGGTACCACTTCCCGCCAGGAGTTGCCCCCTGTGCTGGCAACCCACTGAGTTCCACCAGCTCTTTTTCCAGAAAAAAAGCCCTGCCTATAACTGTCAGCTCCCCTATGGTGACATTCCTGGCTGCTCACATGATGGTAGTAGGAGGTTTCGCTTTTCCAAAATCAGGGCAGCAGTTCGCAAAATCACTTCAGAGGGCCTTTTCACCCTGGAGAACTGGTCTTGTTTTCCCTTTGCCTTCTTCCCTCCCTCAGCAATCCAAGCAACAAGTGTGGGTTGGAGGTGGAGGTCACTTTGGCAGATGCAGTCTCAATTCTATAAATATTTATTTACTTCATTTATACCTCAGTTTTCTCCACGGTGGGAACCCAAAGCGGCTTACGATATTCTCTCCGAATTCGTTTTATCCTCATAATAACCCTGTAAGGTTGGTTAAAATCAGTGAGTTGGGTGTTAGTTTGTTTGGATTTTGACTGAAAATGTTTTCCATCTATTATTGTAAGCTGTCTTGAACCATGAGGAAAGTTGGGGTAAAAATAAGTCAGTAAGATTTAATAAATAAGTAAGTAAAGGAGGTGTGGGAGGTATCTTTGGCTTTTCCCCAGGGCCCCAGAATGACTAAACCGCCCCTGTTGGTGGGGGAATCTGCCTGCCAGCAGGGGTGGCACTTCATGGGCTGGCTTGCCAAGTCATGTGATCCGTGCAAGGTTGACAGATTTTATCATGTGCATCCAGTATTTTGGTGAACCCATCTGGCAACCCTAGCAACTCTGCAACCTTATTCAGGAAAGCATTCCAGAGCCTGAGGCCAACTGCATTGAAAGCCCTGCTCTTCACAATTGCTGTTCTTACCTTTTAGACTGCTGAATTTAAAGACGCCAACTGGAGTGGAGAAAAATGTCCTTTTAACAGAGGCTTAACGTGGCATAGAGGTTAATAATATCATCAGACAAATAATGTCCCATTAATCTTCTATTAAAGAGAGAGGACATTTTTCTCCAAGCCAGTTAGTAACCCTCTTTAATAACTTGGAGGCCTCATTAAATTTGCTTAGTATAACAGAGGGGAAAATGTATTTGGTAGGGATGTGAATGGGCTCCTTAAGTTTGGGGCTGGCTCCTAGGTTCAAAGAAAATTTGTCAAGGCCTGATCTACACATTTGTCAAGGCCTGATCAATTTACAGAGCTCCTCTCTGCGTTAAATGGAATGGCTACTTCAGACAGTATTACAGTGGGCACATTCCCATCCAAAGGAAGAGCTGATGTATTTGTCAACTAGCAAGCATGGTGAGAATTATGATTTCTCTTCTGCAGAAAATGTGATAGGAAGGTCAAGGTGGCAGCGTGTTGCATTTGTTTCTGGCCACCTTAGCGGGTAGGAGTGTGCTGTTTATTACATCATTAAATTTTGCTATTTCCAGATCATTTTAAAGTAACAATAGAAGCTAGTCTTTAAGGAGAGCTGAACAGAGTAGCATTTTTCAAAGAACAGCAGGTAAAGAATGTACTTGAAAGAAAAACTTCAGTAAATGTCTGCAGAATGCTTCAGCAAGGAGAATATGTAAGACATGTGGCCTTTGACTATATAGGGTCAGGAAGCATAAATACGAGCCCGCGCAATAAAGCAGTTGTTCAGAGAGATTTGGAAAGCAGGTGACTCAGTCATAGAAATACACCACGAAGACAGTCTGAGCTGTGAACCCTGTCTGATGGAATAAAGGTAGGTGTGAAGAAGGCCAGGCAGAAGTAGATTACTGTAGAAGAAAGGCCTTTCTGATGCAGAAGTGATTAAAATGGTCTTATAGTCTGTACTGCAGTGTCTAGAGCTTTAGCTTATATCCACAGGAAAGGTAGCAGTATATGTAAGGTCAGTCTCTTCTTGGTGGCTGTTGCAGCACTGTGCATCTAGCTATATAATACTGACTGGATGGGAGCCCAGTTGAAATTTATTAGTCTTTTAAAAAACTGCAGTTGAGTCTGCTGGCCGTGACAGCAACAGTCTATGGCTTTAAGATGAGCACATTCAGTACAAATGATTAAAATCTTGACACTAATGACCAAAGGGGTGGGGGAGAGAAATGTGTAATCTACTGCTGTGTGTTTTGACTTTCTTAAAAGACTCCCCAGTACAACTTAATACTTGCCTCATTTTATTCCTGCTATTTGTGGCTGTAAATAAGCAGCAATCTACTGATAGCAATATAACAAAGTCTCTCCCTTACCACTTCTGAAATCAACTGTGGATCTTTGTCTGTTTGCTTGAACATGTTTGCCAAACAGTATTTATTTAACTTTGATTTGTAAAAGCTGGTTTCGGGATTTGTCAGTAGCAAGAGTTTACGTGAGCTTTGGCTCGCCTAAATGTGCGACAAAGAATATCGCTAGGCATTAAAGAGTAAGTGTATTTACCTTTAGTTGATTTGTGGATGTCTGAATCTTTTACCTTCAAACTCAAGCAACACAAAATTGATTTATAATAAAAAGTTCATTTTCTGATTAATGTACTTAGTCTGTTTCTTCCACAGGTTTAGGCAACAGCTTTGCTCTGATTACCATTTATAAAAATTTATTGATGAAATCACAGTATTATTCCAAGGTAGTTAACCTGTAATAAGTACTATCCACTGATTCTTCTGATTCATATTGCTTGTGCAATATGAATTTCTTAAAAGACTCCCCACCCCAATACAACTTAATACTTGCCTCATTTTATTCCTGCTATTTGTAGCTGTAAATAAGCAGCAATCTACAAATAGCAGGAATAAAATGAGGCAAGTATTAAGTTGTATTGGGGTGGGGAGTCTTTTAAGAAATTCATATTGATAGAAATGTAACAAAGTCTTTCCCTTACCACTTCTGAAAACAACTGTGGATTTCTCACATTGCTGTCTTTCCAACATATTAGCCCCTGCAAAGTGTATGTCAAAAATATGTTGTTTAGAAAGAAACACCCAGATTTCAGCAATATCAATAAAGAAATGAGTTTTTCCTCCTATGTTTGTGCATTGTTTGGTTTATAAACTTGACATAGGTAGTTTTGTATAGGATCTCATCTTTTTTCCTTTTACTTCCCTTGAGAGATTGGTGAACAATTTTTTTTAAAAAAAGAATCTCAACATATAATTGTGTATTTAATTCATTTTTATCTTTTGTCTTTTCTGTTTGTCTTTTTGCAATGTCAGTCAAGAAAAGAATCCTCCATTTCATGAAATCATTGCTTTTGCTGGCCTCTAGCTGGTAGTCCGCTTCTGCTTTACACTTCCATCCTAAATCACTACCTCTGCTGTAAAACTCAGAGGGTTACAGTGAAATCCTCACCATGGCAGAGTCAGCCAGATAGAGAATATCACACTGATCAGCATGGCTCAATGGAAAGGTCGTGGGATAGCAAGCCTGGTGCTCGTGGTGCAAATACTAGCAAGGCAGGAGGAGAGGCAGGCTAAAGCCCTAGGTCTGACTTCCTCTGTCTGCAAACAACAAAAAGGAGAGTGAGCTGGCCTTGCCAATGAGGCGGCCCAGAGATCCAGCGGTTTGGCTGGCATGTTGCTCCACAATTCCCCCCACCACATTCTCACATCCACTGTGCCCCCCGCCATGCACTACTCATCAGCCTGGTATATCAGACGCCAGCAATGCTGTGAGAGAGTGGTTGACCTCCTTAGAGCCCCCCTCCCCAGTGCAGACACAAATGGATAACACTTCCTGTAGTGTGCCTGAGGGGGAAGAAGTGGGGGGGGGAGTGAAGTGTGGCCTCTGCCTCCAAGGAGCCTCTGCTCTGTTTTGCCGTAGAACAAAATGTAGGGCCAGAGGCACCAGGAGCATCTTCCTAGGCCACCCCATCTTTACCAGCCCAGAGCCAGAGACTATCCTCTGAGACTATGGGAAAGTGAAAGATGGAGGAGGGGTTTGGCTCCGGGAGCAGAGTGGAGCTACTGTCATCCACAGGCAAGCAATAATAATAATAACAAAAACAACATTCGATTTATATACCGCCCTTCAGGATGACTTAACACCCGCTCAGAGCGGTTTACAAAGTATGTCATTATTATCCCCACAACAAAACATCCTGTGAGGTGGGTGGGGCTGAGAGAGCTCCTAGAAGCTGTGACTGACCCAAGGTCACCCAGCTGTCTTCAAGTGGAGGAGTGAGGAATCAAACCCAGTTCTCCAGATTAGAGTTCCACGCTCTTAACCTCTACACCAAACTGGGTACAAGCAAACAGACAGGGTGAGTGTTGTTGTACAACACAGACTTTATTGAACTGCCACATGTGAAGAGGATTTCTGGGCACGGGTTTCCAACTCTCGTCACCTGGGGTGGCGAATGCACAGGTGCATGCTGCTCCTAGGAGCCTTTTGGATGAAGAAGGAACCAGCCCTTATGCTACTTTTGCATGAGGGAAGCAAACTAGAAGATACTAGGGACTGTGACAGCCACTCACCCATGTCTTCCGTTTGGATTTCCGCCTGCCTGAGGAAAAACAGATACATGTAGCACTAGTGAGGCCAGGTCTGCTGTACCTCAGGATAGTCCCCAGCCTCAAGGCAGGGGGAGACATCTTTGAGGCAGAGACAATGAGCATCCAAAGGCTCTTACCCGTCCAGCTAGAAAGTACTCTTCAGTGGCATGAGCTTACTTTGCTCCTGTTGCTTGGAGCTCTGGTCATGTGTAAAAACAAGTGTGAGGGTTGCTTGGCTAAGGGAGTACAGAGAGCCAGTGGCCAGGCACCACGATCCACGGCTGTGCTCTGAGCTCTGCCCGGAGGAGGGGGGAGGGCAGCTGAGGGAGTCTGCACACAGCCCTGGCATAGGTTGCAAGCATCCCTCCCCACCTTCCCAAGGCAGCTCTGTTGAGGTCAGCTGCCTGGACAGCTGCCTTGTTGTCAGTCTTGGGCCTTGGCGCCTCAAGGGCACCATGCCTCATGCCTCAACTGCAGAGGCCAGCATTTGAGGGGTTGTCGCCGGCCCATGTGCAAGGGGAACTAGAGAGGCTGGTGTGGACAAGCGAGCTAGGGCAGCCGGCTCCTCAGCTCCATCTCACAACAGTAGGAGCTTTTGGAACATCTCTGGACTATGTGTGCACAGTTCCAATGTATGCCTGCAAAGAACAACACTCAGTGGGCATCAGTTATTAGATAAGTGCAACCATGTTTTCTTCTGGCTTATGTTTCAAAATAGTATTATACTTTTAAAGAAGGGAGTCTTAAGATAGGAGTCATGCGTTCTGGCATTGCTACTATTACCACTAGCAGTCTCTGTTACTTGCGGAGGAAATGAACCAAACTCTTACGTCTAGGGAGTTTGACATGGTTCCTGGTAACTGCATCAAGGTGTCCAGTCCTTAAGCCTGAGACCTCTGCTTCCAGGAGACTGTCTTGCTATGTGCCTCCCTCCCCCGAGCCTTGTTGACAGGATAACATTGGGGAAGAGTGGCAGTAGAGGACATCACACAAATAAGGTTGGGGACAGGGAGGCCTCTGGAATACTATTATGCTATTGATTACCTGTTAGGTTTGTGACAAGGCCTTATCTCAATGAGTTAATTCAGTTCCTATTCCAAGTAAAGACCAAATCAACCTGTTTGAAGCAGGCCATCTGAGAAGCCTGTCACTATTCAGTGGAAGCTTGTAGTTCTGAGATACTCTTTTATGATCTGTGAGGGTTACTATTAGAGGCGTGCAGCTAGAAAATTTTCATCATGGTTTCATATACAGGGTTGTTGAGTGAAATATTTACTGTGGTTGAGTAGTTTTCCTTTGCGGCATTGCCAGGTTGGGGTCAAAATTCATCAATGTTTTTCCATTCTCATGGTTTTCATTGCTGTTCTTTTCAATGGGGAAGGGGAGGGGGACCAATTGGAGGCTCTGGGGCAGCTGTTTTTGCACTTAATGTCCCCAAAGTCTCACAGAACAGTCCTCCCTCTAATCAAATGAACCACTAAGTTTCAAGCAGATTGAACAAAGGGGGGCAATTTCACAGACCCCCAAAGTAGCTCGCTCTCTGTGCAGCTGCACTGAGTCCTCTTTACTCATTCCTAAAAGGGCTGCCAAGCAGCAGCAGCCAGCCAGCACAAGAGTTTCAACCAGGTACCAGCATTAAAAAAACAAAGCCCCGTCTGCATTCATTTCATTCCCCTACTTCAATGATCAACAATAAAAAAATTACCTTTCCACTGAAAACACTGTATTTGTCTTCCTTCCTTATTTGTTATTTATTTCCTTTCAGAAAGTGTGGAAGGCTTCCATTGCAGCCCCCCTCCCAGCCATCTTTGCATGCTCATTATTCCCGATCAGGGACTTCCATGGGGCTGGAATCGTTTTTCAACCAAACATCACCAAAATTCCAGCAGTGTCTTCTGCCTGTCCTTCAAAGAGTCCCCAAGTTTCAAGCAAATTGGGCAAAATGTTCCAATTCTACAGGCCCCTGAGCAAGCACTTCCCCCCACCATTAGACTTTTTCTATTTTCACAAGAAAAGAAACTCTCCAGCCACAAGGAGGGTGGTTAGGAGAATGGCAGCTCTCTTTGGGATTGGCTGGGAGTGCACTTTGCTCCTCCCTTACAACAATCTGATTGGAAGGAAGAAATTCAGCAGAGATTCAGAGTGTAATGTGAGCTCATGCTTCATTGCTGGGAAATAGAGATGGGCACGAACCAAAATATGAACCAAAATTAAGCATGAACCAGGCCGGTTCATGGTTCATGAACCAGTGGTTTGTCAGATCCCATTTTGGACGAACCACCACAAACTTTAGGCTGGTTCATTTGATTCATTTTTTTAGTTCGTCACTGCAGACAGCCTGGTGCCAATCAATCAGTTTCCTAGGCAACAGGAGATGGACTTCCTGCAGACCTTCTGCTGGCCCGGAAGTGATGATTTTCTGACCTGGATGTGACGTTTTCACAAACCAAACGAACCGGTCCGCGAACCAGGGGCAGGTTCATGGAAGTTTGTGGTTCGTGGTTCATGAAATTTGATGAACCATGAACCACATGGTTCAGTTTTTCCCCGGTTCATGCCCATCTCTACTGGGAAACACTGAAACTCGGGGAAAAACTAGGGATTTTGTGAGGGAGAGGTTTCATGTCTACTAAGCAGCCAGGACTAGTGTTTCCATTCCAGAGATTCACAAGCAAGTCTCAGAAACAGCTATTTTTGTGATTTTTACAGCTTGTGATTTTCATTACGCGCAGCCCTAGTTACTGTGTGTGTTATTTTTCTTGCGATTTTCCCTCTCTGAGTTCTAGAAACTGCTGTTCACAATGGCCTCTTATAGTCCACATTCAGTTTGTACTGAAATTGCTAGAGAGGATTTGCTTGTTATAGAAAATCCTACCAATCTGACATTTTTTGTTAAAGAATTTAGTTTTAGGCAGGACATCTGTGTTAAAATGTCAGTGAATGGACAAGGCTGTTCTTATTTTGATCCATTGGTACTGGAATTGAATACAAGAAAATCAGTTATGATAAAGATGTTTTCATATCTAAATTTTATCATCTTTTTAAATCAAATTTGCTTTATGTATTTAGAGGGAAATGGTGAATGTACTATACATGCCTGGTCTATTCATACATACAAATAAGATGCCAAAATAGATTGTACCATGCCAGATTACCCTAGGGATGCCATTCTTGAGTGCTCCCTCATGTAAAAGCAGGAACCTGTCTGTAAATTAAAATACAAAGATTTCAAAACACCTGACCTCAGGTGCAGTGGCAGTTCTAGACTAGCTCATTACCTTCTGTGTCTTTTTTTTTACTTTTATGGAGTAGGAGAACATTAAATAATGTCACTGTTACATGCAATCCACACATACAGCCATTCCATCCTTTCATTCAACTTCATTTTTATACAAGGTCAGTGCCATGATCCAGAGGAACACATAGTCCTTCCATTCTTGGAATAAGTTTTAATTTAATTTGATTTTAATTTTACTCCTTTATATCCCACTTTTCTCCCCTGTGGGGACTCAAAGCGGCTGACATCATTCTTCTATCCTCCATTTTCCACTCACAACAACAACCCTGTGAGATAGGGTAGGCTAAGAGTATGTGGCTGGTCCAAGGTCACCCAGCAAGCTTCCATGGCAGAGCAGGAACTTGAACCTGGGTCACCTAGATCCTGGTCCATCACTCTAACAGCGATTCCACATTGGATCTTAAGAAGCCTTGACAGAATTCTGAATGTTCCCCTGGGTTTACAAAGCACTGTGGAATTCAGGTCTGGGAGATTTCTTTAAGGGAAAATAAAGAAATGTGCTGTCTCTTTCCATCATTTTATACATTTCAAGCATCACATGCCCAAACTGCTTTATTTAACTCAGGAGACTTTAAAAAGCTATTATGACTTTATATGGTGGCAGCATTTGAAAGGCAAACTGGGAAGGAAATGGAAACAGTTAGGGTATGAATAAATTGATTTATTTGTGACTAGACGTGAGCACGAACTGAAAAAAACAAACCCAAACATGGTGTTCGTTGTTTGTTGCCATCCACAAACAACGAACATTGATGAACTTGACTTGTTCATGAACATGTTTGTTGTTCGTGGGGGCCAGCAGGCTCTCCTCCAGCCATCAAGATCCCTACCACACCACTCCCAGAAACCCTACGTGAGCAGGCAGCGGGAAATGTACCAATAATAAATAATAGCTTGGTCCCAGAGCCTGGCAGCAGCCCTGGAGCCTGAAGTTGTAGCTCCCTACCACACCACTCCCAGAAACCTTACCTGAGCAGGCAGCAGGAAAGGTACCAGTAATAAATAATAGCTTGGCCCAGAGCCTGGCAGCAGCCTTGGAACTTGAAGAGGTAGATCCCTATCCCACCTCACACAAAGAAAATTCAAGCTCCAATGCACTCTCCTCATCTCTCTCTCAAAATGCCAACAGCAACTGTCTCTCCCTCACTGTCTGCAAAACCAGAGCTGGGAGCCCCCCCGCCCCCCTGCTCTTTGCTTCCTTGTAACAAATTTGGAGCTGCACACTTGGAAGGAAGACCTGCCTATCAAGCTAAATGGGCTTAGATTGGGGTTTCCAGGGCAACAGCAGGAGTTCAGACAGAGTTCAGGCAGTCCCTGCCTCCGGTTGCCAAGGGAATTGATTGCAGATGCCAGATTGTCTGGCTTGACGAACAGCAACGAACAAGGCTTGCAATGACCACCTGTTTGTTTAGAATGGGGCCTCACAAACAGCTTGTTCGTGAACAGCTGATTGGGCTGTTCGTGGCTTTTTTAGTCCATATTGCTGTTCATGCCCATCTCTCTTTGTGACTAAAAATTATTTGAATTAAACTTTCCAATAGCCTTTAGATGCTCTTGAAAGGCTGTAAATGTAGGAATATGCTCACAAAGCCCATTCCCTACAAAAATGAGGGCACAGACATCTGCCCTTGGTAACAGATGGTCTTATGATTACAGTGGAAAAGACGTTCCATTGCTGAGAGAGAAGAATGTTTTCTGGGCTTCTTGAGGCAATTAACAATATCTGTTCATGACCGATTGATCAGTGTTTCATGCCCAAACCCCATGCAATGCTTGCAGCTGAGCTAAGCAATTTCATAGTCATGGTTGTCACAAACAAAGCATGCATCCACACCTCATCGGATACTGTGCTCTTGTAGCACTCTAGCAATCGTTTGCAACTAGATTGCCTTGTTCACACATGGAAATCCAATAACAAATGTGTAATAATTGTGCAATATTGAAGAATGTGTGGGTGCAGTGCTGGTCTGAACTATGACCGTCACATGGAATAAGGCATGAAAAACACTACGTGGCTTCTGCAATGGGGCTCACTATACAGACTTCCCACACATGAAACATTTATAGACCCCTGCTAGCTATTACCAAGAATGCCTGTCTGTGGTGTGGAATGGAGACCTAATGGAGACAATGGGATGGAGACGTTCCACCTAATGGATGTGACATTGATGGCTAGCCAGTGTGCATGTAAATAGCTACCCCCCTTGAAGGTGTTTCAGCCGGCCTCCACCTGGCAGACTTTGATATGCAAACCAGTTCTAACTCTCCAGGTAAAGTATAACCATTTGGAACAGCACGAAGAACCATATGAGCTGATTTATGTCTGTTCAGCCTACCTCCTAAGCAGTTCTATATTGCACTGTACGAGTGCTTTTTCTTATGAAACTCAATTTGTAAATGTTTGATTTGGGAGAAGTCCCCTGTGTTTTTGGATACCGTGCTTTGTACAAATGTGATTAATTTTCAGAGCCTGTTGCTCATTCCAGTCATGTGCATATTAATCTCAATTTTGTTCAGCAACTTTAAAAGGGATTGAGCTGTACATTCATCAACTCTCAACAATTAAAATAGCTAAAGCTCTGTGAGATGCAGAAAATGGAGGTGCCGTTTGGCTAGATCTTCATGAGCATTTCCATTACTTCTCTATCTGAACTGCCTAAGAATGCCAATTTCCCACGTTCGTAAGGCTGTGTTTCGGAACATCTTTCCTAATAAGGCATCAGAACACTCTTCCAGACCTCCAAGAGGCCTGGTCTTTTTGAAGGGCAACTCTCTCCAGCGCTACAAATCACAAATGCAGTGCGAAAAGAAACCTGATTGTGCGATGATGATTATTGTCTGTCTGGGAGCACTGTCATAGATGCAGAGGAGTTAGCCGTGTTAGTCTGTGGTAGCAAAATCAAAAAGCGTCCAGTAGCACCTTTAAGACTAACCAATTTTATTGTAGCATAAGCTTTCGAGAATCAAGTTCTCTTCGTCAGATGCATGGTACAGAAACTGGTCAAATATAGAAGAGGAGGGGGGAGGAGAGAGAAGATGCAATTGGGGGGGGGAGAGGGAGGATGCAACCAAAACATTCCTTTGCTAGTAAATGTAAACATCTCCTTTTGGTGTGGGGGTCAGTTGGCTTGTGTGAGGCTTCAAAGGAGTTTGCCGTGTTAGTTTGTAGCAGTAAAACAGCTAGACCATCCAATTCCAATGCAGTATAAGCCTTCGATACATGAACGGCACTGTGCCATTCGTGGATTGTCGCTTTAAAGAATGCCCAGTTTGGGCTCAAGAGGAGAAGAACAGTGCTTTGTGTATTGCATGCATCGTATGAGCATATACACACAGATTTCAAGAAACACGTGCAAGAATTGGGAGGCGGAGTACATATAGTGGACTTGATACTTCCCTAATATGTACTCAGTGGAATGTACTCAGTGGGCCCAGGTCTCAAGCCAGTGCCTACTTGTGAGGAGTTTCCCTCTCCTTCTGCATTCCACTGCTCCCCAAAACACATAAAGGATCCATTTTCATCACCACCAGTAGGTTGAAACTTAGGTATATGTTTGTCTAGCAACAGCAATCCAAACACTCTTTTTCTGTCTCTTGAGGCTTTTCTTAAAGCATAGAGGAGACCTTGGAAATCTCACTTATTAGAGTAATTGAGATCCAGGCAGATGTCTCCATGCCTTCTCTTTGTATTCTGGTAAGCATAAACCCAGTAAGGCTTTTTTTTTTAGTATAACGGACCACCATAACATCAATTTCAGAAAAAGAAAAATTTAACTTGATTTGTATAAGCCAACACTAATTTTTTAAAAAAGCATCTGGAACAAAAATTGACTAACAACATCCGAGCAAAGGAGAATCAAATGAATAACACATGCATGCTCTCACCCTAGGTCTAACCTGCCCCGCCCCCATACACACCTTGATGGTTCAGTAGGAGGCATGCAGAATAATCATAAAGATTCCAGATTTCTGTTCAAACTCGGTGCATGACTTTCTCTATCATTTATTGGTCTCCTTCCTCAAGGTCTGACTCACATCTACCAAAAGAATTCTTAGACCCTTGTTCTCTTCTATTTCCTGAGTAAGGACTAGAGATGGGCACGATCCGCATTATGATAAAAAAAAACCCCACGATAATGGTGATCACGCGATTGGGACCCGGCGGACCATGCTCGGCCACAGCCAACGATCCAGCAATCGGGAGGAGGGGGGCTTGATCGGGGCAATCGTGCTCGGATCGGGGAACCAGACACTCAGGCGCCAGCAATCTATTCCCCTGGCAACGGAGCCAGGGGAATGCCTGAGCTGTGTTTGCCCTCCTTCTGTCACCCTGGAAACCCGAATGGAAGCCCAGCTTTTCTTGATCAGCGGGGCTTCCTTCCAACCACGGAGCAGCAACGCAGTCACCAGTTGGGAGAAGACAGCCAGGGGAGGGAGGGGGAAGGGGGTGTTCTGTAGCCATGGGCACTCCAGTCTCATCCCTGCAAACCCTGATAGGCAGCTCTGATGGCCAAACACAGGCCAGATCCCCCGCCCCCTGAGGGGAGGCGGCTCGTCACTGTCTCCCTAGGCCTGGCAGCCACCGCCAACACCCACCTTCCCACATAGCTGGGAATAGCAGCGTGCCCCGCTTTGGCCTCCACGATCCACAGATCAGGAACAGGAGATGATCGGTGTGGATCGTTTATTGGGGATCGTCGCCGGCACTGATCCACGATCAGCTAGATCGTTAATTTATTTTGGATCGTGCTCATCTCTAGTAAGGACAGAGATTTCTCTATATAGCCTATCCATCTCCTCTCATCCTACTAACTGGGACGTTACCAGTCAGCTTCCAGGTGATTCCCCGCAGTCTCCCTTGTTTATGTGCCGCTCCGCATACCTCACTAAGAATCTTTTATTCTTCCAGCAAATTCTGTTATATGAATTGGCATCCTGCTACCTTGGAAGACTAGATAGAATAAGTTTTTCTGCAACCTTTGTCTATCTGTAGATATAGTTGTCGATTAGCTTCTGAGCCATTTGCAGAGTGCAAATTCAATGTTTACCTTACACTGTTATAAATTTTTACCCAGCTATCTGAAGTGGTGTCATGTCACCACACCTCTTTCCTGCTTTGGTCAACCAAATGCCCCTGGAAGCTTATCCTCCATAAATTTGTCTAATCCTTTTTATTAAGTGCCAAGGTACAAAGTTGATCGAGCAGGATAAAATAGTCCAAATTGGGCTGCAGGTCAGAGAGGACCAGAGGGAAGCAACCAGCAGTAACAATGTCAGACCAGGCAAGAAATCAGGATATATCGGGGCGGACTAAGGTTTAGCAGAAATTTAGTTGGAGTCAGAATCTTTGGATCAGTCTGAAATGAAGGTAAATTGAATACTGGCAAGGATCAAGTTCTAAGAACCAACAGTGGTATTAGACTCTTTACAGTATATATAGTCAACATTAAGCTTTCTTATACTGAATCAGACCGTTGGTCCATCAAGGTTAGTATTGTTGACTTAAACTGGCAGCGATTCTGCAGGATCTCAGAGCCAAGCTGCAAGTGATGCCTGACACAGGTTGGACACTTGTCAGCTTCCCTCAAGTTTTGATGGGAAATGTAGGCATCCGTCTTGCAGCTTGGCTGCTGTCCAATGTTTTCAACCATCACTTGTCCAACATTCTGCCAAGCAGCCAACATTTCCCATCAAAACTTGAGGGACGCTGACAAGTGTCCAACCTTTGTCAGGCATCACTTGTAGCTTGGCTCTCAGACTGAAGTCTTTCTTATCATCTACTGCCTGGTCTTTGTAACTAGAGATTCCAGCAGTTGAACCTGGGACTTTCTGCAAGCATGCCGAGGCTCTTCCACTGAGAAACAGCCCCTCCCCAACTACCAAAAAGTTACTTAGACTGTGAGGAGCCAATATGGAGGTATCTCCAGAACATGCAGCCGATCTCAATAGCTCTCAGTGGACTCTCCAATCAATATATTGTTCCCTGTTGGCAGTCTTGAGGGTGTTGGCAGTCTTGTAGCCCATGGCGCCTAACACCATGTCAGATAGTTGCCAACACTATATCTTGTGGCGCAGAGTTCTATAAGTTCATTATGCGTCTTTGATTTGTCTGTCCTGAATCTATAATTCATCAATTATAGTGGGTCTCCCCGAGTTCTAATATTATAGGATGGGGAGAAAAAGTTCTTCCTATTGATTTTTTCCATGTCATGCATTATTTTAAAAATTAACCATATCATCCATAGTGATTTTGCAGAAGGATTGATTCTTCTCCCATAGTCTATTGGACTCTGTGCAGCTCTCTAGTGACATACAGGGCAATACCAGACATTCTTTCTTGTCCTTTCTATAGAAAATATATCCCTGGATAGTTGTATCCCACTGATTTTCAATATCACATTATGTTTCTGAAATGCTCACTCTGTCTTGTTTAGCACTAAGTAAGCACTCTTGGTTTGGAGGGATTTGGGGTTGGAGGCTTCTAACATTTCACACCATCTCTTCTATTTTTTCCCATTTATTATATTTATTAATGTTACAGTGTTGTCTTGCTCTGCCAACTGTAAACAAGAACTCAATCTGCCCTGTTAAAAAGTATATTAAAACTTTATTTCTATCTAATAACAACCTCAATAAAATGCCAAAGCTTGGATTTAAAATTTTATGTTTCTGCTATGCCTTTAATTGACATACAAATACACATAATCTTATGTCTGGAGCTTAAATATCCTGCTAATGATTTGTTGGCAAATACTTTACAGGAAATACATATGATCAACAGTATCAGCTGTAGGTTTACATTCAGTGATCTGAGCATCCAGAAAGCTTTGTTAGCTAAAATCTACATAAAATTTAGCTAAAATCTATATAAAATCTAGCAAATTTTAGCTTTGTTAGCTAAAATCTACATACGCCACTTTGGTGTAGTGATTAAGAGTATGGGACTCTAATCTGGAGAGCCGGGTTTGATTCCCCACTCCTCTGCTTGAAGCCAGCTGGGTGACCTTGGGCTAGTCACAGCTCTCTCAGAGCTCTCTCAGCTCCACCCACCTCACAGGGTGTTTTGTTGTGGGGATAATAATGGCATACTTTGTAAACCACTCTGAGTGGGCATTAAATTGTCCTGAAGGGTGGTATATAAATCGAATTTGTTGTTGTTGTTGTTGTTGTTGTTGTTGTTGTTGTTGTTGTTGTTGTTGTTGTTGTTGTTGTTGTTGTTGTTAAAAATGCAACTGTTTAGTAGCCATTTACAGGGACAAGGCCAATGCCATTCTAAGCATTAAGATAGGGAAAATGGTTGGTTTTCCAGTAAACCAATGATTTGACACCATGGCTAGTAATCAGTTGCTTACAGACAGTATCAATATTAGCCACACCAAATTTTAGATGACAAGAAAAATTAGATGGGATTACTTTCCTTTATGCAGAAAGTTCTTTATTTATTTTATTTATTATTATTTATTATTTTGATTTATAAACCACCCATCCTCAGGGGCTCTGGGCAGTGAACAACAGTTAAAATCAATAAAAACAAGAAAACAATAATTCTAAAATCAACATACAATAAGTAATAATAAAATAAATTAACCAAGTACATTAAGGTGCAATGGTGGGGAGAACCCCCCACCCCAAAGGTGGGAGGCTGACATGGCACCACCCCTTTCAACTACCAAACATCTGGTGGAACAGCTATGTCCTACGGGCCCGGCGGAACGATAATATGTCCCGCTGGACCTGGGTCTCCATTGACAGAGCGTTCCACCAGGCTGGGGCCAGGACTGAAAAGGCCCTGGCCCTGGTTGAAGCAAGGTGGGCTTCCTTAGGGCCGGGGACCACCAGTAAACATTTATCCATTGATCAAAGCGGTCTCTGGGGAACATATAGGGAATGGCAGTCCCAAAGATATGCCAGTCGCAACCCACCCAAATTTTAATTTAGGATTTGAATAGGTTTTTAACCACTGTCAATGTCACACAGTACAATATAGCATGAATTTTAACACAAGGTACTATTAAACTAATGTTAGGGAATTTGGGGGTACCCTACTCTTTCTTAATATCACCCACCTTTGCTATGTTCTGAATTCACTAAAGTGTCTCTGATTAACATATATACACACACAGCACTTACCATTTCATTTTACTCTGTTCTTCCAGTACTTGGTCGGTACAAGATGAAGGCCAAGTTAAACAAGGCAGGCATAACAAGCCTCGGGTGAATAGAGGCTCAGATGTTTTTGTTTCCTGCCCCTCAGCCTTGGGTATATCCTTTCCCAGACATGTCTAGATATCACTGGAGCTTTAGTAGTTAGTTTATGGTATTTGACCCAAAGCAAATAAGAACTTGTCAAGAACTTGTTTGAACATCATGTAACTTTCACTTGACTGTTGTATAGTCACAACATTTCTTGTTCTGTAAACAAAATTGTTTACCTGTATCCCCTCCTTTTGAAAAATATAAAAGTAGATGCTACCAAACTCTAGTATGCATTATGTGCATCAGGTTTATTGGAAAATAAACTTTACCTCTGAGATCATCAATTCTGAAGTCTTGGGTAATTATTCAAACTAAGAAAGAGGGGAACCTCAAATTGGTACACTGAGGAATTTAAGAATTTCCCCAACAACTAGCTTCTCCACAAATGAATGGACATAGGTGGTCCAATTCAAACTGGACTGCTTCCACACGAAGGATTTCTCACATTTCAGCCACGTGACTGGTACAGGTTTTTTTCATGTTTCCACATGACATTGTCCTTCCCCCCTTCCTTCCACAAAACAATCAGCTTTATTTTAAACTTGCAAAAAATCCAGTGTTTTTTTGAGCACAAGCAGGGGTCATTTTGTAGAAAAAGAGCTGGAGGAACTCATTAGCACAACTCATTAGCATAACTCATCACCATATGCCACACCCCTTGACATCGCCAGAAATGTTTCATTAGCATAACTGATTTGCATATGCCACACCCCCTGGCATCACCTGTCCTGGCTGTTTTGCACCCAATCCCGGTCATTCAGGGCCGAAATTGGGCCCAAAATGGCAAAAAGGGGCTGAAAATGGCCAAAAAGGGGCCCAAAATGATCAGGATCGGGCTGCTGCTGAGCAGGAGAGTGATCCACCACCTGTCAGTGGCCCGATCTGGGCCATTTTGGTCCCAGTCCAGGACGAAACGGTCCCAAAATGGCCAGGAGTCAGGTGGACGGGGCCACCTGACGTGTGACCTCTTTGGGGAACTGCTGGAACTGCGTTCCTGCGCATTCCCCCTCAAAATGAGCCCTGAGCACAAGCAATCTCTTGTGTCTGCTGGGGAAAGACCATTAAAGTGTTAGTTACTCTTTCATGTGTTGATGACTGCAAGGGGCAAGTCCCCTGCAAACATTGACAGTATGACAGTAGGGAGTCACCTGTCTTTTAAACAGAGAGGGAAAGGGATCCTGGGAGGAGGATTTTTTCTTAGTTATAAAGTTTTGCATTGTTCTTATCCAGCATTATTCATGCTTGTGGGTTTAAAAAAATGACAAAAGAGAATCACCCACAGCTCAGCCTGCCTTTTAGGGAGAAGGGAGGGGAATTGTTGGAGGTGTTTCTGCAAATGCATGTTTTTTAAAGCTTTTAAAATATATTTATTGATTCGTGTTATTTATAGTCCACCTTTCTTACTGAGAATCAAGGTGGATTACACAGTGTAGGACAATATGATCAAACATTCGAAAAACACTAGAGTATGGATTGCAGAAATCTGAATACAAGCCCAAGATGAGACAGAGCTAAAGACAATGTGAAACAAAGTATAAGCAATTTAACATGACATATTAAAACACGCAGAAACTACTCAGAAGGTAAACAGTAGTATAATCCACAGTCCCTCTCCTTTTACCAGCATCTCTCCACACCATTTCCTTACAGTATTGCGTTATTTCTATGCAGCATTGCCAATGCTGCTCTAAAACAAGGGCGGTCAGAGAATTCTGAGGATCATGTGAGGACAAAGCAAGAGGGCTTCCGTGTGCATAAGGAGTGAAAACTGGAGGGAAAATGGATTGCTCTGGGCTGTGCGAAATCTTGTTGCAAAGGCGATTTCACATAGAATCATGCCGGTAACTAGACAACCATGAAAAATCGCCCAGGTGTGGAAGCACCCCCAGTTGACAGGATGTGTCATCCACACACTGGGTTGTTGGGCTACTCCAATGCCCTGGTGACCCCTCCCCTTCCCCTTCACAGGTGAAATTCCAGCACCATCCAGCAGCCTCGTATGTACCTTATATCCATTTGGTCCTCTTCTTGGGACAAGCAGCAGATGATATAGTCCCAAACCAATGCCTGCTTGCTGACTTTTCCCACCATCTCATGCAGCTGCACCCATTCAAAGGTGGACAAGCAGTTTCTGGTCTCCACATTGACGGCCACCACTTGACTCAGCCAAAGAAAAGGGATGGGCAACGGGAGAGGGAGAGAGAAGGGCTTGCTTGCGGGGAGAGTGAAATATAAATTTAATAAAATTCAATTAAAACATCTCTTCCCTTTTAAACATCCTTGGCATGCCCCTTTGGTCTCCTTAAAGTGCAGTCATTGTCTTTCACAAACTCATTGTCAAGATCTAACCTGTTCCCGTTTTGATAGCCTGGAACATTTATCCCATCACCTCTTTGGGATGAGGTGTACGGAACCAAACAAGCCCTAGCTCCTGCAATTTTTAACCCTTTGGAATTAATTTAATCAGAGCTTTGCCAACTTTTTTTCATATTAGGCATTGGCTGTCTGGTTCTATTTTTGTTCAAGTGGAGTTTTTTTCTTCAGGTTTACTTTATCCCCAAATGTTCTCTAGTGTCTAACAAATCTTAATCCTTAACCCTCTTCTTACAAATCTTAATCCTTAACCCTCTTCTTACAAATCTTAATCCTTAACCCTCTTCTTACATTACAAATCTTAACCCTCTTCTTACATTTTGATACCCCTAATGGCCATCTATCCAGCTGACCCTACATGTGGAACAGATAGAATTTATTTCTTTTCCCATTAAGATTTTTAAAATTGTATTCCCATTGAATAGTAAATATAACAATACATTCCATGTAACCCTCACCTACCCTCTTCCCCAAAATAGCCCATCAACAAGAGAAGATAATAAGAGCTGCACAAGCAGGTACGAGTAGAGAGATTTTTTTAAAGGAGAGCACAAGTGGGGTTGAGAGGTTGTGGATCTAGCTAAACAGGGCGAGACATCACTGCTCGAAGAGATACAAGAAGTCTTGTCAGATGGAGCTGAAGGTCTCAGGAGCTTCTCCATCTGTTTTATGCAATTCTCTCCATCATACAAAGATCTAACATGTCATTGACCTAATCGTCCATAAAGGGGGTTGGGGAATACGAGATTTCCAGTGCAGCAAAATAATTCTCTTGTAACCAAAGCTGCCCTTTGAATCCATAACATGCGATGTTTTGGAAGTGCCTGTAAAGGCCGTATATAGTCTGGAGTTAGATTATTATCTGTGAGGCACCGCTTGATAAATAATATAAGATTTATCTGAGATATAACATCTTGCCACAACTGTGCAATTTTGGGGCACTCCCAGAGCAGGTGGACCAAATTGGCTCTAAGCATGTGGCAGCATCAACAAGCACCGTGCTTAGCATCACTAAGTGGCTAAATCTAGCAGGATATCAATGTACTCATAAAAGAGTTTTTTGTTAAATTAGTCTTGTATGCAAATCCAGGAGAGCAGATCTGATAGATTTAAGTGCCTTTTGCTATTGGGGCAAGTGGTTTGAGGTATTCAATTCTAAGTTCCACTGGGAACAAGTGGAATCTAGATTGTTTTGTTTGGCTTCTTTACAAGATGTATGTAATGGTAGTATGTCTAGGGAGAATTTCTAAGGATTGCAGTAGAGGAAGCAGTGGGGAGATTTTTGAAGCTGCAAAACCCTCAAGAACGAAAAGAGAGGTCAGACAATGGTTTCACTAGATGCCCTGCCAGCTAGCTGTGGCTGAGAGATTAAATTTTGCATAGTGTTGAACAGTTTGAAATTATCATTTGGTCCAGCCACCTGAGATAGCTAAACTACTAGACATCCAGTGTGTAAAAATAAAAACCCTTTGTTCCTTCTCTTAATCTTGGGATTTTTCCAAATAATTAAACCCTAGTGTGTGACTGGGTGAAGGCCAGTTGAGTGCCAACAATTTGCCAGGCCAGTCCTAGTAGCCTCAGTTACAGGAGAATACAGTTGGAGATGATTTAAGTGGGTAGAGAACATGGCTGCCCACTTATATAGAAAACAGAGCTGGGCCATTTCCCACTCGAGCTAGAATCTAACGTTTCACGTTACAGAGAGGAAAAGTTAAGGCTAAGTAATATTGGTGCAGATTGCAGAGATTCAATCCCCCCCCCACTTCTGCTGGTAGCTGAAGCTTTTTGTATGCAATCCTATACCTGCCCGAAGGACCCCAAATACATTTATAAAACAGGGAATCAATTTTTGCAAAAAAACCCCAACAACAATAAAAAAACTATGGGAATATGTACTGGAAGCCCTCTCAGACATCAATGGTACATAGAATAGCATTCATTTTAAGCCGGCTTATTCTCAGACATAGTTAAAGAGGCCGCATTTAGCCAGATAACTGAAAAGTTGTTCCAGAATCTGCTTCATATTTAGTTGAACCAAGGAGCATATCTCTCTTGAAACAGTAAGACCAGGTTATCTGACAGATTCAGCTTCCACATTAAATGGCTATAGACTCTGAATATCAGATAAAACAGGCCCTCCCAGAAAAAATAATCGATTTATTCCTATTAATGCAATATCCTAATATCTCCCCAAATTCAGTGATAATGTACATCAATTGTAGTAAAGATTGATTGGGATCAGACAGCAGAAACAGTGGAGTGCGTCATCTGCATACAACATGAGCTTGAATTCAAAGACCCACGCTTTGATACCTTTGATGTCTGTTGATTGCTGGATGGCAAATGCAAAAGGCTCTAGAACCCCGTCAAATAGTAGAGGCGAGAGAGTGCAGTCTTGGCAGGTGCCACAGGTAAGAGGAAGACTCTCTGAATGGAAACCATTAGCAACCACTCTAGAACCGTGTTCTTTATAAAGCAACTTTGCCCAGTTAATAAATTCTGAGGAGATGACCAAGGATTATATCACAGAATACGGAAACTCCCAACTCATGCCTTCTTTGCATCCAGTAACAGGGCCAGCAAAGGATCCCACATGAGTTTTGTAACAGCAAGAATATCAATAAGGTATTTTAAATGATTCGAACTTTGTCTTCTTGGGACAAAAACTACCTGATTTGGATGGAGCAACATAGGTTCCAGACGTTTAAGGCATATCGCAAATGTTGTTGCAGAGATTTTTCATTAATGTTTATGGTGGATATTGGCCTGTAGTTAGAGCAGAAAAATGGGTCTTTCCTTGGCTTGGGCAGAACTGTAATGAATGCTTCATATATCAGCTTTGGCAGAACACCAGGATCTTGTGCGTCTCCTGCAATCCAGACCAACAGGTGTACCAATTCACTCCTGAGGGTTTTATTAACATCACACAGGCTCCCTGTCTGGTCTTCACATATTTTATATTTTTTCTTGTTGTTGCAATCTCAGAATCTATTAGAAAAGCAGCTGAAAATTCCCGGTGTTGTTTGTTTAAAGCTGCAGGTATACCTTGCTCAGAAACTTTGAAACAGCCTTTGCAGAAGACACATGGTCTGTAGAATAAACATCCTGAATAAAACTTTCTGACTTAGTTGTTAATTGATTTTGGAGGGACATGAGCTGAGTAGACAGTATCTCTATTAATGCTATTTTAGAGGTCTGGGATTTTTTTCCCCTTTGCCGATCATACAACTACTATTCCCAGTACCAAAGTTATCAATGAGCACCATAACCACTGACTCCTCTCTTGCACTTTCTACCACCTTGCTAGACAACATATGATTTGTGCAACCTTTGTACCTGTCATGTCTGTGCAGGCCCGGTGCCAGAGGTTTTGGCACCCGCGGCGGCGTGCATGTGTGCGCCCGCCACGGCCTGCGTGATGACGTCATCGCAGACGTCATCACGTGCCGCAGCGGGGCTGGGCGGCGCACGGAGGACTGCCGAGTGCAGAAGCTGCGAGCTGCTGGTGGAGCAGCGCGCGGAGGCTGCATTGTGCGCCGCCCCAGCAGCAGCTCACGGCTTCTGCGCTCGGCTGGGGCGGAGGAGCGCGCAGCGGAGCTGGCGTGGCTGGCTGCAGTTGCTGCTGCAGCCAGCCAGCCCTGTCCTTCCGCCGCCACCCGCCGCCACCGCGCACCCCAGCCGGGCGCACAAGCTGCGAGCCGCTGCTGGGGCGGTGCGCAGAGGCTGTGCCCGGCTGGGGCGTGTGGCGGCAGCAGCGCGCCGGCCCTGTGCAGAAGCCCCGAGCTGCTGCTGGGGCGGGTGCCGCACGGAGGCTGCTTGGCGCGATGCCCCAGCAGCAGCTCGTGGCTTCTGCGACTGGCTGGGGCGTGTGGGGGCAGAGGAGCGCGCTGCAGAGCTGCCGTGGCTGGCTGCAGCTGCTGCTGCAGCCATCCAGCCAGCTCCATGCCACCACCACCGCCATGCGCCCCAGCTGGGCGCAGAAGCTGCGAGCCGCTGCTCGAGCGGCGCACGGAGGCTGCGCCCAGCTGAGGTGAGTGGCGGCGGCGGCGGCAGCAACGGGCTGGCTGCAGCAGTAGCTGCAGCCCAGTCATGCCAGCTTTGCTGCGCGTGCCTCCGCCCCCAGCACTCCTCCAGTGGCCGCGCGCCCGAGGCCACCGCCTACCTGGCCTCCATGGGCGCGCCGGCCCTGTGTCTGTGCACTCCCATGCCATGGTTGTCTGTTTGCTTGTGCCACAATATGCTGAACCTATAATGCATTATCACTGGTTTGATGTGTAACTCTCGGTTCCTCTGTAACCATATAACCATACTGCAGACGTTACTTCCGTAGGACCCAGAAAGGGCCTCTCCTGTTATCTTAGAGAAATATGCAAGTTTTAGCTAGCAGTGACCTTGGTGTGTCTAGATGCCAGTTTTCACTCCTTTTCCAAGATGCTGGGAATTATGTATTGTGTACTTAAAGCATAGTCATAACTGAATGGATTCTCACAGGACTCTTACAGGCTTGCCCACCCAAATCTTAACTGTCAGTTGGAGCGCAGGAAAATCAACTATAACATAGATTGTTCGATTCAAATTGTCGCTTCTGTCAAGTTCCGTGATGGAGAACAGACCTGAACTGCATAGATCCTAATAAAGCTGATTCTGCTGGAACCAACATGTGTTCACTGTGAATGGGCTTGTAGGGTTCTACCTGCCAGGGACTGACAGTACCTGGCAGGCAAGTTACTATGCTGGTGAAAGCACCTGTAGCAAGATACTTCAACCCAAGTTTACTTCTATTTCCGTGCATTCTTAAGATGATAGAAAACGTAGGAGAAGCTTCTTCAGGTTTTTATGCTCAACAGTATTAGGGAAAATTGATATTATGGACGGATTTCAAAAACATTGGAGCTTTCTAAAAAAAGTAGCATCTATAGAACCCTAAACTCTGCATGTTTGAATTTTAAACTCATTTGCCAGGGAGATATAAGGACAGAGACAGAGATTTCACTGTTGTGGAATAATTTTCACCTTGGATTTGACAGAGTCAAAACATGCACTGAATATGTGAAAGCCGTTCCAAGAGGAAGAAATTAAATTGTGTCCTGTCAGATTTATAAATGGGTGAACCAGAGAAATGGGTGAACCAGGAAAATCTCTCAAATGTTTTAAATAATAGGTTTCTCCTGTTTTCCTTCCATTTCTTCCTTAAACAGATATTTTCAGTCGGATGAGTTAACTTCCAGCATTTCATAAAGTAAGAACTGGATAAACTTTTGCGATTATAGTATGGCAGAAACTAGAACATATTTATTCCCAGTGTGCTGGACTTACTGAATCATTGTAAATCCTGGGGGATCCCTGCTTAGTGAGATGGGCATGCAATTGTTATTGTGGTTTATTGATGATGATTCTACCTATTCTGTCCCCAACAGCACAGCCCGTTCTTTGCTGAACAGCTGACGGCGTTCCAGGTGTGGCTGACGATGGGAGTAGAAAACCGTAACCCACCCGAACAGCTTCCCATTGTATTGCAGGTGAGTCATCTTTACAGGTAGCCAGATTTCTGGCTCAGCTGAGATTCTTGCAACATGTGGACAGTGCTCAGACAGCAAACTGGCTCTCTATGTGTGTATTAAGGGCATGTCTTTCGCTGACTGCTTTGCTCTCTGGCAGATGGTGTTTGGGTAAATAAATTACATGGACTGTATTCAAGACTAATTGGACCTGATTGTTTGCTAGGCCTTTGCTGATAAAGACGCATTGCTCCCAAACACAGCCCCTCCCCCACAACTAAACAAACTGAAGTTATAGCTATTAGCTGGTACTACAGAATTTAACTCCTCCTCTTGCCTCTGTTTTATCTGTTTATCAGCAGAACTCTTACATGCAATAGTTCTCTTCAGGACTTTTTTTCTGGGAAAAGAGGTGGTGGAACTCAGTAGGTTGCCCTTGGAGAAAATGGTCACATGGCTGGTGGTCCCGCCCCCTGAACTCCAGACAGAGGAGAGTTAAGATTGCCCTCCACGCCGCAGCGGCGCGGAGGGCAATCTCAACTCCCCTCTGTCTGGAGATCAGGGGGCGGGGCCACCAGCCATGTAACCATTTTCAAGAGGTTCTGGAACTCCGTTCCACCGCGTTCCAGCTGGAAAAAAGCCCTGGTTCTCTTGCTTTATGTCTTTGGGGGTAGGGGCGTGCCTTGTCTCTGGGTTTCTATATGGAAACAAGCACGAGGAGCCTTTGAGTCTTTCTTTTTGTTGTTCTGTTATTTCATCAAGATACAGTCCCAGACCCTGGCTGTTTCATCACAGTCTCCATTCTCACCTTCCTCAGTCAGCTGGCAGGCAGGGGGCTCTCCATCCTTTTTGCCTTGTCTAAGTCAAACAGATCCAGCGGATTCATCTTTGTTCTCCTCCCACCACCACCACCACCACCACCACAAATAATAAAAACAACAACAACATTCAATTTATATACCGCCCTTCAGGACAACTTAACGCCCACTCAGAGCAGTTTACAAAGTATGCTATTATTATCCCCACAACAACAATCACCCTGTGAGGTGGGTGGGGCTGAGAGAGCTCTGGAAGAGCTGTGACTGACCCAAGGTCACCCAGCTGGCTTCAAGCGGAGGAGTGGGGAATCAAACCAAATTCTCCAGATTAGAGCCCCACCGCTCTTAACCGCTACACCAGACTGGTTCGCCATCAGGTTTTCTACCTAGCCCTCCTTTCTAAACTCCACAAAAATATAGGTGCAAACCCAGGACAGATCTAGACAGGCTTTTAGAGGGGGCAGAGGACTCTCCAAAGGTATTATCTTTGGTAACCTCAGGTCCAGGATCCTAGAGGAAGGGGTCCATGGCAGCCAACATCTTTTTCTCTTCCCCATCCAGAGGCTTCTCTTTCTCTCCTTTATGATTTCTAAAACGTGTCTGTCCAATTTCTCAAAAAAAAATATTCTTAGGGCAACGTACAGAAATTCTTGTAAAACCATAAATCAATAAACCATCAGAATACAACAGCACTAAAAACAAGTAGCACAAAAGCCTTTATAACAGCTGAAGAGCAGTTACAAGCTAAAACCACAAAACAGCAGGCCAATTATAGGAAGAACTGGAGACAAAAACTCGACGGGAGTCAATATGTCTAAAAAGCATCTGCTACTATTAATATTAGAAGGCTAGACCAAAAGTTGAAAGCTAAAAAACAGCAACGAAAGAGAGACAGAACTCATTAATGAGAAGCTTGAACAAATAAAGGGCATCAATTTGGCATCAATGAATGGAAAGCCATTCATTGTTATGGCTCAAGAGAGGCTTCTTCAAGATGCTGGAAAATGCCAGCATAATTACAGGCACCTGTGAGGAATATGGATTTGAAGAAAGGGATTTTATATACCATTTCTGTGCCTTTCAGTATTATATATACCATTTCAGTATTATATGCCTTGCACCTTTTCTATGCTCAGGAGCCATTGTAGTATTTGTAATGCAACCTGCAAGAATATGACACTTGAAATAAGAAGATCAAAGAAGAATGTATGTTAGAACATGTTAAAACTCTGTAAGAACTGAGGGCTAAACAATGTATTGGTTGTAGAGAGGCACCTGTGGAAATGTCACACAAATGCTTTTTGAAGAAACTGAGTAATGTAGCAAGCTAGGTCAGCCACCTGTGGCATTATCTCTCTCAAGGCTGCAAAAAGGGGAGAGAGGACAGATAAGTGGGGGAACATTCCTTTCTGTCCACGGACCTGTTATCTGACCCCCCCCCCCCCACGGCTGCCAAGATGAGACTTCATGGCGCCATCAAAGGTAACATTAGCAAAAGGGAGGTGGGCAGGAGGAGGCAGAGGGTGTCCTTCCAAGGTGAACAAGCACAAGGACAAGATAAGGAGCTGCAAATCTTGGAATTCCCCCAATTAAGTAGCTGACCTAAACTTGCTCTTCCAATCAAATTAACCCTAGACACCTGTGTCAAAGACTGCGAGCCAATAAGATAACAAATATTAGAATATTGTGATATTATTATAATTAACCTGAGGGTATAAATGGCTTTGCACTTCTATTGTCGCTTTGATGAGCTTTGGACACAAGGAGACCACCTACTCCTGTGTAAAAGGGCTCCTCCATTGTTTAAATTAAACAATGATATATTGCTTCATTCTACAGGACTCCGTGGTGTGTGTGTCTCTTATTGTGATTGGCGAGAGGGACACCTAAGGCGCAAGTTGTGCATAACACCTGCTCCCTCCCTGGCTCCCTTGAATACCAAGGGCTAAGTCCAGAGGTGTGGGCCTGTCAGTGCCTCCCTACAACGGCTCTTCTCCAAGGCTGTGGCTTCATGCCAGTCTGATAGCTTTCCCTGGCACCCTTGAGTACCGAGGGCTGAGTCCAGAGGTTTGGCCCATCAGAGCCTCTTCACCATGGCTCTTCTCCAAGGCTATCAGGGGCTTCCCCTGTGGTGTGGGGGCCTTCTGTGAGGCTGTGTCTCCAGGTCGCTCCTGGTTATCTGCAAAATGACTTTGTCATACTACTATTACTTTCACCAAGAGTACTACAACATACCTTTCTTTGCCTTTTTTAATACTGAAAATGCTCCATGTCATTGCAGTGCATTGCAATAATGCTTCCTCAACTAACTTGCACCATCTCCTAGATACTCTGATTGGAGGCATGGGTTGTTTGGCCTTGTGACACACTGTGACGGTCCACGGCCTGCCCTATTGTTTGCTCCTTTGCTGCCAAGGACCCCCATCATTGGGGAATACCCTCGCACAAGGATCATCGATGGCAATCTGTCTGTCCTTTCTTTGGCCCTATCACACCCGCTTCACTGTTTTCATTATTCTGTTGTGGATCTGCTAGGTTTTCACTCCCGCTGATGGCTTTGGCAATTTTGGTCAACTCCTTTTCCTGCAGTATAGCAGTAGTCTCAGGGTTTTTTTTTCCCCCTGAGCGGCAGTTTCTGCTCCTTGGCTACCGTATCTTGCACTTCTAAGTTGATAAGAGTCTCCAAAGACATCTAAAGTAGAGGTGTAACCCATTGTCAATTTCTTGCACTTCCCTTCTACTTCATTTTTAGTGTACTGCACTTCTACCTGTGGAATGAGGACACTATGGATTTCTAACCTATGTCCTTCCCATTCATAGAGTAAGATTCTCTATCATGGGTTGGCTTCCAGCCCTCGTGTTTCACAACACTATTGGTTGTATTGGTCTTTCAGGCTGGCAGTATCCTCACACAGCTCTTCCTTTGTGGCTTGGTAGAGGCTATCACACTCTCTCTTGAGTGCATGACTGTTCGATGCCCTTTACCTAGCATGGCTCTCCCCACCGTGTTTTTTACTTGCTGCATTCCTGCTTGTACTTTGGCAGGGACACTTTTAGAGAGCTCCCAGCTTCTTTATAAGCACCTCTGGGTTAATGTCAGCAAGACACGAAGCATCTGTTGGGAAGCTGTTCCTTAGTCTCTTACTCTGAGAGCTTCACACCCACCTCTTCAGTAAGTGAGCTTGCTACTCTCCCAATGTGGGACTGCACAGAAGCGATGAAGATGAAAACAGGATTGCACTTACCTGTAAGTGTGATTCATCGAGTGGTCTTCTGTGCAGGCATACATCCCTCCCTCCTGCCCTGCTGTGAACTCTCTAGAACCTTGGTTTCTGGGAGGTCTCTGGTGGCAGCATGGAGATAACTGAGGGACTAGCACGCCTCCTCCTGGTCATGTGATGTTTTTGGTGGGAAAGCACCAAAGGGTGGAGGGGTGTTCCTAGTCTTCTAGAAAGCTCTGGAAATGTTCTCCATGGCTGGCCTGTGTGTGTGTAGCCCTAATGGATGCCTGCACAGAAGACCACTCAATGAACAACCGTTACAGGTAAGTGCACCCATTTTCCAGATTTTCTCCCTGGCTCAAATAGTTCAAGATGGACCATGGCAGAGCCTCTTATTTGCCCAAAATTACCTTTTCTAGTCTTAGAATGGCTTTAACTTCTCAGAGGTTTCAAACCATGCCCTCAGCCATTCTAGATGGTCATTACACACAAATACCATTTGATGCCTATTTCTGTATTTGTGGAGCTTCAATCCTTGAAGACCTTCCATACTATATTTCCGACCTGGATCAACGTATCTCTTATAGAGTAGCACAGTTTGTCCTGGGAGCTAAGAAAATCAGGGCTCGAACTGTGCTTAATGGTTGAGATGCCTGTAATTATGTATAACGAAGATGATCATGTGTTTTAATGTATCCTTATGTGTTTTTAACATCATCGTTTTATCATTTGGTGTTCATGTTTTGCTTATATGTTTTGTTTGCTTGACTGTGATGTCCTTTGGCAGCATGCAATAAATATTCTGGTTCTGGTTCATATGGGCAAAAAACTATTTCAAGTAATCAGATACCAGGTTGTGTGGAGCTTAGAGGGATTGTGTTCAGAAGCAAACCAGAAGCTTTTAAGACCGGCAAGATAACGTGCACCTGTCAGTAGCTTTGCTGCCACGTTTTGAACCAGCTGAAATTTCCAAACAGACTTCAAAGACAGCTTCAGATAGTGTGTATTATAGTAGTAGAAGCTGGATGTAATTAATGGATGGATAACCATGGCCAAACCAGACTTCTTGAGGAAAGTCTATACCTGATACTCATTGAAGCTGGGGAGATGTGACCATCTGAAGCCCCTGTGACCATCTGAAGCCCTGGATCTAACAGCAAGCCCAAATGGTTCACTTGCTCCTTAATACAGCCCCATCCAGAGTAGACCAGCTCCTCTACCAACCAACATCTTTTTAATGGTTACTTTTTATGACCTTCTATCCTAAGGGCTTTGTGGCAATCAGCCCCAAAGTTCTGCTTGTCTCCAGGATTCTGAACCAATCCTGGGGGATCTGCCTGCAACCAAACCCCAGAGAGTGGCCAGCCAGTCACAGTCCCAGGAGCTCCACTGGATGGGAAGGGGGGGAGCCACTTCAATTTCAAAAGGAAGGTTTGATGCATTTCCCTTTGGATAGGGATCTCACAGCTCTGGATAAGAGCATAAGCTGAGTTAGGCATTTTCCTTTGGGCTTTTTTAGTTAGGATTTGGGGGACAGGGGTAGGAAACTTGTTTCAGGAATTAAACAAGCACCTGTAAAGGGCCCATCCAAAATCTTAACATTTCTGATATTGGTGCTGAGGCCAGGTCCTCTGAAAGTTTGAAAGAGTGGCCTAGTACTTGAGTAGAAGCCTGTCAGCTGTAGTAAAGGGGTTACAAAGGGATCTTACATGCTGAGGTGCCATGCCTGGGGGGGAAGCATCCATTTCTCCACTCAGCATTTGTTAATTTAGGGTCCGATTCAACCAGTTAACTCCCAGTGTGGAAAAAGCATAACCTCCAGGGAGCAGAATAGTGAGCCAGTTGTACCTTTGTTCTTACTGTTTATTACTCACAAAACCCTTAACTGTTTCTATAATTTATTTTCTGTAAATAAGTCTTTGGTGGTGGTACTGTTCCATTTATGTGGTATCTGTCCAGTCAAAATAGCTGTGGGAAAGGAGTTTCTAATCACCTCTCTATCACATTATTAGGGTCACACAAATAAAAGCCCTTTAGGGAACACAAAGTTGCATTCCACCATCGAGCCACCACTCACTTGAGCACCTTTGCACCAAAAGGGTATATTTAGCAACTGACTGATAGTCTGCTGGGTCCAAGATGGTTTTCTTAAGGAGAGCTCTCACAAAAACTTCCTTCTAAAACCAGGGCTTTTTTTCAGCTGGAATGCGGTGGAATGGAGTTCCAGAACCTCTTGAAAATGGTCACATGACTGGTGGCCCCGCCCCTTGATCTCCAGACAGAGGGGAGTTTAGATTGCCCACCGTGCCGCTCACCATTGTCATAACATATGTCCAGAGTTTGCCCTTTACTGCCCTTTGGTCCTCCTTCATTTGCACTTTGCCAGACCACTCCATTACCTTGGTTCTTCAATAAACCAAGGAGCATGGTGGGCTGTTGTAGGACATCTAGGAGTGATCATGTCCACTATTTGGTTATCTCAGGGTTCCAGAAATTGATCAGAACATTGTCAGAAGTGTTCTGAAATTCCCCAACAGGAATCCATCTGGATCCAGTCTCTGAGGCTGACCATCTTAATGGATCCCCCATCACTGCAGATATTTCAAATTTTTGTAAGCCTAAAGTGCACCATCTAATGGATGATGATAAACTGTTTTTCTCTATTCCTGAACTATGCTGATTTTTGCCAACTGTAAAAAAAAGAGAGCATGTGGCCTGCTATATGTATAGAGGCTAAAATAGTCTGTGACAGCGCCATAGTTGTCATAGCAGCTATGAGGATGATTCTCTGCATGGATGCTGAAATCTACAAGGACTTTAAAACCATAGACACTTCAGTCTCCAGTTCAGAATCAGTCTTGTAGCTCAGGTATAAAAATATAGGCAATGGGGGGCAGGAAGTATACTAACAAAATCCACAGTCTGTGGCTGATTCCACACATGTTGGATAATGCACTTTCAATGCACTTTATCGTTTGAGGTGGATTTTTTGTTCTGCACAAAAAAAAAATCCGTTCCAAATGATCTGTAAAGAGGATTGGAAGTGCATTATCCAACGTATGTGGAATCACTCTGTGTTATATCCCAAATGCTAGGTAAATACCCTATGAACTGGAGCTGACAAAATAGAGAGAATAAAAATAGTCAGGTAGACTTCAGGTATTCCCTCTCAAAGGCAGTTGAGTCTAAGCTAATATCCCACTGAGAACCTGGAGGACAAAGTTGTGAGCAATCAATTCCTGCAGTTTCATCTAGCCAGGTCAACTTCATCCTTCAGGATCAAATCCTGGATGACGGATGGCTTCCCAGAGGCGATCCTGGCAATAATCCCCAGCACTAACCGATCTGAGGATTTCTTGACATAGCTATTCCTATTTGATTTGTTTTTAAATGTTCTGGCCCATTTGACTGAGAAAAGAGCTAGAAAGAGACACAGGCACAATTTTGCTGAGTTTCTTCCCCTTTATCGAGCTAATCCCTGCTGCTAATTTTTCCTATTCTACCACTTATGGCACCAAACTACCCATTCTCAGTGCTAAAATAAGACCCTTGTTAACTACCCTATACATAAGGTCTGTCTGTCTAGCTCAGCATTGCCTACTCTGACTAGCAACAGATCTGCAGGATCTCAAACAGAGGAGGGTCTTTCCTGTTTCCTGAGATTGTTTAAGTGGAGGTACTAGACATAAAGTGCGTGTTTTACCTCTAAGCCACAGCCCTTCACCTAAGACATGTATCTCTGTATATCACTTTGTTTGTATTAAATAGATAGTTCTTTAAACTGTACCATTTTAGGAGAAGAACCTGGGGACCAGGAAACTGAATGATGTCCCGTGTCATGTCTAGAGATGGGCACGAACCAAAAAACCCCCGAACCATATGGTTCGTGGTTTGTCAAATTTCACGAACCACGAACTTTCACAAACCTGCCCTGGTTCACGAACCATTTCATTTGGTTCGTGAAAACGTCACATGGAGGTCAGAAATCCATCACTTCTGGGCCAGCAGAAGTTCACTTTCAGGTCAGCAAAAGGTCTGCAGGAAGTCCATCCCCTATTGCCTAGGAAACTGATTGATTGGCACCAGGCTGTCTGCAGTGACGAACCAAAAAACAAATTAACCAGCCTAAAGGTTCGTGGCGGTTCGTCAGAAATGGGATCTGATGAACCGTGGTTCGCGAACCACGAACCGGCCTGGTTCATGCTTAATTTTGGATCGTATTTCAGTTCGTGCCCATCTCTAGTCATGTCCAGGATCAGGGGACAATTCTCAGCAGGCAAGAATGCAAAGCTGTTCTTAAAATGTCAGGCTATCTAGTGGTTTCTCTTTCTCTGATGTTACTACTTTTTCAAGTCAAGAAACACAGGTATGCCAAGTAAATATGAGAAACAGGTAATTTACATGCAAAATATATGCAGTCAACATCTAGAAAAAGTAATGCGATCTTAGTTTTGAAAAATGGATGCATCGGTTATTTGTCCTTATATTTAATATCTATTAAATGACTGTAATCTACCCTGTAATTAATCTACATTTCCCTGTACTACCAAAACCAGCATTTTCATCATTACTGCAGTATCACATACCCTGGAAAACCACACACCTATGCTAGGAATCTAAGCAGTTTCCCAATAATAAATCATCATAATTCTGACAAAAAGCTCACCTAATTTTCTACAAGTTTCTGAGAACCTTTAGCCACTTTGTTGGGGGGGGGGGAAGTTGGAGATAGGCACAGGCTTCTCCTGCTAAGAGAACTGGGTTTGTATTTTTTTTTAAACCTATCCAAGGGCATCCATTTTTTTCCCTTATAATGGGAAAGGACTCTCATTCCCATTTAGATCCACTGTCTTGTATCATGCCTGACAATACCATCAATCTCTGCGAGACTGAATCTTCATTTTGTAGAATCTCTGAAGCCTGGGTGATCATGTTGGGGGAGGGGGTGATAGATGAGCTATTTATCTCTGACAAATGGGAACAGGCAGGTTTCTTATCTGGCATCAGGTCTGTTGAATGGCTTTACACCAGAGGGCTGCTCTCATAATTAATTTTGCAAAAGTATTAAGATACCTACCTACTCATGGAGAGAAGTGACTCGGCCAGTGCAAAAGGTAGCACGGAGGTGAGGATGCAGTAGGGGAATCCAGTTCATACTGTTTCATCAGATTTGAATCATTATGTGATTAATTAAGTCTGGCAAAGTGTGTGGATGTTTCAGGCCCTGAAGGATCCTAAGCATATTGAAGCTAAAGAAGAGAGAGAGAGAGAAACAGACTTGCTAGGTTTTTCTTTCTTCTTGTGTTGCTCTTTCTGGAGGAAAGGTGAATTTGTGTGCCTAAAGTGGCAGGCATTTATGCCAGGTTGTGCTAGCCATAGGAAAAGAGTCTGTCTGTAAATGGCCTTTTATTGACTTTTTAAAAACTTCACTCCCTTGAGAATCTCTGCTCTCTTGGGAAAGACCTGACAGAAGCAGATTCCAGAGGGTAGAGAGGAAGAAAACCACTTCACAAAAGAGAAATATTGACCATTTTGCAACATGCCTGAGCTGCAGATTTTTAATCTTTGGTGAAGCATTTTCCTTCCAGACTGTGTCTGGTGCTGCTTGATAGGATTAGTAGATGCCCTGTGGTGGCAAAACCCAATTACAGATGCAAAGGAAGCGTTCGTTTCATCCACTGCTGCCTTTTAATAATACCACTGTCTGCTATTTGACTTACGGTATCTTTGAATTTTAAGGCAAAATCTCCATTAATTTATCCATTCCTGCCTTGGGTGGGAGGTCTGATGTTTGCCTGCCTGCCCGCCTGCCTGCCTGCCTGTCTCACCTCCACTTGTCTTTTCTGTGTGTGTGCCCCTCTGGTTTTGAAAGCTACTTTTGTTCTTATCAAATAGGAATTGAAGTTAGTAGATATCAACTGAAAAGTTTGCTTTACTTTTACATCTAGCAAAGCCTGATTGATTTCTAGTGTTTCCTTCTGTACTCAGAAATAAAGTACTGCCTCTGCAGTATCCATTTTTTAAAAAGATGTAATCTTATATCCATTTCCAACAGCAAATGGAGAGTGCAAGAGAGTATTGCTTTTATTGTTTTCTGCTTTATGACTGCCAGACACTTCTTGATGAGTGCTGGACAGGAATGGAGGGAAGGGATGTTTCTTTTTTAAAAAATTACCCTGTTTCAGTCATTTTGGGGAAGTACTGATAAATTGGAAAAATGTGTTCAGCCATTTAGAGTGAAACCAAGAAGTATTTCCTCACTCTGATTTGGCTTTGGGATGTCATCACCAAGTCTGCTTAGTTGTGTACAGGGCTTTTTTTCTGGGGAAAGAGGTGGTGGAATTCAGTGGGTTGCCCTTGGAGAAAATGGTCACATGGCTGGTGGCCCTGCCCCCTGTTCTCCAGACAGAGGGGAGTTGAGATTGCCCTCTGCACCGCTGAGCGGCGTAGAGGGCAATCTAAACTCCCCTCTGTCTGGAGATCAGGGGGCAGGGCCACCAGCCATGTGACCATTTTCAAGAGGTTCCAGAACTCCGTTCCACTGCTTTCCAGCTGAAAAAAAGCCCTGGTTGTGTAGCATTTTCGGGAAGCCTGTACAGAGTAGGTTCTTCCTCCTCTCCCTCTGATTTGAAATTGGTTGTTGGTTGGCATGATGTCATCATACAGCCTGTATTGTCACTGGCTGGCTGGGAATGACCAGGATTGGAAATTGGAGAACCTATAA
The DNA here is from genome assembly GCF_028583425.1 of Eublepharis macularius. NCBI lineage: Eukaryota > Metazoa > Chordata > Lepidosauria > Squamata > Eublepharidae > Eublepharis > Eublepharis macularius. Next base: position 24,382,956 of record NC_072793.1, on the reverse strand, counting down.
AAGGCCAGCTGCATGCAAAAGGGGGTGGGTAAGTGTAGGGTTCTCAGGTCCCTATACCCTCCTGGCAAGGGGGGGGGCTTGGGACTTACCTGTTTTGATCTCCTTGTGTGCATGCTTTGTGCGTGCACACTTCCAAAAAGGCATGATGATGTCATCTCCGGGAAGTGACTTCATCACGCTGACCATGGGCATGCTCCCACACTTTGTGCGGGGCTTATTCTGGCCCATTTGGCCAGATGTCATAGTGCTCCACTGGAAGCATGCCTGGTGCACACTTTCCTGGGTTGCCCGCCAGTGGTGGGCAATCTTCCAGAGGTTTCCCACCTCCTGCTGATTGCCAGCAATCAATGGGCAACAGGGAAACCTCCAGGAGATTGCCCCCAGTGGCAGGCAGCTGGAACCCTAGGAAAGGGGAGGAGAAGAAGAAAGCAGCAGTATGTGGGGAGGAGTTCATGAAACTTCGCCCCCCCCCCAGACTCTCCTTTTACCCTGAGGATAGTTTAGGTGGGTAGCCATGTTGGTCTGCAATAGAACAGCAGGATTTGAGTCCAGTGCTCTCAGGAATCAGAGCTCTCTTCATTTCGTGTCTAAAGAAAGGAACTCTGACTGTCGAAAACTTACACTCTGAAAGTCTTGTTGGTCTCTAAGGTGCCCCTGGACTCAGATCCGGCTGTCCTTTTACCCTGAAACCGTTTATGGGTGAAAAATTCCCTGCAGCTCTTGTGTTGAGGCCTTTTTCAAGTCTATTGGAATTAGCTAAAATAAATACTTGGATTGTACTTGATGGGATTGCAGAACAGAATTATACTATGTAAGACACCATCCATTCCTAAATATGTAGCTCTCAAAGGTACACATAAATGGTTCTGAAAAGCATTTTAGTGTAAGTGAAGTCTCATTACCTTTAATCTCCCCACTCTTGTACTGCCTGACCCAATTTTGTTGTGTCTCCAGGCTAGTCTGCTCATCTGCTCCTAGAATGATGTATGCAGGGCCGGATCGAGGGGGGGCAGGAGGGGTAGTCTGCCCCTGGCGCCACCAAGGAGGGGGCGCCAGGTGCAGCTGCCAACCACCAGGAGCACGCAGGTGGCAGCACGGGCAGCCTCCCACTCCCCCGCGCTGCCTTTTGCCTGCCCCGCAGGACAAGGGGTGGCCTGCTTGCCGCACTCCCCCTGTCCTGCAGGGCAGGCAAAAGGCAGCGTGGGGGGCTGGGAGGCCGCCCACACCATTCGCCTGCCCCACAGCCACCCCCTGTCCTGCAGGGCAGGCGGATGGCGCGGGCGGCTCCCCAGCCCCCCGCGCTGCCTCCGCCAACTCAGTGGCACGTCGGGGCACCTGGCTTGCCACACAGGCAGCACACTCCGCCCTGTGTGATGACGTCACGAAAGTGACGTCATCATGCAGTGCCGGGAGCGCAAGCGCACTGCGCGCACACAAGGACCCGGATGTACGGCCCTTGATGTATGCATAAAGCAAGAAGGTGCATTTCTTAGATAATGCCAATTTGAAATTTAATAGATTATGCCAGTTTTGAAATAAATAAAAACCTGATCTCAGTACATATTCATGCCCATAGTATGCATTTGCCAAGCATGTGCGATCTTCTGCAATCCATTTTGAAGAAAACTTGTTTTTTAAGCCTGCCTCTCTGTTCGAAACAGTTATATAAATTCTTATGGAAATTGCAGAGCACTAGTATGTGATATATTATGTGGAGCATCTTGAGCCTAGGACTCTCCCTGCTGTCCTGTTTCCCTCAACCCCAAAGTATCTGCTCATATGTTCTGCCTTTGCAACTTACCCCGGCTTTATTCTGATCCTTTTCAATCTGGTTTTTTGCCCATTCTGCTCTACTTGCAGAGGTTTCCCGTGACTCTTAATCTTCATTCTTTCAGCATCTCTAGGATCATCCTGCTTGTATCTATCACTGAAACCTCTGTTCATGCTCTGGTTATCTCCTGCTAGATTTTAATCTATGTCATTCATATTGCCTTATTTTCGGCCCTTCAGTCCATTCAGAGCCCCCCATTTACTAGCTGCTGGTGCCATACTGTGTATGTGAAAGAATTATAAAGTGAAGTTATTGAGCAGATTGACTAAAATATGAAGCCTTTTACAAACTTTTTATCCTTGCCAGAGGTCAGGAAGGTGCCCTGTATAACACTGGGCTGGATCCCACGGGTGTTTCTGCCCACAGAAGTGGGGGACAGTGATTTTTGCAGATTGCTCTCTAGTAGCCTGTCTACCAGGAGCAGCATTTTGGGGTCTGCAACAAGATGGGGGAGGCGAGAGCGTTTTGTTTGCAGAAATCATCTGTGACAGTTTCTTCTAAATAGAAAAATTATGCAAAATAATCTTACAGAAAACTCTGGGAGAGCATGACATTGTGGCCCTAGCGAATGAATTAATGGAACTCATTTACAAAATTTTTAAGCATTGCCTGAATGTACGGTCTCATCCTACATAACTAAAAATTAATCCTTATTTCATGATTTAAAAAATCTTTGGGCTATAATGGATAGAAAGCTATCTTTAGATCGATTTTCCTTCCAAAAGCATTTATCAAACAAAATCTGATTTAAATAAAAATCCGATTTAAATTTTTAAAAATTTGATTTTCAATTTTTAAAAAAAAATAATTGATTTTTCTCCACCCTGGTTTGCATTTACAGTGAGCTTACTACTAAAAGAGAAGATCAGTAAGATGACAGTCCAATGATACTTATTGCCACTTTAAAGTTATAGAGATATACAATACGAATGATAATAATTGCAGGCAATGTTGTGAGTGCAATATATTCATTTAATTACTTTACTTTACTTTACTTTACTTTACTTTACTTTACTTTACTTTACTTATACCCCACCTTTTTCCCCAATGGGGACCCAAAGTGGCTCACATCATTCTCCTCTCATCTAACACATTGCTTTACATCTATGGTAGCACTGCCCTATGGCTCAAGAATTCAGGAGAACACCAGCAAGAAAAATTGCTGGAAGTACATAATGGTGCTGTGGTTTCCAGAATTTTTTTCTTTTGAGCTATGTTGCAGAGCTCTCAAAACAGGACCAGGTGATAATTCAGAATATGATAACTGCAGCACGATCGGTTTCTGCAAGGTATTGGACGAGAAGGCAGCAGGCTTGTTATTTTTGTTTGCTTTTTCGCTAGCTGATTTTTTGTTTGGTTAGTGTTTGTGTAATTGTCTCGGTATGTTTGATTTTTTTATTTTATAAAATTCTTAATTAAAAAAAGAGAAAGTGGCAGGCAAAGATTAGAGAACTATATATATTAGTTAACTTACAGCCCTGCAGGAGAACCAGGATGCAACACCGCCAGATATATACTGGAAACTGTTGCTGAAATGAGGTATGTTTAGCAAGTTAACCAGTTTGAGTTACTAATTAGACCCTGGGCTTTGCTTCAGGCATTTTGACTCAGCTGCCACCAGATATTTTACATTTCAGTAAATTGTATCTGCATGGGGAAGATGATGAAAGGAGGATGTATTTTGAGCAAGAAAGCTGACCCCCCCCTCCCCTCCTTCTCTCTGGTTGCATGGCACTTACCTACATGATCTGTATCTCCTTCTCTTATAGTGTAATTAGGTGTGCCATTCCCCTGCCCGGGGCAGGGGTCCCCTGCTCCCCCCTCCCCCTGCACTCACTTACTTGGCCAGCGGGGGGGGCACGCTCCTCAGGGTGCCCCCCCTCTGGGCAGCATGGTACTCCCCCAGGCGGCGTGGCATGCTCCCACACCCACAGCACCCGTTTTGGGCCAGAACACGCCCTGCAGCAGGCAGATCCAGCCCCTTTCTGACCGGGAGAGCACTCCCAAGCCACCCTTTGATCCACACGATGATGTTACTTCCTGGAAGTGACATCATCATGCAAGCCAGAAGCATGCACACTGTGCACATGCACAATACAAGGACCCGGGGCACAGCAAAGTAGGTGCCAGGCTCCCAATCTCCCGCCAGGGGAGTCAAGGGACCTGGCAACCCTAAGTGTAATCCTAAGAGGGTTACACCCTTCTAAGTCCACTGCAGTCACTGGGTTTAGATCTGTACTTAGGATAGCACTGTCAGTTCTGTAACATTGCAACTAGACATGCAAGCAGGATTTTGGATTTCCATACCCAAGGACATATGTAATTATTTGTAAATATTTATTTCTTATGATATACTTCTGTATAACTCTTTCAGCCTATCCTTATGGTAGGCAATCAAATTTACTGCCTCAAAAATGGATCAAAAGTAGTTCTGCTTGCCCCAACTTTGAAAAAAACGAGGTTATTGGGGAGGAGATGCAGAGAAGGGCAAATGAAACAATGGATTTGAGCACCTTATCTAAAATAAAAGGTTTGTGAAACAGGCTTTTTAATTTATGAAAAATGGAAGGAGGAGATATAATAAAAGTTATGAAATTATTAATCATGTGGAGAGAGTTTATAGTTATAGATAATTCTCACCATAATAGAACTCAGAGTTATCCAACGTAATTGATTGCCAGTCGGTTCAGGCTAAATGCAATGCATAACTAACGGAATTTGTAGCGCAAAGTGAGGCGATGCTCATTAGCTTCGATGGGTTTTAAAAAGCATTACACACATTTGTGGAGGAGAAATCTTTCCGTGGCTATTAGCAGTGAGAGTCAACGAATTGAATACCTCTTAAGAATGATGCTGCCTTTCAAAACGAGTGCCGCAAACAAATAGGATAGCGATTCCCATCATGCCTTTTGTCATTTATTTATTTTGATTTAGATAGTTTTACCCCATTTTTTTATCCCCAGTGGGGACCCAAAGCAGCTTACAACAGCATCCCTTTGAGGTGGGTGAGGGTGAGAGACCGTGACTGGCCCAAGGTCACCCAAGCAAGCTTCTTTGGCGAGAGTTAGGATTCAGACCTGGTTCTCACAGATCCTAGTCCAGAACTGTTGTACGTTTTTAAAGCGTGGTTGCCCTCTGTTAGAAATAGAGCACTAGACTAGATAGTTTTGTGGCATGATCCAACCAAAAAAAATCTAATTTGTTCAGTACATTTTTATTCTGCCCTTCCTCCAAGAAGGTCAGGGCAGCATATATATTGGTTTTTCTTGCCTTCTGCTGTACCCTCACCAGCAGGCTACGCTGAAAGAGGGCGCCATAAGGCTCATTCGTGTGACTTTGGGCCAGTCACTTGGGGCCTTTGCTCATGAGACTTCCATATCTTAGTCTAGAACACTGCACCACTATACCACAGTGACTTGAATTATTTTCATTCTTTCCACATGTGCTTGGCCACTGACAGTTTCCTTTGTTACCATTCTCATTTTCAGTTTATAACTGTGAGGCCCCTCCCTCACTGGCGCCCTCTCCTGACAGCCTGCCATCCTACCAGCTCTCCAGGCAGGTGCCCTCCGGCCTCAGATGGGCAGGGAAGGGGGTTGCACCACCTTGTTCCTTCTCCTGCCCTGGGAGTAGCAGCACGCTCCAGCTGTCTCTCCCTGCAAAATCCTCCTCGGCCTTCACAGGAACCTGAATTTAAAGGCCTCCCCTGGCCCCACCTCCCTGGCTCTGCCCCCAATCGCCACTCAGTCTCCCTGACTGGCCCTGCTCCCAGCCTATCTGATAGGAGGGCTGTACAACACCTAGCGCAAAAGTGCTAAACAAATGCTGAATGATAATTTTCAACATCTTGTTTTGTCTCGTTTACCAGTATTTGTTTTTAAGATAGCAGTTTTTGTCTCATGTCAAATTACAATTTAGTCTGATGTCCTAGAATATAACCAGTGTAACCAGCCCTCTTATGCCCTTTGCCAATGCCCTAGAGTAGACTGTTAAGATGTACTGGTAAGAGATCCATTTATTCCTTAATGCACCTTATATTTTATTTTATATTCCTGGCCCTGCACTCTATATTATAAGCACTAAGAATAATAATCTCAGGGGAAAGGTATGGGAGGCAGAAAGAATGTCAATAGTAAACAAAGTGTAAGAACATTGTGACAAAAAAGAGGGACAAATCCAGTTTTTGTTATTCAGAATGGAAATGCAATTGATTTAAAACCACAGATTACACATTGCAGTGCAAAATTTTAATTCTATTAAAATGATTACAAGAGAGAGAAGGCACAGCCTGATAATATTTCACACCCAGCTAAATGTGATCCTGTAGAGCAGTCAGTTCATTAACATAGTTGGACGTGGCTTTAATGAGTTTGTATTAAATGACTAATGTGTGACATCTTCTTGCATTCCTTTCACTCTAATCTCTTGGCATCCGTTTGCCAGGGAAAGCAAAAGCTGATTACTGCTTCCAAGTATTTCTTGCTGTTCTTTATATTTTTGGACTGGAGATTTAATTCTCACCTTAATCTCTCCTCTTTTCCCCCGCGCCATCGTACCACATACTTTTTCCTTGGTGTTATCCAGGGCTTTTTTTCAGGGGGAATGTGGGGGAACAGAGTTCCAGAACCTCTTGAAAATGGTCACATGGCTTGTGGCCCCACCCCCTGATCTCCAGACAGAGGGGAGTTGAGATTGCCCGCCGCACTGCTGGAGTGGCGCGGAGGGCAATCTAAACTCCCCTCTGTCTGGAGATCAGGGGGCAGGGACACCAGCCATGTGACCATTTCCTCTGAGGGCAACCCACTGAGTTCCACCACCTCTTTTCCCAGAAAAAAAACCCTGGTGTTATCTAAACCATTTCGTATTAGAACAGGGGTCCCTGTGGTCCCTTTTGAGACTGTGGGCACCTTTGGAACTCTGACAGAGGGTGGTTGGTGCAAGCTCAAAATGGCTGCTGGAAGAGGCGGAGCCAACCACAAACCACATACTTACTAATATTTAATAACTTAAATAAATAATGTATAAGAAATTAACACATTAAAACATAGTTCTTGTTATATTGTATACTCTTAGCAATTCTTTACTTTACTTTATTTGGTATTTAGCCCACCCTCCCCGCAAGCGGGCTCAGGTCGGGGTACAACATTAATAAAATGCATAATTATATAAATACAATTAAAATCATATCATAAAATCATAACTCAGATGGCCTATTGCACATTCCTGCCCTCAAATACAAAGAGGGAGACACCCAGACAGACAGGATGTCATTGGATAGGAGAAGTCGACGGGAGGCTCAATGATGGTCCTAATACTGGCCTCAACCATATGCCCAGCAGAACATCTCTGTCTTTCAGGCCCTCCGAAATGATACTAGATCTTGGCGAGCCCGAGTGTCTTCAGACAGAGAGTTCCACCAGGTTGGGGCCAGGACCAAAAAGGCCCTGGCCCTGGTTGAGGCCAAACAAGCCTCCCTGGGGCCAGAGATCACCAGCAAGTTCTTATCTGCTGGTTCATATCAAACCTCACACTGCCATGGAAGCTTGCTGGGTGACCTTGAGCCAGTCACACACACTCAGCCTAACCTACCTCACAGGGCTGTTGTAAGTATAAAATGGAAAGAAGTATATAAGCCACATTGGATCCTCTCTAGGGAGAAATGTGGGGCATAAATTAAGTAAAATAGAATTTAAAAGCATATAATGGCAATGAGTACAAGTAGAACTGCGAAGAGCAATTCTGAGAAGAAAAAGAAGAAGGGGGGAGGGAGAAAATCAGATCAAGGAATGCTACCAGAGAGCACTGACATGGGACGAACAGAACAGGAGCCTTCATCGAGCAAGAAAGCTCTAGGGATGGGGGTCGATCCTGGAGAGAAGTTCACCACAGCCAGGGAAAATCCCAGACACAGGGCCAGTAATCCTTCACTTGCAGCCTTAGTAGCTGTATAGACAGCAATAGCTGTCCACTTTCCATTCCTCCGAAAGGCCACCCCCCCCCTCTTCACTGCTTTCCAGTTCCCTCTCATCTCCATTTATGGACTCCTGAAAATGCAACATCTTTCCTTGATCAAGCATTTTGCTTTCATCCGTGAGGAAATAAAACCTGCTCCCCCTTTTGCCATATGGTTCAGTTATATTGCTCCATCATGCCTTGCCTGCCATCATAAAGGATCCAGCCATGCTGCCTTCCACTAACATCGAGCAGCGAGCTTAAACAAAACACTGCCTAAACCCACCTGCTGCAGTTGCTGGAAGGATGAATTATTTCTTTCTCTGCAACTCTCAACTTTAAATGATGCAGCAGCTTTGTTACTGGTGTGAGCACTCCATTGCATGTGTTTGCCATTCATTCCCTCTTTTGGGGTGCTCTGGTCTTTGCCTTTGGCTCCTAACTTTTAAAGTGGATCAGGATGTTTTTCCTCTCCCTTCCCCCCCCTTTCCTCCCTGCCACTTAAGTCTCTGGAATCGGGTCATTTTGCACTCACTCCTCCCAGCACCAAGAAACAGCCCAGCCCAGCGGTCCTGTGATCTCAGTGCAGGCAGGTAGAGTGAAACATATGCAGCAATAGATCCAGAGGAGTTAACCGTGTTAGTCTGTAGTAGCAAAATAGCAAACAGTCTAGTAGCACCTTTAAGACTAACCAACTTAGCAAAGCTGTGATTCTCGAAAGCTTATGCTACAATAAAGTTGGTTAGTCTTAAAGGTGCTACTGGACTGTTTGCTATATGCAGCGAGGAATGCAGAGCCTCTCCTTCTTGAGCAACCAATTAAAATGCATGACCAGCCCTTCAGCGTTCCAAATCAGAATGCCGAGTATCTCCTTGAGCTTCCAGAGGCCCCCTTTGAGCCTGTGCACAAGGTACCCTTTCTTGCCTTAAAGAGATGGTCGAAACAATTAGCCCTGCTGGGCACATCTCCACCTGGCCCACCACTTCATGAAAATGCTTAGTGGGCACCAGAAAAGGTGTAGGACGCCCACTGGCTACATGTTGGGGACCCCTGTATTAGAACATCACATCTCTGTAGCTGAAAAGCATATATTGGAAACTGCTCCCTTCTAATGAGTGATGCTCCTTCATTCAGTATGCACACCCCACCACACCGCCATCTTCGGGAAGGTATAGTAAGAATAAAAGTGGATTGATTATTTCTGTATTGATTTTGCCCATAGGATGGTGACTGCAACTTGCTATGATTAATGGGTGCCAGCATTCCAGTACTGATGTAATTTGCTGGATTTACTTTCTGTCTGTCCTTGTTAATTCTTTGGTAGCACCAATGGACACCTGTAAATAAGGGGCATTGCTAGACTGTGGAGGAGGCTGGCTTACCTTCAGTGGGGTGGCACTTTGGTTAGCTAGCTGTTGATGATGATGATGATGATGACCTTCAATTTATATACTGCTTTACAAACATAACAATCCCCATAACAATCACCCTGTTAGGTGGGTGGGGCTGAGAGAGCTCCAAGAAGCTGTGACTGAATCAAGGTCACCCAGCTGGCTTCAGGTGGAGGAGTGAGGAATCAAACCTGGCTCTCCAGATTAGAGTCCTGCCGCTCTTAATCACTACGCCAAACTGGCTCTCAGCCTCTCACTGATGTGGCAGTGCCTGTGTTCAAACTGTAATGTTACTGTTCTCCCATCCCTGGGAGCCTTTCTTCAGCCTTCCCCATTCACCCCTAGAAGGTGACCCAAGTTAAGTAGAGACTTGGCCTGACTGAGTTGTTGGCATTGTTTAGAAACTGACTTTGTGTTGCAGAAGCAGGTATAGGTTCAAAGGAGTGGTCTTGTTTGGAAGCTCAGATCTCACCTTTGTCTTGTATTCAGTTGGTGGCGTCAGACAAGCAGTTTGTCTCCACTGTAGTCCGCTTGCATGTGACCAGTCAAATGCCTCTAGGAAGCCTGCAAGCAGGGCACGAGGCAACAGTGTCCCCTTGTTGTTTGCCTTCATTACCTGGTATTCAGAGAGAGAGAGAGAGTAGGATGTGTAAGGTTTTCTCCCAGGCTTTGTGTCGTGTTCCCCATCTCTAACATAGATAAATGTTTTCTGTAATAAAATCTCCCACATGCTTGATTTCTTGATTATTTAATCTCTCTCATATGTGATTTGCCCTATCTTCCACGGTTTGGCTCACATTTCTGAATTATCCTCTGTACATAAAAAAAATGTCCTACTTTCCTATTGTGGAACGGTTGTAGCCTGAACATAGTCATTCTCTGTTTTCCATAGTAAATTTTCTTTAAATGGCTGATCTATGTCAATGCTTATTTTAACTAAGCGGCTTATTCAGCTAAGCTGCACTAGGCAACTGCTCTGGGCAGCCACCTGGCAGGCCCACTCTGTTTCCAAAACTGGCAAGTGGTTATCATCACCAGCCTTGTTTATCTCAGCCTGCACAGCCCTTCTGTGCCGGGGGGGGGGGGGATCAGCATCGTCATCCTCCCCTGATGGAATACCAGACAGCTACCAGGTTTGAGATATAGCCCCTTAGCCCCTGAGATGCTCCGTCACAGATGGTGGTAAAGAAAGATGGAGGCGCTAAAGTTCCAACTCTGCGTGCTAACACCTGTTCCCCTTCCCCCCCCCCCATCTCTTGTTCTTGCAGGTGCTCCTAAGCCAGGTGCATCGACTGCGAGCTCTAGATTTGCTGGGCCGGTTTTTGGACCTCGGTCCCTGGGCTGTCAGTTTGGTGGGTATATATTGTATACATGCAGGATGTGAAATAGATTGTCCCTTGAGTTCATAGCAATAGCGGCTATCTGTCAGCCGTCGGATGACCTTAAGGTCATCGTAAATCAGGCTGCCAGAGCCTCAGCAGGTGATCGAAGTGAATGGGAATCCTTTTTGTATGTGGTACATATTAGCTGAAGACAGCAGTCCCAACCTTGTTTGGACTCTCCAATTCTGCCTGCAGCTGAGTGCAGTGATAATAAGGAAGGTGATGTGAATGCTCAGATTCCTTCTTGCGGTATGTCGAGTTTATTGAACAAGCTGCTTGGGTAAAATGAGAATAAAAAACTAGATCAACTCCAAGCTGTTGTGAATTTTACCCATACTTCAGGCATAGTCTACAAGAGCAGGAGTCACCTTAGAGGAGAAAGGACATGTTCCTTTTTAACTATTTATGGTTGAATGCACACGCAGTTAAAGAGTAGCAGTTTATTTTTAAGATGAAAAGTTCAAACAAATTAAAGTGCGAAGCAAAGAATGGAACACTATTTTCCTTGTAGGTATCTAATGAAAAGCTTGATGACTGAACTTTTGCACCTGTTTGTGAGTGCAAGAGGTCTCAAATGAGGAGTATAAAAGAAAGCAGAGCATCAGTGTACTGAGTAAAAATTGATACTCGTAAGCTGTGATTTTGGGCAGGCCAAAATATTTTTGAAAGTACCAGGTAACATCTAGGTATTAAATCAACCTGAAATGCGCACGCAAGGCTCGTCCGTAGTATTGCCATTCTCCTGTCATGCATTCTTCATTATATTGAAGTGCGGGGATGGATAAGAGATAACATAAGTCGATCTGTTTGCACTCTACAAATATGAAGTTTATGTTCTGTTCTCTATTTTCTTCCCTCAGGCTTTGTCTGTTGGCATTTTCCCCTACGTGTTAAAGCTCCTTCAGAGTTCTGCTCGAGAGCTGAGACCTCTTCTCGTCTTCATCTGGGCCAAAATTCTTGCAGTGGACAGTGTGAGTAACCATATTAATATGGTGGGGGGCAGGGCTTTTTTTCAGCTGGAACGCAGTGGAAGGGAGTTCCAGAACCTCTTGAAAATGGTCACATGGCTGGTGGCCCCGCCCCCGGATCTCCAGACAGAGGGGAGTTTAGATTGCCCTCCACGCCATGGCAGAGGGCAATCTAAACTCCCCTCTGTCTGGAGATCCGGGGGCGGGGCCACCAGCCATGTGACCATTTTCTCCGAGGGCAGCCCACTGAGTTCCACCACCTCTTTTCCCAGAAAAAAAGCCCTAGTGGGGGGGTGTAAAATATGTTTCAAATCCTGTCTCCTTTATCTCAGTATTATTGTATATGATAGCTTGTTCGCTTGTTTGTGCTTGGTGAAGATACTTCCCATGGTGACTGAACTGCATCCATGAGAAAGTTGGGGTTTTCTTGCAAATCTTGCAGAATCAAGCTCAGACATCTATCTGATAGGTTTCTGTGTGCCTTGGCCTCTCTTTCCCTCCCTTTTTCATTCCCTTTCTCTTTCTGTCTCACCGTCTCTCATTTGATGATGTCTCCTCTTTCCTGTTGATTTAAAATTATTTTCAAACTTCTATAGAAAAACGAGAGTGGCAAATTACAGTTCTTGTGAACTGTCAGAAGTTGGATTTAATAAGCAAGGGGTAGTTTTCTATCCCATCATCTTCAATACTGGTGTGAAATCCTCAGTGATGGTGACACCAGTCCTCTGTAAACATTTTTTGCACAAAATATCTAGTATCTTATAGTTGCTATCACAAAGCATTTAAGATGGAGTCACTTTCGTTTTATTCCTCATTCATACTGAACTCCAGCATCAAAGGAGAAAGTATCAGGGTCCAAGTTCTTTACTGGAGCAGTCAGTTTAGTAGTAGTAGTAATAACAACAACAACAACAACAACAACATTCGATTTATATACCACCCTTCAGGACAACTTAATGCCCACTCAGAGCGGTTTACAAAGTATGTCATTATTATCCCCACAACAACAAACACCCTGTGAGGTAGTAGGAAAGTATTTCATCACACATGCTGAGATTTGTGCCTTAAATTAATATGCAAGACATGCTAAACACCATGTGACGCTTAAGGTCTCACTATGAAGTGCAGGGGCTCAGCACCTCATTCCCTTGTGAATACCTAGAAACTTCTTTTTCTGGTCTAATCTGATCAGACAGCCCTCACATGTGAAGATTTTTTCATGTTTTCTTTATGTAACTCTGCCAGTGTTTCACTCCATACCTGCATATATATTGGCTTGATTTGGTGTAGTGGTTAAGAACGGCGGGACTCTAATCTGGAGAACCAGGTTTGATTCCCCACTCCTCCACCTGAAGCCAGCTGGGTGACCTTGGGTCAGCCACAGTTCTTCCAGAGCTCTCTCAGCCCCATCCACTTCACAGGGTGTTTGTTGTGGGGATAATAATAACATACTTTGTAAACCGCTCTGAGTGAGTGTTAAGTATATAAATAGAATGTTGTTGTTGTTGTTGTTGTTGTTGTTGTGCACTTTACAGACAATAGCCATGTGAATATGCAACATTAAGAATGTAAAAAGAGCCTCTGCTGGATAAGGCTATCTAGTCTGACATCCTGTTTAACACAGTGACCAACACTTTGTCCTAGAGGACCAACAGACAAGGTTGGTGGCTAACAATGGGAAGGTTGGAATGAGAGAGAAGAGAAAGAGGATTCTGAGGTAACTGCCCTCTGGATTTAAGGCTGTCCGTGCCCCCGCTCTCTGGTCCCTTCTTTTCTTTGTTAAAACCCCAGTCACCCACAGTCAGTAAAAAGGGAGGACAGAAGCTTAAACTAGTTGGTAGTGTGTAAAGCTTTGTGCTCTCTAAAGGGCTCTCATTTGAGACTCTACTAGAATAATGTACTTAACTGTGAGGTAAGTATAAATTTACCTCACTTGGGAAGGCAATGGCAAACCACCCCGTAACAAAAAGTCTGCCAAGAAAATGCTGTGATGCAACGTCTCCCCATGGGTCAGTAATGACTCGGTGCTTGCACACCTTAAGTATAAACCCCTCTTCATAGCTATTTTGACTAGACAGACAAGACACAGGTGTAATGAACAACAAAGATTTGTTTACAGAAAATAAGGTGTAAAACAAGGTAAAGGTTTTGTGTGGAATTCTTCAGTCTAGAATGTACAACTGGCTCTCAGCTTCACTCTCCAGAAATTACTGTTTTTCCCAATAAGAGTTAACACATTGAATCTGAGCCTCTCTTAACATGCACATATACTGAGAGGAAATTTGATTCCCCTTTCCCCAGACAGATTATCTCAAAGGTGTAGGACTATCAGTCTCTGGTTCTGAGAAACCGCCCAGGTAGATTTGATACTTCTGGCTTTTACCAATGGGCTTATGTATCACCTAAATATAAGCTTTCTTCCCTAAGCTTACCTAAATCCTACCTAAAAGTCAAATAAAAATCCTGGATCAACTAATGTTCTTATCCCCTGTACGAGGGGAAAAGTTTCTCCTTCCCCTTTTTAAACTGGCTCACCACCTCCCAACCAGTAGAGTTCCATGGGCTCTGACTTGCTGACAATCACTTGGATTTTGATAAGGCCAAAATCCCAAGGACTGGAGGATAGGTAAAAGCCAAAGTCTTCCCCTCCCCTGTGGTTGCCTTCTAACATTGGTATTAAGGTTTACTGCCTCAGCATATGGAGGTTCACTGTAGTCTCCGTAGCTAGTATCCATTGACGAGACTATCCTACATGGATCTGTCTAAACCCTATTTAAAGCCATTCATGCTAGTGGCTATCGCTACATTTGCTGACAGTGAATTCCATAATTCAGTTACTCACTAAGAAGTGTTTCCTTCTTTTCCCATCATGAATCTGTTGCCCATTGAGTTCTGTTATTCTGAGGAAGAGAGAAAAGCTCTCTTGTGGCACCTTGCCCCAGTGGCAAGGTGCCACAACCCCTTAATCATCTGGGTTACCCTGTTCTATATTTTTTCCAGCTCTGCAATTTCATTTTTGACGTATAGTGGCTAGAACTAGAATTTGGTACACAACACTGTGGAGGGGCACATGTCTGTGGAATTGTTATTCAGGATACAGGAAATGTTCACTGCTTTAAAAATAATTCTAGATATAGCCTTGTAGATTAGAGTGGCAAAAGACAAGCTTTAGTTTGCAAGAGATGTAAATCCCTTACACTTCATTTTATACCTTATATTATGTGTAACTGGTATAGAGCAGGGTCTCTGGGATTCTAAAATAGAAAGCCCTGCCCACCTTACTACATGCTTTTTATTGCTATTGGATATATATATAGGGCACAGAGACATTTGTGCTTTTACGTTCCGAGTTTTGCTGGATTGATTATGGATGTGGAAAATCAGTGGGTGGATGTGGGACTATATTGCAAAGGAAAGCATGAGTGTTGTTGCAAACTTCCCTGCCTATTAGGGATGCACTATATGGATGATAATGCCAGACCCTTTCTTTGTTAGTTGCTGAGTTGGTAACAGGCCTGTGGTTGTGGGGCAGTGTAATATAAATAGCATAGATGTAGTATTTGTATTAATGGTAGAAATCCCAAATTCAGTACATGGTAGATCTCCCTAATTCTCTCTCAAAGCATTAAAAACATGAAATATAGTACTGAAAGGAGATGTGGGCGTACGAGAGACGGGGAAAGGACACCGTTCAGTGTGTGACAATCCAACAGCAATCGTCCCATAAAGTGTGGGTTCTGATGAGAGCATTCCTTGCCTGATTATGGCTTTCTAGAGCTAGTTGGTTTGTACGATTTATGTCAGAGAGTGATGACTGCGGGGGAATGTCCTGTGAATATAAGTGAAAGTATTATCCCAGCTGCTGTAGGCAGTCATGAGAAGCTGTTGTTCATTGTGTTGACTGAAAGATAGATGGGGTGATTAATTGTTCAGCTACAGTGAATCACATCTGTTGAAAAGTGCAGCAGGAAAAAAAGGGAGAGAGTAGAAGAGGAGAGGGGAACTACAAATGTATTTCTCCATTCAATATCCTCTTGATGTGTGCGTTTTTAGTAGTAGTGGGTTGTTGAATAGAACTGTCGGACCAAAGCAGTGTTGCACAGCATGTCTTTATTTTCAAATACTTGCTGTTTTGGGCTCAGCAAATGGTCTTGGGAACACCTGTGGCTGCAGAGTTGGCTGAAGCTTGGATGGGAGACCATAGGGAATCCCATGCAAGAACGAGATATAAGTATAATAAACTTAGTTTGAAAAAAGTAAATCCAGTTCAACATTTCATTGTCTCTCCTTCAGTGTCAACTGTCTCATGCTCTTTCTCAGTGCACACATTGTGATGTAACTTCGTTAGCAGAAGAAGTGATCTCTGAATTAAGGTTCTTCTCATTGTTTACTCAATAGTTTCATCTAGTTGGACCAGTGCGGACTCAAAACAGCCTGTGTGTACTCATCCTTTCTGAAAGGTTTTCTCTTACGTACATCCAAGGCAAGGCGAATCTATTGCTTTTTATGACTTTGTCTTCAGAATGAACAAAGAAACTGAAGATCAGAGAGAGGAGTGGGAGGATGCTAGAAGTACACATTTGTACTCACAAAACATGTACTATATCGGAAAGCTTGGTTTCAGGGAGTCTTTAGTTAGTAGCTCTTTCAGTGAAACATCATTCTATTTCGTCATGCAGGCTGAACCAGTTTCCAAGAAGTGTGTCTTTAAACAAAGCTATGTATGCCTACTTTGTGTTGATGTTTTTCATTTCTTGTAAACATTTCTGTGACTGAGGATATTTGGCCTAATCCTCTTGCTTGGTAAAACAGTACTCACAGTCAATTTTATTTATCAAAGTTCCTTGGCTAGCACCCATCTCAGCACACAGAGTGGAAGCAGAGGTGGCAGAGGCCGTTTTCACACTACTAACCTGCTTTCGTAACGTTGCGAAACGTCGCGCAAAAAAAGTGGAAGATAGCATCTTCTCGCGAGAGTTTTGCGCGACATCGCGCAAAACTCTCGCAAGAAGACGCTATCTTCCGCATTTTTTGCGCAACGTTTCGCAACGTTACAGAAGCAGGTTAGTAGTATGAAAACGGGCAGAGAATCAGTAAAGGCCAATGGTTCACCTGTTCTTGAAACATTGGGGAGATTATGGCAATGTGCTGGCAAAGCTTAAATAGGCCTATGATTTCCCTTGGAACAGCGAGCTAGGAAGGTGCTTAATAAATTTTGTTGGAACTTTTACTGTTACAGGATTTACAGAGAATATTCATAAACCCTGAAAAATCTGGAAGCTGGTGGGAGGTAGGGTTGCCAGCCTCCAGGTAGTGGCTGGAGATCTCCCAGAATTACAACTGGTCTCCAGGCCACAGAGATCAGTTCACCTGGAGAAAATGGCTACTTTGGCGGGTGGACTGTATGGAATTATGCCATGCCAAGGTCCTTTCCCTCCCCAAATCCGACTTTCTCCAAGGTTTCTCCAGGTTTCACTCCCCAGATCTCCAGGAATTTCCCAACTTGGAGCTGTCAACCCTAGTGGGAGGAGAAGGCTGTCTCCCATGACAGATAAACATAGGATATATCAAAAGCCTTTGTTAAGGGAACTTAGGTCAATCAGCCTATATTAACATAAAGTATGGAATTTTGGGGGAATGCTTCCTAAAGTTCCTAGCAGTATTCACTTCACTTAGACTGTAAATAACCTAGTGAGGCATCTAAAAACTTTTGATAATGAGTCATTGGGATAAGTTACAGTTGTGTGTGTGTGTGTGTGTGTGTGTGTGTGTGTGTGTGTGTGTGTGTGTGTGTGTGTGTTAGTATTGCATTGCTTTGGGTGTGGAATTGGGGAGAGAGATTGCCAGGTACACAGTGGTCAACTAGAATGTTAGGGTAATTGGAGTAAAAAACTGGGATCCAATTCTCCTTGTTAAAAAAAGAAAAGGAAAAAAAAAGACCTCCTTATTGTTGCTGTTAAATATACTAAAAAGTGAAAGGGAGTTGCAACATACACTGAAACAGATAGGTACAGGCAAAAATGTATGTTAAGATATATAGGGCTTCTCAGGGGTCATTTTGTAGAAAAAGAGCTGCAGGAACTCATTAGCATAACTCATTAGCATATGCCATGCCCCTTGACATCACAGGAAGTGTGTCATTAGCATAAATGATTTGCATATGCCACACACCCCTGACATCACTTATCCTGGCTGTTTTGGACCCAATCCTGGCCATTCAGGGCTGAAATTGGGCCCCAAAGGGGCTGAAAATGGCCAAAAGGAGCCCCAAATGGTCAGGATCGGTCCGCTGCTGAGCGGGAGAGTGATCCACCACCCAGCAGAGGCCCAATCCTGGCCATTTCAGGATGAATCCTGGCTGTTTTGGGCCCTATCCAGGCCATTTCGACCCCAATCCAGGCTGAAACAGGCCCAGAATGGCCAAAAATCAGGTGGGAAGGGCCACCAGACAGGTGACCTCTTTGGAGAACTACCAGAACTGCATTCCTGCATGTTCCCCCTCGAAATGAGCCCTGGGGCTTCTCCTTCCATTGATGAATAAAACAAACAGCTTGTCTGTATTTAAAGGAGGAGTCATGTTGGTCTGTTTTTCTATTATTATTATTACCTGAGAAGACTGTTAAAACACAAATTTTACATTTTTTTACTACAAAAAGGAATTTTTTTATTAAAAGCAGTTTTAACTACACCTTTTTTGGCTTTGCCGTTGATAAACATTAACAATATTAATCAATGGCCACTGGTATTTATGTTAATTATAACTTAGAACTGTAGCAATCTCATTAATGACAGTATAATTGACCCCCACACACACAACACACAAGCTAGGTATGTTAATTTATATTCCATATGACAACAGTGCTTATTGTAAACTAAGTGGGAAACAACCACATTAGTAAGACAACGATTGCTCAGTATTTGGGTGCATTTAAGGCAATGTACAATTTAAGAGTAGGTTTTCCAAAGGAAAAGACTGTGACTCTTTAAATGGCATATTTAAGTGCCACATAAATAATGTGCTGCTAGAATTTGTAGAGAACAGTGAGATCTTGTCACCGATAAAAAATGTTCCAGACATAGCTGTAGTGTTTTTTTAACAGACACACATAATTGTACTCTTAGGATATAAATACAGCATCCAGAATAGGGAAACTCTTCCCCATATTGTATCCCAGTATCACAAAATATATTTGCTTACTGAATAAGGTGGATATTAAGCTCAATAGTGACAGCCCATCAGGGCCAGATGAGGGATTTTGTCACCACAAGCAACATATAATTTTACTATATGTACCTGTCCCACCTCTTACTCTTGCTTCCTAAAGAGCGCAGCATGGGTTCATGGAAAATAATCTAGAGTTTCCTGGGTTATTGTTTTCTTTTAATTTCTTTAATGTTAAATACATAATAATTAATTTATTACAAGGTATCATAACTTCATGGCAGAATGTATTATAATTAGAGATGGGCACGAACGGCAATATGAACCAAAAAAAGCCATGAACAGCCCATTCTGCTGTTCGCGAGCAAGCTGTTCGTGAGGCCGTTCTGAACACACGTATTCGTTCCAAGCCCTGTTCGTTGCATTTGTCAGCCATTCGATAAGCCAGACAGTCTGGCACCTGCAATCAATTCCCTTGGCAACATAGGTAGGGACTGTCTGCACTCTGTCTGAACTCCTGCTGTTGCCCTGGAAACCACAATCTAAGCCCAATTTAGCTTGATTAGGCAGGTCTTCCTTCCAAGTGTGGAGCTCCAAATTTGTTACATGGGAGCAAAGAGTGGGGGGGGGGGTCTTTTGTAGCCATGGGAACACCAATCTCATCCCTCCAAACCCTGTTAGGCAGTTCTGACTGCCAACCACAGACCTCCTGTTTTGCTCTGTGGGAACTCTGGTTATAAAAAGCACCATGCTCCCAGCTCTGGCTTTCTGTTTCAGCAGACAGTGGAGTGGGAGAGAGCTTTTGCTGGCATTTTGAGAGAGAGAGACATGGAGAGTGCATTGGAGCTTGATTTTGTGTGTGTAGTGGGATAGGGATCTACCCCCTCAGGTTCCAGGGCTGCTGCCAGGCTCTGGGGCCAAGCTCAGTGGGCACCTCGGCTAAGGGCTCATAGTGATTTTAAGTGCCTGCCCTGCCTGTTCTGGTCAGGTTTCTGGGAGTGCTGGGCTAGGGCTCTACCCCCTCCCTCTGGTTCCAGGGCTGCTGCCAGGCTCTGGGGCCAAGTTCAGTGGGCACCTCGGCTGAGGGCTCACAGTGATTGTTAGTGACTGCCCTGCCTGATCTGGTCAGGTTTCTGGGAGTGCTGGGCTAGGGCTCTACCCCCTCCCTCTGGTTCCAGGGTTCCCAAATACCACCTGTGCTACTTGTGCAGGAAAGCAAACCTGAAAGCCATCATCATCTACCCTCTTCTGCATACAGAGAGAATTTTTAAGTTGCAACTTCTGCTACTTTGGGGTGGGCGGGTTTGCAGCACACTGTTGCCTGGCAGAGATGCTCTTGTGATGCTGTGCATTAATATTTTCCCCAGGAATCATGTTAAACAATGAACAATTTACGTATCCAGCAAATCTTCCACTACACAGTCTGATTCTTTCAGTTGACATATTATGATGAGAATCTGATAGGAAAAGTTGCCAGTTTCTGTACAGTTAATTGACCAGTACTTTAATTGGCAGCAGTGTTATAAAGAGCCCCAGATTAGCAGACCGTTTCCCCCAAAAGAAAACCATGAGCCTCCTTGTGCAACTTGAGTACCTGTCTCCTGCAATGCAGTTGCCTGCAAAGCAACTATTGTTGCTTCAGCAGGGAAATATTCTCTTGCATCTGTGTCTTTTCATCCTCTTCTTTTGACAATTAGACCCACCCACCCTTTACCCTATATTCCTGATTAAAAATGCATTACTCTTTCCCCCTCCCAAACCTCACCCTGCTCTTTGGTCCGTAGCATCCTGCAGAAAATATAGCTGCAAAGAGAGTTCAAAGTGAAGTCAGCTTTCTTCCCTTCTCTCCTCTCTACCAATTGTCACTTCAGTCTTTTATATAAATATATGTATATATTCATTCATCCTCATTTCTGGCCTTAATATGTCATACCCAAAGCCGGAGCTACAGTAGAGGAACAGGATGTCTCAAAAAGAGGTTGCCAATGTGGAGTATTAGCAGTAAAAGCACGACTCCTTGATTCTCATTTAATTGGCACCCCATGTGAAAATGTGGGGGAAGCTCATTTTCAAAAGGAATTCTTTCCTATCAAAAGAGTTTGTGTCCCATCCTTATTATTGGATGCTAGCAAATACACATCCTTAAGATGGAGTGGGTGCAGGGTTTTTTCCCTCTGGGAAAAGAGGTGGTGGAACTCTCAAGAGGGAAAAGAGGGAGAAACACACGGGATTCTTTGGAATAATATTATTTTCGTGTGCTATTGCCGAGCATTTTCAAGAGGTGCCAGAACTCCATTCCACTGTGTTCCCACTGAAAAAAGCCCTGAGAGTGTGTGTGGGTGGGTGGGTGGAGTGAAGGGAGGGCTTATATATTCTCTGGTGTTGGTGGGGAGAGCATTCCTTATTCTTAGGAAATGTCTCCTCTTGGTTACAGCCAGGAATCATGTGATGATCTTTAATCACAAAGGTTTGCATCAGTCCTGCCTAGGTAGTAGATTGCAGGATTTCTCTGCTTGCTCCTCTCAGAGGAAGAGGATCACCGTAAAGTTTTCCTTTTCAAAAAGGATCAAGCCCTTTCTCCCATCTCCCATCTTAGTTAGGGATCAACAGAGCCATTCTCGGTCACTCTTGAGGCCAGAAAGCATGTGATCAGTGAGCCATTTTTTCCTGCTTCGACCCCCTCCCACCCTTTCAGGAGCCTGCAGCACTGTGTGGCTTGCTGTTCTGGCCTTTTTTGTCAGCTTTCTCAGCAGTCCTACCACTACAATTCTCAAAAATGTTGGGCAACTTGCTTTCTGGCAGGCAGGTCTCCCCTACACCTGGACTCAGCTGTTATGTGAGGGACGGAGAGCAGCAGAGTGAAGAGATATGAGGGTTGGTGCATATAGCTAAGTAGCACATGGACACTGCTAGAAATTGCTCCCTGCCACATGGCTACTGCATGTGGCAGGACTTTTGCATGTGGTGCAGTCGACTTTTTCAATGCAGCTGTTTCCTCCAGGCCATTGTAATGTAGTGAGAAAAAGGAGTTTCTGGTGATGTGAAGAAAATGCTGGTTCTATGTGGGAAGCTGTCTGCTACATATGGCTTGTTGTTGTGGAGTAACCACCACGTGGAACAGTTTAAAGTACCCTCTCTGTGAATGCTTGTCCATTAGCATTGGACCTTGCATCAGAACAAGCCAGTCTCTGTTTTATCCATGTACTCTGTTCTGCTCATTGAAGCAAAAAAGAATTTGCCACGCTGATCTGGTATAGAAAAGTGGAGAAAGGTGACAGAGAGCCAGCATGGTGTCAGTACAGGATCAAAGCCGCAGTCTGCCATGCAGGGGCCATTTTGTAGAAAAAGAGCTGGAGGAACTCATTAGCATAACTCATTAGAGTAACTCATTAGCATATGCCACGCCCCTTGACATCACTGGAAGTGTGTCATTAGCACAAGTGATTTGCATATGCCACACCCCTGACCTCACCTATCCTGGCTGTTTTGGACCCAATCCTGGCCATTCAGGGCCGAAATTGGGCCCAAAATGGCAGAAAGGGGCTGAAAAGGGCTGAAAAGGGCCCAAAATGGTCAGGATTGGGCCGCTGCTGAGCAGGAGAGTGATCCACCACCCGTCAGAGGCCTGATCTGGGCCATTTCAGCCCCGATCCAGCCAAAACGGGCCCAAAATGGCTGTGAGTCAGGTGGGCGGGGCCACCTGTCATGTGACCTCTTTGGGGAACTGCTGGAACTGCGTTCCTGCGCATTCCCCCTCAAAATGAGCCCTGGTGCCATGGAGGCTTGCTG
This sequence comes from Eublepharis macularius, assembly GCF_028583425.1. Taxonomy (NCBI): domain Eukaryota; kingdom Metazoa; phylum Chordata; class Lepidosauria; order Squamata; family Eublepharidae; genus Eublepharis; species Eublepharis macularius. Next base: position 24,360,481 of record NC_072793.1, on the reverse strand, counting down.
GGTGACCTTGGACCAGTTACACACTCTCAGCCTAACCTATCTCACAGGGTTGTTGTGAGGATAAAGTGGAGGAGGGAGAAACTATGTGAGCTGCTTTGGGTCTCCATAAAAGGGGAGAAAGGCAGGGTCTAAATAAAGTAAATTCCAAGATAGCTGCTTCATCCAGAGCGATCTGGGAGGCCCCTGAATCATATCAGTGGCCCTTTTAGCCATTCTGTCCAAGATCCTTGTCTAAACAAGCCTGTCCGTATACATTTCTGCTGTCCTTCTTGAGCTGTGACTGGGTAGCTACAGATGCATTTATTTGTTGTTGAAAGTAGGCTTGCTCTTGTTTCCTTACTTAGTCTTGGTTTTATTCTGATTTTTCCAGATTCTGCTTTCTGATAATTTCATTCTCTCCAACGTTGACCAATATCTGCTGCCTCGCAGCTATGTATATTTTCCTCTTTTTCCTTGAATCCTTTAGTTCCTCTCCATATCTGCCCATTTTTATTCTGCCTGCATTTCTATTGTCCCAACCCCATCACTGCCCATGATTTAACATGGTGCTTATATAGGATGATTTCAGTTTTGGCGTGCAATTTAGCAATTTATATGTAGCTGCTGACTATATAACGGACTTTCATTTTAGACAGATTTGTCAACTTGTGTTAGGCCACAGTTTAATGATCCCTCTTCTCTGTTATTCATGCCCTATCAATGCAGCCTAGATGTCTATCTTATTACCCTTTACGAGTTTATAGATAATCCAGTACCTTTTTTAAAATTAGCAACTGTGTCTGCTCCTGATTTCTTTCATGTTTCTTTTGGAATCATTGCCATCAAAGAATAAAAGTTAAAAGGGTTAGGTTGGGTTGGAAGTTCAGGGAGAGCATAACAAACGTTCACACAGCAACAACACACATGTATCATTTAGACTACTTGTATATGAATTTCAGGAGAGACTGTTCTTTAAGCAGAAGCTTGTGATTTATCCAAGGGAAATTTCCCCATCATACTCTGAGAGCAGAAAGAAATGCCAATGCCAAATGAACCACCTGGCTCCCAAGGCGTTTTTTGGAAAGGAAAAGCTTGTCAACATTTAAAAATCCATCCTCTCTTTCTCCCCATAGTTTTCTGTATTTTGGAGTTTAAAAGTCACTAGAGGAGAAATAGGAGGATGAGTTTTTATCAATTAGAAAAGACATACAGTTATGAAGTCCAGAGGACAGCTCTGTTTTCTACACCTGGCTTGCAGATGGCTGTTCTCCCAGTTCCATTGCTTAGGCTGAATGAACGGGAGCTGAACCATTCTCTGCAGATGTGGCTTGCTGATAATTGCTACCAAGAACTCTCCAAGCACACACACCATTGGAAAACTAAATGAACAGCTTGTGGAATCTTGGCCATGGTCCTTGGGCTCCTTGGACACAGAATAGCTATCCGATCTGTGTGTCGATAACACAAATCTTAACCAGTATTGGAGGCTGTCTTGGCAAAGATACTCTGCTTCAACTTTTTTTCTTTCTCTGATCAATTGAAAATTGGTTTTGAAGGAGAAAAAATTGCTATGGCATGAAATATTCATAAATCATCTAGAGGCATAAAAGAAATTCTCAGGTTATTGTACTCATTGTTTCCCCCTCCCCTTCATTTTTCAGTCATGCCAAGCCGACCTTGTGAAGGACAACGGTCACAAATATTTCCTTTCTGTTTTGGCAGATCCCTACATGCCGGTAAGGACAAATGATCAGATTTTTTTCCCCTCCCTCTTCAAATTCTCTTTAAAACTACCTTGCTCTGTCTTGGCTGTGCTGTTGTTTTGTGACAAGTTGTGCTGCTGGTTTTGTAGATGAAGTGAGATTCTTAGACTGGGGGAATGAGGTTTCAGTGCACCAGCTAAACAAAAAGGAGACTTAAAATATCTAAATTATTTTTATGTAATCAAAGTATTTTCCACACAAACAGTATTCATTTCTCCTTGCAAAGGAGGCCACATAAGTGGACTAAGGTTATTTGTTGTCAGTGGATTGTGTAACAACCTGTTCCATCTCGGGTGGATATCTGTTGTGCACTGCAAATTCTTCCAATAAATATTCTTATGTATGAAAAAAAATGGTACATGAGACATTCTTTTTCTTCTTCTTCACTATACTGCAGTTGTGAGCATGAACTATTGAGGCACTGTTTTTTTCTCTACATTTGTTTTTAAAAACCTTGTATTTAAGGGGAAAATCTAGCAAAGTACAAAATACTTCCCCATCTTTTCTTACTGCATAAGAAACACAGTAACCTTGGGAAAATGTTTATATCATTCTTTTATTTCTTTGAACCACATAACATCAGCCTGTTGAAATCTAACAAGATAGAAAGCGGAAAATTCCCAAAATTCTTTTAATAATAACATTAGATTTATATACCGCCCTTCAGGACAACTTAATGCCCACTCAGAGTGGTTTACGACGTATGTCATTAGAGAGGGGTAGAAGAATTATGAAGAGTATCTTCCTTTTTGCTTTTCTGACAAAGTTGTTCTGTGTTCATGCATGTATGCATGTGTGCTGGCATAGGTTTTGCCAGGGCTTTTTTTCAGCAGAAACGTGGGGGAACGGAGTTCCGGAACCTCTTGAAAATGGTCACATGGCTGGTGGCCACGCCCCCTGATCTCCAGACAGAGGGGAGTTGAGATTGCCCTCCGCGCCACTCAGCAATCTAAACTCCCCTCTGTCTGGAGATCAGGGGGCGGGGCCACCAGCCATGTGACCATTTTCTCCAAGGGCAACCCACTGAGTTCCACCACCACTTTTCCCAGAAAAAAAGCCCTGGGTTTTGCTTTGTGGTTTAATTTAATTTGTGGGTTAATTTAAAACAACGCTTTCTAGCCTTACATAATAATGCTCAGAAAACAGATTGAAATAATTCAAAACTCCAGCCGTACTGCCATTTTTATGGCCATTGTCCCCGTTTTCATTAAGCAGCAAGAAAATTCAGACAAGCCTGAATGTTCTCAAAATCTCCCCAAAACAAAGGAAAAAATTCTTCCAACAAGGACAGCATCTTTTTTCAAACTTTGCTTTGCAGTATTCAAATGTTGTTATCTTGAAGTTTTAGAAACAAATTCTTCTTGTTTTAAGGCTGAACACAGGACGATGACGGCTTTTATCTTGGCTGTGATTGTGAACAACTACAATACAGGGCAGGTGAGTTCCAGAGGAGAAAGGGGATCACGGCCTCCTCGTCTGGCCTCATAGATAATCTTGATTTATTTTTAAAAGTTGCATGCCACTGGCCTAAGCCAGTATGTTTGTGCTCTCCCGTTTGATCATTTCCCTAGGTATCCTAGGTATTGATATATTGCTGTGCTATTTGTTTCAATACTGTGCACTGACCTCTGTTATAGGAAGCCTGTCTTCAAGGAAACTTGATTGCCATTTGCCTGGAGCAGCTGAATGATCCACATCCTCTCCTGCGCCAGTGGGTGGCGATCTGCTTGGGGCGTATCTGGCAGAATTTCGACTCTGCGAGGTGGTGTGGCGTGAGAGATAGTGCCCATGAAAAACTCTACAGTCTTCTTTCTGATCCAATCCCAGAGGTAACCTTGCTAGGTTTGTGAATAAGAATTCATTGAAAAGACTGGAGCCATAGTTTGACAGGTCCGTCAAAGGTAGCTTCACTATGCAACATTGCCTAATCAGTGCCTAGCTAAAATATAGCCCTGCGTTATCTTTGCACTAAATCAATGAACACAATCATTGTCAAGGCTTTGGTTAGATTGTAACTAGATTTCAGTTCTCAGTTCCAGTGTCCATGGACTGTTAGTTATATGAAATAACTCTCTCAAATGTATCCCATTTAATCACTAGAAATAAGCTTAACTTGGATGTCCTTTCCTGTTTAATGGATGTGGGGGGGGGGGCGGTTGCATCATCTTGGTGCACTACCACATATAAGTGAAACTGAAGAGACCAGCAGAAAGGGCTTGCTAAAAGATTGAGCTGAGACCTGAATGAGCTGTGTTTTTCTTGCAGGTTCGCTGTGCTGCAGTCTTCGCCCTTGGCACCTTTGTGGGCAATTCAGCCGAGCGGACTGATCATTCTACCACTATCGATCACAATGTTGCCATGATGTTAGCCCAGCTCATCAACGATGGAAGCCCCATGGTTCGAAAGGTACACAAGAGGAGGGGGAGGGGAGGGGAGGGGGAGGTTCATCCAGGTGACCCTTCTCCAACAGAATAGTCCATACTGGCTTAGATGGCTGAATGGTCACATTTGCTGCAAGGCAATTTTGTCAGTTCATACGATCTGCTCAGAGTATGCTTTGTGCATGGGTTTTATTTTCCCCTGGAGAGCAGTGCATAAACGTGTTGTAATGTTTGAACCAAGAAATAACTTTTATAATGTTGTTAGAGATAATGTAAGATCCCCAGATGTCTCATACTTTAAAAGCGAGTTTCTTATTTCAGAAGCTGATGGCTGTCTCTTACTCAATAGCGAAGCTTCAAAGGGTGCACCGCATCTCAAAAATATGTTACTTATTTTTGATGTTATGGTCTGGCAACATTAGGCAGTGAAGGAAAACGTAACTTATCTGGAAATGGCTACTCTGTAAGGCGTTCTTTGTGGGATGCATGAGGATGAATATGAATATCTTATGTAGAAGTGGTTGGTAGTAATGGCTAATCCAGCCCTCAAGTTTGCTTTGTCACCTACACTTGGCATGTATTCCTGATGTGTGTTTCTTACTGCTGCCTGTGCAGTGTGAGGTTGTCCTTTGCCTGTTTGCATTCTCCTCTTGCCAATTAAATCATCATGATGTTAAATTTTCCTCTTTGCCCCCTACATAGCCAGTTCTCATTGAGTTTTCCTTGCTTTAATCCCTTGTTTTCAGCAGAACTACCAATAAGAGTGGGTCTTCTCTTCTCTTCTCTTCTCTTCTCTTCTCTTCTCTTCTCTTCTCTTCTCTTCTCTTCTCTTCTCTTCTCTTCTCTTCTCTTCTCTTCTCTTCTCTTCTCTTCTCTTCTCTTCCCTTCCCTTCCCTTCCCTTCCCTTCCCTTCCCTTCCCTTCCCTTCCCTTCCCTTCCCTTCCCTTCCCTTCCCTTCCCTTCCCTTCATGTGTGGGTAGCTGAAAACAGAAGTATCTTCATCTCTATGTAGGTGCCGTTTTGATTAAAAAACACTGGTTATCCCAAATAAAATTATTTTACATGACAGAGAACTTGCCATTCTTATTCCTGCCCTTTACTACTTTCCCCCCAACTATCACAGGGGATAAATACGTCCTGAAAGGGTTGCTTGCTGGCCGGCTGCTTGACTGTTGAGTGTGTGTCATCACTGTTCTTGCACTCCTGCAGGTTATATCAGCTTTCTGTTCATTGGTAATTTTTCTGAATAGCAAGTCCCGTCGTGTCGATCATTCTGTCTCTCTATTTCCTGGGAGGTTTACATAAATGTCAGCTTCTCCCTGGCATTGTGTTTTCTGCCTGAAGAATAACATTACGCTGCTTTCCCTCTTCTAAAGGAAAGAAAATTAAGCTCAGTACCCAGAGTATGATTTAGAAGCGCAGTTGCTGCAAGAGGTGGGGGGGGGTAGTGGTCCTCAAGCCGAGGTCATAAGCTTCATAGATCCTCTTACCATCCTGATTTCCATGGGCTACCGCAGTCTGAATTACTAAACACCATTTCTTGTTTGCAGAGCTTTTTTTCTGAGGAAAGAGGTGGTCGAACTCAGTGGGTTGCCCTCAGAGAAAATGGTCACATGGCTGGTGGCCCCACCCCCTGATCTCCAGACAGAGGGGAGTTTAGATAGATCTCCGCGCCGCTCCAGCGGCACAGAGGGCAATCTAAACTCCGCTCTGTCTGGAGATCAGGGGGCGGGGCCACCAGCCATGTGACCATTTTCAAGAGGTTCCAGAACTCCGTTCCACCACGTTCCTGCTAAAAAAAAGCCCTGCTTGTTTGTCCCGAACATCCGGATGCTTCATTTTGCCCAGTGGGTCTAGACATGAGGTCTTTATCAATCTGGCATTTCATTTGCTGTACAGTACGGGAGATCCCTCTCGAGACGCAAAATAGTGAAAGGTGAACAAAACAGTGAAAGATGAGGCATTAAAAAAAAGAGAGAGAATTATTTTAGAGCCTGCAGCATATCTGCCACTGAAGAGTGCGTTGCTGAATGTTGCTGAATGCCAAAGGAAAAATATATCTGTCAGGACGGCTGTCAAGCTCGTTATGTCAGTGCTTTCATTTTGAAGCCCCCCCGAAGAAAAACAATAGACAAGGAAATGCGATTAGCCATGCTGGCCTCTACCTCCAGAATGTATTCACTCTACTGAGACAGTCTACTGTCTCAGGAAACAGGAGCCACGTTCTGTCTGTTTAATGTTCTTGTGTTTATCACTCTTTTGGCAACAGCGTCTTACATTACAAGCTATGAAAGTAAATATGAAATATTAATTTGTTACTGGAAACGTGAAGTCTCTGCAGCCCTCTGGGAGGAAAAGGGGATTGGATATGCAAGGGCAAAAGGAAAGCAGGACAGTTGTCTTCAGCAAAGAGTTTTCCCCTAAACTACATTGGGAGAGAGGGGATGGAATAGGAAGGTTGCATGTTCTGGCCTCCTGTTTGTAAATCAGTAGCACAGTAACTACTTGCCTAGCACTCAAGGGCGCCGTGGCCAGAGCCCTCTGCTTGCATTCTGTTTCAGGAAAAAACGCGTTTCAACTTTCCTGGCACCTGTTGGTGCAAATAGGACTTTAGCAACACAGCCGTTAGCTGAATTGCAGATTTGCTTCCTTTCTTCGAGCTGCGACACCCAGCATAGACAGCTCTGCAGTCCTTAGAACACATCACGATGTTTCTGTCAGGCCTTCAGACTCACTGCATAGCAGGTAGACAAATCTTCAGGCTGCAAATTGTAGACTCTTTTGTCATGCAAGAGTCTTGCCCTTTAGTGCGATTCATTATGTCCTACAAAGTGCAGAAGGGAGGAGACTGTGGACAGGAGAGGAATTAAACAGTGTCCGTTTCAGTACTCCATGTGACAGTACATCAGTTTGACAATACCAGGCGGAATCAAAGAAGGGGAGCCTGGCCAAGAATAAAAGGCCTTTTGTTGCAAAGAATTCATTTTAGAGTCAAATGCTCCAGCTTTCTTCAGATACTCACACTAAAGTGAAGGAAAAATCAATTCTTCACCAAGCCAAGTATAAAAAAGTGCCCCCCCATCCCTTCTCAAGGTGACAGATGGGTATTAATTTTGTCAGGAAGCTGGTTTCACATGGACTCCGTTCTCTTGGATTATTTTTTAAAGATGCTTAGAAAGGAACATTATCTGCAACGATTTTGCAAAAAGAGAATACATTTGCTAAGGGGTGCTATCTTGACCATTTTCTTTGTACAAGAAAAGGACTGGGGAAGAAGTATGTGCTGTCGGTCCCTTAGGAGGAAACGTGCACAGCCCAGTGAATCTGTACAGGTTATGGTGAACTGAGAACAGAAGTACATGCATAGCATTATTCACTCTGTACAAAAGGGTATAATGCTTAACCCAAATCCAGAAGTTTATTGAATATATATCAGAAGGTATAATGCAAACCACAATGGAAAAAAAGGAAAAACCAACTTAACACTAAGGCTTTAAGTATATATATGCAGTCTTAAAAGCTTAAGGCTAAAGGTACCAACACACTAACTACTAAGTCTCTATGTTCAATTGTTCAATGTCCCATTCTCCCTTTTAGATCGAAAGGTTTCGGGCTACCCCAGCCAACAGCTTCGGAGAGCTTCCTAAAGGTGGAAGTCTCCTTGCCGATTGGCAAGTGTAGCAATGATGGGACCTCAGCTCCTCCCTTTTATGGACCCGAGTCGGCGTTTTGTGTACAGAAAGCTGCTATCAGTAGGCCCATCCTGTTCCTACTCAAGGGCCAAATGGACTACTACCTCTAAAATGACCTCTACCAGTTAGAGAAAGGAATTTCACACTCTGCCAGCCCAGGCTCTGTTTATGTTTCTCAAAACATGGGGAAAAGGACCTGAAATCCCTCTATCTGACTGACTTGCTGTAATTTAGAGGCAAGACTAAAGACCTTGCATACCACTTGATGCCAATTGGCGCCAATTAGTGCCCTCCTCCCATTTCCCAGGAAGTGAAACTCTGGCCAGCCTTGGGGGTAGGGGTCGTGATACAGAAATGAAAGTTAAAGGTCTCCACTGCGGCTTTTGGGAGCTTCTCACAGAGAGCCTGAGCTGAATTCATGTTACTAATGGCCTGGTCTCAGAACCAAACTTCAAAATTCCTACCACACATATCACAGACTTGGGTTTTTCTGCATGATTCTGGGTTTCTGCATGATTCTGATTGGATTTTTCTGCATGATTTTCTCCATCAGTTCTGGTCTCATATGGCTTTGATTTATCCCCTGATTTCTGCACACATTTTTTTTTGCCTTTAGGTTACACTTTGGGTTTTTTGGTTTACCCCTGTGTTTTTTTTCTGGTACTTTTGAGACACTTTTATCCTGATCTTTTTCTGGAAGCCAATTTCGAGTTGATATTTTCCTCATGCATAGTGTTTCTTTCGGTTTTGTTTGTCCCACCCGCTCCCACACCCACCTCCAAACTACTTTTCTATGATTGGACATTCATGATTGTCAAAATGCTTCCCCCCCTTCCTTTCCCCCTTCCTGATTTCTATCTGCTTTTTAAATTGTCATTTCCATAGTCATATCATTGTAGCACTTAGGGGTATGCAAAATGAAACAAATGAGCTGGAAGTACACCCAGAAATCACTGTTTTGTTTTATTAAAGCAGCTTCCAGAATGCCAAGCCAAATCTGGGAAATCAATTGTAACGAGTCCCTCCCACCAAAATGTTTGTGTGATTTGTTTCATTTCGTACCTTGCAGCACCAGTAGCAGCATCAGCAGGTAGGCAGTGGGCTCAACTAGCAGGGCAGCATCTTGTTCTCCCTAATGGAGTTCAGATCCCAAGAGGAGAGAGCCCTTACATTATTAATTAAGTCTGTTGGCAAGAAGGGTGAATGTGTGCAATGGACATATGTGCATTCTGCCCCCCCCCCCCGTTGCTACCCAGACAATGGCATTGTCTCCCTGCCAATCAGGTCCTTGCAAGAGGAGACCCCCTTACCCACCTATCAGCATGGAAAACATTTGGAAAGGGGAATGTACAGACTTCAGTCACAGGCTGCAATTCAAAAGACACTTCCCTGGGAATAAGCAGTATAGAATAACATGAGATTTACATCTGAGTAGACCTGTTAAGGATGCACCATGGTTTTTTTTTGCTGCACTACCCAGGTGCTAGTCTGTCTCCCCCACCCCTATCAGAACACTTGGACAGTTGCTGTGAAGAAAAGTGCTGGTGGAGGAGAGGGGAGTGCAAGTGGTCTGTTCAATCAATAAAATTTGATAAAAGCCCTGGAATACTTCAGTCATAGGCTGCAATTCAAAAGACACTTCCCTGGGAGTAAGCACAAGAAAACTTAAAACCAACAAGAGGATGCAAAGGTAATAATTAGAGATGAGCACAAACCGGGAAAATGGTGGTTCTTTGCGGTTCATGGTTTGTCACATTTCACGAACTACGAACCGGCATGAAATTTCCCGATTCGCGAAACAGTTCGTTTGGTTTGTGAATACGTCACTTCTGGGGCAGCAGAAGGTCTGCAGAAAGCCCATCCCCTCCATTGCCTAGGAAACTGATTGTTTGGCACCAGGCTGTCCACAGTGACAAACTGAAAACTGAACCAAACAAACCAGCCTAAAAAACATAGCAGCTCATCACGGTTCATCAGAAATGCCCTCTGACAAACTGCTTTTTCGCGAACCAAAAAACAGCCCGGTTCGTGAACTTTGGTTTGTATTTTGGTTCGTGCCCATCTCTAGCAATAATTTATTGGCGCTATAGAAAAAGAAAAAAGTGAACATAAAGCAGGATTGTTTTTAATGTCACTGCCACCCCAAAATTTGCCAGCCAATTTCTTGTGTGTGTGTGTGCGCGCGCGCGCGCGCACGCGTGCGCGCAGTGTAATTGGGTGGATCAGTGGTTTAGAGGGAGGACTGTTCTGTGCGATTTTGGTGCAGTTAAGTGCAAAAACAGATTAGATGCAATCTGGCCATGCCCCACCCAGAAAAAATTAAGAACAGCACATAGTTGGTTCAGAATCCTGGGTCCAAAACTGAAACTGATTTTTTTTCATTGCACACCTCTACTAACAATACATGCAACCGATTCTCTGAATTCCCAGCTTTCATTTTTAAAAAATAAGTCTCTAGCCCGTGCCATTGCAGAAATATACCTTTTTAATCTCTCTACAAGGGAAGGGGCTAGAGATGTGCATTTTAAAATGAATGCTGGAAATTCAGATAATCTCCTGTACTTATTGCTAGTATGGTAGGTCAATATAACACAATGAAAATGACAATTTTTAAAAAAGATTGCAAAAGCCCTGATTTCCCAGGGGAGGGGGAGTGGCAACTTCTGCCACCAAAAAAAGCATGGTTTGAAAAGCTCATAGCCTCTGCTACTCTGGTCTGTGTCCCAACAGAGGTCAGTTTCCCTGCTGGTGCCAGCCTTTGCCTCCCAGCTTTGGATCAGCCCAGGCAGGGCTCTTCAGCTTGGACCATGGGGGGGGGTGCTTAGGCATAGGTGGTGGAGGTACTCCTTTGTTACACTTCCCAATGCAAAGACTTCCCCATGTGTTCATTTTCAATCATTTTAAAAATAAACCTTTATATCAATATAACATTATAAAAAGGTGCAAGCACCGAGTCATTACTGACCCATAGGGGGACATCGCATCACAACGTTTTCTTGGCAGACTTTTTTACGGGGTGGTTTGCCATTGCCTTCCCCAGTCATCTACACTTTACCCCCAGGAAACTGGGTACTCATTTTACCGACCTCAGAAGGATGGAAGGCTGAGTCAACCTTAAACCAGCTACCTGAACCCAGTTCCGCCAGGATCAAACTCAGGTCGTGAGCAGAGCTTGGGCTGCAGTACTGCAGCTTACCACTCTGCGCTATGGGGCTCCTTACAATAACATTATAAGCATACTAGAAAATGAGGGGTGGGTGCTGTGATGTCACAAAAGATGCCACTGATGACGAGAGTATCCTCACTTGAAGATCCTGTTTATTTAAGGCACATGCAGAGCAAAATAAACTAACTCCATAACTGTAAAAATACGGGGGCAGGGGGGGGCAGACATACAGAAGAACTGTACCCAAACCAATTCCAATGCTTGAGGATCAACTGCTAAGAAAATCAGGACTAAGGCTAGTATGTGAGAAAGCCCCTTGTGCTGGGCAAAGTTCTTTCCCAGCACCTGCTTCCTGGGACCCTTTAAGAGTTCTTTCTGCATGACACAATTCTGTAAGGCAGAGCAGACAGACCTTCCGTTTAGAGTACAGAAATCTTTTCCTCATCTGCCTTTGCCTTGAATTGCAGCTCCTCAAAGAAATAAGGGCTGTTAACCTTTGCTCTAAAGGAAGATTTGGGACCAATTCTTATGTAAAAGCACTCCTCTACCACAGCACATTGCAATGAATCCTAGATACCTGCTGTTCTTGTTTATAGATAACTAGCAACAATGCCTGTTATGGGAAATAATACATCGGGCTTTAGAAATGTGATTCAGTGGGCCCCTCTCAGCAGCAAGTGGGCGCTTTGCAGCGGCCTGGAGGCCACAGCGGGAGGGCACTGAGGGGAAGTGCGGGGAGGAGTGCTCAGGCTGTTGATTCCATGGGTCCCCTCGTGGCAATGTGCCTGTGCCTCCTCTCAGCATCTTCCCACTTTGGCCTCCAGGCTGCTGTGAAGCATCCTTTTGCCACCGGGAGGAGTGCTCAGGCTGTCGATTTGCCAGCCCACATCGCTGTGACAAGTGAGCACTTTGCAGCATCCCCAGGCTAGAGCGGGAGGGCGCTGAGGGGAGGCACGGGGAAGAATGCTAAGGCTGTCAATTCGGCACACCTCTTCCTGGCAGTAAACGGGTGTTTGTAGCGTCCTTGAGGCCAGACTGTGCCTGCGCTAGGGTAAAAAGTGAGTCGTCGCCAATACGGCTTGCCTTTTATATGTAACGGATTTGCCAAGGGAGGAAGGGACTGCACAGGATATGTGAATTATCACTGTAATGTTTACTACCAGTCTACAAGAATGAATCTACAAACATTCCCATGGAGTCCAATACAAAGCAACCTTGGAAAGGTTTTGTTTCCAGATCAAGAAGACTATCAGATGTTCCCCAAACATTGAAACAGCTCTATTAGTGACCTAGAAATTTTTATTTAAAGATACACTTTGACATTGGGATTCATTGTTAGAGGTGACAGAAGTCTCATAAACTTGAAGACTGAATAGGGGAGGGGTTGTTTTCTCCCATGCCTCCCCCTCCCCCATGCACACTAGAATAGTTTTGTATTAAGGCTGCATTGAGCCTGGTCTGAGTATAGCAGCTTGTAAACACCTTAGTAAATAAAAGTTGTGAAATTGCACTCCAACTCAGGAGTGCTTAAATGTTAATGTTGCACTGTGAGTCTGAACCTGTCTCAGTATGGATAGATGGAACCGATGTGTCTTATTTTCAAAACTTGAACTCCTTGTCCAAGAACCACTTGTACACAGTGCAATTGCTTTAGATAACATGAAAATCACAGCATTTCAGCAAATAACATTCCTCAAACTTTGACTTTCAATGCTGGATATCCTATTTTCTGTTCTCTGAGGCACCTGGTGCCTGCTGATTGAAATGTTCCCCAACTTTTGCCGAGATGGGAGTTCCTTGCAGTTGCCGTTTGATGCACACGCGGTGATCAGAGGCCTAATTTTTTCCCCTTCTTTGCCTCTCCACAGGAGCTGGTGGTGGCATTGAGTCACCTCGTGGTCCAATATGAAAGCAATTTCTGCACCGTTGCCTTGCAGTTTATGGAAGAGGAAAAGAACTATGCACCTCCTTCTCCTGCTGCTCCAGGTGCTGCTACAATTTTCTTTGTGGTCGAAGAAAGTTTGAGAATTTTATTCTAGATGGGGGGGGATTACTACTGTGGTCAGTCTTGCTGGCAAATAACTGTTATAGTCTGCATTTTTCTGCATTATAACATTTTAGTTCAAGTCTGAAAAGACTAAAATCCTTTTGTTTTTCATTGGAAAAGGAAGAGTAATTACGAATGAACTTTTCTCTCGACTGTAACATGGCCTCCCTAGCCAGGGTAGTGTTAAAAGAGCATGGAGATGTATATAAAGTTGTTACCTGTGCTAAACTTTATACCATTCAGCTAATTGCCGCTGTAAAGGATTGTTGTTGATCTGCTCTTCCAGCCCTGCTCTTGGAAGGTGACAGATAAGAGAATACTGTGTTGTACAGAGAATCTATAGCTTTTAAAGCCCATTTCTGTCTGCAGTTCAGAAATGAGGGCTTTAGATTCTTTTCAATCCCTTCTTTTTATTTCCTCCTCTTGTGCGTTTTCCTTCAAGTCTTAGGCAAAATTGTTGCTGGCCTTTTATTTCATTAAATGTCATCTTAAATATTAATCAACCTGGCTAATCTCTGGGGACTCTGTCAGATCATTTAGAGGAAAGTACCATTGTCTCCCTGAAATTAGTAATTTAACAGCTCTTTTTTATGAAAAAGTGAAGCACATTAAAATATGAAAACCTATCTCACCTCTACTTTTCTTGCCTTTTATTTTTAAAAAGATTTTGGCAGTAGAAAGTAATCCCTATCCCTAAAAATACACAACACTGACATACACTTGTTCCAAGGTAGTATGTAAAGAAGATACAAAATAGAAAAATTATGCTCACCATTTCAAATGCAGCTATTTCTAATATAAAAGGGGAACTCTCTTGTACAGTACAGCTACTTGAATACATAGGAGGGTGGAGGAGATGAAAATAGGTAGAACCAGGGCTTTTTTTCAGGGGGAACGCGGGGGAACGGAGTTCCGGAACCTCTTGAAAATGGTCACATGGCTGGTGGCCCCGCCCCCTGTTATCCAGACAGAGGGGAGTTGAGATTGCCCTCCGCGCCGGCAATCTCAACTCCCCTCTGTCTGGAGATCAGGGGGCGGGGCCACCAGCCATGTGACCATTTTCTCTGAGGGCAACCCACTGAGTTCCACCACCTCTTTTCCCAGAAAAAAAGCCCTGGGTAGAACCGTTGAAAATTTCAGGAACCCAGTGCTAAAATTGGACCTGAAATATCCTTAGGCTTTATGGACTTATTATTGTGGAAACTACATCTAGCGTCACACAACATCACCAGTCACTCTGATGCATTCAGTTAAATGGGACTTGCACGGGAGCTGTCGTGTTAAGTCCAATTAGAGTTCAGAGAGGTGGCTAAACACTGTTAAGTAAATTCTGTCCTTTTTTTAAACAAGCAGGTGCAAACAGTGTCTTGGATTCAGAGGTCTTTGCAAGGGAGTGTCTTCTCCATGAAGTCCCGTTAATGCTAAATTAGGGCACTGGTGATCCTGAGGTCACAAACAAAGTGGCCTGATTTTGTGCAGCTGCCAGAGCCCATGTTATCTGCTCGTTTTAATATATCTTATTTAATCTTTTATGTATTGATGGTGCTAATGTATGTATTTTAGAAGTGGTCTTCAGTAAATAATTGAATTCAAGTGAGAGCACGTGTCCAAAGGAGAATTAAAGGAGGCAGGCAGCTCTTTGTGCCGTTTTCATTTCTGGACTAAGACTAGCCCTGTTTGGTTTAAAATCCAGGCTGCAATCACTGCAGAGAATAGTGGTACTCTTGCATGAGGATGATGAGAAAAGAAATTAGCTTACCGGCTCTCATTTAATTCCCTAGCGAGCAAATGTGATGCTCTTCTTTTATACCGCTTTTATTTTTTGAGACAGTCATTACCCTATCACAATGAACTGAAGGAGCTGGTTTTGATTTTTCTGTCTGTGAGGGTAATAGTTAAATATTGCCTCTACAGAAGGTGGGAGTCTGACTCCAGTGCGGGACAGTCCATGCACACCAAGACTTCGTTCTGTCAGCTCCTATGGGAATATCCGAGCAGTCACCACAGCAAGGAACTTGAATAAGTCTCTGCAGAACCTCAGCTTGAATGAAGAATGTAAGATGGCTTTTCAGGATTCTCTTTCATTTTTTATCTAACTCATTATTGGTGTAGTGGTTAAGAGCGCGGGACTCTAATCTGGACAGCCGGGTTTGATTCCCCCCTCCTCCACTTGAAGCCAGCTGGGTGACCTTGGGCTAGTCACAGCTTCTCAGAGCTCTCTCAGCCCCACCCACCTCACAGGGTGTTTTGTTGTGGGGATAGTAATAACATACTTTGTAAACTGCTCTGAGTGGGTGTTAAGTTGTCCTGAAGGGCGGTATATAAATCGAATGTTGTTATTATTTATTTGAGTAAACTTTAGTTGGAGGGCTGCTACCAAAGTCATAGTGAGACAATTCACTGTTTAAACAGCAAAGTGAACAGGGTCCCCGAAACTCTGTGGATCTTCCATAGTGTTCTCAGCCTCTTCAAAAAAGATATACCAGCATGTTTGGTCATTAAGTTCTTGTCTCATATTTTCATCCAACCCTGCTGAAGTTCATTTCCTGAGCTTTTGAGTCTTTCTTACAGGTCTTTCCCTGTACGTATCTCCTTTCTGCCTCCAGATTGTTATTTAATTTCTCATTCTCAACCAGATCTTTTCCCCAGTCCACTTCCAGATACATCTCTGTGAAAAGAAGAACTATGCATCTTTGCAATGTAGGAATGGTCAAACTGGTTTCTGGGGCAGTTTACAATAAAATCTTAAAACATTGTTGTCACACATCAATAATAAAATAAAAATAGAATCTCTATTACAACTCATAAAATGGCAGCACAGCAGAAAACGAAAATAAAAAAGCTACAGCATTAAAACCAGCAAAATCAGCAGAGGGTTAAAAGAAATATTCCATAGCTTCAGTTTTTTAAAACTGCCTGCAAATAAACAAACACACACCCTCACTTAAGAGTCTGGGGAAATAAATTTCTCCTGGAGCTAGCAACTCAATAAATTTAGCACAAGGCCAGTGCCCAGGGATTTTTTTCTGGGAAAAGAGGTGGCGGAACTCAGTGGGTTGCCCTCAGAGAAAATGGTCACATGGCTGGTGGCCCCGCCCCCTGATCTCCAGACAGAGGGGAGTTTAGATTGCTCTCCATGGAGGGCAATCTAAACTCCCCTCTGTCTGAAGATCAGGAGGCGGGGCCACCAGCCATGTGACCATTTTCAAGAGGTTCCAGAACTCCGTTCCCCCTGAAAAAAAGCCCTGCCAGTGCCTAAGGGGAGGGTTCACCAATGGCTTCACCTTGGAAAGAACAGATCTCCGCAAATGATCAAGAGCATGTGGGAAAGAGAGCCCTTGACTCAAGCCATTTAGGATTTTAAAGGTCAATATCAGTACCTTGTCTCGGGCCCAGAAGCGAATAGGCAGTCAGTGGAAAGGTATTAAAACTGCACAGATGTAGTCTTTATAATTGCTACCAGGTAGCAGTCTAATAGCTGTTTCAGCTGAAGCTTTTGAATCATCTTCAAAGGCAGCCTGATGAAGAACTCATTATAGTAATCTAATCTGAATATGGTAATTGGATGGATAACCATGAATCAATTCCTTCTCTCTAGGAAGGGTCACAGATGGCATACCAACCAAAGCTGGTTAAAAAGTGCTCTGTGTTGTAGGAGGGATCTATGCCTCCATCCAGATCTAGCAGCATCCCCAAGGGGTGAGTCTGCCCTTTTGGGGAAAGTGCAGCCCAGTGCAGAACACACCAACCATTCAATACCAGTCTGCTTATATTATTGTGCAACAGGACCTCCAGTTTATCTGGTTAACTTTTTGTTTATTGGCCTCCACCCAGACCATTACTATCTCCAGACAATCGTCCAGAGCATCTCCAATCTCACCTGATTTACCAAAACAAGCAGAGTTAGATGTCATCTGCATCTTGATGGATGTGACTCCCAATCTGTAGATGATCTCTCCCAGCAATTTCATGTAGATGGTAAAATACATGGGGAATAAGACCAATCCCGGAGAAACTCAATAGCCTCAATCAATACTCTCCCACCGTCAGCTTCTGGAGCCAACCAGCCAAATAGGAAAGGAACCACCAGGACGTGGTAGCTGAAATTCATATATCAGCTAGTTATTCCAGAAGAATACCATGGCCAGTGGTATCAAAAGCTGCTGAGAGATCTAAGAGGATTCACTAGAGTGGTTCTTTCTGTCTCTCTCCTGGTAAAAAAAAATGCTGACTTTTAGAATTGTTAACTTTCAAATACAAGTCTAAAACTTGGCTGGAAAGGATATTATTTTACTAAACATTCAGCACCTTGCCCAAGAAGAGGGCATTACCATGAGTTATTTTTCACATCGTGGGATAGCTTTTTCAGGAGTGGTGTTATTTTGCTACAACTTGACTGGTGGGTGCTACCCCCTCCTTTAACAGCACATTTATTATCTCCTGGATCCAACTAGCCCTCCCTCTAGTTTTAATCAGTCAAGATAGGCAAGGATCAAGCACTAAGGGTGTCGGTTGAGCTCCACCAAGCAATTTTTATCATGTCTTCTGGCTTCAGTAACTGAAATATATCCAAGCAACTGTGATTAGATGACGCTTTGATAACGTTCTGAGATTGAACTATTAAACTAGAGGAATCAGAATCAGTTGTGTCAAATGCGACTAACTTTATCTGCAAAATGTTTCACAGAAATGTCAAGCAAAATGTTCTGAGACTTCGTCATCAGACGAGGGTCTAAGGCATGTATTTCCTACACCCTTCTTTATTGTTCATATGCCTTATATTCTTGTCTGCACATTCCCACATTGCAAATATAAGTATCGATAGGTCATTTATTAACACATAATCAAGACAATACAGCATTGGGATGCAATTGTTATTGCCAGGGCTTTTTTTCAGCGGGAACAGGGTGGAATGGAGTTCCGGCACCTCTTGAAAATGGTCACATGGCTGGTGGCCCCACCCCCTGATCTCCAGACAGAGGGGAGTTGAGATTGCTCTCCACGCTGCTGTGCAGAGGACAATCTCAACTCCCCTCTGTCTGGAGATCAGGGGGCGGGGCCACCGCCCATGTGACCATTTTCGCCAAGGGCAATTTAAACTTTAAAAAACTCCCCCCTTGTTCCAGCTGACCCAAAGTGACGTCATTGTGCAGTCCTGAGTTTCACCACTGAGTTCCACCACCTCTTTTCCTAGAAAAAAACCCTGGTTATTGCTACCCAGTGTCTGCAGTCTGTGCTGTGAGACAGCATCTGGAAGTTATGAAAGACTAGCTGGACATTGTTCAATGACACCCGTCTTAGCCAATGAAAATGCCCGAATGCCGTTTTCCTCAAGAATACGTGTGCACCTCTCAGTGGTCTTTATAAGGTGCTGAAGCACTGAATGCTTTTCATGGAGAGAACACGGAACCTTTTGGTTGTTCTCCCAAGGACAGTGAAAACCATAACGTGTGTGCATTGCTACTTCAATAAGTGTTGTCCTCACAAACTTGTTTCTTTTAATGTTCTCCTTTAACAGCGGGGAGCTCTGTTGCATTTTCCCCTGGAAACTTGAGCACGAGCAGCAGCGCCAGCAGCACTTTGGGCAGCCCTGAGAACGAAGAGTACATCCTGTCTTTTGAGACCATTGACAAGATGAGAAGAGTCAGCTCCTATTCCTCGCTGAATTCACTCATAGGTGAGCCTGAATGTTTCCAAGCCGGCCCGTATCTCTAGTCTGCAGAGCAGGATGCCCGTTCGAGTGAAGGTAGCAGTTCTGAGAAAGGAAAACAGGGAGCTTACTTGACGTTTTTGAGAAGAAATAGGGGAGGGGAGTATAGAGCAATGACACAGCTGCAGGCAGGGCTTTTTTTCAGCAGGAACGCGGGGGAACGGAGTTCCGGAACCTCTTGAAAATGGTCACATGGCTGGTGGCCCCGCCCCCTGATCTCCAGACAGAGGGGAGTTGAGATTGCAATCTCAACTCCCCTCTGTCTGGAGATCAGGGGGCGGGGCCACCAGCCATGTGACCATTTTCTTCGAGAGCAACTCGCTGAGTTCCACCACCTCTTTTCCCAGAAAAAAAAGCCCTGGCTGCAGGTATGTGAGAATATATCTGTTTTCTGATAAGGAGCGAATAACTTTTCCTAGTTAACAATCTGGGCATAAAGAGTTAATATTGAGTGGAATATAAGCTACTTACAGCATTCTGGAAAACAGTCAAGGATGGGAAACGTGCTGATAGGTGACCTCCGTGGCCCATGGTCTTGATAAAATGCAGTGTTGCTGACTTTTATATTGTCTGTGCTATACTATGTTTCTTCTGTCTAATTTCAGCTTCTGTCCCTAGAGTCTGGGAACCAAGTCACACCCATGTTGCTGCATCTTAATTATTAAGGCAGTTAAAGTGCCTATCATGAGATGGATATGTGTGTGCGCGTGCAGAATTAGAGACATAGAGCTCGAGATCTTTTCTTTCTTCTGTCTGCTCTGTATCTCAGCTCCTTCTCCCATTTCCATCCTGCCAACCCCTAAAGCCCTTGGCATTTCAGGTCCCACTCTGGGACAGGACAAGCAGCCATAAAATTAGAGCCGCTACTTTCCTTGCAGCAGAAAGGAGGCAAGGGGAAGTAGAAGTCTGGGAGGTGGGTGTGGAAGGGGAAGAAAAATCAGACCCATTGCTGGCCACAGGAAATGTTTCATCTTCTCATTCATGTGCCTCAGGCACTTGTCGACACCTTAAGCAGGAAATGGATCAGAACAATCAAGTGAAGAAAGGCAACTGTCAGGGGCCAGAGAACAGAATTCTCCTCCTCGGGCCAAGAGACTGAAGACTCAGAGGTGGAGGCAGCTGGGCAGCTAACACCACTGTACTACGAGGCAGTTGAGACACCTCCAGAAGGTGATGTACTGGAGGAGCCCCAAGACTGCTCAGCCTGCTCACCTGACCCCTCAGGCCTCTCAAAGCCCTGAACCAGTATTTAAAGGTGATGCCGCCTTTAAATACTGGTAGCCTGCTCTTGGAGGGTAGGGGCCTGTATCTCCATAATCCACTGTTAGCTCCAGCTGCAGTAACTTGCTTCCTGCCTTGATTCCTGGACATCAACCTTGAACAGGACAACAAGCCCTGCTGGTTCAGGTGCTCCAATAAATTTCTATCCCTTTCAACATCTGAGAAAAAGCAGGTAGTTTCTTGGGGTGAAAATGACTGGGACCTGTGAAAGAAGGGGTGATATGCTGTACTCCACTGTTCATGTGGCAGGATCTAAAATAACTCATTCATTCATACCTTGCTGGCACATCCAGCTGGAATTATAGCAAGCTATGAACTAAGGAATCAGGAGGGGGGCCTCTCCTGTATCTCTGAGCCTCAGTGCAGTTTGTCAGGGCAGTCTCTGCAGCTGTCACTGTGAAGTAAGCAAGGGCCAAAGCTCTCCAGCTCTTTACCCCAGAGTAGACTACACTCAATCACGAGAGAGAAATGGTTAGACTGGAGAAAAAAATTGGGTTCCATATGATACATTTTTAGATCTGGTTATGGCATCCAGATCTATGATGATGATGATGATGATGATGATGAATAACAACAGCTGTCCTTTATACCTTTCTTCTAGACAAATTAGTGCCTCACCCAGAGCAGTGAACAAGTTAGTGTTAGTATTATGCCCACAATACAGCTGGGGAGCTGGGGCTGAGAGGAGTGGCTGACCCAGGGCCTCCTACTGAACTCATGGCAGTAGCGGGATTCGAACCAGTAGAATGCTGATTTGCAGCTGAACCACTTAACCACTGTGCTACAGCAGCTCTATGAGATTTTGAGAAAGAGAGGATTGCTTAGAAGCCTCAGATACTAAAATTGCTTCCAAAGAACATTTGGTGAAGAGGGTGAGGGTTTAGCAGGCCCAAAATGTTTTCCCCAGCATTTACCTTTTTGTGCCTCCTCACCTTTGCACACAGCCCTCTCGGTTGCTGCTCTGTTATTGCTTCATTGCCCTGTCCTGGGCTTTGTGATTCCAACTAATCAGGGACCAAGTTGTGAATGTAATATTATTAGGTTATGTGGTTACAGCACAAAGCAAATTCTGAACGGGAAGAGGCTTTCACTCTTGTTTACGGCACCACCCTTGCAAAATTGCCAGAGAGCATGCAGAGCTTTTTTTCTGGGAAAAGAGGTGGTGGAACTCAAGACTGCACAATGACATCACTTTGGGTCAGCTGAAACAAAGGGGGAGTTTTTTTAAGTTTAAATCACCCTCGGTGAAAATGGTCACATGGCCGGTTTAGATTGCCCTCCGCGAGGGCAATCTAAACTCCCCTCTGTCTGGAGATCAGGGGGCGGGGCCACCGGCCATGTGACCGTTTTTAAGATGTGCCAGAACTCCGTTCCACTGCCTTCCTGCTGAAAAAAAGCCCTGAGCATGGCACATTTTACTGGGGAATGAAATGTTCTCCTTGTCCCTCTTCGGATATCTTAGTGCATCGGTTCCTTCTGTGAAGTGGATTTCCGTGTTGCCTTCTACTGGAGTAAACAGCTGCATATCTAATGGTTTATGGGTGTCTTAAAGTTTTAGAGTGCAGCTGAAAAAAGAGCCTAGGAATGAGTTAGAGATGAGTAAAAGAAACTTAAAACACAAAAGCCGCTCTCCAGTGCCTTCCTCATTCATATGCAGTCAGGAAGAACTCATATCCAGCTGTAAACGACATAGCTTATGGAAGTGTTTAAAATTCATAACTTACATAGAATTCCATTACTTTCAGCATTTACCGCTTTAAGGCCAGGGTTTTTTCCCCCTTCTTATAATTTCTCTCCCCTCCCTGCCCCCCACACTTTTTCAGAACTGTGTCTTCCAGTCTTTTCTCTGCTGTATCCCAAAGGAAGTGGTTTTAAGAGCCTAAGTTTGACCCGTCCTTCATTTGAGATGCTTGCACTAGAGTTGTTCTGCATGTTTAATTACATAGCAGAATCTTTTAACTCCAACCTGTTCTCCCTTGTTTAAATATCTTCCCACTGGCCAGGGACGAGAAACTCATTCAGAACCAAAGTCCACAATAAGAATTTCATGAGCTGAAGGGTCAGAGACCTTTTACATAAAAATGACATGAACTCTGTATGAATATAATGGAATTCTAAGCAATGGTCGATGGACATTGCCCATTTTGCGAATTACCATTTATGTCATTTGCAATGTAAAGGTCACGTTCCAGGCAGACTGCGAGCACCCTAGGTGTCAAGCAAAGCCTAGAGGAGACTGGCCAGAGGCACGAGTCATCCAGCAGTGAGAAGCCAGGTAGCAAATGTGGGTTCTGGGTAGCCAGAGCTGGGTCAGGTAGTTCAGGCTATTGGCTTGTTCCCAGGAAAGCACGGGTGGAGTGGGGTGGAGAAAAGATCGGGAGCTGAACATCTGAGGAGCAAAGGAGGCCTGACTGCATAAGCACCTGACCTGCACTGAGAGCTAACACGAACTGGAAGATTCACAGACCGAGTTTGAAGCCCTGCACGCTAGTGTTGCTAGGTAGTCTCCAGTGGCGTCCTCGGTCTTCTCTTCAAGGAGCTTACAGAGCCTGAGTGACCAGTGAGGTGATGGAGCTGCAGATTTTGGTTCCCAGCTTGAATTAAATGAATACCTGGAGCCAGGGGTCACGTTCCCTTTCTCTGCATGTATTGCAGATTGCTTTCCCTTAGCTCGTTCCTCGGGCTAGCTTGGAGTCTGCAGGATTCCTGCAGCAGTCTCCTGCTTCACATTCATAGAAGTTCCCTCCACCTCAAATCCACTGCTACTGCATCTAGAGCATGACAGTGAGGACATGATAATCAATTGAGACTCATTTATATTTGTTCAGGCACGACAGTCAAAGCGGTAGTTCCCCAAAGTACACATCGCGTTGCTTTCCAGTGGCACTCCTGATTGATGGGGAAGAACTATGCCAAGGGGCTCTTCCATTGTTCCGCACTCTTAATAAGGAGAAATAAACTTCTAGGAGATAGGGTGACACTAAAGGGGGGGATCTACTTTTTAAAAAATAGGTCTTTATTAAATCAGTGAATAATAATATTCTGACTTTTCTATCCCAGGCTTCATCACATGCCCAAGATCCCAAGGCCCTGGCATTTCCATTTAAAACACCCTGTGTAGCAGGACTGGAGGAGATCTCAGTCTAAGCGGACCTTGGAGAGTAAATGCTAATCTGAACAGACTGTCTTGGGATAGATATGCTTCATATATTGAACTGGTTCCTGTGGTTCACTAGGCTAGCTTCCAGTATCAAATCCTGAGGGTCTAGTTCAACCCTCAGAGTTCTGTGTCTGTGTGTTCAACCCCTGGCGTCTCCAGTTAAAAGGTGGTCAGATAGCAGAGGCGGAAAGAAGTCTTTCGTGCCTTGTAGAGCCACTGCTGGTCAGAACAGATGGTGCTGGAACAGACAGACCAGTGGTCTGACTCCCCATAAGATAGGTTCATATGTTCAAATGCCAGTTGCGGTACCTTTATGTACAAAACCTTTTTTTTCTCAATTGCAGCTTGCTTTTTATCATGTCTTGTTATGCAGCTCTTCTCTTCGTACTACAAAAGGTACAGCAGTTGAATATAGATTGAACTCCTTCGTGTACTCCACTATTTTTTTACTAAACAGAATCCCTAGGGTTGGAGGAATAGAGAGAATCTAGGAAACATGTTTTTCTTGAGCTCTGAAAATCTAATTCACACACTAGACACTACGTTCTCATAAGTGATTATGTTGTCATGAACTCAAGGTTAGAGAAGAATTTCATTGTACCCTCCATCAGAAACTTGGAACCAAAAATTCAGCCTCCTTCCAGCTGGCCCTCTTATATATTTAGCATCATCTGTGCGACCCTCCTCCCTTACAAGAATCTAGATTTGAAACAGTTCAATCCTTCTCCTCCCTAGCCAATGCTATAGTAGTGCCATAAGTATATTAGGCTCTAATAGTAATAATGATCACATTTGATTTATATACCACTCTTCAGGACAACTTAATGCCCACTCAGAGCAGTTTACAAAATGTGTTACTATTATCCTCACGTCAATCACCCTGTGAAGTGGGTGGGACTGAGAGAGCTCTGAGAGAGCTGTGACTGACCCAAGGTCACCCAGCTGGCTTCACACTGAAAAGTGGGGAATCAAACCTGGCTGTCCAGATTAGAGTCCTGCTGCTCTTAATCACTACACCAAAGTGGCTCTCTCTAAGGAGGCATTTTGGTTGACTAAATATTTGCAAGTTCAACAGTATTTTGTGTTTAGATGCCGTACAACTACCTTTTTCTTGCATATCCTCCAAATGATTGTTGAATCCTATTATTAGTCATGTCTCATCTTAAATTTGCTGGGGGGGGGCGTTTCTCTTGCATTTATGTTAATGTGATTATCCAAGTGGAATGTTGTTTATTTAGGAAATTGGTTTTCTGAAACCTCCAGGATCCGGCAAGCTTGGGATTTGAGTGATTTGAATGGGAAGCAGAAGCTATAACATGCGTCACGTAGAAATCCACCTGAAGGACTATTAGCACACACTGATATTTATGGAATAATGTCATAGTGCAGTAAGTGAAGGAATGGTATTTGTAAGGTTGGCAGTGAGAAAAGATAGAACATGAAAAAATAAAAGAGCACTGATAGAAAATGAGGGGATTGCAGTGCTGAAAAATAAGAACACAAATGAGATGTGGGATGATTTTTTAACACATACTAATTCAGAATCTGCAAATTTATATCTATGGGTTATTCCCCGCAAGTTGGTAAAATATGCATGATATAAAAGAGCAAATATACTAATATGGTAAGATAATATAGAAGATGTACATGGCAAAAAGGACTGGCAAAAAGTTTATTTTCATAGGTCATATTGGGGATGTACGAAGTCTTTCCCCAGACCCATGAATTGCCATGTACTACTACTACCAATAGTTATGCTTAGCGCTGTCAGCTGTGCTGTGTGTTTTTGTAACACAGATGTGCTACAGTCTTTGTTCAAAGCAGGGCTTTTTTTCAGTGAGAACGCGGTGGAATGGAGTTCCAGCACCTCTTGAAAATGGTCACATGACTGGTGACCCCACCCCCTGATCTCCAGACAGAGGAGAGTTTAGATTGGCCTCCGTGCCACTGGCACGGACAGCGATCTACACTCCCCTCTGTCTGGAGATCAGGGGCGAGGCCACCGGCCATGTGACCATGTTCACTGAGGGCGATTTAAACTTTAAAAAACTCCCCCCTTGTTCCAGCTGACCCAAAGTGACATCATTGAGCAGTCCTAAGTTCCACCACTGAGTTCCACCACCTCTTTTCCCAGAAAAAAAGCCCTGGTTCAGAGTGTTCACATTGTAGGTCTGATGGACAGAACAGAGGGGAAGGCAGTTGGGAAAATAAGAGAGATATAATTCTGAACCAATTTAGAGAGAGATATCCTTTGGAAACTGGAATCTCAAAATACCAAGTGAAACACACAAAAGAATATTAGAATAGTATGAATGTTATGGTGTACAGGAGTGCAGGAGTATGATGGACTTGATTCGGAACAAGAGGAACCTTAGCAATATATATATCCCTCTCATCATCACAGTAAGAAAGAAATCTGCCATGGTCATCATGACAGTGTATTGTGAAAGCCATATTACGTTTAACTCTTTTCATTTTTCTTTTAACACTAGCCAATTTTTCTGCTTTCCCTGACTTCCCTTCCATATACTGTAATGCCTGCCCCTTTGGGTCAGTTTTCAGTGCGATGACAGCATTGCATCTGGAGATGGTGGTGTAGGGAAGGAAAATCTCTGACGAAAGCCAGGGAAGTGAAATGGCGCTCTACCTGCCTTAACTTTTGTGTGTCCCTCAGCCATGCCCTTTCAGTATCCTGGCCAGTGAGGCTGGAAGATGTAAACCACTTGTACTGCTATAATGGTGACTGTTAAATTGAATGAAGAGCTGTGCATGTCTGAATAAAAACTAAAAACCATCAGTGACGAAAGGACATTTACTTGACACATTCTTTGCTAAAAAGGAGTCAGTTTGCAATTCTCTGTCCTGCAAGGTCCGTTTAACCAGTTTTGAGCTGGCCCTGTTAATTACAGCGCTGTCGTTTTAGATGAACTTCTAGCATGTCCACTCTTGCCTTGTACTTTTGTTTCTGCATTAGTTTTCTTTCTTTTTCTTGTATTTCGTATTACAGTCTATTATGCAGAAATAGAGCAACTGCTCCCTTCTGCTGCTGATACTTCCTTTCATCAGTATACTTACTGACTCAGGTGGTTCAAACTTGACAAGAAGCTATCTTGAATGCATCAATCATGTTGAATCAGCGCTATGAGCAATCCTTTCATTGAAAGAAAAAAAGAGTGAAATAATGTATATGGGAGGGGGCACTTTCCAGTAGATGGACTAATATATTTAAAAATCTTTCCAGTAGCTGGTCTAAAATTCTTTATAGCAATCTCCACTGTTCTTTGTAGTTGGTGAGCAAGTGAGAAACAGCAGTGCTGAATTCCTTTGCCTGTCTTTCTTTTTAAATCATATATAAGCAGGGCTCATTTCGAGGGGGAACGCATAGGAACACAGTTCCGGTAGTTCCCCAAAGAGGTCACATGACAGGTGGCCCCACCCACCTGACTCTCAGGCATTTTGGGCCCGTTTCGGCCGGGATTGGGGCCATCCAGCCCCGTGCCACTGCCGCCACATGCCCCAGCTGGGCGCAGAAGCCACGAGCCACTGCTGGGGCAGCACGCGGAGGCTGCTCCGTGCTCTGCACGCCACCCCAGCAGTGGCTCATGGCTTCTGCACCCAGCTGGGGCGTGTGGCGGCGGCGGCAGCAGCGGCACGGGGCTGGCTGGCTGCAGCACTAGCTGCAGCCCAGTCACACCAGCTCCGCTGTGCGCGCCTCCGCCCCCCAACGCCCCCTCCGGCACCTCTCCAGTGCCCTCGCGCCCAAGGCCACCACCTACCTGGCCTCAATGGGCGTGCTGGCCCTGCTTTTCAGCCATTTTCAGCCCCTTTTGGCCATTTTGGGCCCAATTTCAGCCCTGAATGGCCAGGATTGGGTCCAAAACAGCCAGGATAGGTGATGTCAGGGGTGTGTGGCATATGCAAATCAGCTATGCTAATGACACACTTCCGGTGATGGAAGGGGGCATGGCATATGCTAATGAGTTCCTGCAGCTCTTTTTCTACAAAATGACCCCTGGATATAAGGCTTTCCTGCACACTCAACTTATTCCTCGAGCATTGGAACTGGTTCAAGTTTGGTTCTTCTGCACATTTGCCCTCGGTTTGCATTTTTACAATTGTGGCATCAGTTTATTTTCTTCTGCATGTGACTTAAATAATCAGGATTTTCACATGAGGGCGGGTGCTGTCGTCATCAGTTGCATGAATGGTGATGTCACAGCAACCCCCCCCCTTTTAACTTCTTGCTTATGCTTATAATGTTATATTGATATAAGAGCTGATTTTTTTAAAAAAATGAACACATGGGGAAGTCTTTGCATGGGGAAGCCTAAAAGAGGAGCATCTCTACCACCTATACCTAAGCCCACCCCACCCCACCCCACCCCAGTCCAAACTGGAGAGCCCTGCCTGGGCTGATCCAGAGCTAGAAGGCGAAGACCAACAGGGGAAACCAACCTCTGTTGGGATGGAGCCCAGAGCAGCAGTGGCGGTGTGTTTTTTAAACCGTGGTTTTCCTGCTGCCAGAAGTGACCACTGCCCCTCCCCTGAGCCGCTAGAGCTTTTGCAATTTTTTTTAAAAATTGTCATTTTCATAGTGTTATATTGACCTACCGTTGTAACAAGAGGTGCACCAGATTCTCTGAATTCCCAGCTTTCATTTTTAAGTCTAGCCCCTTCTGTTGCAGAGATATAAGGAAAAAGGCAGATCCCTGCAGTGGAACAGGCTAGAGACTTACTTTTTTTAAAATACAAGCTAGGAATTCAGAGAATCTGCTGTATGTATTAAGGCACATATAAGACTAACAAAATTTGTGGTAGGGGATGAGCTTTCATGATTCACAGCTCACTTCTTCAGATACAGCTAGAATGTGAGTCCGTCTCTATATCTTGGAGAGTGGACTGATTTCAGGTGCTGAATGACAAAAGCTGTTGAATGACCATAGTGGGCATGATTGGGTAGGGTGGGATATGCAGAGGGGTAATGGGTGTGGAGAAATCAGCATTGGTCACGAGACAGGAAGCCCAGGTCTCAATTCAGTCCAGTTGGATGCATTGTCTTGAGATTTGTTATCAGTTGCAATTCAGCAGCCTCTCTTCCTAATCTCCCTTTGAAATTCCTCTGCAGGATAACTGTTACTTTTAGGCCAGCAACTGAATGTCCTGGAAGGTTAAAATGTTCTCCCACTTGCTTTTGAACCTTGTGGTTTCTGATGTCAGACTTGTGTTTATTAATTCTTTGTCGAAGGGACTGGTCAAGGTAAAGGGTGGAAGGACATTGCTGACATGTGATGGCACAAATCACATTAGAGGATGAGCAGGAGTATGAGCCTGAGAGCCAAGCTACAAGTGACGCCTTACACAGGTTGGACACTTGTCAGCTCCCCTCAAGTTTTGATGGGAAATGTAGGCATCCTGGTTTTACAGCTTGGCTCTCCATGACAGCTGCAAGACCAGGATGCCTACATTTCCCATCAAAACTTGAGGGAAGCTGACAAGTGTCCAATCAAAGTGTCCAAAGTATCAGGCGTCACTTGTAGCTTGGCTCTGAGATGGTATGGCTGATGTTGATGGGTTCACTGATGGTGTTGCTAGGATCTATATGAGAGCGTACCCCACCCTATCCAATCACGGCTGCTGTGATCATTCACTGGCTTTTGTCATTTGGCACCTGAAATCTCTCCACTCTCCAAGATATAAGGACAGATGGACTCACATTCTAGCTGTATCTGAAGAAGTGAGCTGTGGCTCGCAAAAACTTTTACCCCCACCACAAATTTTGTTACTTATAGGTGCCACAGACAGACTGACACATCCTGATCTATCTGCTGCATGCACTGTTAGAATGGTAGGTTGCTATAATGCTATGGAAATGACTATTACAAAAATAAGATATAAAACAAAACCAAGAGGAGGGAAAGAAGTCGGGGATGGAAAAATGGATCAATTGTGATGAACATCCCATCATCGAGACGTGGGTTGGAGGTGGGTCTTGCATGGGTTTTTGCCCCTTTCTGTCCCCAACATGAGAAGAGTATGTCGGTGTATGCGTTAGCACTGGCTCTTGAAATATTAAAAGATGCATTCTTTCTTTCTCGCCACCTCGTCTTTCATGAACTTTAGAAGGAATGTCAAACAGTCAAGATTTCCCAGCAGTCCTTATGCAACTTTCTGCATAGACCCAAAAGCACAGGAGGCAGAATGCTGATCGGGGAAAAGAAGGCTGCAGAGAGCTCTCTTGGTGGTGCAAACTGCCTGACGCGTTGACAGCTGGCATCTCCTGACTTCCATCATTTTTGTCTGCTGCTATCCATGCGTCTTCCAGAGTAAAAATATCAAATGTCAAGCTGGTTGAATGATCCCATTTCCCAGCCCAGCAAAGGCCACTGAAGATCATCAGTCCAAGCAGGGTGGGGGCTTGGGAAATTGGCCGAAGTTGAGGTATCACCAAATTGCCAGGCTAATACTAAGTACTTGTTTTCACAACAAGGGCATACCAATTGCTGGTTGGCCCAGATTGTGTTTTCCATGTCATTTTAGTCCCGTGATTGATTAATGACAGGTAGGGATGCTTGTCTTTGATGTAAGACACACAATAACAACAACAACAACAACAACCGATTTATATACCGCCCTTCAGGACAACTTAATGCCCACTCAGAGCGGTTGACAAAGTATGCTATTATTACCCCACAACAATCACCCTGTGAGGTGGATGGGGCTGAGAGAGCTCTGGTAGAGCTGTGACTTGCTCAAGGTCACCCAGCTGGCTTCAAGCGGAGGAGTGGGGAATCAAACCAGGCTCTCCAGATTAGAGTCCTGTGCTCTCAACCACTACACCAAACTGGCTCTCACTTAGTAGTAGCTCATATAGTCTTAACACTGACTCTCCCTAGGATAGTCGTTGTAGTTTGGTGTTTGTGAGGCCATAGGCAACTATAACTACCAAACCCTACTTTGTAACAGTCATAGCGTATTTCCTTCCCAAGGAGTGGTCTTCCTAGGCAAACCAAGTGGCCCTGATCATCTGCCCTCTACCTAGCCCTGCCTTCTTTTGGGCCTCTCTGTGTCAGGTGTTCACCTGCCATACTCAGCAAGATCCTGTGTAATGCCATGTCATGTTTTGTTGTGTTCTGATGCTACGGATATGACTGTGGCGTGAAAGTATGCAAGGGGGCCGGTCTCCACTGTTATCTGTCTGTTCTCCTACACTCCTCTAGCCTGAGTCTGGGAAGAAGTGCTGGCACGGGCACCCACCACCTTGAGGCTTTTCCTACATCGACCCTGCTCTTTCCCACTGAGAGGCTTCCTCTTGAACTAAAGGGGGTGGGGAGTTGGGAATTCGCCCATGCTTAGAATCCTACATATGCTTTGTGCTGGTAGAGAAATGCCGTTCCTGTCAAGGATGGAGTAAGTGCTGAACGGGTAGCTTATCAATAAAGTTCTTTAACTCATGCCGTGAAGTCTTTTGAGAGTTACCTGGCAAAACCCTCACGCTCTGTTTCTATTGAGAAGAGCAGATCTTTAGAGTCCTGAAGCAAGTAGGAATGAGCTGCCATTTTGATGGCCCTGCAGTCTGATTAGGCTGTGGTGGTTTCATTGAGGGCCAGACTGCTGATCCAGGGCCGGTGCCACCATTGAGGCTGTGAGGCGGGGGCTGTGGGGCCGGAGGGGGTACCGGGGGCAGAGGCGCATGCGCACGCCACAGAGCTGGCGTACCTGCCTCGCGCCACTGCCACCGCTGCCACACGCCCCCGGATGGGCGCAGCAGCCGCGGGCCAGGGGCGGCAGGCAGCCAGGGCAGCGTGTGGAGTGCGGGCAGCCTCCTCGCGCCACCCCAGCCACCCGCCGGCCAATGGCCCTGCCTTTACTGCGTGATGATGTCATCACGTGATGACATCATCATGCAGTTCCCCAGGTGCACGTGCACTTTGTGTGTGCGCGAGTGGCCGCCAGCGCCAGAAACTCTGGCGCCAGTGGTGTGCTGATCTTACTAAAACCAGAGATGTTTCCGTTGCTCTGAATAAGCCATATTCGATCAGGTTCTTCCTCAGTTAGCCACAGAGCGATGCTAGTGCATTGTTTTATATGTGTCGAACTAGTCAAGAGGATTCAGTTGTTGTGGGGCAACAACCATTTACTCCCTTTTGTTTTTGATTTTCATTGTCTGTTCAAAGTCAGATTTCTATTTTACTTTTTCCTACATGGCATAGAGAAAAGATAATGATGTGATCTCCACATAATGAAATTCGTTGACAGAAACTGTAGAAATAGGGGCTTTCGGCTCTTCACTTTTTTTCTAAGTTGACCATGTGATCAGCAGTTCCAGGTGATCCATAACAGCGGTTTGTAGATGTTGTCACCATCAGAGGTTCACTGGATGACACCCAAAAACTTTGAGGCTAACTCTTTGTATTCCTTTATGAAGATGGTAAAAACCAGCCTCTTCAGGAGGACTTTTTGTCCCTCTGAGCTAAGATGACCAGACTTGGAAGTGCTGTAAAATCCTGTGTTTTACAGAGGAGATTATGGGATTCATTGGCTCTTGCTCTCCACACCCAACCTTTGTAAGGCTGAAATAGGAATGAGAAGTCTTCAGCAAAGATGTTAAACAGCTCACAAAAATAAGTGTCCCATTCAGCCACTGCCCATTTAAATGTATTCACTACAGGCCTTACAGTATAAGCATTAACACCGCAGCAGTTAATGAGAGTACCGGGGTTTGATTTGCGGGGGAACGGCTTGGATGTCAAGTTTCTGTTCACCCTACGCACTCATCCCAAATCAGTTCCCTCTGAAGTTCAGCCATGATTCGAAATGGCCTCATTTGGTCCCACCTCCATTTCCAAAATTTACTAAGGGGAATGGGAAGCAATGGGGGGGTCACAATAGATATAGACATCCAGCTTAAGGCGTTGATTCCACCACACATGCTCACGGCTTTATCCAGAGATACTGAGAGCCCAACTACAAGTGACGCCTTACACAGGTGGACACTTGTCAGCCTCCCTCAAGTTTTGATGGGAAATGTAGGCATCCTGGTCTTGCAGCTTGGCTCTCCATTACAGCTGCAAGACCAGGATGCCTACATTTCCCATCAAAACTTGAGAGAAGCCGGCAAGTGTCCAACCTGTGTCAGGCGTCACTTGTAGTTTGGCTCTGAGAAGCAAGGAAAAGGTAGCCTCTGTACTTCCCAGTGTCGGTAGATATTGCTGTGCTGAGTTTCATGGCTCAGCAAGGTTTCGAACCCTGTGGAAAGTCTCGTGTCTTGTAATTTTTGTTTTGTTTTGTTTACTGGCCACCTACTGGAGACAGCTAAACTGTTTGTCCTGGGTGACTTCAACATTCATGCTGAATGCTCCACACACCAGGGGCGGCACAGGACTTGTCTTTGGCTGCCCTGGGCCTCTCTCTCAGACAGTGACTGGTCCCACACATGAAAGAGGCCAGACCTTAAGTTAATCATTTGCACTGAGCCTTTGAGGGGCGATCTTCTTTCAGGAGTGGAGAGTCAGCCTGAACCATCATCTGACCGCTCTCTATTGAAGGCAAGGGTGAATATGGCCTCCACACCCTGCGAAAAGGTAGGATCCATTAAAATGATATGCCCACAAAGGTTCATGGATCTTTCTGGTTTCCAGAATGCCCCAGGGGATTTTAGAATTCCCAGCACACTCTTTGCTGAGGCTGCAAGGGGAGCTTGGTATGTGGAGCTCCTCGAACCCATTGACAAGATTGCTCCTCGTCGACCTCTCCCGCCTTTGGGGCAGAAGCCAGCCACGGAGCTGGATGACTTAAAGAGGGCTAGTAGACCTCTAGAAAGACCGGCAAAAATCTTGCGCTGAATCTGATAGCATTATGGAAGATCTATGACGTGGCAGTGATAGTGGCAAAGAGATGTTATTTCTTTGCAACTGTTGAATCAGCTGTTTCATGACCATCTCAATTGTTTAAGGTATCTTGTCGTCTTCTGATTCCTAAATCTGAACCTTTACTGGCCTAGGAACAGACAATTAGCTGTGACACCTTTACAGAGTTCTTTGCTGATAAAATAATGTGAATATACTCTGAGCAGGATACAGCCTGTAATATAGGGAAGCAGAAGAAATGTTTGATACGCCATCTCATCCACTTAGGAACCCTTATGACCCAGATACAGTGATGGATCCTAGCATCTGTGAAGGCCACTACTTGTGCAATGGATCCCTGCCCATCTTGGCAGCTAGAATCATGTAAGGACCACATAAATGAGCCCTTGATGTCTATCATAAATTAGTCACGAACTCAAGGCATCTTCCTTCAACCACTCAGAGAAGTAGTGATTCACCTACTACTTAAAAAAAATCCCTAGACAAAAATGATGAGACCCATCACCCAGTCGCTAATCTGCCCTTTCTAAGCAAAGTGATTGAGAACAGTAGCGGAGCCGCTCCTGGTCTTCTTGGATAACTCTTGTACTCTAGACCCTGTTCAGTCTGCATTCAGGCCAGGCTATGGGACGGAGATGGCTTTCGTGGCTTCAGTTGATGCCTTCCATCTGAATGCAGACAAAGGCCGTGCTTCTTTGTTGCTCCTCCTATCTGCAGCCTTTGATAAGATTGAGGTGTTTGGAGGCAGAAGTAGGAATTGGGGATTTGCCTTGTACTGGTTTAAATCGTTCCTCATGGAAAGTACTCAAAGGGTTGCTGTTGGAGACCAGCTGTCTGCAGTAGGAATTACTTTGTGGGGTTCTGCAGGATATAATCTTATCTCCCATGTTATTCAACCTCTGTGTAAAGACTTCAGGAGAAATAAATTGTAGCTATGGAATTGGATGTCATCAGTATGAAGATGAAACCCAGCTCTGTATCTCACGATCCAAATCGCTGGGTGATGGTGCAGAAGTCTTGAGTTGCTGCCTAAGTAGTGTGCTTAAATGGCTAAAAGCAAACAAATTGAAACTGAACCCAGACTCGATAGAAGTGATGCTCTTGGGAAAGCAGAGATCTTGAAAGACTTTGTGCTCTGTGGGGTTCGGTTGACCCTTGCAAACATAGTTAACAGCTTTGGGGTCCTAGCGGATTCAACACTGCTGCTCAGAGAATCGGGTTAACTCTCTGCACAAAAAGCCTTCTTCCTACGCAATCTAGCCCAGAAAATGGCCTCCTACCTTGACACAGCTGATCGGGCCACCTGAATGCATGCCGCAGTAATGTCAAGACTAGACGGTTGTAATGTACCCTACATAAGTCTCCCCTCAAAGACAGCTCAGAGACTCCAGTTGGTACAGAATGCCACAGCTTGTTTATTATTAGGAGCTAGATGGAGCGTACATATTATCCCCATTCGCTAGTCATTCCATTGGCTACCTATCAGTTATCAGAATCAGTTCAAGTTATTGGGTATCACATGCAAAACTCTTCATGGCCTTGATCCCTCATATCTGCAAGACTGGCTCTGTCACTGTGCCCCACCATGGCAGCTTCATCTGAACAGGGCCGTCCGCAGGTACCGTATTGCAAATGTGCAACATCAACAACTGCCCATACACACGCATTCCCTGCTGTGGCTCCCACCGTATGGAATGGCCTGCCTGGTAGGGTTAGGAGGGCTCCCGCTGGCTTCCAGCAAACTGTGCAAAACTGAATTATTCAGGAGGGCTTTTTTTTTTTACACAGGTAAGAGGGCTGTACTGTAAGGAAATGGTTCAGAGGGATGCTTTGGTTAAGAAACCTGGGCCCTTTTCACGCTACATACCTGCTTCCAGAACATCGTGAAATGCAGTGCAAAAAACACGGAAGATAGCGTCTTCTCGCGAGAGTTTTGCGCAACGTTGCGCGAGTTTTGTGTGACATCATGCAAAACTCTTGCGAGAAGACGCTATCTTCCGCTTTTTTTGCGCTGCGTTTCGCGATGTTCTGGAAGCAGGTATGTAAAAGGGCCAGGGACTGTGGACTAGAAATTTTCTCTAGCTACATTGGCTCTCACACCACTTCAAATGAATCATATATCACATTATTTAAAAGGTCGTCACTATGCCGGACAGAAGAGCTTGCTTCAGCATTTGTTTCAACCAAACTGTCCTCTGCTAA
Source organism: Eublepharis macularius (assembly GCF_028583425.1). Taxonomy (NCBI): domain Eukaryota; kingdom Metazoa; phylum Chordata; class Lepidosauria; order Squamata; family Eublepharidae; genus Eublepharis; species Eublepharis macularius. The sequence continues at coordinate 24,325,234 of NC_072793.1, read as the reverse complement.
ATCCCTTGTGCACCAGACAAACAGTAATTTAATTTGTAGGTTTCATGAGCATACGAAAAGTCAGAACAATGGTTATCTTGCCATATAGAAAACATAGGTAAAGGTAGTCCCCGTGCAAGCACTGAGTCATTACTGACTCATAGGAGGACGTCACATCACGATGTTTTCTTGGCAGACTTTTTACGGGATGGTTTGCCATTGCCTTCTCCAGTCATCTACACTTTATCCCCAGGAAACTGGGTACTCATTTTACCAACCTCGGAAGGATGGAAGGCTAAGTCAGCCTTGAGCCGGCTACCTGAACCCGGCTTCCGCCAGGATCGAACTCAGGTCGCAAGCAGAACTTCGATTGCATTACTGCAGCTTACCACTCTGCGCCACAGGGCTCCTTATAGAAAACATAGTCGCCTCTTTATAAACAGAGCAAGAATATGGGAAAAGAACATCGTTTATACGCAGCTCATAACTGCTAGCTGTATTCTATTTAAGTCTTTGGACATAGGTTCACAAGCAGAAATCCGCCAGCAGAGAAAGCAGGCACTAGCTCATGAGAGCTTATACCACAGTAAGTGTTAGTCTTTAAGTTACCACAAGAATTATTTTAGCCAAATGGTCAGAATCTATTCTCTTGCTTGAAATATTGGGTAAGCGATCATCAGAGATACAAGAGTATGAACTTGTGAAAGAAATCTTCTTCTCGCTGTAAATTGTGTTTCAGATTCTCTTTGGGAGCTACTGGTGTTGATTGGTTATTCCTGCCTATTAGGAACAATGTTCTTATCACAGCAACTATGTTATCTTTCTGAAATAGCGAAACTTCCAAAAGTCCCATCACAACCATCACACAGTGTGGGACTGGAACTGCTGAAGTGTCTACAATCAAGTAAAACATGTCCATGGAATTATTACCAGTCACACAATCAAGCCTTTTATGTTTTTGTTCTAAATTGACCTCTCGGGCAGAACACTTCTGCTTCCAAATTAAAAGCATTCGCATTAGTTTTGGGGAATGTAATCTCTTCCAGGCAGGGACCTGTTTTCTGCCTACGATATTCCATAAATGGAGAGCAACATAAATAAAAATAGGGGAACCGTCTGCTGTTGTACATAGTAGAACGGTATGTTTGGTACGTTGGCCGTAAGATTTTGTTTGGAAAACTTTTTTTTCTCCATCTTGCTTCTAGGGGTTTCCTTCAACAGCGTTTACACACAGATTTGGAGAGTCCTTTTACACCTGGCTGCTGACCCCTACCCAGATGTTTCAGACTTGGCCATGAAAGTGCTCAACAGCATTGCTTACAAGGTACATGTCCATGTGCTTCTGAGTTCCTGTTTATCAACTTTGTGCACATTGCAAGTGCTCTTTTGGAAGGCATTCTGAAAGAAATTACCTTACCAGTAAGCAATCGATTGTTGAATGCCATGGAGTAGGGCATAAAGTTATCTGAGTTCATTGTTTCCTTTGATTTGTGCTCTAGTTAAAGGTCTGAGTAATACATAGAAAAAAGATTTGCTTTTTCCCCGAGTTTGCATCTAAATCAAACATAGAGCATCTGGGAAAACAAGAACTGCGGGTTTAAAAGGATACATTATTATATTGGGCTGACGGTCATTTTTGTCCCATCATCTTTAACTACCTTCGTTCTTCTTATTCCTTACTGTGGTCCCCCTGCCCTGAACACAATTTGCCGCTGGCTATCATAGCTCACAGTTTCTTTCACGTAGGAGCTAAAACTGACACGTAATGTTCTCTTTCTGCACCATCTGTCCTCTAAGTGTAGAAAGATAAAGGGAAAAAAAAATAAGAGTCTATAAAGACGGTTCTGATAGAAGCCCAAACAGCTGTTCAAGTACAATGTACTAGAGGCAGCTGACCATGTAGAAATTACTGGAAGGATCTGAATATGTAAAGGCATACATGGGTAACTTTCTAAATCAATGTCTAGCTTGGATGTCTTTGATGCCTAGCTAATACAGTTGACCTTATGCATTTTTTTGGTTATTTTCTTTGCAAACTCGTTTAGATTATGCAAATGAGAGTAAGACTGGATTGCAGATTGAAGCCACAACGGCTGCCCAGTGCAGGTGATCTAGTACATGTGAGTCAGCATGCAGACACCCCGTCCCACTCTTCACCTCTCTCAAGAGCACCACCGTTAACTGCTGTCCTTCATTTTGCAAGGATGATTTGTTTTTACCCCAGGCTGCTGTCACTATTATTGTAGAATTACAAGCTCGAGGGGTTTCAGTAACTGGGCTGTTATCACATACCATTTGTGATAACAAATCTTCCACCGGAAACCAAGCACGACTTCAGCACTTTGGTAGATTTGATTATGAATCCTCCATTCCTGCTGTCACTGTTACGCAGTTGAAGACCGTTTGCACATTTTCTTTCTTTGTTAGGCCTGAGATAAGAGCATTCATCACTCCCACAAATTAATAGCATGCACCAGTCCAGTATAAGATGGGATAGCTAATTGATGATTCATCTAGTTCCTGAGTTACATTCAGCATAAGAGATGCCACCAAATTAATGCACTGGCCAGTATCCTGTTTCATCCCATTTTCCCCTTAAGAAACTAATTTTTCTTTTTAAACTTTTTTTTTAACTGGAACTCGGAGCCCACTACATAACCATCTTAGCTCACAGGCCATGTCTGTTGGACATTTTGTGACAGTGAAGGCTCAGAGAAGCTGGTGATTCAGTGCCAGAAAAATATAGGTAATAAGGGCGAAATATTCTTATCCAGGATGAATAATGAAGTGAATTTATGTTGTGAATACCTGATTTACTCACGTTGGTATTACATGTGAGGTAGGCTAGGTAGATCTATGGATGAATGAATATGGATACATCTATACAATATACTTATCAGGGACATCTACTTCTTTGGTTAGGATAATAATAATATGCCCATTCTTGTAATAATCTCTGTTGCAGCGGTGTGATTTAAAAAGCATGAGTCTGGAAATGGAGTTATATTAGAATCAAGCAGGGCTTTTTTTCTGGGAAAAGAGGCCGTGGAACTCACTGGTGGAACTCAAGACAGCACAATGATGTCACTTTGGGTCAGCTGGAACAAGGGGGGGGTTAAAGTTTAAATTACGCTTGGTGAAAATGGTCACTTGGCCGATGCACCCCCCCCCCGATCTCCAGACAGACGGGAGTTTAGATTGCCCTCCACACCACTCTGCGGCGCGGAGGGCAATCTAAACTCCCCTCTGTCTGTCAGGGGGCGGGGCCACTGGCCATGTGACCATTTTTAAGAGGTGCTGGAACTCCGTTCCACCACGTTCCCACTGAAAAAAAGCCCTGGAATCAAGGTGGTGATTTTTAAAAGTTGTTTAGGTAGTTATATCCCATTTTTATCCCCAGTAGGGACCCAAGGCATCTAACCCTGTCTTCATTTTATCCTCACAAAACAACAACCCTTTGAGGTAGGCTAGCCTGGAAGTGAATGACTGGCCTTGAAGCTATGCAGTTGCTAGTGGTTTCTCTGAAACTCAAATAGGGTGGAAGAATCTCAGCAAAAACTAAATACCTATAGAAAACTTCCATTCTGTCTTTAGAGACCAAACACTTCCACAAATCTGTAGAAGAATTTTTACTGACTTTTTAACATCTAAAATTTTCCCCGTCTTGTCCTAATTGTTTCTTATCAGATGCAGCCTCATCGAGTCTATTAAGATCTTTTCTGCCTGAGTCAAAATACATGCTTCACAATAAGAATACCAAAAGAATACCAAAAACATGCTTTGTGGAGTTCTCATTCATACATTTACCATGCATTAGTTAGCTGACTAAAGAGACATTGACTTTGGTAAGAAGGTACTTAATCCATTGCTGAAGTGATATTAACTTGTCAGAGAAATAATGCCTTCCAACAAGAGGGAATAAATGCTCCCTCAAAGCAGAAAAGTTTCTTGTAAAAAATGTATGTCAGGAGGCACTCTGTCCAACAGGGAGTGAATTACTGTCTTCTCTGTTACAAAATCCAGTCCCAACTTTCATGATAGAAATTGAGGTATCTGGGCAGTAACACTTCTTAGATGTACTGTAGGTGCACATGCATGCTACACACTTCTGAAGAAGGCAGGTAGAATCCTCCAGTGAATTTTATGGTTTTAGCAAAGAATTCAGATCCTCTGCTGCATCCATTTATTTATTTATTTTGCATATATTTATGCTCAGGGCTTTTTTTCAGCTGGAACGCGGTGGAACAGAGTTCCAGAACCTCTTGAAAATGGTCACATATGACCATTTTCACCGAGGGCAACCCACTGAGTTCCACCACCTCTTTTCCCAGGAAAAAAAGCCCTGTTTATGCTGCTTCTCCAGAGACCTGCTCAGGGGAGCTCACAAGAAAAAATGCCATAAAAATGATAAAAACAACATAAATGCTCAGTATTAAAAACAAGTAATTAAAAACCAGATGGGCATAAGCTATGTAGCTCCCAAAGTACTAGTTTCTAAGTACCTCTATTTAAAAGGACAAGAAAAATGGAAAATCAACACCACTCAATCATAATTTAGGCTCTGTTTTGTTAAAGGCTTTTTATTACAGTAACTGGAGCTACTACTTTAACATCCTACCTGTGCTTTTTGAGGTTTAAGGTGATTTAGCGACTCTTGACATTTGAATGGAACGCTTGATGTTAAATTATCTTCATTCATAACAGATGGATTCCAGTATCACGATTTGGTGGTCAAACCATCTGAAGTTACCACATTTTAGCACTCAGAATGATCCGATGATGAATATTCCACTATACTCCGTTGTAGCTCCGACGTAGAGAAATCACACCTCACCAAGTCCTTGAAAATATGTGAAATTTGTGTAACACAAATTTATAGCGAGGTTGTGACAGAGTAAGCCATGACAAGTGTGAAAGCATTGACAAAGCCCACCTCCATGGTAAAAATGAGAACTTTTTATCCCCACTTAAAAATGATCATGTGAATGTGTCCTGCCTGTCCTTTTTGCCTGTCCTTTTTGAAAGCCAGTGCTATAAAATGCAGATATACGTTGAAAATCTAGATCAGAGGAATTGACTACTTGCTCGTACATAATTGGCCTTATAGACCATCTAGTTCAGCCCCCTCGTCAATGCACCATTCCCATTTTGGGAGAAAAAAGAGGGCAAATAGAAGTTGAGCAGTTCCACCTTCTGTTGATCACATCTCTTTCCACTTTTTACTTTGAATGTTCTGGAAAAGGACTTTTTGTTGATCCTGGCCAAAGCTCAGTTCAATTTGAGCTTTAGCTTTCCCGACACTTTCTATACAAGTCTAGGCTTCTCATCTATAAACATTCCTAGTGACCCGCAGTTCCTTCCTTTTTGACTGTTCAGCTCATCGCTTAACTTTCCATGCAGCCACGTTGATTTATTTAAATGTCTCCCGTTTTTCTTTTTCATCAGTATTGTTTGGAATTGTGTAACTCCTTTTTCAGGAAGTTCTAGTCATCATGGATTCCTTTCCCTGACAGATAAGCTAATCATGAAATCCTAATGCTCATTTCTCTAAAAATCAGTTTTCCTGAAGTTCAAGATGCTTTAGCATGGTATATGCACCAAGCCAACGGGGACTGGTTGAATCTCACATGTAACGTTCTTCATGTCAGCATGCACAGTGCCATCCTACATGCTGACATTCTCAAGAAATTAGGTGCATTGGCTTGGTACTGAGGCTGGCGTTCTTTATTCTTCTAAAAAATGTTAAATATATTTACTTACTTATTTTATGTCATTTATAGTCCACCTTTCTCGCTGAGACTGAAGTGTGAGATTAGTTGAATCAATATCAGGAACATTTCCATAAACAATGCCATAGGATAAATAGATCCAAGTTCACAAAGACATGGCGTTAGTAGGAATCCATAGTGGTGAGGAATCAAAAGGCAGCTACAAAATTTAAACCATGCGATTCCTCCCCCACCCAATCTTTTTATATCTCCAAACCAGTCAAACAAAATCTTCCTTCTAAAATTAGCAAAATTGCAAGTCTCTAAAATCCAGGTATATAAAAGGTGCTAACAAGGCCATGCACAATTGGAAGGGTGGTATGCTAGATCAGAAAGTGATGTATTGCTATTCTCTGATGTTAGGACCCACAGCTTACACGCTTGAACATACTCAGTTTACTTCAAGATACTGTAGTCCATGATCTATGCTGCAGTCAATCACGACTGTGTTTTGTTTTCATACTTGGATCCAGGTCTTGGGCTTGGAAGAATCCACTGTGCAAGAAGAAGTTACTTCTGTTCATTCATGGAGTTGCTGATTTCCTCCACCCCACCCTAAAAAGTTTCCTTAGAGCATTTCTTGATGCAACGGAAGCCAGTTCGGGGCAGGACAGTGGGATCAAAAATCCCCCACCCGCTCCACAGGAAAATGACCCATAATGCACAGTAGTTGCATTTCTTAAAATGTCTTAAGCCTCGGTTGATTGTGGCAGTTGGCCCTCCAGAGTGTTCCATCTATGGCAGCCAATTCTGTGGATGAACAAGCACCAAACCCTAGTAGCTCTTCAGGTTTCATTATTCACTGTCTTCTTTCTTAGGCAAGATAAGTCTGATATGAGTACCTTGAGAACCAACTTTTAGTTTATTTTTCAGCCAAATTGATTTGAAACTTATTCATCAGATCGATTGTTGGCTGCTGGGACTTGAGATTTTTAGCTGTTAGATACCAGACTTTGACAAGATTGTTTCATAGAGCTTCATGCTACATTTTTTTATCCAGCTCTCTATGCTTGTTAGCATTTTGGAAGTGGACCTCTGTTTACATGTTTACATGTCAGCGGCTTATCCCATCATGAAAAAGCTATCCCTAAGCTTTGAGAACCTTTTTTTATTCCAGTGCTTTCTCCAGGAATGTAGTATTGGAATGATTGTTCTTTTGTCGTCCTCTTTTGTCACCATCTTTCTTTTCATGTTTTAAACAGGAAACACCAGTACCAACCATCACATATTGCAAATTTATGCAATTATAGATTGAACAAACCAGAGCCCCAGTCCATGGAATTCCTGCATTAAACTGTAGCAGTCTCTTACTATACTTCCTGTTTCCTTTTCGAGTAAGCTAATAGAGATGCTCCAGCAAACCCAGCAGCCAGATACAGGGGAAAGTGCCAGACCAGAATACTCTGCCCAATGTAGGTTCTTATATTTGTGTCCAATATCAACAACCTTTTCACAAACATAATGCTTTAGTGGTGTGTGTGATATGTGCCGTCAAGTCGACTCTGACCTATGATGATGCTATGAATGAAAGACCTCCAAAACGTCCTATCATTAACAGACTTGCTCAGATCCTGCAAACTGGAGGACGTGGCTTCTTTTATTGAGTCAAGCCATCTCATTTTAGGTCTTCCACTTTTCCTAGAGAATCTTGTCTTCTCATGATGTGACCAAACTACAATAGCCTTAGTCTTGTCATTTTAGCTTCTAGGGAGAATTCAGGCTTGATTTGATCTAGTATCCACTTACTTGTCTTTAGTTAAAGATGTTAAAAATTAGCCCTGTGTGAACAACCTGGGATATCTTTGCAATTTGCTTGGATTGCATTCTTTGACTTAGATCCAGAGGAGTTAGCCGTGTTAGTCTGTAGTAGCAAAATCAAAAAGAGTCCAGTAGCACCTTTAAGACTAACCAACTTTACTGAAGCATAAGCTTTCGAGAACCACAGTTCTCGAAAGCTTATGCGGCAGTAAAGTTGGTTAAGCTTAAAGGTGCTACTGGACTCTTTTTGATTCTTTGACTTAGTGTTTCAAACTCTCTATATAAATTTATTTATCATTTTGGTAGTAGCCCATCGGAAAACGGAGAGTTTAATCAGTACAGTAGTATTCATAACATCTTGGGTTTAACCCATAATATTGGAGTAGCATAATGTGACTATCTGCTTTCACACCCCGTTTTGGGCTTTTCAATAGAGAGGGAAGGGTGTTCTTGTTTGATTCAGTTTTGCTTTGGCAGGGGAGGCAGGGGCAGGCTTTTGCAGGGGAGGCTGGTGCTAGCTCTGGTATGATCTACTGGTTCAATTGAACTAGGCTGGCTAGAATGATAAGAATCAGATGAAGATTAATTTTTTTCCTCCCATCCTTGAAGATAATATCAATATTATGGGTTTTATTGAGTCTTCTTCATTAAGAGCAGACTGGAAAATGAGTGCTTTTGAAGTTGCATGGCCAGATTTGAACAGCAGCTTCTCTCATTCATAGAGATGGGACTGGTTCTGGATCATTGCGAATTCACAGATTATCCATCCCTTCCAAGTATGGAGTTCATAAGTACTTTGACCTTTTAAGCAAAAAACAGCACAATGTAAATCTCTCCTTTGAGACATAGAGAGTATATAAGAAAGCCACCTGAAAAGGCCGATGCCGCTAGCTGAGGACTGCATGAGAGATAATTTGTGTCCTCAAGCACAATGCTGCAATCCATCTGTGTGCACCCAGCAATCAGGGGTGTAAAGTGCAAATTTAGGTATTGTGAGAAATGCTCCCTTCCGTTTATGCTATTTCTGTCTCCAAGCTCCCAAAGGCCTTGTCTGTGGCTCTTTACGCCTTTTTTCTACAACTACTGTGATCTTAATGGCCATCATCTCAATCTCGTTTGGATGTGACACACCTCTGAAAGAGACAAGTGTGCTGCTTGAGAAGCCTGGTTTTTTACACTTTCTTGTCCTCTGTGCCCGTCCCTCCTCCCCTTGCCAAAGATTTCAAGAGGTGGTAAAGGAGGTTGATCTATTACTACCTTTTGGGAATTGCAGGAGCGGCTACATTTATTTCCCCGCTGTTTCTTTAAAGTTGTTGCCCAAAAAGCTATTTCCCCCCTCACTTCAGCATCTAAAAACAATTTGTAGTTGAGGGAGTCCATTTATGGAAACAATAAGTAATTTTTCTCCCCGGAACACGTGTTTTTTCTTTCCTCACAGGTTAGATTTGTTCTAAAGCACCATGTCTGCATGTTTGTTTGTTTGAAAATGTAATTGTTCCCATTTCCAGAAATATTTTTACTCAGTATTTTTGAAAGGTTTTGTGCTCATCAAGGACCAAGTCAAGTTCTGACATTTTGTCAGGTTGGTATTTAATGAAAGTTTCCTTTCAGTCATAGAGATAAATAATCTCAACTTTTCTAGTTCTCTTTTGCCAGTTCCCCCCGCCCCGCAGTGCCAGTGCAAATGTTAACTGCATTAAAGGGAGGAGGAATGGCATATTAATTGTGAACAATGAACAAAATCAATGTATGGACCAATTAAAACGGCACAAAACATTGCGCAAGCTTTCAAAGTTACCAAACTCTTGGGAGAAGAGGTTGTTTTGAATTTTGCATCTGGATACAACTTTTTTTTTCCCTATTAATTCTGAGGTTTTTATCTGTAGGCATCAGATAGGATCCTCTGTGGTAGGTGTGAATCTAGGTAGTCTAAGAGTCTTGGTTCCACGGTGCTCCCCTTGACTGTGAGCTTATTCTTTTTTTTTTTTTTTTTTTTTTTTTTTTTTTTAAATAAACTTTTTATTAACTTTAAAAAAACAACATACAATGCGTAAACAGGAAAACAAATTACACAATATTAAAGTCAACTATAATACAAGAAAAAACAGATAGCTTATAATATACTACCAGTTTTCAAATATAATATTAACAAAGGAAAAAGAAAATTTGCTTAGAGAATTGCAATATACCTAAGCAGAGAGGGAGGTTCTTTACAGTTTGTATGAAACCAAACATATTGCTCAGAAACACCATGAGACAAACAATAAGTGCTTTGGAGGGTGTATATCATTGGTTAATAAGTAGTCAAAGAAAGGGAGCCATTTTGTCATAAAATCAGTTTCTTTTGGAAAATGCTGAGATATATAAATAGAATCATAAACTTTCTCTTGGATATAATAATCCCAGACTCTGGAAAACCAACTGTCGATAGATGGGATCTTGGGGGACTTCCAGTTAGCTGCCAAAAGGGATTTTCCGACCATTAGGAGGTCATTAATTAATTCTTTCCTAATGCTTGGGATATCTATGTTGTCCCATTGATTTAGAAAAATTAGCTTAATATCAAAGGGTATTTCATAACCTGTTATTTCTTTTATATTCTTTAAAATCTCTATCCAATAGTTTTTAACTATGGGACAATTCCACCAGCAATGATTGAAAGAACCTATCAAATTACATCTTTTCCAACAATAAGGTGACTGAGTTTGTGAAAATAATGAGAGTCTCTTTGGTGTTAAATAACATCTGTGGATAATTTTATAAGCTTGAATTCTGTTGTTTATTATGCGAGAATCTCTTATATTAGAAGACCAAATTTTTTCCCATTGGGCTGGGGGAATTACAGATCCACAATCGGTTTGCCAGTCTAGCTGATATTTCTGAGGTTTTAATTCAAAGGTATTAAGAAGCAAATTATAAAGTTTGGATATCAAACCTTTTTGTGTCCAATCTGTTTGATTTAAGAGCTGTTCAAATTCTGTCATAGGGTTACTAAGGATTTGTTTAATTCCAATTTGATACATCATGTGAGAAAGTTGAAGATAAGTAAACCATTGCATTTTTTGTTGTAATTTATGTTCTAAGTCTTGTTTACCTAAAAAACCTGTACTTGTGGATATATCAATTAAACGAGTTAAATTCTGTTGTTGCCAGAAAGACATAAAAGAATTAGATTGGCCTGGGGGAAACCATGTTTGTCCTAAAAAGGATGAAAACCGGGATAATTTTGGCAAAATCTTTTTTTTGTATTGAGACCATATGCTCAGTATATCCACTAAAAAAGGATTATTTATCAATTTGCATAAATGATCATTTTTAACATTCCATATTAAATTCTGTATTACAAGAGGTGCATAATTAGGATGTATCGTTGTAACCCAATTCAAAGAAGTTGGGGTTCGTAAAATCTGGACTACATTCAATAACCTGGTAGCTACTTGGTATGTGTTAAGGTCTGGGTAATTAAAACCCCCTTTCCCATATTTCAGTCGGAGTGTGGTAAAAGCAATTCTCTGTTTTTTATAGTTCCATAAAAATTTATTTAACAAACTTTGCCAATTTTTCATCGTTTTCTGCGGGATCTTGAGTGGAATTGCTCTCATAAGAAATAAAAGTTTTGGCAGAATAAATGTTTTAATTATATGATACCTTTCAAACCAAGAGAGATTTAATTTGTTCCATTTGCCTAAGTTCAATTTTATTTGTTCTATAACTGCATTATGGTTTAGTTTAAACAGTTGCTTCAAATCTGTAGAGATATTAATGCCCAAATATTTTATGTATTTAGAGACCCAACGATAATTACAGATTTTTTTTAGATGGGTAATTGAATCTTTTTGAATATAGACTGGGAGCAATTGAGATTTCATTTGGTTAATTGTTAACCCTGAAATATTACTGAATTTTGTTAGTGTCTCCTGTAGGGGAATAATCGATTTAATTGGATTTACCAAATAGAGCAATAGGTCATCAGCAAAAAGGCTTAATTTAAAGTTGTAAATTTTGGTGGTAATCCCTTGTATTCGGGTGTCATTCCTAACAGTCTCTGCTAAGGGTTCCATAGCCAAAATAAATAAAATGGGGGAAAGTGGGCAACCTTGTCTCGTACCTCTCTGAATGGCAATTTTATTTGAAAAAAAACCATTGATTTTAATTTGAGCTGTATTTTGTGAGTAAATCGTGCCTATCATTCTTAGAAATTTATCACCAAAACACATATGTTTTAACACTGATTTAAGATATTGGATCTCAATGGAATCAAAAGCTTTTTCAATGTCGAGAGAAATAAAAGCAGACTCTATATTATTTGTTTGGCAGTATGAGATTAAGTTTAGAGTTTTGTAAATATTGTTAGTCAGGTCTCTAGATGGAATAAAACCAGATTGGTCCTGGTGAATATAGTGGGAAATGAATGAATTTATCCTTTTAGTTAGAACCATAGTGAAGATTTTATAATCTTGGTTTAAAAGGGATATGGGTCTATAAGACCCCGGGTTGGTAACATCTCTGCCCTGTTTTGGTATTACAGTAATTGAAGCATTTGTCCAAGAAGGAGGCATCTTACCACATTCTAAAACTTCATTACAAACTTCAGTTAAAGGTTTGCTTATAAGCATGATAAATTTTTTGTAATATTCTGATGGAAATCCATCAGGACCTGGCGATTTATTATTTGGCAATGATTTTATTGCTTCTGATATTTCCTGTTGAGTAATTGGGCTATCTAAAAGAGATTGATGCTTAGTGTCCAGTTTTTTTAAATTTGCTAGTGACTGTAAAAATTGCAAAATAGACTTCTGATTTGGTTTTTTGGATGTATATAACTGAGTATAGTAATCCTCAAAAACATTCAAAATCTCTTTTGTTGTGGTGTGAGCTACTCCCTTAGTGTCGATTATTTTCTTAATGCACCTTTGTGTCTCTTTGTCTTTGATCTTGTGGGACAAAAGTCTAGAAAATTTGGGTGAATTGAACCAGTAATTTATTTTAACGTATTGTAGCTTTTTTTGGATTTTATTGATATCTAATGATTCAAGTAATTTACGTTGAGATAGTAATTTTTTATAAATTTTTTTACTGCATGTTCTTTTATGGGTAGCTTCTAACATTTTTATATTCTCTTGGAGTTCCTGTTTAAGGATATTTCTTTGTTTATTAATATGTGCTGAAAGAGATATTAAATGTCCCCTTGTAACAACTTTCACTGTATCCCAAAGTATGCTTGGTGAAATGTTTTCTGTTTTATTATCAATGATAGCTAATTCTATAATCTTGTTAATTTCTGTGACTGTTGTTTGATTGGTAATTAAGGACTTATTGAATGACCAAAATTTTGGTTTGAAAAAATTTGGACTGATTTGTAATGAACATTTGACCCATGCATGATCTGACAAGGTAATATTACCTAATTCAGAGCTGACTATATTGTCTGTAATTGAATCAGAAACTAATAAATAATCAATTCTAGTGTAAATGTTGTATTTTGAAGAAAAATAGGTAAAATCTTTTTCATTTTTGTGTTGATACCTCCAAATATCAACCAGGTTATTGTTCTCTAAAAGGCGTGCTAGACCGGAGTAGTCATTCTTATATTTAGATGTCTTCTGTTTGGGTCTAGATCTATCTAGTTTATAATTTATTATATAATTTAAATCTCCCCCTAAAATCTGAATGCCTTCACTAAATTGTGTAAATTTGTCTAAAGAATTTTTTATAAATGTTAGTTGGTCCTGGTTAGGTGCATATATAGAACCAAAGGTGTATAGCTGGTTTTCAATTGTACCCTTAATGAATAGAAACCTGCCCTTAGAGTCTCTAATTAAGTCATTAAGTTGAAATGGTAAAGTTTTTGAAATAAGGATAGACACCCCTCTTGCTTTGGAAGTCCCAACTGCATGGTATTGTAAATGATAACGATTAGACTTCAAGTTTTTTGTATGTTTAGAATCAAAATGAGTTTCTTGTAGTAAAATAATGTCTGAACCTGTTTTAGATAATTCAGAAATAATTCGTTTTCTCTTAATCGGATTTCCAAGGCCACGTACATTAAAGGAAATAACTTTGAGATGGTCTGCCATATCTATTTTTGTTTGTTATAAGAAAAAATAGTTCTCAAATAACTTATCAGATACTTATTAACGACCAAAAATTAAACACTTCTTCAACTTAGAAATAGCTAATCTTCTCTTTTTTCCTCCTCTTTTCTTCCCCCCCTCTTTTTTATGTTTCTTTGCCAAAATTAAAATTAAAGCAGTACTAAAAATACTAAGCTAGTAAGCTTAGATACAAAGATTGCAGTAAGCAATATTTTGATTTGTGACAGTAGAATTAAGTATTTTTGCTCTAATACATTTTAAATCTCAAAAAACAAACAACTAAGCTCTATCAAGCGTTGTAGAAAGGAATCTATAAAAACACTATTTAAACTAATTAACTTTTATAAAAAACAAAAATCACTTTTATATAATCCGTTAATACTATTTCCCTTTCCCTCCCCCAGTTCTTATTAGTAACAGAGCATTAAAAATATAAAAATATGAAGCTATAAAAACTTGAGTAAGAAAAAATAAAAAGACAATTATAAATCACGTGGACTAGTGTGTTACTTCACGCACTAGCTATTTGTTGAGAGAGAAAAAAAAACCCAACCCTTAAAAACTAACTCAACAGAAGCCAAAGAACACTAAGCTAGCAGCTTAGATATACAATAAGCAATATTTTAATTTGCAGCTATAAAATAAAATATTTTTACACTGGTGCACTTTAGAGGCTGAGTTCTAGCAAATGTAAAAAAAAAAATTAAAGATCACTACTTAAACTAATTAACTTTTATAGTAACAAGACCCTCCACAATACAATTCCCCTTAACCCTATAACAGTATACCCCTCTTCCCTCCCCCAAATCTTATTAGTAACAGCTCAAAGCTATAAAACTGTAGAAATTTTTATAAGGAAAAAAAAACAGTTATAGTTCACTTGGACTAGTGTGTTACTGCACACACTAGCTATTTGGTAAAAAACCAACCCTTTGGAACTATCAACCCAACAGGAGCCACACTGAAGAAACCACCCTAGGCTCCCCCCACCTGGAAAAATAAGATGAACATTAACGTGCAGAGAATTTCCACCTCAACTGTTGACTAAACTCAAAAACACATTCCCACATTAAGCTTAATTCTTTTTTGTTGTTCTTAATTAGTTGTCCAGAATAGGGATTTTACTCCCTTTTTGAGGAGAAGGTGTTGGAAATTTTCTTTTTTGACTATACTTGCTGACATCCATCGGAGTCTCCACATGCAAGTTCTGCAGCAATTGTTCAGCCTCATCTAAATTTGAAGCAATCAGTTGTTTTCCATTATGCATGACAGAGAGTTTAATAAAGTTGCTCCATCTGTAACGAATGTTAGCTCTTTGCAAGGCTAAAGTGACTGATTTTAAGTCCTTCCTTTTGGACAACACTTCACCCGGTAAATCAGGAAAGATGTAAGCTGGCTTTTCGTTGAAAAGAAGTGGGCTTTTGACTCTGGTCACATCCATTAGTTGCTTGCGTATTTTGTGGTCTGCAATTTCCACAATGATATCTCTTGGAAGATTTCTCTTTTTGGCAGCCTGCTCAGATCCCAGTCGAAAAGCCTTAGTGATGGTTAGCTCTGCATCGTTAGGTAAATTGAGCAGTTCGGAGAACCATTTAGTTAGCATTGTGATTAAGTTATCATTAATAGATTGCAACTCTTCTATGTTTCTTATCTTCAAATTGTTTCTTCGGGCAGCCACTTCAAGGTTAATTAGCCTCATTTCATGAGAGTCAGAGGTATCTTGGAGCTCACGAATATCCCTCTGCGACATAAGAGCCAAATCCAGGGCATTTTCAACTTTTGCATTTGTTTTACTGAGCTCTAGTTTAATGTCTGCCAACTGCATTGAAAGGGGCTGTATTAAAGCCGACATTTGTTTTAAGAGTGACTGTTCAAGCTGTGCTATTTGTTTAGGTAAGAGTAAAAGCTGTTTATTTACCTCTGCACTAGCTTCCAGTATTCCCTCGGCCATGTTTGTTTTGCTTTCCAGGCCTTGGCTTTTCTGCACTTCAAAGTCAGCTCCTTCAAAGAGGTTTTGCAAGCACTTAACTGCTTTTGTTGGTGATTTTTTCTTCATCAGCCCCTGCTTTTTCATAGCCTCCTCAAACTTTAAGCTTTAAAAAGCTTTATTTACATGCTTCCAGGCGGGGGAGAGCTGGAGCTCCTTCAATATGCATCCATCTTGCACAGATGCCACGCCCCCCACCCGTGAGCTTATTCTTACTTGTGAAGAGGTTGTCATTTGCTCACTCTCAGGTTTTCAATTTTTTGATAGGCAACTGTCAACGCTCGCCCCCAGCGCATCCTTGACACCTCCTCCCTCACTCAGTCTGCTCCAGCCAGCCCTACCAACAAGGGCATGCACATACACCAAGTAGGGTAAGTTACTTACACGTTAGGTTCCGTATCATACATCAGTGACTTTGTACCTAAGGGGTTTGTGTTTGTATGAATACTGTTCTTATTTAGGCTTGGCTCTTATATTCCTATTTTGCACATGGAAAAATGGGAGGGTGATTCTTGCCATTTCTCCCCTCCCTCTGCAGCCCCCATACCACTTCACCCCCCATGGTGTTCCTGAGTTCTAGTAATCCATAGGGGCACAATTTGGGAAAGGAGTTCAGAAGACTATAGCCGGGGTGAGATGGGATGGGAAAGTTGTCTTTCGACTATCGCAGCTCTTCCATGCCATGGTTAGTTTTCACGCCACCTCTTTGGAACGGTAAACTGTGAGGTGCTTCACATCAGAGCAGTTTCAGCCAACTCTCTCCCTTTATACAATGATCTAGTACAATCCCTGCAAAGAAGACTGCTTTTCTTCAAAAGGGCTCATTTTTGTTCTGCACCAGGGCAGTTCAAACCCATAAATCAGAAGTAACATAACTCATTGTTGGGAGCAACTTCATCTATTATTCTTTTCAGTGTACAGAGGTTAATCTCTATGCTGAAAAAAGCGTGTATCGTATCCTCTACTGTAAGAAAGGTGTCTTGTTGTGCCTTGTGTATCTGTATTGGGAAGCTGTCATGTTTGTCAGCTTCCCACTGCATGTACTTAAGCATAAAAAGGACCATTAAGTAATCATTCTGTCATCATGGAATTCAGCGTTTTTCCTACCACATAGAATAATCTGTGGGTTGGGGGAAAAAATGACTGGTCAAGTGGTTCTTGGGTCCTTGTTAAGAAGGAAAGAAAGTTTCTGCTCAGACTTCATTTTCACTAAATAATAGTCTTTCACTCAACAATAACCTGACATTCTAGTCAAATAAGGAAAAATCAAATTGGGGGGGGGGGATTGTGGCATCAACATCTGTACTTAGTTGCAAAATATAGACAATTCCTAGATTTTAGGAACGTTGGGTATTTGATGTCTTTGGATCAAGGGGGAAAATATCCCCCCAAACAGTTGATGTATTCACAGTAGTAAACAAAACTGCAAAAGCATCCGGTAGATTTGAAGCCACTGTTAATAAAGGCAGCCTGAACATCCAGCCGGGTTTCATATGCTCCTGTTAGTTCCCAGTCCTGTGTTCACTCATATTTCTTTCTCCTTTTCTAGAGGATCACCGCCAACCACCAGTACCAGTAGCTCCAGTTTGACGAATGACGTGACAAAGCAGCCTGTCAATCGGGACATGTCATCTGTAAGACCTGCAAATGTGGGCAACATGGGAGTACAGTACACTCCTCACTCGCACCAGTTTCCCAGGACAAGAAAAATGTTTGACAAGGGCCCAGATCAGGTAAGATATCGATCTCGGGTCTTCCCAGAAGTCTTTTCAAAATGCTGTTTATCTCATTGCATTCTTGTTCCTCCCTTATTCTTATGGCTTCTGGATTGGCAACTCTTAACAGTGTTCCATGCTTCAGCCTGTGGAAAGCATCTATGTTTAATAGCACATAATGCTGTACAGAGTTCCTGAATGGGATCAGTTGGAAATGTTGGTATTTATGATATAGAAAGACGCAAACATGGATGGTTAAGATTCCCCCCCCCCCCAAGGCACATCCAGTTCTGTGTACTATAATATGCAAGAACAAAATGTGACCATTATGCACCTAGCTACCCTTGACCTCCCAGTGAGCCTGGGTCTAGTCGTATTCTTTGCTGTCTTCTTCTTTGGCATCCTTGTGTTGCAATAACTGGTTCTGAACTAATTGCATCATCTTGTGGTCCATGCAATGCCTGTGCCCAGAGAAAAGGGGCACGCAGGCCTCTTGCGGAAGTGTTTATATTTTAATTTCATCACTTTTTCCCTTGACAGACAGCAGATGACGCCGACGACACTGTAGGACACAAAAACTTCATGTCAGCCACAATGCAGACAGGGTTTTGTGACTGGAGTGCCAAGTATTTCGCCCAACCAGTGATGAAGGTACAGTCTGTCTGTTTTCCATAAACTTTTCCTGAATCATAGAACTGAATCATAGAACTATCCCTAAAAAGTGAATCATTTCCACATATATTTAGCTGAAGTGTCTTCCCAATACTCATTCCCAATTCATGTTCCCCTGTCCCTCAATTATTCATTATACTTCCTGCATTGGTGTTACTGAACACTGATTTTTACTAACAGCTATTTCTTTCCTTCCGTTTGCTAATAGGCGTGCAAATAAATAAGGCATATTCACAAAATGTTTCCTCAGCTTATGCCAGTTCTATTCTTCTGAAGGCTTCTGAGCCAATACTAAACCTGTCCCATATAGATTGGGCAAATCTGGCTTGGCCCAAGTAGATCACTTCCCACTGCCAATCTATGAACAGCAGGGGGGATGTTGGGGGGCGGGGAAGGGGGAGGCTTCAGTTGGCTGCAGCTGTGGCCAATACTAAGCTAACAGCGCTTCTATCTCTACAATACGGAGAGAACTGATAGCAAACTATGAGTGTACAGCTGCTGCAGCAGAGTGTGAGGCCAAATCCCCTACTTACCTACCTTCATGACAGAGGTAGATTTTAACCCATGTGTCTCAGTTCCCAATTCCTGCGCTAGAGGCCATCTGCCATATATGCCTGTCTGCATATCTGCCATGAATGTATCCTACTGTATTCATATCTGTCATGAATGTATTATGTGTTATGTACTGGTCCTCTGAGGGCATGAGAAGTTTCTTATTAATGTTAAGGCAGTAGGTTATCTTACAAGTATTTACTTTCTCTTTCCCCACTGCCTCCAGAAGTGTCCTTGAAAGCTAGCTGCGGCCCGCTCAAAATGTATCTTTCTTGGGAACTGAGATGATTTCATTCTTTGTTCTGTCTAGACTAAACCTAGCTTCTTCCTAACAACCCCCCGGGCTCTTTCGCGCCCAAAACTTTAACAGCCTTTATCCTGATGGCGGGAACATTCCCTATAATTAACATCACCAACCCCAGTTATGTCACTTCTGCCAATGCACTTGTCTGAGCACCTTGAACTTGCTGGATCTCTAATACAGTTACTTCAACCAATACACCTGCATGTTTGCTGTGGAGAACTTGGGGATAGGGGTGTGCAGCGGGGAAATATTCGGAAAACAATCCGGAACAACCCAAAACCTGAAGCGGCAAGCCGCTTCGTGTTTGGGTTGTCGGAAATTGCTTCAAAATTATTCGGAGCATACCCAAGTGAGATTCCCACCTCCCCCTTGAGCCCCCCTTCCCCCAACCCCACTTACCTTCTGAATGCCGGAGCAGGCCTTCTGCCGCCACCGCCAGCAGGGCGGCGGGGGAAGGCTGCAGCTGGTGCCTGCACCACAGCTTCAGCTTCTGTGGCAGCCAGCAGGTGGCAGTGAATGCCGGCGCCTGCGCCGCCTGCACTGCCACTTTGGCTTCTGCAGTGGCCGGCAGGCGGCAGCAAACACTGGTATCTGCACTGCCCGTGCCGCTGCTTTGGCCGGCAGGTAAGTGGGGTGGTGGTGGTGGGAGGACGGGCACCCTTTAGAGGCCCTGAAGCTTCCCGAAGCAATCCAAATTGCTTCGGGAAGCTTTGATTCGGTATTTCTAAATCAGGGTCATCATACTGGCCCCGATTCGGAAATACCGAAATTTTACGAATCGGGCCTGGTTCAGGTTTTTTTTCCAAACCGGGAACCTGAAGCACACACTCTTACTTGGGGATTCTACCTGCCAAAGACTGACACCATCTGTAGTAGCAAGTAAAGTCAAAAATAACCTGTGTCCAGAAATTGCAAAGATCCTGTCGCTTGGTAACAGGATTGCTGTTCCCCTTTCCACAGCAGTTAGGATTGCAGATCTCTCTTCATAGCGCTAGAATTCTGTTCTAGCAGCTATCTTGTCCAGTATTTTATGTAGCAATATTTCCCTGTAGATCAGATATGGAAATCTCTCCACATTCTTACCTCATATGAGTCAGGACAGCTTAAAGGCAGCAGAATTACAAGCTACTGTCCTATTTGGGGTCTGTGCCTAGGATCCCTTTCATCCTGGCTCTTTAAATCCACTTTGGCATCTGAAGGCAAACAGATTTTTTTAAGGTTTCAGACGCCTTAAGGATACAACACAACAGAAAATAACATGTCATGTGTGCGCACACCCATGCCATTTATGTATTCTCTGTTCTACTGTATGGATCTCTGTTCTAGTGTATTGATCTTATGTCATGCTTTTATCATTATACTTTGTAATGTATACTTTGTAATGTCACATAGTCATGCCAATTGGCCTACCTAAAACCAAAAGTACCTTGCTAATGCTGATTTTGCAGAACAAGTAACCAGCCTGTTATCTCTGAAAATATGCTTCACTGACCTTGCAGCTGCAACCAGAAATGTAACCATTTCACAGGGGAGAAAGAGGCTTTGATTTCTTTGTAATCTTCTGCCTTTTTCTGTCCAGACTAAGCTATTGTGTTCTCACGTAACTTCTTAGGTTTTCGCACCTAAATGCAAACTGCTCCAAGGGAGGGGGGAATAGTGTTCCCTATATCAATAGTGCCTTTGCCTGTATAACCATTCCTGCCAACTTTCCCATCTATGGATGTACCCATGAACTTAATGGATCTCTAAATAAAAGCCTTTCAACCAATGCACTGGAGTGCTTGCTGTGAGGGGTTTGGGGGTCTATCTGCCATGGACTGCCGTCCCTAGAAATGACAAAACATCAGAACAAAACAGGTTTTAGAAACTCCAGATTAAAGTTTCATTTACTGTGGGCAGATAGAGTTTTATCCTGAAGGTGTGCGAAACCTTTAAAACATCAGTTTGCCTTTAGAAGCCAAAGCAGCTTAAAGCGCCCATATGAAAGGGAGGATGTATGTCATGTGTGAAGGGAAACTTGTACAGCGCTCTACAAGCTCTGCATGCATTTTGCATGATGTTGCAGCCAGTCCTGATTCCTTGAAGAATCAATTAATTATTTGACCTGTATTGATGCACATGTTTCCTTTAATGGACTGATATAGCGGTAAACATCTTAGCTGCTTAAGTACGCTCAAAAACATAGTATGTGAAGAGGTCCTTAAATCTGCGGGCTGAACCACTGAAACAACTGATACTACTGTGTCTAGACAGGGCTATTACCAATATTTGGGCAGACTATGGGATAATGAGCCCCATGGCGCAGAGTGGTAAGCTGCAGTACTACAGCCCAAGCTCTGCTCACAACCTAAGTTCGATCCTGGCGGAAGCTGGGTTCAAGTAGCCGGCTCAAGGTTGACTCAGCCTTCCATCCTTCCGAGGTTGGTAAAATGAGTACCCAGTTTCCTGGGGGTTAAGTGTAGATGACTGGGGAAGTCAATGACAAACCACACCGTAAAAAGTCTGCCAAGAAAACGTCGTGATGCAACGTCCCCCCATGGGTCAGTAATGACTCGGTGCTTGCACCTTTTTTTACAGGACAATGAGGGCAGTTATCTAAACTTCTTCACCTGTAGTTCTGCTTACTGATGATGATTGAGCACCAGAGTCGGCAAATGCTGAAAATGGAGGATAAGCTCATAGTAAAGACTGGAGCTCAGCAGTAAAGAGTCTTTGCAGTATACCTTCTTTGAACCTAGAAGATGTGGGTTCGGGCCCTTGGCTCACTGTCTTTCAGCCTTATTTCCATCATAAAATAGCAGCAACTTTGGGCTGTATGCTAGACCATGCTACATAAATTATGAATAATAATGATACCCAAGCCATCACAGTAGTTTGGGGAAGGACAGTTTCTAAGCAGCTGGCTGCATATTTGGTGCAGGCAGCCGTGTTTCCCATATCTTTCCTTGTTAATTACTACAGAGGTTTGTGTAGAAAGTGAATTTTACTGCTGCCTCCCCTCTCATCACAGTCCTATTCATCTCCATAGCGAGGAGACTGTTGCATTCACAATATTGATATTGTTGTGTCTGATATTGTGAACAGGCTAATACTCTATCTAGCTATTAGATTAACATGGTTAATCTTCATCACATTTTACATGCATACCTCTTTGAACAAAAGGAAAATGAAGTGGATGGTTGGAAAAAAGGAAATGGGAGAACTAAGATTTCAGCACAACCTGAATATAGCAGAGCCACCTTTTGATGTCCTTGGCTTGGAGCACAAACAAGAGAATGCAGCCCCATTCTTTTAGCTTGCCTGCCACGAAAATCACTATCATGTGTTTTCCTTATGCCCCACAATAGTTAGAAAATATTTTTTCTGAGTGAAAGTGAACTTGAGCTTCCTGGGAGACTTGTGGGTGATCAAGTATTCTGCCCGTCTCCTGTCCCAGAGGGACACCAACAATTAGGTTTCTAGCTGTGTTGATACTTTTAACATTGTTGAAACATTACTCCTTAAGTGAAGGCCATTTAATCCAGGGAGAAGGTCAGCAGATCACATCCTTTGCTAGAATTTAGATTTGAACTGGCTTGCTTGAGAGAATCTTTAGAGTTTCAGTTTGTTGCCGAGCAGCTTCTCTGAAGTTTGAATTGGAACTTGGGGACAACACTTCGTAGCCTGTGTTTAAAACATCAAATACAAAATTAGCACACTTCACATCCACAAGATTCAAGTCCAGTCACATCTTAAAGATTTTCAGGGTATAAGCTTTCGACAGTCAAAGCTTCAAATAAGAGACCTTTGATTCTCGAAAGCTTATATCCTGAAAATCTTGTTGGTCTTTAAGATGCTATTGGACACGAATCTTATTGTAGACCAACACAACTACCACATGAAACTATCTTGATATTCATAGTAAGCACAAAGCTTCTACAAAGACAATACTAGAGAACAGGGCTTTTTTCTGGGAAAAGAGGTGGTGGAACTCAGTGGGTTGCCCTTGGAGAAAATGGTCACATGGCTGGTGGCCCCACCCCCTGATCTCCAGACAGAGGGGAGTTGAGATTGCCGTCCGCACCACTCGGCAGCACAGAGAGCAATCTAAACTCCCCTCTGTCTGGAGATCAGGGGGCGGGGCCACCAGCCATGTGACCATTTTCAAGAGGTTCCGGAACTATGTTCCATCGCGTTCCTGCTGGAAAAAAGCCCTGCTAGAGAGGCATGGAGGGATAGTCTCATGGATGAAACCAAGCCAATTGAAATTTGAACTGTGAGAAACCATGAAAAGGTCTCTGGATTAAAGTAGACGGATAAATAATGCTCCCAATTATTAAAGTAGTGAGTTGTCAAATGGCAGCTCTTTCTGCTATGTTCATATGAATGTATGTCTTTTGAAATCGTCTGTGCATGCTCCCTGATCATAGACAATGCTATAGTCCTTTGATTGGAGAAGGGCAGAAATAAATCTTTCTGTGTAGATACTGCAGTGGGTTTCTCACATGCCGGCCAATGTAAAGCGTTTAAAAATGTCTTGCAATGAATTTGGGATAAAATTGGCGGCGAAAAGAAAACTAGACAGATGGCATAAGTGGGCATGCATTCAAAAATTAGACTTTGAATCATGGCAATGTACTGTACCTTCTAAAATAACAAAACCTCATTGCCAGTGCTATTGTATTTAACTACTCAGTATCACATCCTGAATCACATAATGGTCAGAACCAGCCCATCAGCACGGAAGCCACTGCAGCTTGTTTCCTATTCTCAGGGGTCCTTTCGTAGAAAAAGAGCTGGAGGAACTCATGAGCATAACTCATTAGCATATGCCACGCCCTTTAACATCACCAGAAGTGTGTCATTAGCATAACTGATTTGCTATTGTGACGGCCTTTGGCCATATACAATTAAACCTACTGATAGCATAACTGATTTGCATATGCCACACACCCTGACATCACCAATCCTGGCTGTTTTGGACCCAATCCTGGCCATTCAGGGCCGAAATTGGGCCCAAAATGGCAAAAAGGGGCTGAAAATGGCTGAAAAGGGGCCCCAAATGGTTAGGAGCGGGCCGCTGCTGAGTGGGAGAGTGATCCACCACCCATCAGAGGCCCAATCTGGGCCGTTTTGGCCCCAATCAAGGCTGAAATGGACCCAAAATGGCTAAGAGTCAGGTGGGTGGGGCCACCTGACATGTGACCTCTTTGGGGAACTGCCGGAACTGCGTTCCCGCACGTTCCCCCTCAAAATGAGCCCTGCCTATTCCTGTGAGAAGAGTGTATGATATGGCCTCTTCCCATGGCAGGACTGACCTAGCTCTCAAGAGGAGCAGTAGCCGAGCTGGAAATAGTTCTGGTGCTGGTCCTCCTGCTTGGTCTTAGAACTCAGAAATCAGCATGGGCAGGAGACATTCCTCTGTGCAGTTCTCACCACATCGTGGTTTTGATGTTAAGATGATTGAATTGTGCACCTAATGTGACAATGCTGAAGGTGCAGAACAAGTATTTGCATTTGCCTGGGACTCAGGACTGTCTGATGACAAACCTGGCCTACAAGAGGAGCACATTCAAAATAGAGTACTCTGTCCATTTTTGCCATTATTCATTCTTACCAAATTATTCAAAAAGGCTTTTGTATTGTAGGGAGGGGCTCTCAGACGCTTTGCTAATGAGTTAAGGACCATAGACCGTGTTGCTTTACGTATTACCTGTTGTCTTAAATATGAGCTGCTTGTGCTTCATGTGGTCTAATTGCTTATGTCCTGTTTCAACATTTCTTCAACTCTTAGATTCTTACTAATGCTGGGTCTTTGTAAAATTGTGTTTATTTACCCTATGGCATTGTTTATGGAAATGTCTGTACTAATCTCACACTGTGTAATCCACCTTGAGGCTTGGTGAGAAAGGTGGACTACAAACCAACAAACAAACAGGTCTATTTATTTATTTATTTAATTATATATGGTTGGTTGGTTGGTTGGTTGGTTGGTTGGTTGGTTGGTTGGTTGGTTGGTTGGTTGGTTGGTTAGATCTTCTTGTGTGGCACCAGAGAAGAGCAGTTGCAGTCCCACATTTTGTTACGCTTCATAACAGTCTGGAAGTGCGTTAGCAAAAACAGACATGGTATCCTGCTTCACCCATATACTTCTCTGAGTAGTAAATGGCACCATACAGAAAGAAAACCTAGCAGGAAGGGCCCTCTGGAAGTTTCTGGCACCTGTGTCTCATGTACATCATATTCCATTGTAATATATGCTGATAAAGGGCACGCCATTGTGTCAGTCCTGCTGGTCTCACTAAGACTTGGTTTTCAGGAGCAGTTAAGTTACTCAATATCCATTATTGTTGTTCCATAGAGCCATCGTTCTTAATTATGTAAATATTAACAAAAACTGTACTAATTGGTTACATGTAGAAAATGTTTTGTATTGCCACGGATATTGCAGACAGGTTTTCAAATCTTGGTCCTTTAACAAGCTTGAATCACCAAGGGAATCCTTTAAGTAGTAAAACAGTTGGTACTTCATCCACCACAGCACAAATGTAATTAATTTTCTCTTGATACCCATAGCTATGTAGCCAGCAAAACATTTGGAAATATTACTAATTTGATAGACATCATGTAATCTTCAAGCTGTTGGTCTCACTACAAACATTTGCTTTGGCCAAGCTGAGCTTTGTGTGCTTGTTTGAAAGTCCAGAAAACAGTAGGTAAAATTTAAAAAAGAAATTAGGATAATGGTTTTTTTATTTTACCATTTAAAGTGGGTAATATATTAACTCCCAATGGTTATTAAAAACATTTGTCTAGTTTCTGAGAATAGCTCTTAACCAGAGTGGTGTCTTATTAATCTAATAAATCACTCTAGACAACCAATCAAAATGTATCTTTTTGTGCACACATGGTTGTTGATTTTTTTGTTTGAGTAGTTAAGGGCTTAAAAAACTTTGTGCTTTAAGAGTATTTGCAACATTCCCATTAATTACCTGTGATTGGATTTAAATTACAAACAGTAACACCGAGATTTGTCTAGTGTGTGAGTCTGGGAGGGCCTGAAGCTGGTTAGCAATATGCCCGTTTTGCCTTAAGAGTGTGGGTCATGGTCTACCAGGTATTCTGTACCACAGTCTGCACTGGAAACTAAGAGGATTTCCTATTTATTTAATTTGATTCTTGAAACAAAATATTTCTAGCGGATTGTGGCAATTACGCTTATGGTCTACAAATGAGCTTTGTGTAGTAATAATTTTCTCCCCGGTTGTTCCCACTGCCATTTTATAATTACTTTGACCAAAACATAAAATAAATGTGGCTTGACTAGTCCGGGATATAAAACAGAAGTCTAGTGGCACCTTAAAAGGCTAGCAACATTTATTTCAGCCTAAGTTTTAATAAGTCACAAATCACTTCTTCAGATACTATAAAGAGGAAATCGTTTTCCATATATTTATAAGGAAAATTACAGAAGTTGAGAAGGGAAGGGGGAGGAATTGAGGGCAGAGAGAGGCTTGGTGTGAATCCCATCATCAGCCTTGCAGAAGAGACTGAAACATTAGAGCGGTCAGAGGTTCCAGTCCTCTTATAGAGGGTAGAAGGCTGATAAACAAGAGTGTCGTTGCATAGGATAATCAACAGCAAATGGAGGAATAAGGTGTCCGAAGTATAAGAAAATTAACTGATATCAGTGGGGGATTCCGCATGATCAATTTTTATCAGACTTTCTGAGCAGTCATGCCGCGGTGGAGTCCTACGAATCCACTTCTCCCCGATTCCACATTAGGCTTTTGTTTCGCACATTTCATCGGCTCAAAGGCCATCATGCGGAATTTTTGACAGGATAAAAATCTATTCCTCATTGCTTTTTCCGGGGGAACTGTCTAATGATGCACATCTTCATTTCCCCCCCCCCCAAAAAACATTGCTACACATAAATGTTGCATCAAACCAACACATTAGAAAAAAATTTCTCACAAAAAAACGTTGCTACACATAAACGTTGCATCAAATAAACATATTGGATAGGCCAGAGCACTTCCCGCTGATATTGTGGAAGAGTATTATTGGCTATTGACATTTGGAGGGAAAATTGTTACCAATGACCCCGCGTCTTATCTTTCCGGCTTTCTTCGTGAGCAGTGTGGTTTAGTGATAGGTGTTGTGTTGAGGACGGTCTCTTTCTCCCTCCATGAAATGCCTAGACCACTAGTTGAACGCTGAAGTCCCTCCATCACACTTTCACTCTACCTCAGAAGCTGTCAGCTGTCAGCGAGCAACAAGTAACAAATTTGGCGTGTTGTAAAATGGACCCGTTATTGGTCAGCTGTTGTCATGTGACACAGGATATGTTTCTGCATAGATTTGTAGAAACATTGCAATGTTTTTTTACATTTTTTTTTTTTAAAAAAGGGGAAGGGAAAGGGTAGTGGGTGTAGCTTAGAAAACATGATTGGCCAATCAAATTAAGTTGATTCGAAGGGCGAGAGAAAAGGGCAAGGGTGGGGAGAACATCGGATAAAGAATTCCGCATGATTAAAATCCCTAATCTGCTGCGCATGGACAAATAAGTCGGGGGAAAGCAGGATGGGAAAAAAACGGACAAAACGTGCGGTGACTTCGAATCTGCTGCTAGGATTGCCTTCCCACGTGTGGAAACAAGAAAAAATCGAGGTCATTTAGAAGCTGAAGCAGGGAAAACCATTTGTGTGGAATCACCCAGTAAAGGGGTATAGTCAGGGCTTTTTTTCAGGGAGAACATGGGGGAACAGAGTTCCGGAACCTCTTGGAAATGGTCACATGGCTGGTGGCCCCACCCCCTGATCTCCAGACAGAGGGGAGTTTAGATTGCCCTCCGCGCCGGAGGGCAATCTAAACTCCCCTCTGTCTGGAGATCAGGGGGCGGGGCCACCAGCCATGTGACCATTTTCTCTGAGGGCAACCCACTGAGTTCCACCACCTCTTTTCCCAGAAAAAAGCCCTGGTTATAGTATGATATAAAGCATAGACATCAGCCAATTAAAGTTTCTAAAAAGTATGTTCTAATTGAATTACTGTAAATTATAGTAAGGAAATCCAAGTCTCTTTTTAACCCAAGATGACAGAAGGTGATTCTTTACTTTCTGCCTGGGGGGCAGGTAGAACAGCAACTTTCATATCTGCAATATTAAATATTCTCTCACAGGTTTTTGAATGTTGTGATGTCTAATGTCAGATTTCTGTTCATTGGTTCTTCTCTTATGTAAGAACTGACATGTCTGTCCGATGTAGATAATAGAAGGGCTTTATTGGCTCATGATGGTATATATTAAATTGAATGATGTGCAAATGGATGAGCCCAAGATTGTGTGGCGTTGTTATGGGACCTGATGTTTCTTTAGGGATTTTGGAAGGAATATGCAGTTTGAAACCAGGCCTGGATTTAAATCTAAGAGGTTTAAAGGTTTTTGTGGCTGAGTTAATATTCCTCATTGGCATCGTATCCAAAGAACTTTCAGATGAAGTTTATTACCTTATTACAATATGTAGGCTAACTTGGCTTCATGCATAATATGTATTGGTTATAATGTTTGGTTTTTGTGGGCCTGTGTATCTAATTTTGTTTGGTTTCTGTGAATCTGTGTATCTAATCTTTCTATATAAAAGGCAAGCCGTATTGGCGACAACTCACTTTTTATCCTAGTGTGCCTGAGTTGTCGCCAATAGGGGTGTGCAAGCCAAAAATTTTCGGCTATAGCCGAAAGTAGAAAGCCGAAAGAAGATTCTCTATCGTTAAAGCCGAAAGCCGAAACAAGAATCTCTTTCGGCATTCGACTTTCGGGATTCTTTCGGCATTATTTCGGCATTCTTTCGGCTTTTTTCTATGGGAAAATGCCTCCGTCTTCCAGGACGCCTGGAGGAGGCATTTTCCCACCAAATAAGCCCAAAATTGGTGGGAACCTTCCTCTAACCCTTCTCTAACAACCACCCAAGTTTCAGACAGATTGGACTTTGGGGGGCCATGTTATGGCCCCCCAAAGCAGGTCCCCCCATCCTCCCATAAGAAAGCGAAGGAGCAGCATATTGTTAGCATGCTGCTGCTGATCTTTCTTCATTATTTCCTATGGGGAAAAAATGAAGAGGCAGGCTTCCTTTGCCAGGGGTGGCATTTTGCATGCAAAATGCCCCCCAGCCCTCAGGGGCCCTTCTCCCACCCCTCCTCCCACCCCCCACCAAGGCTCAGCCTGCTCCCACTTGGGGGGGGGGCATTTCATGGCCTCCCCAAGTAGGTGCTCTAATCTCTACCACTGACAGCTGGGGGAGGCTTGTGTTGCCAGGGGTGGCATTTTGCATGCAAAATGCCCCCCAACCCTCTGGGGCCCTTCTCCCACCCCTCCTCCCACCCCCCACCAAGGCTCAGCCTGCTCCCACTTGGGGGGGGCATTTCATGGCCTCCCCAAGTAGGTGCTCTGCTCTCATCTCTACCACTGACAGCTGGGGGAGGCTTGTGTTGCCAGGGGTGGCATTTTGCATGCAAAATGCCCCCCAGCCCTCTGGGGCCCTTCTCCCACCCTTCCTCCCACCCCCCACCAAGGCTCAGACTGCTCCCACTTGGGGGGGCCATTTCATGGCCTCCCCAAGTAGGTCCTCTCAGCCCCTAAAGTCCACCCCTTACAGCCCCACACAAACCCAATTCCCCCCCAGCTGCCACACACAGACCCAAATCCCCACATTAGCCCCTCACAGACCCAAATCCACCCCCACCTGCCCCACACCCATAACCCCAGGAACAGGCTGGCAAAGGCCAGCCCTCTCCCTTTGTTCCCTATGCTGGGAACTTCTAAACTCTCTTTCCCTAGGCAATTCTGCACAGCCCAGGGGTGCCACAATGGTGGGCACACTTCTGAGTGCCAGCTGGTCCCTGTGAAAGAGCACCTGAACCACAGACACCCTCCCTCAAATTCCCCCACCACCTACAGAGATGGCTGGCCAGCCAGCCCCATTGTTCCCTATGATGGGAACCAACTGCACAACAAAGAATAAAACAAGAACAACACAAAATAAAGTTTTAAAAAAATTATATTCTCCCTTCCAAAGTACAAGTAGGCAAAGCATTATGACACATTACACCAGCAGTCCCCCACACAGAAAAATTAAAACAAAACTCACTTAACATCAGAGAATCACAAAGCATGATTCCTGTCAAAAACACTTTATTTCTTGAACAGCTTTAGGTTACACAGCAGGGGGGAACACCAAAGGGCATGGCAGCACTATCTTACACAAAAATAATACAACTCACTTCACATCAGAGAATCACAAAGCACAATTCCTGTTAAAAACACTTTATTTCTTGAACAGCTTTAGGTTACACAGCAGGGGGGAACACCAAAGGGCATGGCAGCACTATCTTACACAAAAATAACACAACTCACTTAACATCAGAGAATCACAAAAACACAATTCCTGGCAAAAACACTTTATTTCTTGAACAGCTTTAGGTTACACAGTAGGAGGGCACAACAGGGCATGATAGCAATGTACTACAAAAAATAATACAACCCACTTCACCGTTTTTGACAGCAATTGTGTTTGTGTGATTCTCTGATGTGAAGTGAGTTGTGTTATTTTTGTGTAGTACACTGCTTTCCTGCTCTGTGGTGCCTTCCTAAACCAGTTACAGAAATAAAGTGCTTTTGACAGCAATTTTTTGGGGTGATTCTTTAATGTGAAGTGGGTTGTGTTATTTTTGTGTAAGATAGTGCTGCCATGCCCTTTGGTGTTCCCCCCTGCTGTGTAACCTAAAGCTGTTCAAGAAATAAAGTGTTTTTGACAGGAATCATGCTTTGTGATTCTCTGATGTTAAGTGAGTTTTGTTTTAATTTTTCTGTGTGGGGGACTGCTGGTGTAATGTGTCATAATGCTTTGCCTACTTGTACTTTGGAAGGGAGAATATAATTTTTTTAAAACTTTATTTTGTGTTGTTCTTGTTTTATTCTTTGTTGTGCAGTTGGTTCCCATCATAGGGAACAATGGGGCTGGCTGGCCAGCCATCTCTGTAGGTGGTGGGGGAATTTGAGGGAGGGTGTCTGTGGTTCAGGTGCTCTTTCACAGGGACCAGCTGGCACTCAGAAGTGTGCCCACCATTGTGGCACCCCTGGGCTGTGCAGAATTGCCTAGGGAAAGAGAGTTTAGAAGTTCCCAGCACAGGGAACAAAGGGAGAGGGCTGGCCTTTGCCAGCCTGTTCCTGGGGTTATGGGTGTGGGGCAGGTGGGGGTGGATTTGGGTCTGTGAGGGGCTAATGTGGGGATTTGGGTCTGTGTGTGGCAGCTGGGGGGGAATTGGGTTTGTGTGGGGCTGTAAGGGGTGGACTTTAGGGGCTGAGAGGACCTACTTGGGGAGGCCATGAAATGGCCCCCCCAAGTGGGAGCAGTCTGAGCCTTGGTGGGGGGTGGGAGGAAGGGTGGGAGAAGGGCCCCAGAGGGCTGGGGGGCATTTTGCATGCAAAATGCCACCCCTGGCAACACAAGCCTCCCCCAGCTGTCAGTGGTAGAGATGAGAGCAGAGCACCTACTTGGGGAGGCCATGAAATGCCCCCCCAAGTGGGAGCAGGCTGAGCCTTGGTGGGGGTGGGAGGAGGGGTGGGAGAAGGGCCCCAGAGGGTTGGGGGGCATTTTGCATGCAAAATGCCACCCCTGGCAAAGGAAGCCTGCCTCTTCATTTTTTCCCCATAGGAAATAATGAAGAAAGATCAGCAGCAGCATGCTAACAATATGCTGCTCCTTCGCTTTCTTATGGGAGGATGGGGGGACCTGCTTTGGGGGGCCATAACATGGCCCCCCAAAGTCCAATCTGTCTGAAACTTGGGTGGTTGTTAGAGAAGGGTTAGAGGAAGGTCCCCACCAATTTTGGGCTTATTCGGTGGGAAAATGCCTCCTCCAGGCGTCCTGGAAGACGGAGGCATTTTCCCATAGAAAAGCCGAAAGAAAGCCGAAAGAATCCCGAAACGTTTCGGCTTTTTTCTTTCGGCTACCCGAAACGTTTCGGCATTCCCCGAAACGTTTCGGCATTCCCCGAAAGAAGCCGAAACACTTTTGTTTCGGCATTCTTTCGGCATTCTGAATGCCGAAACGCACATCCCTAGTCGCCAATATGGCCTCCGGAGGGCACCACCACGGCAGGAACGCCAGGCAAGCCAGTCCGTCCCTCCGGAAGGCACCAATATGGTGGGAAGGCCGAGTGAGCCGATCCGTCCCTCTGGAGGGTGCCGCCGCATGAGAAAGGCCAGGCGATCTGGCCCATCACTCCAGAGGGTGCTACAGTGGCCGGAAGGGCAGCATTCCTGCACTGTTTTCTAGGGCCTGTTTTTTTTTTTAAAAAGGGCTCTGATGCTAGTTTTATGTGTCTGTTTGATATATATTATGTATGTTCTTTTTATTGATGCATTTTACTTTTTATATTTATGCATTTAGATTATTTTCTTATTATTGTGAGACATATACTTTCCTGCAATTTTTCGTTTTAAGCTTAATCTTTAAGATGCCACTGGATTTCTGTTTTATTTTGCTAGACCAGCATGGCTAACCCATGGAATAGTCAGGGAAATGCCTGTGCTAGATGGGGTTCCGCTCATTTGCTTTTATTGAGTTTTAGATCAGATTTTAATTTTAATAAATTTCTGAATCCTGCATTGAAAATCAGTAGAAGAGTGTTTCACATAAGTAAAAGGTGTGTGTGTAGTTGGGTCTGTATTCTTTGAAAGAGGACATTCCAGAAATGTTTAGGTAAGTAGCTTAAGATGTTCCATTTATTTCCAGGCACACAAGCTGAAAGCATTAAGTAAGTATGATTGAATGCTCAGAGACCAAGGAATATTAAGTTTACATGTACAACCTTTCCACTATTGCTTGTTGTAAAAGGCGATTATGCAGTTGCAAACTTTATTCCCTCTCCCGCCCTGTCCAAAACCAAACAAGGATAGGGTAGAAATGTGTTTTTTTATACAAGTAACATTTAGATGCCATTTTTTCTTATTTTTCCTGCATAATTTATCACATTACTTTCATTTTTAAAAACATTTTGCAGTCAACAAAACTACTCTGCTTTATAGGTATGTTGTTTTTACTCCTGCTCACCACCCTCATTCACCCTTCCCAAGGGACTAGTGACACAATTTTTACCTTAGCCAGACCTTTCCTCAGTATAGTTGTATATTGCCTGCCTGCCTGTCCTCATGTTTTTCCATGTAAATGCGAATATGTTTTTATAGATAGTTACCCAGCTTGGCCTTCATTAGCATGAGAAATGGAAACATTAACATAAGCTTCACTGATAGGGTTTTCTCATGTCATCTTATACAGTATTGATTATCTCATATAACCAAAGGAATATGTACTCCATGTCAGCTGTGAAGGGATTAGATTTTGTAAAAGAGGTGAGCGCAGTGCTATGTGTGAGCTTTATTCTTGTGTATTCTTGCATGAAGCACATACGGTAAGACTGGGCACGGCCAGTACCATTGTGGCTGCTTTGAAATGGCCAGTGACTGTTCCTTCTCTTGTAGGACAGAGGAGCCTTACTTTTCAGCCATATTTAGAAATGCATTCGAAATGCATTCTTCTTTTTTAATACAAATTGCTTCTGGTTTTCTAATTAATAAACTTATTTTTTTCTGTAATCTGCCTGTGAATTTAAACTTTCTGGCCTTCCTGCACTTGATTGTGCTGTTGAGCTGCTCATGAGCTGCGCTTGTGATAACCCAGTATGTTTATTTATTTATTTATTCATTTAAAATTTCTATACCGCCCTCCCTGCAAGTGGGCTCAGGGCGGATAACAACATATTAAAATACAATTAAAAATTCATCTACATTAAAACAGTGTATTAATACACATTTAAAACAGGATGGTGGACAGCCTTCACAGGGAGGGTTAAGATTTTATAAACCCCATTTTTCAGGCCAGTGGAAGCCCAGTTTCAGCCATATGCCTGGCAGAACAACTCTGTCTTGCAGGCCCAGCAAAAGGATAGTAGGCCCTGCCGGGCCCTGATTTCAGCAGACAAGAGCGTTCCATCAGGTGGGAGCCAGGACCGAAAAGGCCCTGGCTCTAGTTGAGGCTAGGTGGGCCTCCTTGGGGCCAGGGACCACCAACAGCTGTTTGTCCCCTGATCGGAGTGTCCTCTGGGGAATATATGGGGAGAGACGGTCCTGTAGATATGCTGGTCCCAGTCCGCACAGGGACTTATAGGTCAATACCAGAACCTTGAATCTGATCCGGTACTCCACTGGCAACCAATGCAGCTCACGTAAGAACGGTGTTATATGCGCCTTATTTGGCACTCTCGTAATAACACGCGCCGCTGCATTTTGTACCAGCTGTAATCTCCAAGTCAGGCTCAAGGGCAGCCCCGCGTAGAGCGACTTACAGTAATCTAGCCTAGAGATGGCCATTGCTTGGATCACTGTAGTTAAGTCATGGGTGGTCAGGTAAGGGACAAGTTGCCTGGTCTGCTGCAGATGGAAAAAAGAGGACCTGACAACCGCTGTGACCTGTGCCTCCATTTTCAGGGAGGCATCCAAGATCACCCCCAGGCTCTTAACCCTCGGAACTGGCACTAACGGTGCCCCATCGAGGGCCGGGAGCCGGAGTCCCAAACCTAATCCCCCGTGGCTCAAGTACAGGACCTCCATCTTCGTCGGGTTCAGTTTCAGCTGACTCTGCTTCAACCAACCAGTTACGGCTGCAAAAGCATGTTCCAGGACATCTGGGGCTGAGTCGGGCCAGGTGTCCATCATCAGATACAACTGGGTGTCATCTTGATTGTACATGAGTAACTGAAGCAAACCGAAAATCCAGGGGTAGGGGATTATTAGAAAATCATATTTGGGACACGGCAAGTACTTACTACAGTGTGGGAGAGAGGTTGTACGACACTGTGTACATGTGCATGTGTATTAATACTGCAAATGAAAGACATTACTTGTATTCACAGCCAGTTTCCTGATCTCTTTAACATACACACACATGCATGGTGTTGCACTCCAGCTCAAGAAAGCTAAGCAGTAGCTCTTAAAGTCTACCGCTGGGTCTGGAAAATCACTCTTGTGAAGGATGTTGTGGCTGGCGGAGGGAAATGAAGAGTAGCTTTGGCTCAGACTGGGTTTTTGAATGTCCTTATTTGCCTTCATCCTCTTAATGGTAGCACTGCCTGTTGATAGCTTCTGCTCTAGTAACACACATTGGGGAGAGTGGAGGGAGAAAAGAAAGGGGCTCTTTCTGCTGTCATAGGGAAAGGCTAAGGTATGGCTGTGTGAGCCTCTTTGATACATTTCCAGTCATAAAAGTGAACAGGTCCAAATCAATTCTTTAGCAGAAATAGGAGTGTGGTGGCTGGAGATCTCAGAATCGGAGCTTTTTTTCAAGGGGAACGCGGGGGAACGGAGTTCCGGTACCTCTTGAAAATGGTCACATGGCTGGTGGCCCCGCCCCCTGATCGCCAGACAGAGGGGAGTTGAGATTGCCCTCCGTGCCACTGAGCGGCGCGGAGGGCAATCTCAACTCCCCTCTGTCTGGAGATCGGGGGGCAGAGCCACCAGCCATGTGACCATTTTCTCCAAGGGCAACCCACTGAGTTCCACCACCTCTTTTCCCAGAAAAAAAGCTCTGCTCAGAATTACAACTAATCTCCAAGTCATAGAGATCAATTCCCCTGGAGAAGTATTGTACCCTACTGAGGTCCCTCCCTAACCCTGCCCTCTCCAGATTTCCCCCCCCCCCAAATATCCAGGAATTTCCTGGCCTGGAGATGGCAACCCTAAGCAGAAATAAACCATCATTCCTGGGAATACTGTTTCAATGGCAGGAAAAATCACCTCCACACTGGAATTTGGGCAACTTGGCATTACCTGGTAGTGATCTCATTAGGCACCTGTGTGGTTTTTTCCCCTTCCTCACCACCACCCATGATTCCTGCAGTGCCCTTGAGAACTCTTCACTGCCACCCATCACCTTTTATAAGGATGGGCATTTTGCTAGTATGCAGAACCATGTGCTGTGTTCTTCAGGGCATTCTGCATCAGAGATGGTAAAAATAACCATATGCTTCATTGACCAATAATTTGTGTTTTTGTAAGAAAGCTGCATTATATTGCCGGTAACGAAGAGGTAAAATTGGATCTGCCTCCCTCTTCAGCTCTGCTGTTTCTCTGACAGTTGCACCAGTTCATCTAGGCAAGCTTGACATTCTTGCCATTCACATTGTTTGCTGGAGTTATGCTGAACAGTCTCTCCTGCAAAGGCCATGCTCGGCGCATTCAAGAATACAGAAACCTGATTTGCTCCTGCTGCCTTCTGGGAATTTCAACCTGGGTAAAACAAGTTGAAATGAGAACTAAATGTCGGTGGGAGAGACAGATGTTTCCTGGCCCTTAGGCAAAGGTTCTGCTAACAAATACTAGCAACCAGCAAAGTGACAAAGTGGAGGCTCGGCAATGAATAAATGCAAAAGGGCTGCCTCTCTTATCTTAAGGCTTGTTCTGGGAAGTACATTCCTCCCCCCCCCCGCCGCCCCCTAAAAAGGTATTCTGTTCCTGTTCAGAAACTAGTAAGATTATAAATCACGGGTATGCTTTCAGGCATCAGTCAGACTTTGATTTATTAAATATCAGATCACATTTTATTGCAGAAGAGAGGACTGCATTGTGGTGGCTTGTTAAAGTCTTTAATTGTTGCCGCATGAGCGCTCATCTAATCCAAGATTCTTCCCTCCCTTCTGCTCAGAATTCTGAAAATGCATTAAGTGAAACAATAAGTTTTGAACTCCATCAGGGAAATGCAGCTGTGGTCTGTGCTCCCACAACCAGTGAGACCAAATTTGATGTGTTATATGTGTAAATCCAGGCAGAATGTGAATGAAAATGTTTTGAAGGTCAGAAGATTGAGAAGAAAAAACAACAGAAAACAGGGGGGGAAAACGAGTCTAGGCTCCCAATCCCATGTGCATACCTCAACATCGCAGTGACTGAAGCTCAGCTGAACTGAGAAAGTACTTTAACCCCTTAGGAAACTACGTCAGCCTTGTGAGCCGGCAGAGGTCTCCTTATAAGATTATTTATTGCTTCAAGGAGCCGTCCCTGCCCTTAGTTCGACAACCTCTCGCTGACTGTTTCCATCTCGATACAGGTAAAAAGGAGAACAAATTCATTGGCTTTCACATGTTACTCCTCAGTGGGAGGCTTCTGAATTGTAATTGGTTTCTGTCTGAGGGGATGCCAGGAGGTGTTTGAAATGTGTAGCGTGTCATGATCCTAATCACGTAATGCTATTACCGACACCCACGCACTTCCGGGAGACCCAGATAGAAGATAATAGAATGGAAACCAGGAGTACTGCTCTTTCTATAGGTAGAATTTCCTTAACTGAAATGAAAAAAAGAATCAGGAGGGGAGATGAAGACGAGGGGGGGACCTAAGGATAGCCATACTGGTTCAGAACAAGGATCCATCCCCATTTCCAACACTGGGTAGCCAGATGTTTCTGGGAAGCCCACAGGCAAGATCACTGTACCCTCAATGGCTTGCCCACCAGCAACCGATGCTACTGCTTCTGAAACTGAAGATTCCATTTTTTCATCATTGCTTGTAGCTGTCGATAAACCCTATCCTCCATTGATTAATTTTATCCCCTTTAAAGCAACCCAAGCAGGTGGCTGTTGTGTGTTGTCACATTTTGTAGCAGTGAATTTCTTACATTATTTATGCTCTGCACGAAGGAGCACTTCCTTGTGTCTGTAGTGAATCTACTACTGTAGCGAATCTCCATGCTGTTTATGATTTTATAAGCCTCCATCATGTTCTGCCCTTCCTTCCACCACCACCACCACCACCCCTGCCAAGTTATCTCTTTCTAAGCTAAAGAACTTCAAATTTTTTATACAAAAGGAGTGAAGGATTTGCCTGAATCGCTGACTAGGGAGAATGCTCTTATGTGTGATCTATGAGCGGGACCACAAGTGACGCCTGACACAGGTTGGACACTTGCCAGCTTCCCTCAAGTTTTGATGGGAAATGTAGGCAGCTTGGCGGAATGTTGGACAAGTGACAGTTGAAAAGTCCATTGGACACCAATCAGAGAGTCAAGCTGCAAGACCAGGATGCCTACATTTCCCATCAAAACTTGAGGGAAGCTGACTAGTGTCCAACCTGTGTCAGGCGTCACTTGTGGTCCCGCTCTATGATGCGTGTGCTGTATTCCCATCCAGTATAGCATGTCTCTTGGCCTCTCATTGGCTGCATCCACACATAGGTTTTCTCTGCTTTGGATAACAAACTGGAGTGCTTGTTTCTTTTTCGGGGGCAGGGAGAGAGCACCACGTGGCGTTATAATCTAATCAGGCTCCCGTCATCCTTTCCGTCTCCTTGGCACCCTTTTCCCCAAAGCAGCTTTTCTCTGATCATTTTGAGAAGGGTGCAGTCAAAGCACATTATCAGGTGGTGCAGAAGGGAAGGTCCAGGGTCCCAACCACATTGGTGATATTTTCCATCCTTCAGCCCTGCAGCCTCTATTTTCCCTACCACACCACTGGAGGGCTTTAAAAAAATGAAAACTGTCATCTTGTTAACGTCATAGACCAACATTTCATTAACTGCTCTCTGCTACGTATACGACATTGGAAAAGCAGGCTTCTATATTTTGTCTATAGACTATTTTCTTTCTCCAGAGCTGTAATGTCATGGTTTTTTGCCACCATCTTTATGCAGGTTATGTTATAGAGGGAAGGAGCCATGTCCAAGGTGAGACCTATAAAAGGGACACTAATGCCAGCTTGAGACGTCTGGGATTCTTTGCACATCCCTTGTTTTCTCTTTTTGATGCAGCATTTTTAGAACTTTTTTCTAATTTATTCATCTAAAACCAGGTTTTCATTAAAGTGTAATATCTCTCCACTTGGATATGCTTGGATGCATTTTATCTTGAGTTTGCTTATTGCTGTACATTACTGGTCATTTGTCATTCTCCATCTAATAAAACGTGGATTGT
This sequence comes from Eublepharis macularius, assembly GCF_028583425.1. Classification (NCBI taxonomy): domain Eukaryota; kingdom Metazoa; phylum Chordata; class Lepidosauria; order Squamata; family Eublepharidae; genus Eublepharis; species Eublepharis macularius. The sequence continues at coordinate 24,286,406 of NC_072793.1, read as the reverse complement.
TGCAAAAGAAAACTAGGGGGGAATTTAAATTAAAAAGCAAGCAATCTAGCTCAGTAATTCCTGTTGTGAATTGTTTCCAGGGGTGAGCTGCCATGTGCGTGACAGTATGATTGAGCTAACTATGGTGTTTTCCACATGGGGGACAGGATTATGACACAGCACCTGACAATATAATACAGTGGCAATGGAGCTTCAATATTTCCCTGCCCCAGCCAGCAGCCATACCCCCCACACCACCACCAGGGATTTTTCAGGGTTTTAAATTCAGCAATTGAATATTGTAATGACATCATAACAATCTGTTTATCAGATTCTCTGAATTCCCTGTCTCCAGCCCCTTGTTTTGCAGAGATATGGCTTTCCCATTGTATCTCTGTAACACAAGGGGCTAGAGACTTCTAAAAGAACGAAATCTGGAAATTCAAAGAACCTGATAGACAGATTGTGTAGCAATATGAACATGTTCAATTGCCATTTTTTTTAAGACCCCAATGGCAGGAGGAGAAAATGGCTGCCAGAGGGACTGTGGCAAGGAAAATCAAAACTTTCCCACCCACTGTGTCTCAAATATATTAAATATTCCTCTAGTTTTGTGCCCATGCAACCATTTTTTTTCAAATTCCCAAGTATATAGGGGTGACAGTAGGGAGGTATTATGGTGGTTTCACACAACCAGTTAACTGAGCAAGCTTTCCTTTGATAGTCATAGTTTCTATCTAATAAGGAACACTTAATATCTGGCTTGCAAGAAAAAATCCAGGTCTTCAGGTATCCTATGGAAGTACCTGTCTTGCTGTTTGTCCACTCCAGCTGGCAGTGGGTCTGTGAGAGCCAGAAATACACAACATGTGAGTCACGAGTGCCAGTCCAACTCAATTTGTTGTCACACATACTCACTTTGAGTGTGATTCACTTTGAAAGAACTTCATTGCCCCATATAGATTCAAATGCTGAAAGGAGGGAGGAGGGGCTTCAGGCTTCTCGGGGGGGCTGTTTGCCCCTTGCTTGGAGTCCATGTGCCCTGGAGTGAACATTTGGAGCCTCAGGAAGGGGCATGCAGATCCCCCCATGGCCATTTTTTCTGGCAAAACATCACAAGAGAGAAGGCCCTCCTTCTGCCTCGCAGCAAGAGCCTCACAGAGCAACACAATGCTTTCAGAGTGAGTTATACATGTCACTAAGTGTTGGGCCAGGCACTAGAGATGGGCATGAACCGGAAAAAAACCAAACCATGTGGTTTGTGGTTCGTCGCATTTCACAAACCACGAACTTTCATGAACCTGCCCCAGTTCATGAACCAGTTCGTTTAGTTCATAAAAACGTCACATCCAGGTCAGCAAACTATCACTTCCAGGTCAGCAGAAGGTCGCTTCCGGGCCAGCAGAAGGCCACTTCCAGGTTAGCAGAAGGTCTACAGGAAGTCCATCCCCTGTTGCCTAGGAAACTGATTGGCACCAGGCTGTCTGCAGTGACAAACCAAAAAATGAACCAAACGAACCAGCCTAAATTTTGTGGAGGTTCATCAGAAATGGGCTCTGACAAACCACCGGTTCACGAACCACGAACCAGCCCAGTTCATCATGAACTTTGGTTCATATTTCGGTTCGTGCCCATCTCTACCAGGCACCCATGACTCATGTCACACATACTGTCTCTTTAGGCCTTGAGATTGCAGTCAGAGGTCTTCCTCAGCTATGTTGCCACCTAGATTCATTAATTGGAAATGCTGAGAGGGTATAGCGTTTGAGACCTAATGGTTGCAAAACATGTACTCTTCCAGAGAGCTATGTCCCTTTCCCTAATGTCACAACAGTATCAAGTACTATATGAATAATATGATCTTGTAAATCTATTAGTGCTCTTCAGCAAGAAGGACTCCAAAACAACCTTTCATGTTTTATGGCCATGTTGTTTCTTCTAACCTTGAGTTTTAAAGTAAATGATAAAGCATTCCATTTCAGTCCTTTGAGAGTTGTACAGCAAAGAACCATTGTTGTTTCCATGTGGACCTTCAGAAACAAACCAGACCATCTGTATTTAGACCTCTCAGTCCAGTGCTTTATGGCACTATTTATTAGGAAGGAATTATGCAAACTATCACACTCCTTGCATATAAACAAACACAAAAAGCCATGGAGACTAGTGTTTAAATAGTTCAGAACTTGCCATGCACGTAACAGAAGCCACTAGATTCAAATATATCTTCTGAGACAGTCCATTTATATAAGCTTCGTAAATTTATGTTGCTCTTTAAGGCAACTGGACAGCCATTTTCTTCTGAGGAGATCATGCACCCTGAGTGAGAAAAGACAAGAGGCAAAGACCTTTTTGAGGCATAGGTAAAGAGTAGGTTTTCCAGTATCTGTCAATCAATCAATAAGATTTATCAATCATAGACTTAAGGTATATTTTTAAACAGCTATCCTCTATGCAGGTGGCATTTTTGTAAGCAATCTCTGTACATAATTACATTCACACAGTGCATTTCACATTGCCTTCCAAATCATAAATCTCTTTTTCATGCATTTGATGAAAGAAAAATGTTATCTTTATTATGTTTGCTGCAAATGTATAGAAAGTATGTAATTTTATTTCACCTGGTTAAAAGAAAGCCTTTAATTTACCCAGTCTTTGATCAGCTCATGCTCAGGGTAGGGGAGGCAGTTTATGGTGTTTAGCTGTAAAGGTAATGAAATGTACCAGTAAAGACAACAAGAAAGGGGAGAAAAAACAATAGCCCAGCCGAAGAAGGATACCCAAAGAGGTTGGAGCAAAAAAAAAAAAAAGAATAAAGTATAACTAAAAATGTAATAATAATTAAAACACCGGTATATAATTTAATTCAACAAATAAAAGTGCTTATGTTTAATTTAAAACATCGGCATGTGGTTCAACATATGAGTACCATACCGTTGAATATATACATAGTAAAATCACACATATACAGGTATATTAGTACATTTTATCTCCATATATACAGAACTAGAACCAGACATGTTTCGACCCCAGGGCCTTCCTCTGTAGTATATCTATCTCATACACAGCACTCTATCAATAAAGTTAATGAATCAAAAATGCATGACTCAGCACAAAGTAGACCTAAAAAAGGGGGGGTGGGGTTGCAGTAATTATTATCTGGATGTTTCATGAGAAACAAAACTAATTAAAAATGTAAAATTAATATGATTTTGATAAATAAAATTACTCACACCAAGATATTATATAAAACAGCTTGGAGTAAATTCAGATCTACCCACAGAACAGCTTATGATGCAGTTTGGGCAATACATCCGGATTAAAGTTGTTCCTTTGCCCCTAGATCTAAAATGCACATGCAAAATAGTGCCAAATCAATCCAAATTCAAAATCTATTTTGAAGAAATATATCTCATTGAAAAAAAAAATCTAAAATATTTACCTCTTTAAGTCAGGTCAGAAGTATACAAATCCTAGATGGAGAGCTGAGCAACAACCAGAAATGAACCAGCATCCCGTCTATACTGTACAGCACCCTGTCTATATAGACATCTTGTCTATATACTGTGAAGAGGAGAGGAGGAACGTGATGCAATAGTAAGAATTACAATGAGGTTGTGAGCAGCACCTGAAAAAAAAAGATTGCATCAACTCACAGAGTTATCACTCTGATATCTAGCAGCCAACCATACCAAAAGCAGATGTAATATATCAAAATAACAAAAGATTCCATAAACAGCAAAACAACCTGACAACCATTTTCTTCAGACGCTTTGGCACCAAGGTTTCCAATGTGACGATCCAGAATATCTTCCTTTTTCTCAGAAGTTGAAACCGTTGTAAAAGCACTTGCAGTTTTTCTGTGACCCAAAACTGAAGCTCCTTATCAGAGTGACCCAAGGTTCTGTAGTGCTTAACAAGCGGAGACTAATTTCTTCAATCCAGTGCAGCTCCTATATTCAAAAATCCTTATCCTTACTGGTCAAATTGTAAACCTACATATAACAAATTACATAGGCATTGTATGCAATAAATAATGCCTTAGGAGTAACAATTAACAAAAGATCTAATATAGTAACTTCTAGTCTTTGAAGAATTTTGAAATGTTGGTTTTAAAGTAGTGACTACATACTATACAACTGCCACATAAGATTTCTCTCCTAAAAGTAAATAGAGTGTTGGACTTACACGTGGGGATATCAGACAAAAGATACCAATGTTTTTCTATTATATTTCTCACACCAGTAAAAGTACAGTCATATGTCAGGTTGCCAGGTCCAGGTTGGAAAATTCCTGGAGATTTAGGGGATGGACCCTGGAGAGGGTGGGGTTCGAGGAGGGGAGGGACCTCAGCAAGGTATAATTCCATAGAGTTCACATTTCATAGGAGCCATTTTCTCCAGGGGAACTGGTCTCTTTGGCCTGGAGATCAGTTGTAATTCCAGGAGATCTCCAGCCATCACCTGGAGACTGACAACCCTAGCAATGGTATTATCATTATTTTTGTTGTTATTATGAGTCCTAGGTGTTAATAAAGATATTCTGGGTGTGATCTTTGCCTTACAAAAGGCTTGCTTGAGAACTTTAGAGGAGTATCCTCTGTCCTTTAAATGAATCTTTGTCTGTAGAAATCTATATTCTGGCTGCAGTTCCTCCTAATTCTCAACATTTGGGGAAAAGGCAGGTTTGTTTGTTTTTTAGGTGATAAGGGTGGAAACTGCCACCTGCTAGAAAAGAATTTGCATTGGTAGTTTTTCTGAAAACATACATATGTATCAACTCTCCCTTCTTTATCAGTACCTCCAAAAATGACTTTAAACCGGTCATAAGGCATTTTAAATTTAATACTGTTATGTATAGTATTGATAAACTGACCAAACTGCAAAAGGAGATCCTTTGAGTCTTTCCAAACAATGAAAATATCATCCAAAAATCGTTTGTAGATAATTGTCTGTATAGATATTATTATCTCTCCAGAGGATGAAGCTATAATTTATCCATAAACAGATTAGCCAGTTCAGGAGCAAATTTGCACCCCATGGCCCTGCCTGAAATTTGGCAGAAGAATTGATCTTGAAACTGAAAATAGTTCTTTTTCAGACATAATTCAGCGATGGAAAAGAGCAAGAATCCAGTAGCACCTATAAGACTAACAAAATTAGTGGTAGGGTGTGAACTTTCATGAGCCACAGCTTGCTTCTCCAGATACCCTACCACTAATTTTGTTAGTCTTAAGGTGCTACTGGACTCCTGCTGTTTTCCACTGCTACAGACTAACACGGCTACCCATCTTGATCTACCTCATAGTTCAGCCAGTTGGCATAAAAAAAATGAGGGTGGACTGGAAAAACACTCCCTCTTATCAAAAATGTCTTACAGGAGGTCTAGAACTTCATCCTGTGGAACGTTGGAATGTTTGTATATGGTAAAGGTAGGACTCGAGCATGGAATGTTTGTATATAGAGATTTTAAAAGTCCATGATATCCCTCAAATATGATGAAATCTTAAGGACATAGAGTTTTTAAAAGAATCAAAATACATCACTAGAGGTTTCAAAATAGAGCCACAGCCTGAGACGATAGGTGTGCCATGGTCTGCCATAAATTTTAGGCAAAAGGTAGAACTGTAGCACACTAACCTCGGTTTCCAATAAAAAACCGTATGTCAACACAAGTGCCTCATCCAAAATACAATCTTTTTCTTAATCATGGTAGTGGGATTTTCTGTGCTCCTTCTATAATGATTTGTACTGTTCAATTGTGTAAATGCCTCCTGAATTGTCTCTGTCCCACACAACTGCTGCACCCAGCCCTTATCTGCCAGTTTGAAAATAACATCACTGTGAGTGCAGAGCTGTTTCAGAGTGCTCTTTTCTAGTTTATTTAAATTGGGCCGGACTGGCAACCTTGAATTCTGTAGCTTTTTTATTTCCTCCAAACAAGATCTTGAAACACCAATATCATAGGATTGGGGGGGGCGGGGAGCGGTAAAAGTGGATTTAGGTCTAAAAATATTGTCAAATGAGGCATTATCAACCATATCCCTATCCTTAAAAAAAATCTGTGTCTGATTTTTCTAAACATATGTTGTATTTCTGACTTCTCTCTGATAGGATTATGTTGGTGCACAGGAACAAAAGAAAAACCCTTCCTCAATACTGATATAGTGTACCCAGAGCTAAATTTTTGGCTCGAATCCTATTGGTGACAAACACATACTTTGAAATCGAGAAGATTGTGTTTTTGTTATCTGACACTGATAATCATGTGTCCTATAGAGTCTCTCAGTTTGCACTCGCAGCCAAAAAGATAAAGATCTAAGGTGGTACTGAATGAGGCTGTTCCGTGACTCCTGGGATAGTTTGGCATACTGTATTGTTTTAATTAATTTTAGTAACCTATACAATACTGATATTTCAGTGTCAGAGAGAGCCATCTTAGAAAGATTAACTACTGTTTTGATTTATTAACTATATTGATGTAAAGGTAAAGGTAGTCAGTCCCCTGTGCAAGGACCAAGTCATTACTGACCCATGGGGGGATGTCACATCACGACATTTTCTTGGCAGACTTTTTACAGGGTGGTTTGCCATTGCTTTCCCCAGTCATCTACACTTTACCCCCAGGAAACTGGGTACTCATTTTACCAACCTCGGAAGGATGGAAGGCTGAGTCAACCTTGAGCCAGCTACCTGAACTCAGCTTCCGCCGGGATCGAACTCAGGTTGCGAGCAGAGCTTGGACTGCAGTACTGCCGTTTACCACTCTGCGCCATGGGGCTCTTAACTATATTGATGTAGTGCTGTAAATGAGAGAGACATATACCACTGAGGAAGGCTCTTGAGCTGAAACGTATCTGGTTCTGTACATACGGAGGTAAAATGTACATGTGATCGTCCTGTGTATGGTAGTTATATGTTGAACCACACTGTTGACATTTTTAATCAAACCTAAGCACCATATTCCAGTGTTTTAATTATTTGTATCACATTTTTAGTTATACTTCATTCTTTTTTTGTCCCAGTGAAATGTACCAGGACACAAAGCTTTTATCTACCCCTTACTGCTGTTGCCCAGGCTACAGGAGGTCTTACCAACAACAGCCTTCTGTAACTGAAATAAGCACAAATGATGTTGCAAGGAACTTTCACCTTCTCCCCACTTTTGCCTTATAGTAACCGTTTTTTAATTTCCTGGCAGATTCCAGAAGAACATGACTTGGAGAGCCAAGTGCGCAAAGAGAGGGAGTGGCGGTTTTTGCGCAATGCTCGAGTCCGAAAGCAAGCCCAGAAAATCATCCAAAAAGGTAAATGCCTGTTTTTTAAAAGAATTTTAAGAAGAAATGCAATTCTATCTGTCTATCAAGAAACCTCCAAATTGTTATTTCTTGGGCCGCTTGTGTGGGTCCCTTAACTCCCTGTTGAACAGAAATGCAACCTCCTGTTTACTAGCCAGCATTCTTTCAGGGTGTTCTTTCTTTGTTTATGTTTTTCCCATCTACTTTTTAACTAGAGTCTGATCCCAGCATTATTACAATATGTAACTGTTTCAATATGAAATTAAAATTTAAAAACTGTCCCATTACCGTTCCATTACCGCGTGGTCCATTCATATGTCTGCAAGCTATTTTGTGGTAGCCCGAGGAGTTCCCCAAGAGTTGCCGTGCTGCTCGTCCGGTTCCTAGACATGGTATTTTTCAGGGAGACGGGGAAGTAAAATCAAATGATCCAGTCACAGCCAATGCAAATGATTATTTTGTGACATGGCAGGAAAGGATAAAAGGATCGAAGACGTGAAAGAGAGCAATTGGTTCTACTTCTGGTTTTACATGTATACAGTCCTCTCTGTAGCTCTGAACTCGACCCCTTGCTCTTGAACTTGTAGGCAACCATGTCAATCAGAGGTGATGTGCCCGCTAAGAGGGAAAATATCTGGCACAAAATGAATTGCTCAAGGGCACTCCACAGATGGCGTTGACTGACCATTTTGGCCTTGCTTCCCTGTCCTCGTTACAAGAAAGAGAAAGGGCGTTGCAGGCAAAATGCCAGAGCTTCCACTTGGTCCAAAGGGCAATGTCAGAATTTGACGCCTGTCAAAATGCTGCTGGAATTGTCATCCTTGTCAGACTGGCTTCAATCCTGCAACAGTCGGCTGTGTCCTCTTAACATTCAGAAAGCACCTAAATGACTCCGGTTTCCCTTGGCTTTACGGAGCCCCGTAAATGAGTGTTTATTCATATCCTGTCATATTTCTGCAATGCTGTTTATGGGTGGCCTCTTTTCCACTGTGTCTCTTTTTGCCAGTATGCATTTCGCTCACGTTTTACCAGCATGTATATTTTCTGCTCTACTCAAAGCCCATCTTGCTTATTTATAACTCTTTATGCATCTTGCTTATTTATAACACTCACCAGGCAGAAATCAGGCTGTGGACTTCTTTGTTTAATGACAAGGGACATTTTAATTCCCTGTTTCATGCTGAAGTGGCCCCTTTTTGCATTGCTGTGGTTAGAATTGATGTTATGGCGCCTTCTGCTGCTTGCTTGGACATCCAGTAACAGGAGTGAATTCATGCTGTTTACCTATAGTATCATTTTCAACGGGACTCAAGATTGCTCTCACCAGGAAAGAGAAAATTTGGGGTGTTTTCCCATCTTGAGATGTCAGCTGGGCAAAGATTAGTGTGAAATATTAATCTGCTGAGAGAGATGGCCTGTCTCTCACGTACAGCTCAGAAGAAACCTGATAGGCTTGAGTCAGCAGAGAGGGAGGTGAACATTCAGAATTTTATGAAACAGAATGGTATGCACGCACATCTGTACAAAATAAGTGTGACCAATGCCGAATATTATGGGAGGATTTTCGCTTTACTGCAGTGGAAGCCACTTTCGGAACATCAGTAAGGATCTCATGTCCCTTTTTAGGCTTAACATTCTTCATGACACCTTATGGAGCTTGGAACGTTTTGGCAGACCGTATCTCGATATTAAAATGTACAATATTTTTAAATGTTTTATTTGAGTATATTAGCTGCTGTGGAAGTGCTCGGAGCTGTCTGTTGTAGAGGTCTGCTTTTACTAATTGGTCACACAAGCCACTATATTAAAAGTATTTTGTAAAAATTATTGCCTTATGCCAACTCTACACAAACTTCCTCTTTTATGAACATTTGGGAGCTATGGGCCATTTTCAGATATGATATTCATTTTGTACACTTTTACATTGAAATGGATATTTCAGCGACATCTGTTTGTAGTAGGGTTGCCAGCCTCCAGGTAGTGGCTGGAGATCTCCCGGAATTACAGCTGGTCTCCAGGCCACAGAGATCAGTTCACCTGGAGAAAATGGCTATTTTGGGGGGTGGACTCTATGGAATGATGCCATGCCAAGGTCCTTTCCCTCCCCAAACCCCACTTTCTCCAGGTTTCTCCAGGTATCACCCACAAGATCCCCAGGAATTTCCCAAGTTGGAGCTGGCAACCCTAGTTTGTAGGCTGCCCGTTCACCATGCCCTAAAATAGATATTCATGTTATCACAAACACCTTAACTGGTCTCCTTTCCACTCCCATTTCAGTCATGCGACGTATAACTGTCAAGCTCAGAAAATCTTCATAACGTCTCGCATTTCTCAGGGATGCTATACAATGCCAGGAAAGTGTATTAACCAACAAAGATTGCTTGGCAGCCCTTTGTTACCTTTGTTTTCGCACAGAAAAACAGATATGCTGGATAGAGTCAAGCTCATCCATTGGGAGTCTGCTTGAATGGAAGCTGGGTGGTGTCTTAGTTGTATTTTTGAAAGCAGATTTCTCTGTGCTGTAAAGTGATAAGCTATGTCAGTTTGATGCAAATTCTAGACCCTGAAGCCAGTGTTCTTTGGTTTCCCCCTCTACCTTTCTAGGCATTTCAAGACTTGACGATCAGATTTTTCTGAACAGGAACCCCGGCGTGCCGTCCGTAGTCAAGTTTCATCCATTCACCCCCTGCATAGCAGTAGCTGACAAAGACAGCATTTGGTAAGATTTAGATTTGGAAACACTTATTTATCACAGGTATTTCAAAGTGGCATAGGCCTATTTGAGCTGATATCCTGCGCTTTTGGGGGGCCTTAGTTATGTCTAGATTTGTTGCAGACCCTTCTAATGCAATTTCAGCCTTATTGCTCCCTCTGCAGAAGCTGGAGCTGAAATCGATGAAGAGATGCCAAAGAACTTTGAGGAAGAAAATACATTTGATTTTAAATCAGTCTGTAAACGAATATTTGTATCCTGGGGTAGCTGCTTAGTATATGAACCCACACTTCTAACTTGTAGATTTTTTTCTCCCTTTCTTAGTTTTTGGGATTGGGAAAAGGGGGAAAAACTGGATTATTTTCACAATGGAAACCCACGGTATACCAGGATCACTGCCATGGAGTATTTGAATGGACAAGACTGTTCTCTGCTCTTGACTGCTACAGGTGGGTATGCACTTATAAATAACTGGAGACTATGATAGACATTCCCAACCATCAAAAACCATTTTCAGGATTGGCGTAGGTACCAGTGCCAGGCTATTATCCCCATACTGCTGGTCCTGACACCGACTGCAGGAATCTACCCAATATTTCAACCCTTGCATTGGCTATCCCAACTCCAGAGCAACTGAGGGTCAATTGAGGCCATTACAGAATGTATCTCCAGGTACCTTGGCTCTGTGGCAGTCTCTTTAACTTTAAAGCCAAATGGCATTAATGCGCACAGCTTGGTTCAGAGCAGATCGTGCCTATGCAAATCAGTGCTGTGAAGCAAAGTATTACTGAACAATACCATTGTTGGGTGTATAATCATGACTCCATCTTGTGGGAATTTTTTATTTGGGAGTAGGTGAAGGAAATAGCATGCATTTGTTCAGGGCCAACAGCTACCCTAAAAACAGATCGTGTTCAACAAAGCAGGCATTGTTATTTTTTCAAATAAAACCATGCATTAAGAACTTGTTTGGTGAAATTTCTTTGGAAACCAGTAAACACAATGCAGTTTACTTCAATGATGGTCTTCAGGTTTGCTTACACTAAGGTAGCAATATCTTCATAGGCACTCATTCATATATGCCCCAACCCCCCTTTGACTCATGATAAATTTACATCAGAGTTACACCCTTTGAAGATTCATTGGCCTTTAAAAGGCATAACTCTGCTTAGGATTGCACTGTTAATGTACTAAATCCTTGTCCACAACACCCAGACAAGAAAGCTAAATGGGAACTCTGTTCTTACTGTGTTTGGACATTGCTGCTAACATTACTTGAGCTTTGAAGGGGACTGTTTGTGTGTGCGGAGAAACGCCATTCTGTTGTTGGAGTGAACTTTCTATGGGCTGCAGAGGGGAGGGGCCAGTTCTGGAGTGGAATGTGATTGGAGGGAGAGCGAGTCAGTTGGTGGAGGGGAGTTGGAAGTTGACAGTTGGTGGCTGGAGAGGGGAGGGAGAGACGGCTCTGAGGGGAGAGGTAGATCTAGTGTAACCCCAGGTATCAAGAGATTGGGCCTGCCCTACACAACATCTAATTAGGGCATGAGGGAGATAGAGTAGGGGGTTCTGTTTATGTTTTATTATTCCTTCCGTTCACTGTATATTTGCCTGTGTATAGTTCGAAGTTAAATAAATGAGTTTTGGAATTTAAGAAGGAAGAAAGCTCTTCTGTTCTACATAGTCCCCCAACCGCTTGGACCCACTAGCAGAGGAGGGAGGTTAGGAGGCTGTCCCACCTAACCAGGACCCCATACAGGGACAGTGGTGGCAGCAACTACCCGGAGATGGGAAAGGGAGACCGCCTCTTCAGGTGCCTGGCCAGAGGCGGAAAAGGAGGGGTAGGCAGAGCGGGGTCTACTAGTGGGAGGAAAGGCCCCATTTTGCCACAGTGTCCAACACAAGTGGGCTCATACACGCGCACGCATGTATGTGTGTGCACTAACCAGAGAGACCTGGGCTCCCATCCCCACTCCCTCCTGCAGTTTACAGGCTGAGCTAGAAACTTTCAGCCCAGTGTTCCTCACAGGGCTGTTGTAGGGAACTGTGCTCAGAGCTCCTTGGAGGAATGGAAGGATAAAGATCTAATACATAGATAAAATTTTTGAGGTTTTTTTATTTATTTATTTATTTATTTATTTATTTAAAAATTTATTTATAAATTTTTGAGTTAGTTATTTATTTGATTGTTTACTGTATTTATACTCCACTCCCCCCCCCCAAGGTGGCTTACATCCTTCTCCTCTTCTATTTGATCCTCACAACAACCTTGTAAGGTAGGTTAGGCTGAGAGTATGTGACTGGACCAAGGTCACCTGCAAGCTTCCATGGCAGAATGGAGACTTGAACCTGGCTCTCCCAGATCCTAGTCCAACGCTGTAATCACTACACCATGCTAGCTGATACGTCCATCTCTCCGACTACATCATTTTAAAATTAAAGCATCGTGAATGCCCTTTTCTGATCCAGAGTAGATAAATTAACAAAAAGTACCGCAAAAAAACATTCACGGCCTGAAGTGGTATTCTCCTTCAGTGCTCTTCTCAAAACCATTGCCAGTCAGAGCTGATACTTGTATATTTCCTTATTTCCTAGAATCGTTTTAAACCTGTCAGACTAAGGATTTTCCTATTGCTGAACTGTTTAGCTTAATTAAGAACCTTTGGCAAAGGAATTGTGATGCCTCTAAAGCATCCCCTCCATTCCCCCTCTTGATCCTTAAGCACTGAAAATATTTTTGCTGGATGGCACGAGGGAGAAAACAAGGTAAAGGGTTTTTTTTAAATACGTTGTTTGAAGAGAGCGCCATTTATGAAAGCCGGTGTGGAGTAGTGGTTTGTGTCAGACTATACCTTGGAGACCTGTGTTGGAATCCCCACACTGCCATGAAGATCACTGTATAACCTTGAGCTACTCACTCTCTCTCAGCTTAACCTACTTCTCAGGGTTGTTGTGAGTCCCATGTATGCTGCCCTGAGCTGCTTGGAGGAAGGATAGGACGAAAATGTACTAGATAGATAAGCGCCTTCTCCATTTTTAGTCAGGAAGAAAAGGAAAGAGCAGGGCTTTTTTTCAGCGGGAACGCGGTGGAACGGAGTTCCGGCATCTCTTGAAAATGGTCACATGGCTGGTGGCCCCGCCCCTGATCTAAACTCCCCTCTGTCTGGAGAGCAGGGGGAGGGGCCACCAGCCATGTGACCATTTTCGCCGAGAGCGATTTAAACTTTAAAAAACTCCCCCCTTGTTCCAGCTGACCCAAAGTGATGTCATTGTGCGGTCCTGAGTTCCACCACTGAGTTTCACCACCTCTTTTCCCAGAAAAAAAGCCCTGGGAAAGAGTACTAAAAAGCAAAGAACTGGTTGTAGGCAACAGGAGGAAGAAAATATGACAACCCCCATTGGAACCTTCATGGTAGATGTTGTCGGACTGTTCCCTAATGAATGTCTTTTTTGAAAAAAGAAGCTTCTCTAATTGACCCTCTAATCCAGAATCCTGACAAGAGGGGAAAGCTGTGCTGCGAAAGGGATGCCAGAAAACGAAAAACCTCCCAAAATGGGTTGATTTATTTCTAGTTAAAGCCAACAAGCATGGGAGGAAGGAAAAAATAGTTTATATTGCCAGACAATTTGCTTCCTATGTGAAGAGGGGGCTGCTTGATATTCTACTTGCTATACGCTAAAGAATAACTGGTTAGAAAGGATTAGGGAGGAGTGTAAACTTCGCTTAGCAACCGCTGCCCTTAGGGGTGCCTGCTTCCTATTTGGAAAACTTGTCATCTGGTGGAACCAGTCCCAAGCTCCATTCATTTTATATTAAAGCCTAATCAGTAATGGCAATGAGTAAATGACATGTAATTGTGTGGCGCTGTCCAGACTTGCTCTTCTCCTCTGCATGTGCCGCTTAATACATAGCAAGGCTGGCATTGCCTTATGTTTGCCTTTCTGTTCTTCCTTGAAGATGACGGTGCTATAAGGGTGTGGAAGAACTTTGCTGACCTGGAGAAGAACCCTGAGATGGTAACTGCCTGGCAAGGTTTATCAGACATGCTGCCAACGACGCGTGGTAGGTATGGGCTTGACTGCCTATCCAGATTCGGAGGATGAAAATAACTTGCCATGGCTTGGCATGGAGTTGGGTAACATGGCATAGTTTTCTCTTCTTCTGCCTTCAATAACATCTGATTAACTATCTTTTGACCTTTATGGAGAAAACCTGAAGAGGGATTGCTTCTCTGCCATATATATATATATTTTTTTAAAAAATCAACCCTAAATGGAGACGCCATGTGGGACTACATGGGGAGACTCCGCCCCCCCCCCCCCCGGTAATGCTGAACAAAAGGATGCAGCTGGATTCTCCATCCTGGATTCCAATCGAGTTGCATCCCTAGAGGTCAGATCTAACTTTTGCTTCTAGGTAGAGAACTGCGGTTAAAAGGCTGTAATCAGCACTGCTCTTCCTTGACCTCCTTCTACCAGCTGGTTATCTCCTCTCAGTTCAGGCCTTACCTGAAAGCTCACCTGTTGCCTCTATCCTTTTGTTTTGCTCCTTCGCCCCACCCCCAGCTTTGCATGCTTCCTTTTATGATCCTGCTCAGCCTGCCTTGATTTTAGCTCCGCTTGCAATACTTCCTGCCGTTCATGGCGGGGTGGGGGGGATTCAAGGGGAGAATAGGAAAGATTAACAATCTTTTAACAATCTAGGCAGGGCTAGATGTCAGCAAGAGACTTGTCACAAAGCAAGCCAGTCCAAGCGGCTGACGCAGGGTTACGTGAGCACAGAACCTCTGTCAAAAGCTATAATAGGAGGGTGCTTGCTCTGCATCCAGGACATTAATGCTCTGACAGCTCTTGTTTCTGAGCCTGTCTCTCTTAGCACTCAAGCCTTGACAACGGCTTATTTGAAAACGGCCTGTTGCTAATCTACTCTTTTGCTATCCCTTTAAAATATTTGTACTAGCGCAGCTGTAAGCAGTAGCAATTTTGACGTGTCAAAATAAAAACCTCTGTCCTTTGAACATGAAGAATTTTACATTTCAGTAGCAGTGCCTACCTGTTTTTCTTTAATGTCACCCTCCTCTCTCGTACATTGCCTCGCTTTTCCTGGGTAATGTGCCTTCTAGCTGTTCATTGAGATTCACATGCCAAGCATCTTTTGGATCTAAAACTTTGACAGATCTTATTCTGGCTCCCAACTTTAAAATCGCCTCGTGGTGCTTTTATTTCTCTGCTTCATCTGGTTTGGCAGCCAGAAAGCTTGAGGATCATTTGCACTAAACCCAGGCTCCGCAGCACTCCGTTACAAATGCAAGGAATTGATCGTAAAACGCTGGAAGTTAAACTTGCTGTGGCTGAAATCCTGCCACTTACTGGCATGTCATCAATAGTAGCTAGGAGAAACATGCCATTCGGGAATTCCCTGTACTACTCTGGGAAGAGAACAGAGTGCTAAGCTTTCATCTCAAGTCAGTCTCTCCAGGCCTTGTCTCCACTGGCCCCTCCATATTTATTTAATATTCATTTAAAACACAGCATGCCTGAGGTCTCCCAAACTGTCCATCCGAGAATCAGAAGATCCATTCTGTTATCACATAATTTAGCTAATTTCATTCATTCATTTTGGTGGAGCAAATGAGTACCAGATACTGCAAAAACAGGAAATTCATCCCAGTGTAGATATTTTAAAGAAGAATAAAAGTTTTCAAACGATGAGATTCCACACATTTTATGTCACCCACACAAAAGAAGTTATAGCGTTAGTGATTTCTGGCAACTTGTAATTATAAGAAAAAGGCCGATTTTGAAAGAAAAAGTCATGGTGAAACTGAATGCAGAGCTGGCCGTAGGATCTAATCTTGAAGTATAACAGGCAGGAGAACATATGCCAATCCAATAAAATGAATAAACCAAATTCATATCTAAGTCCTAAAACAGCAGCAGTATATAATACTTTCTGTTAGGATCAACCAGCATGATTGAGAGAGTGTGGTACAGTGGTTAGCGTGTCGGGCCGTGATGTGGGCGACCCCGGTGCAAATCCCTGTTCTGCTATGGAAGCTTGCTGGATGACCTTGGTCCAGTCACACACTCTCAGCCTGCCTACCACATTGCATTGTCGTGAGGATAAAATAGAGGAGAGGAGAAAGGCGTACGCTGTTTTGGGTCCCCGCTGGGGAGAAAGTCTGAGAATGAAGGAAGGAAGGAAGGAAATTAGCCAAACTCTTGGGTTTCCCGGAATTCTCTGTCAGAGTACAAAATGAGGCGTGGGGAGGTACAGATGTTGCTGGGCATGACAGAAAAGCCCCTCAATCTACAGATCTTAGATGCTTGCTTATTTTAGTATATAATGGTTGGTCCTAATAAAGGGTATTGCATTATTGTTACTATTGGATTTATTCCACTAGACCAACGTATGTAGCTGTCTACAGTTTTTAACAAAATTTAGGTGATCGTCCATCTTAAATTTTCATTGTTTGAAATCTTAGCATAGAAAAGTTTTATAACCTGTGTGATTTATGTAAAAGCTCAGGACTGAGAAAGAACTTGCTGCTACCAACAACCGGTGGATGTTTTTGTCAGGGCCGGATCCACGGTTGCCAGCTCCCAGGGCAACCCGTCTGGAATTCCCCACGCACGTGCATAGCGTGCATGTGCTCCCGGTGCTGCATAATGACATCACTTCCATGATGTCATCACGCAGGGCCCAGAGGCGTGCCGCCCACGTGGCAAGCCGGCTGCCCCGACGCATGGTGCACCGTGGAGCTGGCGCCGGCAGCGTGGGTGGCTGAGTGGAGGGCTGGGAGTCCACCCACGCCATTCGCCTGCCCCGCTGATGGGGCGGCCAGCTTGCCGTGCACTCCCTGTCCTTCCGTCAGCGGGGCAGGCGAATGGCACAGGCGGACTCCCAGCCCTCCGCTCAGCCGCCCGTGCTGCTGCCCCCAGCTCTGGCGTGCTCCCAGCAGCTGGCAGCTGCATCCTGCGCCCCCTCTTTGGCGGTGCCAGGGACAGGCTACCCCCTCTGGTCCCCCATCGATCCAGCCCTGGTTTTTGTGCTGTAATACTCTTCCTTCTGATCTCAACTCATGACTTAACAGCCACTAAGCCCTTTGTTCACATATGACTGACAGGAATGATTTTTAGAAATTCAGAAATATATTCTGTTTAGCCATGATCCCTCAAATAAATCTTGTTGTTTGAATTACTACGCAAAAATCATCCAAGACCAGAGGTCCTCAACCTTTTTGAACCTGTGGGCACACTTGGAATTCTGAAAGAGGGTAGTGGGCATAACCACAAAATGGCTGCAGCAGGACAAAATGGCTGCTGTGGGAGGCAGAGCCAACCACAAAATGTCAGGCTGTGAGATTGTTCATAGCCCTGATAGTAGCTCTTCAGCATTTCTGACTGAAGCTCTGTTTAACAGGATGCCTTTTTAAAATTAATGTATTGTTCTAAAATATTTTCTTGCATACCCACCAAATGTGACAGTTAGTATGGTGTAGTGATTAGAGGGTTGGACTAGGATCTGGAAGAGCCAGGTTCAAATCCCCACTCTGCCAAGGAAGCTTGCTGGGTAACCTTGGGCCAGTCACACACTCTCAGCCAAACCTACCTCACAGGGTTGCTGTGAGGGTAAAATGGAGGAATTACATAAACTACCTTGGGTTCCTGTTGGGGAGAAAGATGGGGTATAAATAAAGCAAAACAAATAAAGTATACATATTGCAACAGCTAAAAACTCATCTGGCAGTATTTACCTTCATTTTGCCTGCATCTAGCACACTTATTCAGGAAGAAAAAAATCTTCTCCTGGCTTTGTCTCCACTTTAGATGAAGCCTTCTCACCAATATTTTCCATGTGCACTATTTCTTGTAATGATGATGGTGCTGAAGGGCTGGTGAGAGCTCATTGCACTTGTGACCTGTACATTAAGAAAGAGGTTCTGGCCCGATTTTGTTAGAAATATAAATGGTTTTTGAAAACTTACCAACATTTGATGTTACTATCAACTTCCACCTGAATTATAAAAATATATTCAAATTGGAAAGATCTGATTACTTTATTAGAAGTTCCAGTTAAGTTCATTAAGCATTTTAACTGTTCTGACTTACTGCGTTTAGCAGTAATGGTAGCATTACTGCTACCATGCTGTACATCATCACATTCACCCTCCCAGTGCGTCTTTGTGGCTCAATCAGTTCTCCACACGCTACTGAGTAAAGCGTTATAGTGGGCGGGTCCCTCCTCCATCGTCAGCATTGATGGTGCGGGCCACTTCCCTTTTTTTAAAAAAAAAAAAGTTAATTTTGCACTATACCGATATTCCGACTTTTAAGAAATGGCAAGGTTCCCTCCCCCTCAACTTTGATTGCCTCATTTTTTGCTCGTCACAGACCACTTTCTAACAATTGGCTGGTGACATACGCATGCTCCAGGGACCGTTTCTTTTCCCGCACAAACTGCTGCTCACTAAAGTAGGTTTTGCAGTATACCGACCTTTCTTTATTGTGCAAATGCGCTATGAAAGCCCTTTTTTTTAAAAAAAGGGGCAAAACCAGATTTCCGCCATTATCACGTGGGACGGAAAGGAGGCGCCATTGTGGCGCAGTGATGGCGGGGAACACACAGAATGGGAAAGCATGTGAGTATCTGCTTGAACAGTGCCACGGTTGCGAAAAAGCTGCGGAAACAAAAAGGAAGTGTGGATTTGGCCCTTGTGCTTCCCATTAATGCCCACTGCTGCTATCATCTGTTTTCCCCCATTTAAAAGATGAGGCTCACCAATATCTTGGCCATGCACCTGAAGTCTACTTGTGTTTACACCAATATATCCCACCATGAGTTAAGAGAGGACAGGAAGGAGAGGAAGATGAAAGGGAAAATGCACTGCAAGAAATTCCAGCCACCTTATTGGCACAAACGTACCCATGAAACACTGGATTACCAATATAGTTAATCTTAAATAACAGACTTTAATGTTTGCCTCTCAGGAGCAGGGTTTATTTTCAGCTGGAACGTGGTGGAACGGAGTTCCAGAACCTCTTGAAAATGGTCACATGGCCGGTGGCCCCGCCTCCTGATCTCCAGACAGAGGGGAGTTTAGATTGCCCTCCATGCCACAGAAAGCAATCTAAACTCCCCTCTGTCCAGAGATCAGAGGACGGGGCCACCAGCCATGTGACCATTTTCTCTGAGGGCAACCCACTGAGTTCCACCACCTCTTTTCCCAGAAAAAAGGTGTAAAGATCTTGCTATTATTACAAACGAACTGATGCCAATGTCTGCTACAAAGCAGCAAAATTGTTGTTCCTGACCATCCTCCTCTTCAACGCCTTTATAGCACCAACAAAAAGAAGATACATGTAAGCAACAGATAATCCTAGTAGATGAGTGACAGAGGCACTGTCAGTCTATGGAGTTCAAGTTACTTTGATTTCATCTCCCAGCCCTTGCAGCAAGAAATCCACATCTCTTGAGTCAAAGGTTTTTATTGGAAGAATATATATTCAAAGTACAAGTGTCCATAGATAGTCCAAATGCTACAGAAGCATCTGGCTGAACACAAGGCCTTTGTTGAGAATGACGTGTTAGTTTCTTGCAACAGTATATCAAACCCTCCTTTCCATTCTCCCCCCCCCCCCCGGATGCCTAGTTAGTATAGACAAGTTAGGGAATGTGAAAGTTATTGCTCCAAGGTCCCTGCGAGCCTCTTCAGATAAGGCTGTCTTGGGAACCACATCTGTTCCTGTGAACCTGCACACAAAACAACACTGGAAAATTACAGCAGAACAGTAGTGAGAAAGCAATATGGCAGTGCTGTGGGTAACAGACCTGACAGGCACCCTTATGTGACCATCCTGTCTGGTATCCATCTGTGCCCTATAGCTCGGATTTCCAACCAGCATCAACTTCTCCATTTTGATGAATAAGGGCTCTACGGGTGGGGGGAGGGTATGCATCTGTGACAGAACCTTTTTCTGTCAGTGCTCTTTCCATCCTTGAGATTACGGTTACCCTTGCGTTCTGCTGTAGGGACGATAGGGTTAGTTAAACACACAGAGAAGTTCACTTGCTGCAGGGTGAATTAAACAAGATTCTCAACAGAAGTGCTAGCCTTTGCTCTGAAGTCTGCAGGTACAGTTCAGCTCAGGGTTATAATGGGCCTGGTGTCTCTCTGAGACCATTAGGCTGATGGCCTCAATATCCTGTGTTGTGCTTCCTCCCTTACATGGCCAGAGGAATAATATCTGTGTTTCAGAAGCTCTGCTGGCGATTGTTTTTTCTCCGTCTTCCTCTTCACCTCCTAAATCCTCTTCTAGTAATGTAATCATCTTGATGAAAAATAGGTTACTGACCTTACAAGAGATTGAGTGAACAGCGGGAGCAGAGGACACTCCTAAGGAGTGAGCACAGGGCTTTTTTCCAGCTGGAACGTGGTGGAACGGAGTTCCGGAACCTCTTGAAAATGGTCACATGGCTGGTGGCCCCGCCCCCTGATCTCCAGACAGAGGGGAGTTTAGATTGCCCTCCGTGCTGAGGGCAATCTAAACTCCCCTCTGTCTGGAGATTAGGGGGTGGGGCCACCAGCCATGTGACCATTTTCTCGGAGGACAATGCACTGAGTTCCACAACCTCTTTTCCCAGAAAAAAAGCCCTGAGTGAGCAGGACCAGTTTGGGCAAGCTTCCTCATTTGTGAGGAGAAGACTAGAATCGTTTAAGAGGGCTAGAAAGAAGGAAAGCTTCTGTCCGAGTGTATGGTTCTCTTTCTGTAGCAGAACAATACGAGTGCCTCTGTAAAGGCAGCGGGGGCAGAAGTCTTCAGTGTTGCACTGACCATATATCACCGTAGCAAATAGCCTTTTTTCTTAGCATTGACAATTCCCTTTCTTGGCTTATATCTACCATCCAGAATCATTGTCTCGCTGGAGTGTAAGGCATACAGGAGTAAATGATCATTTTGACCATACTCTACATTTTGGACTTTTATGTGGCACTGAATCAGATGGAACCATGCTTATGAATTTTATGAGCTATCTCTGGTTCAGAGCTGACCGGATGTTGGTTTACTCACCATCTAACCCCTGTTGTCTGTAATGAAACACCGAAGGACAAATGCAGCCGCCACCAGATGCTCTGTGCACATTTTTCATCTTGAACCACCCTAGAGGGGCAAAAAGATGAACATCCGAATGCACCCCGAACTTGGTCCGTCATGGCATCTGTGTGTTTGTCTTTGCCATTTGTCTGCTGCTTTGATCTTGTCTGTTCCTCGTGTCATAAAAGATGATCAGGAACTAAGGTCGTCTTCTGGGGGGGTGGGCAGGTCTAGATTGACTTCCATGCTTGTTCATTTCTCTGCAAGTTTTTCTGCAGTGTTTTTCAAAGTAGAGGATCAAGTCTAAAGGCAACACCGACCTTGCACAATCTTACACCACAGTAGGCTGCAATCTAGGCGAGCTATTTTGCTATCATAGTTAGAGTGTTGGCTTAGATAACAGAGACCTGAGTTCAAATCCCCACTCAGCTGTGAAGCTTACTGGATGACCTGGAACCAGTCACTCTGTTGCAGCTAGGGTTGCCAGCTCCAGGCTAGAACATTCCTGGAGATTTGGGGGGTGGAGTCTGGGGAGGGCAGGATTTGCAGAAAGGAGGGACCTCAGCAGGGTTTAATGCCATAGAGTCCACCTTCCCAGGCAGCCATTTTCTCCAGGGGAACTGATCTCTGTCACCTGGTGATCAGTTGTAATTCCAGGAGATCTCCAGCCACCACCTGGAGGATGGGAACCCTAGTTGCAGCCTGACCTACTTCATGGGGGTTTTGTGAGGATAAATGAAGAAAAGGAGAGCCATGACTAGACTGCACCGTGAGGGTTCATGGACAGGAATGGCAGAATGAATCTTTCCCCAAGTTGCCTGCTATTTGTCCCAAAGCTCTTCTCTGATCATTCAGAGACACTTGCAAGCGAAATGAGCCATATAACGGGGGCTGCAGAGATAATGTGGAATCGCTGCACATTTGCCCTTTTGGTTGCTTCTGCTGAGGTGAGCCATGAACAGAAGAGGAGAAAGGGAGCAATTTTAGTCGATTCCTCCTCCCGGTGGAGTGTCTCTTGCTTTCAAGGCTCTCTGGATCCTCAGGGAGGAGTTTCGGGATAAACAGGAAGCGGCTTGGGGAAGGGCAAGATCCACTCCTCGGACACCTTCCATCAACCCTTCCATTGACTTCAACCTAGTGTATGTTATCCTGAGCTCCTTAAAAAATATAACGGGTATGTTAGGCACACTGCAATAGGATAAATGAAGAAAAGGAGAACCACGACCAGTCTGCACCATGAGGGTTCATGGACAGGAATGGCAGAATGAATCTTTCCCTCTTGCGGTGCCCGTAGTTGTTTCAAAAGGCCAGAGTTTGTTTGTGCGGATGGCATGCAGGAGTCCACATAGCCTGATTCTGCTAGGACACTTTAAGATGAACGGATTAGCAGAAAGCACAGAACAGGCTCCTGGCTAAACGGATACAAAGAGGACGTGTCCATTCCTGTCAGCATATTTGCCATTTTGTGTAATAATACTTTCTCCAAACAGATTTGTGAGATGCAAGTAGAGCAAGGAACAATCTTCCTGGGTCACATTGGCCCTACCTAGCCAAGTTTTCTGCCTGCCTGTGAGCCGTACTCGATGTTCCCAGTCTATGCAGCAAATCAACTTGTGCAAAGGGCCCCTGAATCGTATATCTGATTGGGGCTATGTGTTTCTATAAGTACTGCTTTCTTTTCTCAGAGATTTAAACAGGTGAGCTAGAATATGTGGAAGGGTCTTTGCAAGACCTGCCCAGGATAGGATGAGCTGGTTCACTTCCTCAAGTGCACGGTGTTCCGTGGGCAAACCAAGGGCAGCTAACCGCAGCATGTACTTGAACTGCCGTATCTTTATGGCTGTGATGCTGCTGCCGTCACCCTACCGCTCTTCTCTTTATCCTGCTTTCTTTCCGATGACTTCAAATGAATCCTCTTGTACCACTAATTTCCCCCACTTAAGCAGTTGTTTGAGCAGAGCCTCTGCAAATTGTCCTCCCTCTCCGACCAAGTGCTCATTAGCAAATCGTTGAAGTGTGCTGTGCTGAAGCCCGTTACATTGTTCCACTGCCAAGTTGGTGGCTCAGTGTGTGAGGCCCAAACAACACACACTTGCTGTTTTGTGTTTTATCTTTCTCTGAGCAGGTGTTTTATGTTGAGGGTCATTTAGAGCAGCCTTTTAATTTCTCACACTCCCTTGACGATGGAGACACCTTTTGCTCTAGGTCCAGGAGGAGGGGTCATTCTTAGAGAGAAAATTGCCAACAATATGGGGACAGGAGCAAAGAAAAGTGCCATCGTGTTTTCCTCCCGTGGTTAGTAGCTTCCTAGGGCGGCCGCTGTGTCCAAGCTACTTGTCTGCCTTTGTTCCTAAACGGAGACCTCTGCTGCTTCTCTCTTAACTGTGTTTTTTTCTGTTCCTTTTGGGTTGCCTTTTCTAATCCTTTTTAAGATTTGTTTTGCTTTGGCTGACCAACTTACCCTTAGCACCAACCCCTTAATCCCTGTCTTCTCACAGGTCTGGCCCGAAGGGTTTCAATCTATCTTGACAGAAGTAAACAGGGAGGTGAGTGCTCTCTTTCCTCTTACCTATGATCAACTTGGGAGGGGGTGGTTCTTCTAATTCATCTTTTTTGTAAAAAAAAATGCCATTCCTTCTGACGTCCACTGGGTCCTGTGCGTTCTTGGAAGGCGGCTTAGTTTCTCATGCCCTTCCTGTCCCACTCTTATATTGCCTGTCTATAATGAACAATGTAGACTTTTAAACTGTGGTATCTAATATCCTATCCAGATGGGTCTCTGTGTCTAATAGGGAAAAGATTATGGGAGGAGACGGCACATTTTTCTTTGTGTGTTGCTTCAGCTGCTTGTCCACAAAATGCAGATTTTTTTTCAAGATACACAGACATAGTGTTTTTATGAGAATGCTTTAAACAAGGATTGTAACAAGGCAACAATGCCTGGGGTCTGCATACAGCTTTCTCCCCCAACTCCCTCGACGTTCTTGCATATTTCAACAGGGTATTTTGGAATACTTGAATGTCACTTTTTAAAATCTGCCTATTCAATTTGTGTCAAGGATAACGCTGAATGAAAACGAACGCTAGGCACAGCCTTCCTATTGTAACCTGGAAAGTGGGTCTCCTCCTTTGTGTGTTAATCCGTGTATATTATGTAGCTCTCCAGAGTCAAGCTGCAGGAACCTGTGGTGGGTTGGGACTTGAAATCTTTTTCTGTTGCTTCCGCCTTTGAGATGGGGACAGATGGCTGACACAACAGGACATTGTGTGTGTGGTATGTGTCAGAAAGCTGATGTAATCTTCTTAGGTGCTTTATGAATTATTAATACTCACTAGTTGGTAAGGTCTGGAATGTGTCTGCAATGATTACCCGAACAAAAGGAGTCGTGTGTTTGTGATTCGGGCTTCTTTTAACCCGGGGCCTTTATACTTCTGATTACTGGGAGGCAGTGGGAAAGGAACGCGCAAAATGAGTTCATTGCTATTGTTAGCATCCTAACTCTTCATTCTCAAGGAAGCGGCTGGCTAACAGACAAAGCTGAAATTAGACAGGTTGGAGGGGTTTCCTGTTTGATACGTTGAGCATCAGAGCAAGCTTAATGCAGCCAGAATGGAGAATCGATAGTGATAATGCTCAGGCAAAAACTGTCAGGAATGCTCAGAGAGAGAGAGCTCTAATTCAGTGCCGATGTGGCACACTTGTTGAATTCCATGGAACTCTTCAAGTCTCTATCCCCATTTAAAGAAACAGGTTCTCCAAGTGGCTTTGCCCATTACACAAGCGCATCTCATTTTCCACTGTATGTTGTGCAAAGCTGTAGCCATTCATTTGAAGTTGAGTAAGACCATTGATCCATCCAGCTCAGTTACTCGGATCGGTGGCTAGTGGCTACTCTCCAAGGCCTGAGAAAGATTAAGGCCTTTCTTGGTACCTGCTACCCGAAGTTCGTTAACTGGATTTGTCAGGGATTGAACCTGGAACCTTCTGTTTACAAAACATATCCTCTACCACTGAACCCATGTGGTGACTAGACATGTGCTTAATTGCCAAATATGCCATCTCTATCAGATACTTTGGTGTCAAGTGCACCTGCTCTGTTAGTACAGCACTTGTTCCAGCCAAATTATTTAAAATATATTTTTATTTCCAAAAAATGTTTCAGGATGTATTCTATATTGACAATTAACTTAATTCAAAATGGGCTGTGCCTAATACAGGTTCAGCCCAGTTTCTACCTACTTGGTGGACTAGAGCTAAGGCCATTGTGGAATTTCAAGGAAGGGAATGGAGGCTAAGAAACAGCATGCAGCTTTAAAGAACATAGATATAAGCTACATTTCAGACTTTTGTGTTTTGCTGGCATGCTGATATTTGGAAGACTTTAGCAAACGTGACACAGTCCGCTGTGTCCTAAACTCTAAGCAGCCCTTCTGTACCTCAAAATCAAATCAGCCCTATTGACTCAACTAGATATCTAAAATGCTGGCCATAGCCCCTTTAAGTGGCTATAATCCACCCAGTTTTAGTCTCACTTCTGGTAGTTCTCCTGGGAATCTGTCCGGATATATTTTAGTATTTGTGGACTTGAAGGAGCTAGGGCATTCTAAGTAGAGTGTGTACTTGTTTATTAACTACTAAAAAAGCAAAGCCATAAAGTCTTAATTGTAATTGTCATTATTATAATGAAAGTTCATAGGTTAACTAACAACATTCATTAATATTTGTTGTTCTGGCATCTGACTTCTGGTTTAAATAGTTCGAGTAGACTTCAGATTCAGAAGGGAGGGTGGAGGAACTAAAAAAAAAAAAAGGAACGCAATAGGGAAATTTTCCAGTCAGCAGAGTAAGACAGCTTCCACGCAAAGCTGTGAAAATGCACCACTACAGCAGCAAATGGAGCAGGATAGGCATCCACATATTCCCATCGCCACCGCACCAGCTGCTACTATTGCCCTCCGCCCTGTTCCTCCGCCTTTTCTTCACGGCATTCATGCTTCAGGCATGACAGCAATTCCAGCCCCCGCCGCCCCCGCCCTTTTATCTGTTTAGAAAAATGTTATGCCACCTCTCCAGGGAACCTGCATGAGGCAGCTTACAAAAGAAAACATAGCAAAGACATTAAATATTAAAAGTTATTAATTAAAATCCAGAATTAAAATAGAATAAAATATTGATACAAATACAGAATTTTTCTTTCCCTGCCAAACTGTGCTGTAACGTCACAGCGTAGCTCAGCGGGGACAGGAAAAAAAGTCCTTTCAAAGGCTGAAAAGAATGGGAGGAAATGTCAATTGTGGAACCGAGCTCTGCCCTGTAAAGGCTCCT